>NC_136068.1:1377783539-1378386976 GCF_964261635.1 Lissotriton helveticus
TGGGCCAATTATCTATCTGCACATTTTAATACACCCGACTCAAAAATGGCCAGTTCTAGAGGGGGAGACTGGTCAGACGACGCTGTCCAGAATCTCAACAACTTCAGTACACCCAATAATGAAGAGACCTCAGCTCACAAAAGGAAATCTTCCCTGTCCTACAATCCAACCGCGGGCATAGACTCAAAATTAACCACCAACTCAACAGCAAATACAGAGGACAACTTACATCTAGAAACAGCAGATAGGATCAGGAAAAAAATCTTAAAAGGCAAACTTGAGGTAGCCCCTGGCCCAAATGGGATCCCGCCAATACTATATAAAAAAGATGCTGGTTACTGGAGCAAGATCTTGTCACCGGTCTTTCATAAAATAAGGGAAATAACAACAACACCAACATCCTGGAGAGGCTCGATAATAAGCCCGATTTACAAAAAGGGCCCCAGGAACGACCCAAGCAGCTATCACCTCATAGCTTTGATCGACACTGAGGCAAAGTATTACGCGGGCCTCATTCTGGAAGATCTGACATCTTTGGCAACCGCAAAGAACATCATCCCAGCAACCCAAACCGGATTTCGCAGTGGCCAGGGCCCTATGACAAACATCATGGCGCTAACTCTCCTGGCAGACGCGGCAAAAGTCACCAAGACCTCTCTGTTCCTGTGTTTCATCGACTACAGCGCCGCATTCGATCATGTAGACCGTCGTAAACTCTGGCAGAAACTGAGCGATTGGGGAATTCCAGGCCCACTTCTACAGCAGCTAATACTGCTACACAGTAACACCTGGGTCAGGATAAAACTGGGACCTGGCACGCACCTCTCAAGAGAAATTGGGACCAGCAAAGGACTGAAACAAGGCTGCGTCTTAGCCCCAATGCTGTTCAACCTCTTCCTTGCAGACCTCCCCGGTGAGCTAGGGGTAGTCAAATCTCATGCACCACGGTTGGGCAAAATCACACTGTCAAATCTCCTCTACGCAGATGACCTAGTCCTTATCAGCCGGTCCCCTATCGGCCTCCAACACCTGCTGGACAAAACCAATATGTTTTCCACAAATAATTCATTGACAATCAACCTAAATAAAACTAAAATCATGACAATAAATCACCATAGAAAACGGAACTTCACATGGCTACTGAACGGACAGAAGCTAGAGCAGGTAACCTCCTACAAATACTTGGGTGTCACACTAGATCGCAACGGCTCATTTAAACAACAATTAGAGGCCATCCGACGAAAGGGCACGACATTCCATTTGTCGATAAAGCCGCTACAGAAAGCTCTTCCTGACCGGACATTGGGCCCTCTACTACAGGTAATAAGAGCTCGCCTACATCCAATGCTCACCTACGGCAGCGAACCAATGCGTGGCAAAGACGCAACGACACTAGATAACACCATTAGTCGAGCCTACAGGGCAATATTCCACCTGCCTACTTATACATTGCCTGCTCAAATTCGCCTTGAATTCGGGTTGCAGAAGTAAACGGTGGAGAGAAGAGGCGCTTACATTAAAAGCTGGCAGAAAATCAGAGATGCTGAGCATGGATCCTTAAACGCCCACCTCTGGACCGAACTGTCCATTAGAGAAAATTCAGCAGCAAGGAACTACCTAATGGAATCACTGGAGACCCTAGGACTAATAAACCTATGGGAGTCAGCAACCGACCCCAAGACTTTAAAAAAAACGGTATCGAAAGTCACCAAGATGGTCTCATCTATTGAGGACAAAGCAACTCTTGCCAAGAGAGCACACGGATGGGTGGTGATGAAAGGCTACACAGCTCTCAAACCACAACAGTACTTAACAACGGGCCTTACTCATACAACAAAAAATAAGTTCCTCAATATGCGCCTTGGCAACATACCCATAATGCCTCACTTAGCACCCTGGAAAAGAGATAACGCAGCAAACTGCTGCAGACTCTGCTTCTCTGGAAAAGAGGACCTGACGCACATTATCTGAATCTGCATAAATCTCCTGGATATAAGACGCTCCCTGCTTCGGCCCCTATGGAATCAGAAGGGAATAATAAGCTGCAGGCAGGCTGTGATGCTCTGCTTTAATCCCGGAGAAACTCAGTTAAATTGCAGAATAACAAGATTTTTTGACATTGTGGCCAAAAGACTAAAAGAAATAGCCGTAGGGTCTACCGGAAGCACTAGCTAAAATAAAAAAAACTGCTAGCATCCAGTCGCCCTAAAGGACAGTACCAAACCAAATTGTGCTTTTATTAACTAATAAGGAGAACCCACCCGTTATTTTAACCGTAATACCTTTGATTGTTTTTTAAAATTGCATGTTTCTAAATATTGTGAGTTTTTATTAACTGTACAATAAACTAAAACTTAAACCTTAAACCTCAATGTTGTTCTAAAACTTCCCTTAAGATGGCTACACTAACTAAGTATGACAGCCAGATTGTAAAGACATCATTCTGCTCTTCCTACTGTTTGACTTATTGGATATTCTTCTTCCTATTTACAGGTTTACCACCAACTCTTCTCCTCTGTTTAACCCAGTGGGGGTCTTGGTCTGCATATCTAATATGTAACAAGACTCCCCCCCCCCTAGCCATCACAGGCCTCAGAGAACCCACCCTGGGGCCAAAATTTCTCAGAAAGGGATACCTTGGAGTGGATGAGGGATTTTTATCAGGTAGTTACGCCTCCTAGCCTTTTTTCTTATAAGAGCTCCATGAAATACTGTCGAGACCACCCTGACCTTTAGGAGTCAGTGAACCAGATGATGAAGCATGACACAAATATTGTGTGTGAGGGTTACTTATAAAAAAAAGATATTTTTTTCTTTCCCACTCCTAGTGGGGTGGAGTCTAGATGTGCCAAGCACTTCCTCTCATTGTGCCCAGTGCCGTGAGGTTAGGAGGGATACTCTATAGGTATTGTTAGTTCAGCTTCCGGAGGACGTATCCCCCTTCTCCTTTCTTAGGTTATATTGGATCTTTCCACACTCCTAGCTCTTTGTTTCCAAGCAATGCTGCCTTTAGCCTTATATTTCATTGGCTCTGTCCCTTCTAGTGTTTTCAGGAACACTCCCCTGTCTGGATTTTTTCAAATTCTCCTGCACAGCCTGTAAATGGAAAACTGCCAGAGTCATGATGGCTAATAATCTTACATTAAAATCCTGGAACAAAACAATGATATTATTTTTTTCTGATCAATCATCAGATTTATTGCTGCTGATATATTATTGTATGTCTCGATTCCCTGAATAGATTTGGTAAACCCATGCACTATCAAGACATATATTTTTTCTGTTGTTTATTTGTGAAATGGCTCTTTTCCTCCCTGGATTGATTAGAAAGATCCGAGCATACTGTCCACTCCTGATATTCACAGAGGGTTTGGCAACCTGGAATGTGTAACATTCTTTTTCGAAGTTCATATTCCGAAGATGAGCTAGTATGAGACCAAAATCCAAACATTGTGTTATGTAGTAGACATGCGGGCCTCCTTGCAGGGCCCAGCTCCAAGCCAGCTTCCCGGCAAGGAACTCTCACAGTACTAGAATCCACCACTCATCACAACATCCTAAGGATAACAACAAATGACAACCCATGCCCATAACACATCATCTGGGGTCTCTACACTCCACGGCACAGGTGAATGCTTCCTCATGGAGAGAATGTTGACCATCACTATCATAATCCATTTCCCATTGGCAGTGCTTTTTCCTGTACTTGCATCAGACACATGGCTGGAATCCTTTTTCCATGTCTAAAGTTCCTGAATATGCAGGTGTTGCCATAGTTGACCAAACACCACAACCTCCACACAGTGCTCAATTTAGCATGTGGGGAAAGGTACTGGGTGACACTTGTCATTCTTAGTCCAACTTATCTTGGGGACTTCATGAGAGCGCATATTCTTAGGATCCAGGAGCAGGGACATAACACAGGCCTCTGCAGCCCCCGCGGTGCAGGGCGGCCCCAGAGTTGCAGGAGGCCCCCTCAGCACAGTACTGAGGCCTGAGAGCTCCGGATTACATCCAGACCGGCTTCACTTGCTCGTACCAGGATCCCAAGGAAACTGAGAAGCAGAGTAGTAGATCAAAAATATGTTAATAGGGCACTGAGTAAAATGCAGTGTGTGTGTGTGTCTGTGAATTGAATTCAATTTCCCCATTATCTTCCCAGATGTCTCCAGCTCCCCCTGTCTTCCTTCCTCTCTTAACACTTGGTGACCCTGGGTCTAGCATCAAATGCAATCATGAAACGTTAACAATTTGAGCAAAGTTGAGCAAGTAAAAAAGTCATGCTTCGTGCAATAAAATGATTGTGAAAAAGAATTTCACTACAGCGCGGACAGATACAAAATTGACTACTGCAATCTACACAACAAGATAAGCCATACTTCGAGTTTACACACACACACTCAAAAATGAAGTTGGAACTGCGGGTCCACAGATTATTATGTTGTTCCCACCCTCCAGCCGCACCCTGTCGTGCCTTCCCCTTAATTACTACAGGAGCCAAAGAGTAGGATTTAACATGTCTTTATTCGTTCAAGTCCTACCCCTAACTGCCCCTCGGTCAATGTCCCTCCTATTCCTGTTCCTGTTCCTAACTCCGCCCCCCAACCACTAGACTGCATCACGACACGACATCTCCCCCCTTTCTTAACAAAACGAAGTTAATTTCCGGAATGTCTATAGTTTCTTGGTCAGCTGCACAGGGCTGTGACCCGTCTGTTTGAGTCATGGGACACATCTCCATTGCAAACTCAAGCTCAGACTGTCTCTCAGGCGGCAGCAGGGTGCAATCTGTTGGCGATGCTTCGTTGTGTCTTTCCGGCTGTCTTGACAGGAGTATCGCTTCTTGTGATGTGGCTGTCGATGGCTCCGCTAGATGTCGGCTGTCCGCATTCTTTCGTAGTTCTTGTTTGAGTGGCAATTGATCTCTTACGGATGTGGACGTTGGTTTGGTTCTCTTCCGAGCGCCTGCATGCACTCCTATTTCTCGTTGTCTTACTCGGTCAGGGGCAACACTGTCCTCATGTCCGTGGACAGGCATACCAGACAACATCGGTGCACGTTTCCCTTCTAACTGATGATGATGACCTCTCTTTCCCAACGTGTTGGCCCTTCTGGGTAGGGTGACTGGGTGGTCCTTTCCTGCCCGGCGGGTACAGTCACCTGCATCTGTGCGTCTTCTGTGCCCCCTTCGCGTAAGCCTTGCTGACCCTTTCAATGGTGACGGTATATCCTTCACGTCATGATGTTCCTGGGGCTGGCATGGCATGTTATTTTGTGGGGAGTTCAGGCATTGCGGGTTGTTGGCCTGAGGTGTATTGCTTTGGACAGGGAAGACGGTCTTTGCTTCCACTGTGTTTCCAGGTGGTGGACACCGTGACCGTTGTCGGTACCAGGATTCTGTTGATCTGAGTGATCGTCCGGACATGCTTTCTAAATCGGTCGATGACACACTCCTGGAGTTGACGTTATCGAGGAGACACTCCTTTGGGTGCATCTCTTGAAGTGTCTTTTGTGTTATTGCTGTGACGGGGTTGTTTGCTAACCTGGTATTTACTTCTTTGGTTTGGTCTGGGTGCATCTCTTGAAGTGTCTTTTGTGTTATTGCTGTGACGGGGTTGTTTGCTAACCAGGTATTTACTTCTTTGGTTTGGTCTTGGAACATTCGACTCTTCTCTGTTTTCTCTTGATCACAGATGACTTGAGCGTATGCGTCTTGAGTTGTTCGAGTGTGTGTGTGTATCGGTTTCTGGAAATGGCGTGGCTTGTCCCCTCGCCTGTGTTTGGTCCTTTCGTCATAACCGTTGGGTAGACTGTCTTCGCCCTCCTCTGTGTGGTCTGTGTCACTGCTTGATATTTCTCCCGAGTAGTGTAGACTGTCTTCGGCCTCCTCTGTGTGGTCTGTGTCACTGCTTGATATTTCTCCCGAGTAGTGTGTTGAGTGACTTCTCGACGTTATGTCAATCAGGCTGTCACGATTCCTGTTTGTCCCAGTCTTTCGTACACCCTTATCCATTGTCTTTTGTGTTGGTGACTTAGGGGATTCCCTGTCACTTTGTCTCTCACGGTGTCCTGCCTCTCGTCCGCCTTCGCTCTCCCTCTCTCTGGTTTTGTTTGTCTCCTGGGCTTTCTTCATGGACATGGGGGATATATTTTTCCTTTCCTTTGCCCTTTGTATTGTTGACTCAGGGAGTTCCTTGTCACTTCGTCTCTCATGGTGTCTTGTCTCTGGTCCGCTGTCACTTCGTCTCTCATGATATCTTGCCTCTAGTCCGCCTTCGCCCTCCCTCTCTCGGGTTTTGTTTGTCTCCTGGGCTTTCTTCACGGACATGGGGGATGTCTCCTTTCTTCTCTTTTTGTTTCCTGCGTCCTGATGAAATTCTTTGGATGCTTCCCTCGCTGTGACCCACTCTCCAACTTCGGCTCTCCTGATGATCTCTTTTAGCGAGAACCGCCCTTGGATGATCTTGCGCTTGGTGTCGGGTTTTGAACAGCCTTCAATCACCCGCAGTCGGATTGCATCTTCATTTGTGAAAGTGTCGAAGTGGCAACATTTCACTAGACGTTGCAGCCGGGTAATGAAACTTGGTAAGGATTCTAATGGTTCCTGCCGTGCTGCGTTGAAAGCAATGCGTTCAAGATCCACGTCTTCCTTTGTGTAGAAATGAGCGAGCAGCGTCTCTCTGAGTTCCCTATATGTCTCTGTGTCTTTTGCTGAAAATGTTTTGATTAGGCGTCGGCCTTCGTGACCCACCAGCTGAAGCAATAGTAGTCGACGTTTGCTATCCCTTCGCTCGCCGGTCGTTGTGAGGAATTCGTCCAACGACTCCAGCCACCTTGACCATTCGGGACCTAAACAGTGGTCGCTGGTCTGTGCCACTGGAGGAGGTACTCTGATGCAGGGGTTGGGTTTATGCGTGTCTTTCCTTACTGGCATGATGGTGGGATGCGCAAGCTTCAGTTAGAAGGACTTGGTTTCTTGAGATCAGCTTGGTCGTCACTCACCCGTTGGCGGTATGTTTCTTTGTTCGTAATTGTTGCGTTTGATTGTTCGTATTTGCTTATGCTTGTTGTTTGCCAATGTATGTTGTGGTTTCCGCTCGTCTTTACCGCTATTTGTTTCTTGCTGTTGCTTGTGCTTGTTGGCAGCATTTCTTTCTTTGCCAGCGTTTGTTGGGCTTCTTGCTGTCTTCTTGTACCTGCTTGTGCTTGTGTGCGATATTTCTTCTGTGCTTGCATTTGCCAGCGTTTGATGTGTTTCACTTCTTGTCTTTACCAGTGTTTGTTAGTTTGTTTATTGTCGCTTTGCTCCTGCTTCTTTTCTTATTCTATCTCTTATATTTACGCAGGCTTATTTTTTTATTTTTATTTTTTTGTCGTGCATTTACCAATGCTTGTTGTATGTGTGTCAGTCTTATTCTGTCTCTTGCGCTTGCTTATTATTTCTTCTTGCACTTGCCTGTGCTTGTTTCTTTGCTAAACCTCTTGCAGTTACTTGTGTTGTTTTTTTTTTATTTCAGAGGGTTGCATTGTCTCACTCTTGTTGGCAGGTTCCACAGCTGCCTGACCCTAACATGGCCGACACATAAAATTCAATGGGGGCCTATGGCTGGCGCCTGACTTTAAGATGGCCGCCGTTTGGGACACAAATAGTTTCTTTCTTAATCAAAGCTTCATGCTCAAAATTTCATTTGCTTTACTCCCTTGAGCTTTGGGCAGCCGTTAATGTATTTTGCACAGACATTCAAGCGTGTGACGACTCACCCTCTTGTTGCTGCTCATGGCTGGCTGTCCTCACGCGTTCTCCTCGGCTGTGGTGCTGATTCGCGCCGGTTTTCTCAATGTCAACTCCCGCGGTGTGAAAACCACCATTTGGCAGGGCGGGCACAGTTTCTTTGAAACAGCGCTGATCCTCGCGCTTTTGGGCAGCATACGCGCGCGCTGCGAGAGGTGACCCTGGCTTCGAGCCCCCCGCATGCTACGCCGACACAGGCTGCAGGCTCACCGTGTTCGCTGGCCGTTTCTCCCGACCTAGGGACACTCCGGTGGCCCTCCAACAGTGCAGGCAGCTCCTTTCTTTTAGTTACCGGCCACTGGATTCTGGGGCAGCATTCAGGCGCGGCGTGTGGAGCATTCCGTTTTCGCGCTCCTCACACGCTGCGCCGACACGGGCTGCAGGCTCTCTGTTTTCCTGGCCGTTCACGGACGGCAGGGGTCTTAGGCAATGTGGGCTTCAGTACCTATCCCACCCTCGTCGCCATTGTCGTGCCTTCCCCTTAATTACTACAGGAGCCAGAGAGTAGGATTTAACATGTCTTTATTCGTTCAAGTCCTACCCCTAACTGCCCCTCGGTCATTGTCCCTCCTATTCCTGTTCCTGTTCCTAACTCCGCCCCCCAACCACTAGACTGCATCACGACACGACACACCCGTCCCACTAAGGAAAGCAAAAAGTGCAGGCGAGCACTAGATCTGAAAGCCAATTCCTTTCACAGCCCATCACTTGCTGGAATGGCACAAGAAAGGACACCAATATAAGTGCGGTGAAAGAATGTACTTACTACCAGACCTCCTCTATGCTGGAATACGCCTGCCCTATTCTACTTAAAACGCTCCATTTCAATCTCAATGTCATTTTTACTGCTGGTCACTGTAGGAAACAGATCTCTTCTATATTGCCTTCAACTGTAGCTGCATGTTGATGATCTTTTCTTGAGCTCATTGATACATATGAAATAAAGAGAAGTAACGCAAACTATGCCTTCTGCTCTGAATGCTTCCTATGCGTGAATCGTGAATCTATGCGTTTTTTACATCAATGAATCTCATTAGAACTGTTTTTGTGGCAAACGTTACATTAAAATAATTTAATGCATCCTTAACTTGACTCGAACATAGCATTGAAAAAATGATGAAATATAAACCAACTGGTTGAAAAATATCTAATTGAGAAAATGTTTAAATAAGCACCGGTCGATATCACCGGATTTTAGAACTAAAACTGATTTCATAATTTAACTTTTTAAAAGTTCTTTTTTATTTGTAAATTTTCCATGTGGTGGGAATAATCTGCATGTCCTCTTTCACCAGCGCTCTCTGTTTACTGTGGCTCAGGGGTTAGAGGCAGCAGACCCGGAAGCTGAGATCGGTCCTGGACCAGGGTTCAATTCCCCGCCTCGGCGGGGTCTTGGGCTAAAAATTCCACGGACTCGATAATTCTCGCCCCGGTGCCTCCTCGACTCACGGGTTCACACTCTGCGACTCTGGGCAATAGCTTGCTTAATCTCCACAACGGCCCCTCGCTGCGGGATGCCTGACTTTCACCTTGTGGATACCCTGCTATCTCACAGGGGAATACCAGGAAGGGTTCCCTAAGCAAGCGCCGGGAAACCCACTGCGGGTAGCTGTGCGCTATATAAGCTCAACTACATTTACATTTACATTTATTAAATTCTGCAAGGCTCTCCCCTCTAGTTCTATCTGCAAGGCTCTCCCCTCTAGTTCTAAGTGAAAAAACAGAAGTGGTGTGAATCAGGCACAGGTGCAGATTACAAACCCCCAACAATATGTGTGATAAGTCTTTCAGGTCTTACCTGCTCACTGGAGTTTCTCAGTTTGTTGTGTTCAGGGCTTTCTGGACCATCCCTGCACCTCGGGCAGGTCTGCGTACTCCAAAGAGTGGCAGCACACTGAGAAGCAATACTCAGGCCTCCTCTGCCTTGAGCACTGGGTCATGTTCAGAGAGGTAGTAGTCCTGGTTTAGCTTGGTCCCAACTAGACTGATGGCAAGCGTCTGGAGCCTTGGATATTGCCGATGGACCCACATCACTAACAGGTGACCTTGAATGTATACCACAATAGGGCCTTCTGACAATCAGGGGTTACAGCCATCACATGGGCTGATCAGAAATTTGGCAGTACACAACTTCTGCAGTTTCAAACCCACATGGCAAATAACTTGGCAGGTTGTGTTGTCTCAGAGTTGCGGTTCACGCTTGGATCTGTCGGGAGAGTCTTTGAGGCCCTTGGATGCCTGGTTCCTCCCAAAGCATTCTCCAGCAGGCTGTTTTTTGGACGGCCAAAGCTATTGGGGGATGCACTGCACCTCTTACTTTTTAGACAGTCTCCCCTCCTGCAAGGTAAGCAGGCTCCTTTCCTCTCTAAGCTGGTAGGCAGGCCTACAGGTATTTCAGGATGAGTGCACAGCTTTTCCAGCAAGAGATCCTGACGAGAATATGTCCTCTCATCTCTGGGAGAGTAGCTGTCAGGCAAACACCAGCACTAGTTGTACAGCACCTGTCTGCATACTCTGAAAATCATGCCGTTCCTTGGTCATAGAGAACTTTGAACTGAAACAAGTGAGGCCCCACATTGTTTTTATAAACAACTAGCAGTCATGTGTCGTAAATCTACTGCTGACACTGTAGAAGCAGTTAGGATGGTTTTCCTTTCAATTGTCCTTTCCAGGCTGTTCTCCATATGCGGCCTTTGTGTAGAGTGAGGCCTCTTACAGCTGGGTACTCTCCAACGTGGATCACCAACAATCGACGCACAAAGAGGTGTGAGGTTTCTGGACCTGGCTATCATCATCAGTCCAAATCAAGGAGAAATCAGGGAAAGACTATTTGACAGGCCTTACTTAAAGATTTCTCTCCTTCACAATAGACTCTGCAGTTGCACGCCTCACCGCTACCATTCACCAAATGAAAGTAGTCAGAAAGACTACTCCTTGCAGCTCCTTGCTAACCAAAAGGCCTAATAGAACACCAAAAGGAGCCCTCTACTTTCAATATCTAGGGCTCCACTCTCCACCTACAGGATAGTGAACAATACACATTCACTGTCTAGGAACAGAGTTATCTCTTTCATTTTGTGAAGGGCCTGGCCAAGGACACCCAAAACGGATCAAACTGGACTTCATTATTCTGTCTCACTGACACACCATGCAAGATATTAGTGCAAAGGACTGGGTGCTTAACCCCTTCGACGCTCGTCATGAGTTACGCCTGTCATACGCTCATGACGAGCTGAGCTCGTCATGATACGCGGGTTTTCGCAAATGTTAGCGCACAGCGGGAAAACCCGCAGCGCGCATATAGTTAAAAGCAGAGCTTTACACAAGTAGATGAGGCCTCCATTCAGGGACCTAGATAAAAAGGTCTGGTCACATTTTTAACTATCAAACCAATAACCATGCTATGCTGGTCACCACTGCTTTACATACTACACCATTGCAGTGGCGTAACACAGGCCCCAGCAGCCCCTATGGTGCAAGGGTGGGGGGGGCACCTGAGCAGCAGGGGGCGCCCTCAGCACAGTACGCTGGCCTGAGAGTTCTGGATTAAATCTGGAGCAGGCCCCCTCTATGTACCTTGCAGGGGGCCCCCTCAACTTTCGTTACGCTGGTGTCCAGGAGGACTCTTGATGACCTCGCCCTATAAGCACAAACACTAAAAAAGTAAACACGAGTATACCTAACTCACAGTCAGTGCTGATATTGCATTTCTGAAACGCATTAAGCATCTTTCGATCATCTACAGTTGAGGACTGAAAATAGCCACATTAGGATGCCAAGGTCTTAGCAGGAAGAGGCACATTCGCAGGATATCCTTGTGACAAACGATTCTTGAAGTTTCGCAGCAGCATTATTACTGGAAGGAGTTGATGGCATGTCTAGCAACATCGTTAACATGCAATTAAACGTGCTGGCTGCGCAGAACTAGGTGCTCAACAAAAGGTTGCCCCATAAAAGTCAAATTCAGGCAATTAGACACTTCAGCAGGGAGAGTTTGTCAGCAGACCTGCCTAAGACTCACAAAAACCTGGCATTTATTTGACAATAACAATAGAGCAAACAGGGAGTACGCTAACTTAGAGTTGCCATTGCGCTGCCGTTTTTATACATTGTTTATTTAATGAAGTGCCTGGCCTAATTAAGTTAAATTGAATGATATCCCTCCTAGTCGTTTTTTTATTATTATTTATTTTCAGTTTTTTTGTATTGCTAAAGCCCAGGGATGCTCGCTCAGTCGTGATGATGTATTGCCTTCGTGCCGCTAACTGGACAGCCTGAGACGTGAGCGAAAGGTTAAAACCTACCTGCGGGTTCCATCTTAGTTTTAGCCATGGAGTCACAGTGGTAAATTGTACTTTTTTATATTCAAGCGGACCTTTATATGATGGTTTGAGCTTCCCTATATTACATTTATGGGCGATTAGAACACTTTAAATCACTCTGTACCAGGTTGCAAAGACAACTTTTTATGGGGCTTTGGGGTGCTCCCCAAAGACGTTAAGGAAAATGAATGACAAATGGCATTTTTTGAAGCATGGTGGACGGGGCACAATGGTTGGGATGGATTAGGTCGAAAGACAACAATGATTCAATGTGACTTAATTTAGAAAAGCTTTAAAGACTAATTTGGTTAGATTGATATAAGCAAAAAAATAAACATACTTAAATCAGTTTACGCGACCATCCTAGTCGGAACAACCCCAACTCTCCGACCAGTGGCAGCACCTCCGCTATGGTGGAGGAGCGTCACCCCACTGCTTTTAAGCAGTGCAAATAAAGTATACATAAAATTATAATAACTTTTAGTTATTATAATTTTATGTTTCTGTGCAGCTTTGTGGGTAGCTGGGGCTGCTCTGCACTCTGAGCAGGGCAGGGAAGGAGTGGTTTTGCCCACTCTTAAGTGCACATGACTGGGACCGGCCAAAGAGACATGCATCCGTTCCCTGTTCATACCCAGGCCCCCATTCCCTGGCTGAGGGTCGAACCAGTGCAATGCAGCAGTGTGAGTGGTCTGGGAAGCCTGAGTGCTTACCAATCACAACGCTGCATTACAGCATTGTGATTGGTCAGGGGAGCCTGGCTGTGCTTCCTGTTCCTGGAGTCCGATGGAGGAGAGCAGGAGCAGAGACGCGGGACCCGACAGCAAGGCAGGTGTTTATTTGTTTTTTTAAATGTTTTACATTGCGCCTCCCCCCATGTGCCCTCCTGCGCTCACCCCACTAGCCGTGCTGGCTGCCACTGTCTCCTACGCCTGTCTACAGGCGCCGAATAACAATACTTTGCAGCACATCACCACTAGGATCACAATCAAGATCCCTCTCCCTCTCCCCCTACTATTCTCCCTCTACATCTCTCTCTCTTGTCCTTTCTGGGGTACCCATATGTAATCCCTCTACCCCTTCGGCCCCTGCCCTGGGTTTCCATCATTTATCAATCCCTTATTATGCCAAATATGTTTGAATCTATTCCTGCCATTTAGATTTGTTTACAACCTCGATTAATTTCTCTTTCTACAAGTGTATTGCTCATTGTGTATGTATTATAACCTGACCCTTATTCCCCCCTTACATATATATCCCTTAATATCAATAAAATACTTTGAAATAAAAAAAACTCATCTATTCAAATGATATCGGAGGCGTTGGAGTATCCTAGCATCCTCTGCCATCGGGCCTATGGCGCGCTATAATAATAATTAATAGTATGAGCATTTGTAAAGCGCCTGGTTACACCAGCTGGTGTGTCCCCGCGCTGTGATGAGAGGCAGACTACAGAAGAACTTGAACTGCAGAAGAATCCGGACAACTCAAGAGGCCCAAGCACTGAAAGAGATAAGTTTTCAGGTCTTTCCTAAACGTAACCTCGGAAACCTCTAGCCTAAGGCTCGGAGGAAGTTTGTTCCAGTCTGAGGAGCCAGGCGATGAAACGACCGGCCCCCCATCCTTGCCTTCTGAACCTTGGGAACAAGTAGCAGGCCCGTCCCACGGGATCTAAGTAGTCTAGTGGGAGCATAGTGGGTGATCAGGTTAGCCAAGTATGCGGAACCCATACCCTGGGAAATGCGATGACAGACTGAGGTTCTTTAATTTTGATTCCAACTTACATTTGTCGTCATTTTGCTTTGCCTTTACACAGGCTGCTCTATTCATGAAGTGTCTCTGCCTTTTGGACTGCAACGTGTTGAAAACCTCCCTCTGTCGTTGCTTTGAAATCAATCTCAGACACCAGCTGGCCTAACTGCATACAGACATGTTCTGCCATTACTGATTGACCTATAGGTGCTGTAATTGATTGACTTATGGGTTGGGTAGAAACACACTTAAGGGGGACGTTCTGGTTACATGATGCCTTGTTTTGAATGTTTTCCTATTGGCTAATATTTTGCAGATCTTGTATGTCCATATTAGGTATTTTGCATGCTTGCAAAAGCTAGGACTGCCCCTTTCTTTTATGCTGAGTTTGTAACCCTAAGCATATAAAAGGCCTCTGTGTTCTGTACTCTTTAGACTGCCTCATTCAGTTGCTAAGGCTCCTGTGTGACGTAGTCTCACTTAGTTAAGTTTAATAAAGATGTCTTTTCATATTTCAGATTCTGTGCCAAGTTCTTTGTATTAGTGAGACCCCTGAGAATGAAGATTACAGTTCTTCAAATGGCGCCCAACAACGCGGGCCTCATCAGAGAAGTGACTTTCTGAAGGAGTGATCTTGTCAGGAGACTGAAATCTACTGAGGAGGACAGGACGGGACTCTACTACTCTGTGCACAAGGATTCTGGAGATTCTTTGTCTTTGCAGCCCAGTATATTTCTGATCTTCCTGGTTTTGATCCTCCACATGATGTCACTCCTGACTGAGAACCTTTTTGGCGTGAGTATTCTAAAAAAGAGACCGTTAGGTCATTTAGAACTTGGCAGTTAGAATTTGGATAACCTTTTGATTGGTAAGAGTAAGGTAGTTTAGTAACTCTTACTGTAGCTTTGGAATTTTGGAATTTGTGTTGGCCAACTTTGGATTTGTATAGGTTTGTATATGCGAATTGCAATTTGTGTAGGCAGGTAATGAGGAGACTAGTCTCTACTTTGTATAAAATTTGAACGGTGCACGTACGAAGAGTACTTTAAGCACTACTTGGGGTATAATATTGTATATTCTGCAATATTTTTGGAATGCCTGTTTCAAGCTCACATCAAAGAATGTGTTGCTTTATTTGGAAGGTACCATAGTGTGATGTGAAATTAATTAGCCGGCTCTCCCAGAAGGAATACCTAAATAGATTTAGGTATACAAACATACTTCTTCCTTGGTGATTCTGCATCCCAGGGAATTAAAATATGGACATAATACATACAAGGATCCTTTATTCTGTGCAATTTTATGAATGAAGATATGCAGAGCGGTTTTTGGTGTTCTGCCAGCCAAAGCTAGTGAATTGAGTGTATTTTCGCTTCTTGGACATACATCAGTCTGTTGGGCTGTTTTTGCAGTCTTTTGGAACACAATTGAGAAGCGTTTCTTGTAAATATGACTTACAACTAGTATTTACAAATGGTTTGGTTTCAGTGCAGTCTGTGGGCGGTCCTTTGTTTTTGTCCTGCGTATTGATTTGTGGGTTAAATGTGTGTTCAAATGTCTATGTGGTTTTCCCATTAGTGCAATTTCTGTAAGTGAATTGTGATGGCGCTATTCACGAAATAAATGGCTAAAGCGCGCCGTATTGTGTGTGTCCTGAGTGTTTGACCCCTTTCTGTTTATGTCTGAAATGAGCTCAATGTTTGTTCGTGGGTTTCTTGATGTTTTCAGTCTATTAAGCAAAATGTCTAAATGCTTAAAAACTAAAATTTAAATTCACATTCACTAGGAATAAAAAAGCCTCAAGATCGAAATTGTGTGTTTTGTAGAAAAATAAACTTATAGTATTTTTTACTTACATACATTGTATTAGATATTAACAGGCAAACACTTCAGCTGAAGTAAATTTTTCCTGAAATCAGACGCATATTATAGAACATGCATTGATGTATCTTAGTTTGAAAAAGATTGCACCATGCTCATGTTACGATACTGAGAGGAGAACTTTTATTGCCACTGAGCAAACAGCTGTTGCCTTTGTAAGGTCACAGAATAGACAGGAATATTTACTCAAGCCAGGACTTTGCCCTCAGTTGCACGGGTGAAACTTTGCATTTCAGAATATTGTTTTAAAAAGGTTCCAAAACTAAGGTTCATTATTTTGTATTATAGGAAGACATTTCAATTAAGGGTTTTCCTCTCTTTAAGCATTTCTCTAAGCATATTCTTGGTTCTGTTGCTAAATAATAATTAACCCATGTAATGAAGAAACATTTAAAAAAAAAAAAGAAACAGCAACAGATGCTGAAACAAGATAAGGCAGAGGTCTTCAAACTTTTGGGGCCGAGACCCCCCTGTCAACATTTTCAGTCGTAAGGACCCCCTCCTGACAAACATTTCTAAACCTGTAGGCAGGGCTTCTGGAATTACGAGGCAGGTGAGGACCAAATTACACGAAAGGCTTGACTAAATAGTGTGAGAGGAAAATGTAAATAATGTTATGTGATGCCATGTTATTTTGGGATAGAATTGCTTCATTATTTTGACATTTTTTGCACACAATAACACAGAGGAAAGATTTCACCTCATCAGTACCAGTTTATAACCAAAATACAGCAATGAACATCAGAAAGATGTCTTGTCAACCTTTGTGATGAGCCTTCCACTCTGCAGGAATGCGTGCTTCCACATTAGAAGCTCGCCTGGCCCTGGCCGGGAGCAGCAGGGGTCCCTAAAACCCTGGCGGTCTTGGGCCCAGTTAAGCAATTTACCCATGCCGCTTTCCTCTCTTGTGGCTCAATGGTTAGAGAGGCAGACCCTGATGAAGAGGTCTAGCCCGGGACCAGGGTTTAATTCACCGCCTCGGCGGGTCTTGGGCTCAAAATTCCACGGACCTGAAAATTCTCGCTTCGGTGCCTATTCCAATCATGGAGTCCCACTCTGCAACTCTGGGCAATAGCTTGCTTAATCTCCACAACGGCCCCCACAACGCTAAGGATGCCTGGCCTCCACCTTGGGGGTACCCAGGAGTGGACACCTCACAGGGAAAGCCAGAATGGGTTCCACAGCGGTATTCGTACAAGCGCCTTGAGACCCTTGCGGGTGAGTAGTGCGCTATACAAGTATCAATTTACATTTAATTTACATAACAGTTTCTCACATTCAACTCATGGCCTCTCTGGCCCCGTCACCTCCCGTGCCTATCTGCACTTCTCATTCACCTCAAGTCTCTCCTTTCAAATTTTTGTCTATTTGTATCTTAAACCATTCCAGTACCCCTATTCATCTTTCACATCTCTACTTTGTTCTTTCACACCTTCTTGAACTAATGTCCCTATCCGCTGTTACCTCAGCACCAGTGCTTAATTAGAGCAGGTGGTTTCCGGTGCTCCGCACTGGCACCTAATTGTGCACACTGGCACTATGACCGTCTGCCACATGGTGGCTCTATCTGTGTAATTTAGAGATGAGCAGAACAGCTGTTTATTAATTCAATATACATTAAACACGGTAAACTCCTGACATCCATGCCATTCTTATAGCTTTGGGGGCTTGAAATAGTTACACTTGTACAGTGTTATGGTTGGTAGTTGCATATGTATTGTCATTGGTCGCACAGGCAAGGCAATGGGTGGGTGGTTAAAGTTGCAGTGGCACCAACAATGCACCTCATCTCTCTGTAGCACTTTTCTGACAAACATCTTTTTTATAGTGCTGCGCATAGTTTACTCACACTCAGTTCTGTGATCTGCATAGTACATATTTTTTGTAGCAGGCACATTAACCCTCTGCACTCTGTGGATGAGAAGAGTGCCCATGTGAGTGCACGGTGAGCGATGCAACAGTATGAGAGTAGGGAAAGAGGAGTGACTGCAGGGTGAGTGAGGTGGCCATATGAATTTGGGTGTGGATATAAGTGCAGTGTGGGATGAATGAATGCATGGTTAATGATGGGCTTGTTTGAGCGAGTTGCAAATTGAGCAGTGAGGGGGAAGGTGAATGAGGTGTCACATGAGTGCAGGATGAGTGCAGATGAGTAGTGTGACTGCAGGCTGAGGTACAGGGTGAACAACGCAAGTGCATTGTGATTGCAGAGTGATCACTGTGAGTGCAGGGTGAGAGCGTGAATGATGTGAGTGCATGGTGATCAGTGTGAGTGCATTGTGATCGCTGTGAGTGCAGGGTGAGCATGAAAGTGAAGTGCGAGAATGAGAAGTGAGTTCTCTGAATGCAGGGTGCATTTCCAGACACTTGAAGTAACTCAACATATTGACGGCGGCGTAGGGTTTAAAATATAAGTTAAACTATTGCTATTATGACATTAATCAGGGATCGAGGGTGGAGGGAATAAATAACATGCTGATCTTGCAACAAACTTCCAGTCTAATGATTAGGGTTACCAGCTCATTATTTTGATGTCCCAGACGGTACAAAAATAAGCAGTCACCTAAAGCTGTATATTTCAGCACTCATCTGTGCATACTTGGAGCAGCAAATCTAAATAGAAAGCACTTTTAATTGTGTTCTAGGGCTGCCTCAATGATCCATGACTGATAATTAAAGGGGACAAAGACAGAAAAGTCACATTACGAATGTATTTATTTATGCGTTTTTATATAGCGCGGACTTTACCCGAAGGTGTCGGAGCGATTCACAATAGGAACAGTAATGTTACATGAGGAGAAAATTACAAGTGAACAAATTACAAAAGTAAAGGTTAAGTTACATGAGGCAAAAGTGACAATAGTGAGCAACCAAAATACAAGAGGTAGCAAACGGTACATTACAGGAGGAAAAAGTGATATGTGTGCAGGTTACAAAAGCATACAAAGTACAAGTAGAGGTATAATACTGCAATAAATGGCAGACACTCAAACACAAGAACAAACGTTACGTAGGCAATGGTGGCACTTGTGCAAGTATATAAAGCAAACAAAATGTGAGAGGTAGCAAACAGTGTGTTACAAGGGAAATGGCTGGTATTTTTTTTTCTTCTGGCAACCCTACTTTTTATTTCTTTTCCTGTAATGGATTCTCACACTATTGCAGTAAAGGGGTACTGGAACTATAAAAAAAAACTAAGCCTCAGTAACCAGTTTTCAAAAGGTATGTAAATATGCAAATGGTCGTTATCGACCTGTGAAAAACTCAGGGGTGTCGGGCTGTGCTGGAGATAAGACTGCAGACACAGCCCAGCGAAGCTCTCAGCCCCCCTCCTCCCACGGGGGAGGAGGGGGGCTGAATCCATGTAGTCAGATGGGTCCGGGCAGAAGTGTGATCGGGAATGCGCGGCCCCCTTTCCATCACTCCATGGCCCCCCTGGGGGTCGTGCCCCACACTTTGAAGACCCCTGAGATAAGGCATGTGCAAGGAAACTAAAAAGTTCACGATGTCTTGAACATTGATTGGCAATCTCAGATAAAGATCAATCAGGGAAATTGGCTTTGTGGGTCAGTTTCAGGTGTAGAGGTCAGTTTCTTACAGTTTCTTACAGTTTCTTACAGTTCAGTTCAGTTCAAGGGTTAGTTTATTTAGATCGTAATCTTTAAACCAATACACGGTACTTACTTACATTAAAAATAATATCTGTCAACAGCAATACATACAAAATTCTCGTTAAGATCTCATTCCTTTAAAAGAACAGTGTAAATTGACTTCTTTCAGATGTATGACATTTAAAACTAGATACAGATATTATCAATTACTCCAAATAATGTTTATCCTTATAAAATTCATAAAACCGGTTATCTCTAGACACAGATCTATTTAAAATCTTAAAATCTATTCCTGACTTATTATAAAGCTCTGGCAACCTTTATAAATTTCCCAAGTGAAATTACAATATCAATGCTTGAAAGTTCTGCGATTAATCAAGTGCTTGTCTCCTATTTCTTATATCATATTTTACAAATATTGGACGCAGCCAAAGTTTACGCTGTTCTAAAATATTTGTACAGTCCAACAAGAAGTGCAAGGTATCCACTTTTGTACCCAACCTGCATTTACAGTGCCCATTAGGGTCCAACATTTTGGTTTTGAGTTCTTTATTAGATATCCATGGATTGATCCCTATGCGTAACCTTAGGATCTCTTGCCTAAACCACGGGTTAGGCAATAGATCCAAGTAAGGGAACCAGGTTTCCTTTGCCCATGCATTCATCATAAACTCCACCGATATTTTTTTACCAAGATATTCCCTATCCGTGCTTCTAGTAGTGGCTTGTCCTTTGATTCTTAGCTCATGTTTTGAGCACTCGATTGTTAGCGAATCACAAGATATATCCACTTTTATATTTTCGCAGGCCAGTAACATTCTCTTCCTACACATCTTTGCCCATTTTAGGTCGCTATGTTGTATTTCGTTTCGACACCAATGGGCAACTTTTTGATCATTTGCAAGCCGTTTCCAAAATCTAATTACTTGACATTGTGCCTGGGCCCGCTCCAAGCAGTTGTCCCTAGCTCTGTTCTTATGGCTTGCACCATTGCCGATGGGGGTAGGGATAAGAGCTTTTTCAAGCATTTTCCTTCCTCCAGGTCCCAGACTCCCTTACCGCTCAAATAGAGGATTTCTGCTCCATAGAGGACTTGTGGTGGGATCATCGCATTAAAAGCTTTCAATAGTGGTCGATGAGACTTATCCCCATAATCCCGATTAAACATTTTTAAACCAGCAATTGAAGTTTGTGACTTTGCTTTTTGGGCTTCAAGGTGAGTTTGCCAATTTAATTTCTTATCAAACCACACACCTAGGTATCGATATTCATTTACAGATTCTAATTTAAGATCCCCTAAAAACCAATTAAACTTAATCGCTTTTTTCCCAAAGCACAGGATTTTCGTCTTGTCTAGATTTACCTTTAAAAATAACTTCTTACAATATTCATTAAAAGAATTTAGTTTCCTTTGAAGGCCAATTTCTGTTTGGTCCACTATTACTAGATCATCTGCGTATAGCAGACACGGCACCTTTTTGCCATCCATTCTTGGACTGGCACTACCCTTCACTTCTTGGCATTTTGGTAATTCATATAGGAAGATGGAGAATAACTGGGGGGGCCAGAACGCAGCCTTGCCTCAGACCATTTCCAATTGGAATTTTCGGCGTCAATGACCCCTCAGTATCCCTAATCACTTGGGCCCAATTTTCCCGGTGCAATTCTTTAAGTACCGTCAACAGGTCTCTTGGGATATTTTTCTTTGTTAAAATCTCCCAGAGACAGTCCCTGTCCACAGAGTCAAATGCGGCTCGGAAGTCCACAAAGCAGCAACAGAGTTTTCCGTTCTGCTCCGTCGACTTCCTTGCCATAGCCCATAAGGAGAAGCAATGATCTATTGTTGAGTGTCCTTACAGTTCATTTCAGAGTAAACCTGGTTAATGTGTACATGAACTAGGGAGGCCAGGCCACCTTGTTCGCCAGGCTACCTTAGCAGGCCTACGTGGCACAGAGCAAAAAAAAAAGAAAATGAAGTCAGATTCGAGGAATTACAGAACCTTAATATGAGGAATTATCAAAAATGATTGGGTTTATTAAAAATAATTATTAATTAAGCGAAATAATTATTAAAAATAAGCGCTTCAAAATTTGTTTTTCATTATTCATGAAGCTTAGTACTTATACTGTGAACTCCTAGCATTATAATTTAATTTAAGTTATGTTATACTGCATAAATGAGGACATTAGCATATAGAATTTCACTTGGCGCAGGCGTGAAAAACTCATTTTTCTCAGGATTTGCATGAGATATGTCTAATGTCCAATCTCTGCAATTTGTATAGAACATTCTGAGGATGAATAATATGTATCACAATTATAGGATATTTATTTTTAAGTGCCCCAAATATCAAAGTCGAATTTGGGTAAAATTTGGGCATTCTTGCCATTTACAATAGCTTTAAAGTGCTTTAGGCTTCAGTAAAAGCATACATTTAGGTATAATGCAAATTTGCAGGTTGTTCCCATTTGGGTTTGCTTTTAAATGGCTCAGTGAGCCAATGTGCCCGGTGCAGAGGTTTGAGTTTAATATCAGGGTGGAAGGTTTTAACTTTGGCTGGACCTAACTGAGACCTTCATCCAGTTAAGGTTGATGAAATGAGTAACACTGCAAACAAGCATTTGTTGTAAAAACTGGTATGTGTGTTATTATGTTCTGCGAATTATTCACAGTAACTGTTTTAATAATCTAAGTATAGAAATAAATTGTAGCCCCTAACAGGAGTAATATATATATCATGTGTTTTTAAATAGGGTTGGTTATTGCAGGTTAGAAAGAGTTGGGAAGGTTTTTTGTCTTTTTCAGCCTTAGAGTGAGGAAGAGGAGAGGGCTGAGGAGCCCGCAAGGCAGATTTTGACCTTAAGGTCAGTGAGGTGGGAGTTAGGAGTAAGTGTAAACAGATGGAGAAATCATTGCTTGGAAAAGCAGGGCCTCAAAGGGTGTTGGCGCACGGGATACGCAGAATGTCTGTGAAAGAGTTTTTGGGAAGTCAAAATTAAGGTGGTTTAGCATGTTTTCAAAAGATGGTTGGTTACAGTTGATATTTTGTGTGTTATGTGCAGTGTCAGCAGTGTGTTGAAAAAGATGTGTTTTTTATTATGACTTCTTTTGAAAAGAAATGTTCGTGCGTTTTACATATTTTTGCATTTTATCCTTTTATGAATTGTTCCTGCTGGTCCTGTGTGTCAGAGCGACACAGTAAGTTGTGTTTGACAGCCAAATCTCCACTAACTGGTGATCTGCTGTCAAAAGGAGGGTGAGGATTTTAAACCTGACAAATTAAGCAGGCCTGAATATTGGGTTTTGGGCTGCAGGTTCACAGTGCATAAAGTGCATGCAATGGTGTTGTGTGTCACCGCTTATTTACATATGCTATTGTTTTGTCTATGCTTTTTGTGCTTGATATACAAGAAGTATATCTGATGGCTTGACATGTGCGTTTTTTTTTGTTTTTTTGCATGTTTTTGTTTTATGTTGCTGCTTTTGATACTATTACAAGTTTACCTGTGTTGTGAAGGGATATACATGACGATGCATATCGCTGCACAACAGTTGGGTAGATTTGCTCTGACACTAAATTTCACAGATAGACAGACAACACTTCATCAGTGTATGTCAAATTTGGCTATAATGGTATTGAAGAAAAATAAAAGAGATATACAGGATCAAAGTGTGTCACCTGCTGTTAGTCACGTTACTGCCCCCTTCCCTTAAGGAACAGGCAGCCCTAGATTTATGTATCCTGATTGGACGTAAGGATAAATTATAGATCTGTGACTCTTGTACATGGTGACCTAATTTATATATTACATTAGTCAGTTTTGTTCTGCTTCCTAAGTAGTGTATGGCTTTGTACCATAAAGGAAACAAGGTTTCATTTTTCCCTGAAGAAGGAACTGGAACATTAGCTGAGGTTACCGTATATGGTTTAGCGGCCAGCGGTAGAGCTAACATTTGTGAACTATTTTTGATTTTTGTTCACCCAAGTAATTCCTTGTTCTTCCTATAGATTTTTTTTTGTTACTTCTCCCCTGACCGATGTCGCATCGTGCCTAGCTATTGGGGAATTTAGCTGTGTCCTAGTTCCATTTCCCTTTTCCAAATTCCTTTTCACCAGTTGGTGTATTGCTCAGGTTCACACTTCCAGACTGCAGTAATGTACCAGAGACCCCATATTATGTATAATCCCCTTTTGTATAACCAGACTGGGTTTTAAGAATTTTCTTTAGGCCTACTTCGATGTTTTCTAGTCTGACTGTCAGGGTAGTGAAGGACTGGTTAACTGACTCAATACTATAGTAAGACAAGTTTTCCACCTCAATAGGAGATACCTTACATTTTTTTTTTGAACATGACAAATTTTCAATGACTATTTTAATTTGGATTTTTACCCTTTTGTTCCTGCTTCTTTAATTGTTGGTGGATCAGATATGTTCTAAATGATGATGGTTTTTTTGTTTCCA
Organism: Lissotriton helveticus; assembly: GCF_964261635.1. Lineage (NCBI taxonomy): Eukaryota > Metazoa > Chordata > Amphibia > Caudata > Salamandridae > Lissotriton > Lissotriton helveticus. Next base: position 1,377,807,362 of record NC_136068.1, read on the forward strand.
CATTTTGATCATTAGCTTTTGTATTGCGTAGTCCACCTGATGCACAATTATTAAAGGGAGGTATCTACATGTCCCTGATAATATGTATTATGCGATTTCTCTTTTGAGGTGTTGTAGATAAGGAATTTAGGAACACTTATATGTAATCATTGAGAGAAAATAAATGTGTTTACCCCATTAGACGATGCCACCATATGTGAGGACATCGATTCAGATAGAATTCCCATGTCGCTATCTACCCTTAGATGGTAGAGGATATGCTCTCACATGGAAAACCAATTGAAGAGGCTAGAGGCACTGTTTTGCCTACTTCCTTTGTCTTTGTATTGCCTTTGAGACTGACAGTGTATTCTAGACCAGAATTGTCCCATGGCATATGGACACTCCTTTGAAGATTGCAGGCCACCTGCTTGCAGTCCCCTTGTTAAATACAATAAACTGTTTTTTTACTAAATTGAAGGAAACTAACAACTGTGTCACATTTTCTACGTCACTAGGTTCTGCGGGGTTAAGTCATAATAACCTGCGGAACTCACCCACAATCCCATCAGTGACAGCTATAGATGAAAAGTCCCAGCACCCAGAAAAGAAGCAAGGCTGGATAGCGATCGCCAGCGTGCCATCAATGGTATCTCTAAAGCATCGCACTTGCTCCATCAGACGGCATTGGACATCCCAGAACCAGAATTTCAGTGCAAAAGAGCGGAAAAAAAAGATTCTTGTTGTTTTGAGGCTTCAGTTTTCCACCTGTCATGTGCTGGTAACCTCTGACAGTGTGCAGTCCCTTGAGCCCCTTGGCCTGAGTTTTGGCCACACCCACCCCCCTTTTCCTTTGCTCCAACGGAAGTGCAGTGCACCGGAGGATCCAAGATTGGAAAACGGCACTACATTATGGTGCCCATGAAAGAGCAGCCTGAGCGTCCTCTGACATTGAATAATGAGTGTTGGAGCCTGAGAATGTAGACCCGGGTCTGCACGAGATGATCTGTGCCCATGACCAACGAAGAGCACAATATCTGTAGTGTCTGCCGCAGAGGAGAGACACTGGTGCACTGCATTGAGACATTGAGGCTTTCAAGTGAGCTGTAAGTGTTTGCCAGGAGGGCACTCCAACGGATACTGAGAAGCACCATTTTCATGAAAGGCCTGAATGAAGAGGCCCATGCGGAAGAAAACAACAGAAGCAGATTTGATGGACAATAGAAGCCTGCCAGAGAGGCTTGGACGGACTCTGGGTATTTCCCGTGCGATTGCATAGAATGGGTGTTTCGAGACTGATTCTTATTGTTTTACTGGCATTGTCAATAGTCGCTGAAATAACTAGGAGCCCTGAAAATGTTTGCAAAATTATTTTAGGATTTGCTTTTGCCTAGGGTTGTGAAAAAAAATGATGAACCTGTTTGTAATAGTGGTCATTACTTTCTTTTGCTATCTGAATGTTAAATGCTTTATTCTCTTTGTATTTCCTGTTGAAAGTTTATATATACCTGTTTGTATAAAATGAGTAGAATGCTCACCTAGCAATGAATTAGGATTTGCCTGTGTAATGGCAAAAGGAGGGGGTGAGGTTCTTTAATTTTGACTCCATCTTACATTTGTCGTCATTTTGCGTTGCCTTTACACAGGCTGCTCTATTCATGAAGTGTCTCTGCCCTTTGGACTGCAACGTGTTGAAAACCCCCCTCTGTCCTTGCTTTGAAATAAATCTCAGACACCAGCTGGCCTAACTGCATACAGACATGTTCTGCCATTACTGATTGACCTATAGGTGCTGTAATTGATTGACTTATGGGTTGGGCAGAAACACACTTATGGGGCACGTTCTGGTTACATGATGCCCTGTTTTGAATGTTTTCCTATTGGCTAATATTTTGCAGATCTTGTATGTCCATATTAGGTATTTTGCATGCTTGCAAAAGCTAGGACTGCCCCTTTCTGTTATGCTGAGTTTGTAACCCTAAGCATATAAAAGGCCTCTGTGTTCTGTACTCTTTAGACTGCCTCATTCAGTTGCTAAGGCTCCTGTGTGACGTAGTCTCACTTAGTTAAGTTTAATAAAGATGTCTTTTCAAATTTCAGCTTCTGTGCCAAGTTCTTTGTATTAGTGAGACCCCTGAGAATGAAGATTACAGTTCTTCACAGACGCAGAGTGCCTTAAACAGCACCCGTTCCCTAATGGGAAGCTAGTGAAGGGTCTCCAGAGCCTTCCTTGAGGGGGCCGCCACGGTTGCATGAGGACCAGCCGTGCAGCTGCCTTCTGTAGACATTAAAGTCTATTCAAGCACTCAGCCATAGCGCCCAGGTACAGTATATTCCCATATTCGAGGCGAGACGTCACAAAGGTGTGTACCATAGTCTTCCTAGCAGGAACGGGCAGCAAATCCAGAGTTTTACAAAGGCCCTTAAGGACCCCAAAGCAGATCCTCACCACCCGCCTAGTTTGGTATTCAAAGGAGAGCTTGGAATCCAGCCACACACCCAGGGCCGGACTGGCTACCGGGCAGTTGTGTGTGCTGGCGAGCTAGGGGCTAATTTCTCTGTGGTGGGGGCTTATTTAGTTGATGGGGACCTGCGTGCGATTTGAAATAAAAAAAGCAGAACGAATTTCGTTTTGCACACGCAGGTCCCCATAAACGAAATAAGCCCCCAGCACGGCAGCACACACAACTGCCCGGTAGCCAATCAGGCCCTGCACACACCCAGGTTCTTCACCTGATCGCTAGGCGTAGGAGTAGGTCCCAGACTCTGAGGCCACCAGGCCGATGACCGCACGGATGGGGCTCGCCCCACAACAAGCACCTTGGTCTTATTGCCATTCAACTTCAGGCAGTTATTAGCCATCCAAACTGCTAGTTCTTGCAAGCATGACACGAAGTTGACGGCTGCCGAGTCCTGTTCCTGAATCAGGGAGACCACCAGTTGCGTGTCATCGGCATAGGACACAACCCTGATCCCGAAGCCATCCGCTATCTTAGCTAACGGAGCCACGTAAAGATTGAACAAGGTCGGGCTCAGGGCCGAACCTTGCAGCACCCCCTGTTTTAGCTTGATGACTTTAGAGTAATGGGGTCCTTGCCTCACCTGGAAGCTGCGCTCTGACAGAAAGGATTTCATCCACTTGAGTGCAGGGCCTGAGACACCGCCTTTATTCAGACACGGAAGCAAGGTGTTTATGGGCCACAGTGTCAAAGGCGGCACTTAAGTCCAACAGGATTAAGGCCGCTGTCTGCCCGGCATCCGCACATTGCCTAATCGTTTCCGTGGCAAAGAGCAGAGCAGATTCTGTAGAGTGCCTGGCACGAAAACCCAATTGGGAGAGATGTAAGAGGTGGTGTTTCTCAACTTGCGCCACAACACGGTTGCAGGACTCTACAGATCTCGAAACCAGCGGAGCTCTGTTGGCCAAAGAGGAGATCTCCTTGTAGATCTTAAACAGTTCTTTAGCTGAGTTCTCTGCTGCGCCAATTCTTCCCTGATAATAAGTAGCCTTAGCTTTCCTAATAGGCCCATGATATTCTCGCAGCATAACATTATACTCCCTCCTCCCCTGGTCCAAGAAACCCTTCCTCCATCGCCTCTCCAGGCGTTTGCACTCTTTTTTAGACGTGCGCAGTTCATGATTGTACCAAGGGGCAGATTTTTGCGCCCTAGCCGGATTCTTTCTCGGTGCCCAAGGGGCGATACTGTCCAGTGCCTCAATAATGCGCCTGTCTAAGTTGGCGCATGCACTTTCAATATCAGTTCCCCCCGATGGCCCTCCCTGGGTCAGAGCATTATTAAATTTTCCTCTGGAAAAGCCAATCCACTTCCGGCAACTAACATCCGGCATAGGTGTATCCCGAACCCTCGATTCTGGCCCCCATAGTGCGAAAGGGATTAGGAAGTGGTCTGACCATGGGACCAGGAGAGGGGCATAGGCTACTATATCCCCCCAGTTGGAAAAACACTGATTTATCTTAATTTGGAGCAAAGGGGGCTTTGAAATGCTGCACAAGGAAATTAGGGATGATTCATGCCACATTTTAAAGCATATCGGACCTGTAACATTGGTTAAAATGGATCAGAGCCTAAATAGAACTTTATAGGGGCCCTGTGTTTTCCCATTGAATTCTCCCGTAAAAGTGGTAAATAGGACATTCAAATCCATATTGAGCACAAAGTTTTGCAGTTGAAGGTTCTGCGATTTGCATCACCGTAAGGCAAGTGCACTTTGCGACTTATGATGAATAGTGAAGTAAATAAGTCATGAAAGAGACAGGCGTCTCCTGTTTTGTGATTTATTATTGAATGTAGTTTGGTCGCAAGCCATTGATTAGCTACCGACTTCCTATATACGATAGGATAGTATCCATGTTTCGACCATTTTAAGTCCACCAAATAAGATTGCCAACCTGCTTCAATTAACTTGCATCTTTTGGAATCTTCATCTGCCTCTACTCTACTCACCCGTCTAGTTGACCTCAACCTCAGTCCAGCAGAATTTTTTTCTACTCACCTGAATTCTCTGTGACCACTCGATGCAAGACACCAACTCCTCCATTGCACACTCGAATGGAAATCCAATAAGTCTAATTTATGGCACTCCTTCCCAACCACAATCAGCTCATCTTTCGCTGATAATGCCATCATACACGTTGGACACTTGGTACATCCACTCAAAAATCCTATGCCAGTCAAATCGTCCTACTATAAGATCATTTTCTCTCCAGGCCCATTGACCAACCAACAACGGTTTGATGGCACAATGAATACTCTTCTGTCCCCACTTGCAACTGGCCACGAGCATGTGCACTCGGGCCCTTTTATTTGGAGGGTCGCGTCACTCATGATGCCTGTGGTGGATGGGTGTGGGTTGCAAGGGGTCCAGCAAGGGGTCCAGCCCTCGAGGGAATGGCTGTGAAACAAGTACCTGCTGAGACACTAGAAAGTGTCCAGCCAGACACTACAGTAACAGTGACCTGTAATTTATCACAGGACCTTTCTTCGATATCGTTGAACAAAAGGCAGCATTCTAATATCTATGTGTGCAGTTTCTGGAATAAATTTTGTATCCTATTATTGATGGCTTGCTCCAAGTGCTTTAAAACGTCAGTGAGAGTGACATTGTGCACCTTTGACCATCAATGACTTCACAGGACTGGCCCCTTCTAGCACCTTTAGCACCTCAATGGCAACTGTGGCATAATCACGGAGCGCACAGTGAGTAAACAGAGCACTTACGCCATGTTTGCGTTCTGTTTCTGCTGCTGCTTTCATGCTGCCTGAGACCTAGGTTAGCAAGATCAAAACCACAACTACCGCAAATATGGTGGCACAGCTGGCATCTCCGGCTATCCCTAACATATATCCGCTCATGCAAAGCTGAAAGAATAGCTTAAAAAGTCATGCCAGAATAGTGGACAGGACCAGTGCGCATGGCAAATTGAAGGCAAGCAGTCCGTGCAGTACAGAAGGTGCTTACAAAGCAGGCATGAAGGACAACAACGTGATCTGCCTTAGCTGGTTTCCGGATTGTGTCGATAAACTCGTTCGTCCCTCAGACTCACTTCGGTTGGGTACCGGTTTCCGACTCGGTTCACACAGCTCCTTCCTCTCATGTGTTCCAGATGTGTTCTGCTGAGCACTCGGCCCCCGGAAATCAAAGCCAGCCCCACGCTACGCGTCGTTGGCTGCGCGACCGCGGAATCCAGGCCTGCGCCGGGCACCCCACTGCCTGCGCAAATCAAAATGAAATTGCAACCTCTCAACTGATTACCATATCCCATTTATTAACTTCTTTAATCCAATATATTTAAATGGATCCCAGGCCTGCCGCACCTGATATTTCATGCGATTAGGTGGATTCTTGGCCCGGGATGAACTGCTACCCGGAGGGAGTCATTTGCTTCAAGTTATCGCGGCCCAAACGCTGGCACAGTCTCTCCACATGTGTTGCGCGGAACCGGCCCTCACTCGTGCTGTTTGCTTTTACAATCTTGAGAGGCAGTTTCTAATAAAGCTTTGATTAAAATGACATCACCCGGTAACCAGAGGCATTTCTTTATTAGAAAGAAAAGGCATCAGCGGCTGCCTGTATGATGTTATAGTGCGCACTTTCAGCTCACACATGTGTTCTTTGCTAACTAAATCGTTCTGTGTCAACCACCAACTGCAAGCCAGCATGGAAATCCAGAAAGATTCCAAAGAAGCCTTCTATGTGTACGCCTTTAATTCTGAAATTAAATACTTCTGACTCTTGGCCTCAGCCTTCTATAGGGCGCTAAGAAAATGATGCAAAGCTGTTGGGGTAATTCCCTCTGCAGTCCATCTGAATTTACGGACCCACAGGAATGCCTCTTAGAACTTAATCTATTTTATTCACCACCCCATCCAGAATCCCAGGTGCATTTAAACATGTATGCTAACCTATCCCATGTACCTGTCTGTTCCCTGGGGAGAGCTGGGCCGCCATTTGCTGGTGTGCTAGATGCAGTACCTACGCCGCACCAAATGTGGCGAGGCGGCTTCATTTTAAGTTGACTGGTTTTTACTGTCAGCCACCAAAATGGCCCCTGTGTCCATGACAGTGAATTATTAGGGGTCATTTGGGGAGTGGGTTAGGGTACAATGTGCTCTGTCATTACTTCTGTTAATCTGAATACAAACCCCCTTAGGTATAGCATAACTAATGTCACCAATCCCCACACTAACACACACCTATGGGGAGACAATAAAGGAATTTTTCTGTAGAGGGTCTTCACTGTTTAAATGGCTGACCCAAGCAGACAAGACATCAGTGGAAATGCCATGGAAGGGACTCATTTAAAATTTGACATGTGAGCTGTCATAACCTGCCTGCTAAGCTTGTCCCTGCTAAGTTTTGGGGAATTTTCACCAAAAGTTCTCCTGCTGATAAGTCTGTGAACTATTTCGATAAAAAGCAGGGGTTTGATCTGAAAAAATAACTTTGACTGATTCACTGGGATTTTAATTCCAAGTGGGTGGGTCATTGTTACTTTTTTCTTCCGCAGTCTCATACGTTGGCCCTGTCCTACACAGGGCAGGCCTTCTGAAGCTGGTTTATGGCAGTCCAATAGTGGATGGACCACCTGCAAAGAGTGTTTGATTGTCGAGACATCTAGGGGTTCACAGTCAGTAAATAAATGTTTCCCCCACTCTAAATGAGGCCAGGGAGCTACGAAGGAAAATGAATGGAATATTTCCAGGCGTTCGATAGAAGTCCTATTACCAGCACACTTTAAATGATTTGATTTGATTTTACATTTTATAAAGCGCAGCGTATGCCCACGGGCGTCTTGGCGCTAGAATAGCCTGGAACTAGGTAACACTGGAGATATTACTTTGTACAGCTAACCATTCTTAAACAGCCATGTTTTCAGTTGACTTCTGAACAACATCAAGGAGTTACTGTTTTTAATCTGCAAGGGCAGGGAGTTCCAGACCTTGGTCGTCCCGACAAGAAAACTCCCCCCCCCAGCGTTGCTGCCTGTACTTTGGAATTACCAGTAAGTAAGAGTCTGCTGATCTTAGGTTTCTGCGAGGGACATATTTCCTGAGATGTGTTCTAAGATAGCGGGGTCCTTTCCCCTGTAATGCCTTGAAATGACCCCTGAACTCCTACTTCAGGCAGTATCTTTTCAGCCAGCACCAGTTCCACTGAATGAAGTCCACAAAGGTGGATCCTATAAAGCATTAGCCCTCAAGAACTCAGGGGCATATTATCAATTATCAATTGTGCACTTTGAAGTGAGATGAGACCGAGAAGAAACAATGTGCATTCCATATTCTTGGCTCTCAAATGTGCAAGATGCCAGCAACGAAGGAGCAGTGAACCAACGGGCCTCACAACTAGAGGCCAGATGTACTATTTACTGGTCCCAAAATACTTTTCACAGTTTGCAACCAGTATTTTTGTGATCAGTCAATAATTTTAAGAACCAATCTATGCAACAATTCCGAATCATAGTTGTCGCAATCCGACCTACCTCATAAAAATTAAGGAGTCAGATTGCAAAATGGGACTCACTATTTTGGAGACCATCACAGGGATGTTAGCCTGCTGGGGTCAGGAGACCGCCAATACCTGTGATTGCTTTTCAATTTTAAATTCAGCCTTTTCTCGTAAAGAAGACAGGGTTGCATTTAAAAATGAAACTTAAAAAAAAAAGATTAAATGTTGTCTGTGGTCTCTTCAACCACTGCCTAGACATCAATCTTTTCTTTTACATTCACAAAGGGGAAGGGACACAAGGGGACACCTCTCCTTTTCGGTCGCAAAACATTGTTATGTATGACATTGATTCAGTATTTGGAAGAGACACCTACAACTCAACCCGCCCAGACATCAAATCTGTATCCAGTAGGAATCTCATTTTAGAAGTCAGAAATACTTCAAAGGTGTGGAACTCAATGTAAGAAAAAAGTCTGTCCTGATTCTCTGATTTCAATCTTCTTGAATGTAATGAAGCTCTACTGAGAAGGTGTCATACATAGAAGTCTTCAACCCTGTTTTGCAACCCTGTCTCTGATTTTTGTATTACTCACCATGAATTAAGTAGGGGTGGTTGGAATGGTTCATTCCACCCGCGGAATTGGCGGAATTTGGCATCTCTGCATTAACGAAGAGTTCTGGCCAAATTCCTCAAATTGCTGCATGTTGCAATTTTTTCTTGTGGGTCTCCAGAAATGCAAGCGCTACTGATATTTGGTGTCCCCTAGCGGCCATTTTCTAACAGGGGTAGTCGCAGGCGCTCACAGTCAGAGGGCAGCCTCTCAAGTAGATTTGCTGCTGCTCGAGTAGACTTTCTATACGGGCAGCAGCAAAATCAACTCGAATGGCTGCCTGCTCTTGTGCTCCACATGGAGCCATTCTCGCAGATTTTTGAGTACTGCTCATGCTACTGGTACTAAATTGCAGTACGACATGGATATTTTGCCCGTTGGCTCAACTCCATGAAATCTTGCAGAGTTTTTATGTAACTCCGCAGACTTCCGTGAAGTCAAACTCCTAGTATTCTGCCCAGCCCTAGAATAAAAAGTTAAGCAACACCTTTTACCCATGCACTTCTTAATCCTATTCATAGGATCTAAGTTGTTATGAGGATGCTATGTATTTTGTCCCTAACCATCACCTTTTAGCACAATATTTACACTTTATCTTTTATTTGCTGTGTGAAACGTGATTATCATGAATGATATGCCACAGGCAATTTTATAACATACAAACATACCATGGTCAATCATTCAATATTATCTCTTTTATTTTTCTTTATTAGTTATTGTCTTTTGGGGGTCAACTTGAAACTCCTGTAAGTATTGGGGTTCTGAGGATGGTCTCACGTCCTGCTGACACTGGAGAACGAATCTTCGACACCAGATCCTCTTCATTCCTATAAACTTTTGGATCATAGCCCTTGAATCAATTGATATATACAATGGACTGATTCAATAAGTATAAAACAAGGACTTTTAATACGTCCATCTATCACCTGAAGATATGAAATTCCATTGTATATGTACAAGATTAAAGTATGTTGGATGTATTTGTATGTTATGCACCCTTTGTTCCACATGATCTTCATTACAAAAAATATAGATATTTTTCAATATGCTTTGCTGTTCCATTTATGATTGAGTCAGTCAGTCATTTATTTATCTTGGACTTTTGCATTATGATTAGTTCTATCTGTCACCTTTTTGGGACAGACAATTCATAGTGACCCTGAGTTTACCGATTTAAACAATTCAGTGTCGGAGTGTTGCATAAATACTGTTCACATGTCCTCTAAGCTAAGCCTGACCGCTCTTGTACCAAACTACCAGAGTTAAGCTCAAGTTAATTTAGTGACCTTTGTGGTTTTGTGGCAGTTGCTGGAGCAGGGTTACCACCGCCCCTCAACCAACGACCCAATATCTTACACCGATGATTTACTCTTCAGATGTATCTGATAAAGAGTAGCCTGAAAATGTTTATTGAACAGCTTGGATTTGTAACACCTAGTAGAAATACACACTGAATTTGTGGTTTCTGAGGCAAGGCAATCAGCCAATGCGACTCCATCTTTGTCCAAAAAAGTGAAGAACCGCCATGATTTAACAATCTGGATTTAATTTTTCTGCCTTAGAAATGTGGTCTTTTTAGGCATGAACTAAAAATGATAAAAGTTGTGTAGCTTGGGTGGTAGTAGTTTTCATCCCTTCACCAGCGTGATATATTCAGAAGCCCTTCTCTGCTTTGTCCAGAATAGCCTTGAACTGATCATAAACCGCATGTCCGGACTTCAGACAGCTAGAGATGAGACTCAGTCTTTCACTTCCCCAGCAGGTCAGCTGGAAGTTATTTTGCAGGCTAATTCTCCCACGTTTGCCAAGCATGACTTGATCCTGCACCAGTGGTTAATGTGCTGCATTGTTCTTTGTCACACATCACCCCTTCTATGCTTCTGGTTGCAGCAGAGACTGCTGAGAAGCATACTAGTGTCTGAATCAAACACTGCAAGGTGCATTACTTCTCTGAACAAGCAGTCTCCATATGTTCAATCTAAAGTGGCATTTAGATTTTGCGCTTTGGAGAGGACATAGAGCAGCAGGTCTGCCTGCTTAATAAACGGAGAAAGCACTGTTCTATACAAATATGAATGTTACATGGCAGAACTTCAGAACATCTTTGACAGACGGCATGATTCATTGGCAGTTAATGAGGAAATACATAGTCAATCAGTAGTGACCAATGGATTAATAATGTTCTCCAGATCAGCCAAAGGAGAATTGTATTGATAGGAGAACACAGTAGAGCTGATAGTGTATTTCTCTGGATCCTCGGGTACTTTTACTGAAGCTTGTGGCTTGTCAAGGGTACTGTTAAATCCATGCAAACTTCTTTCTCAGGTACTTCTAGAGAACAATGCAGTCTCACCAATTTGGGTATGTACACTAGAAATTCTATTATTTCAGTGATTCTCTATGATGATCAAACAATTAATCCTGAAATTAGACTGCTCGCTTTGTGTGCCCATTCCATGTGAGTGTTAGCTGGTGAATGGAGTGTGTGATGTCAATGTGTGGATAGTTCCATTGCCACAGTACACCACTGTCTATTGACCTTGAGCATTGAAGACCTGCAGGTCGACTGCCTAGTGTGCTTCCTACTTATAGCTAGTTCCTGAAGGAGGGAGACTAATATAAATTGACATCTAAGTGTCATTCCTGCACCAATTACTTCCCTGGGGACACATCAATTACGATGCAGGCATTACACCGTAGTGCCTTTACAACACAGTCAGTACCACAACTGCAATATTACCACGAGTTCCATTACAAACCAAGGGCCATAGGTACGAAAATGTCCATTTGCGATTCTCAAATAGCAATTTTTTGTGGATCGCTATTTGAGAATCGCAAAACGCTACGTATGTAGGATTTGCAATACATTTTGTGAACCCTACATATTCCTCAATTCCGAATTGTAAATTGTGATTTGCAATTAAGGAATACCTCCCCATTTATTCCTATGGGCCCAGAGACCCATAGGAATGAATGGGAAGATATTCTCAATTTGAGATTCTCAATTAGAGAGTCGCAAATTGAGAATGCAATTTTAAGAATGCAATTTCATATTGAGAATGCAATTTCAAGGTGCAACAGGGTGTCAAAAGGACACCCAGTTGCACCCCTGAAATGAGCATGGGTGCAGATGTGGCGCACAAATGCAAAAACAACAATTGATGGACAGAATGCAGAACAATGTCATACATTCACCCCAGTACAGAGATCTGGGCCTAAATCCATCGTTTTTTGCACTCCACACCACCCCAGGTCAGACATGGCCATATGCAAATCAGCCTTGACCCTGTGCCTCATGGGAACAGTCCAGCCCGAACTGCCAAGCCATGTCTTTCCTGGACCGGAATCAAGCATCCAAGGACCGGTTTCTGGCTATCAGCCTTCATCAGCCTGGATAGCTTGACTCCAGTGGTGTGGAGAGCATGGGACTCACGTCTGATCATACCCATCCCACTCCGGGTAACAAATGCAAAAACAACAATTGATGGACAGAATGCAGAACAATGTCATACATTCACCCCAGTACAGAGATCTGGGCCTAAATTCATCATTTTTTTGCACTCCACATCACCCCAGGTCAGACATGGCCATATGCAAATCAGCCTTGACCCTGTGCCTCATGGCAACAGTCCAGCCCAAACTGCCAAGCCATGTCTTTCCTGGACCGGAATCAAGCATCCAAGGACCGGTTTCTGGCTATCAGCCTTCATCAGCCTGGATAGCTTGACTCCAGTGGTGTGGAGAGCATGGGACTCACGTCTGAGCATACCCATCCCACTCGGGGTGACAAATGCAAAACAACAATTGATGGACAGAATGCAGAACAATGTCATACATTCACCCCAGTACAGAGATCTGGGCCTAAATCCATCGTTTCTTTGCACTCCACACCACCCCAGGTCAGACATGGCCATACGCAAATCAGCCTTGACCCTGTGCCTCATGGTAACAGTCCAGCCCGAACTGCCAAGCCATGTCTATCCTGGACCGGAATCAAGCATCCAAGGACCGGTTTCTGGCTATCAGCCTTCATCAGGCTGGATAGCTTGACTCCAGTGGTGTGGAGAGCATGGGACTCACGTCTGAGCATACCCATCCCACTCGGGGTGACAAATACAAAAACACCAATTGATGGACAGAATGCAGAACAATGTCATACATTCATCCCAGTACAGAGATCTGGGCCTAAATCCATCGTTTTTTTGCACTCCACACCACCCCAGGTCAGACATGGCCATAAGCAAATCAGCCTTAACCCTGTGCCTCATGGGAACAGTCCAGCCCGAAGGAGAGAGACTAATATAAATTGACATCTAAGTGTCATTCCTGCACCAATTACTTCCCTGGGGACACATCAATTACGATGCAGGCATTACACCGTAGTGCCTTTACAACACAGTCAGTACCACAACTGCGATATTGCCACAAGTTCCATTACAAACCAAGGGCCATATGTACAAAAATGTCCATTTGCGATTCTCAAATAGCAATTTTTTGTGGATCGCTATTTGAGAATCGGAAAACGCTACGTATGTAGGATTTGCAATACATTTTGTGAACCCTACATATTCCTCAATTGCGAATTGTAAATTGCGATTTGCAATTAAGGAATACCTCCCCATTTATTCCTATGGGCCCAGAGACCCATAGGAATGAATGGGAAGATATTCTCAATTTGAGATTCTCAATTAGAGAATCGCAAATTGAGAATGCAATTTCAAGAATGCAATTTCAAATTGAGAATGCAATTTCAAGGTGCAACAGGGTGTCAAAAGGACACCCTGTTGCACCCCTGAAATGAGCATGGGTGCAGATGTGGCGCACATACATGCCCTAGGGGCATGTATGTGAGTCACATGGCACTTTGAAAAATGCAAAAAAGTGCATTTTTCAAGGAAATCGCACATTACCACCAACTTGAAGTTGATGGTAATTTGCGATTCTTTAAGTCCAAATTGCACTTTTTCTGTGCTTCTTTCATTGCATTTAGGGAATCGCAATTTGCGATTCCTTAAATGCAATCGCAAAATAGGGAATTGCAAAATTTGCGTTCCTTATTTTGAAGGGGGTGTTTTGTGTCATACATTGGATACTGCTGATTTGCGATCGCAAACGCTGAAATTCGACAAATTTTGGCGTTTGCGATCGCAAAATTGCCTTCACACATATGGCCCCAAGTCTTTACAATGATTTGCTTTAGAAAATGCAGTGTTGGACTGGTGCTGGATTTTAAGTCCAACACCTTCTCTACTGATACACCGACTGGAGTTGGAATAGTAATATGAACTATGCCAAAGCCCAGTATGCCAAAGCCCAGCTCTTCCCTAAAGCACGGCGTTGTAATGACTTGTGTTGTAATGGAAGTTTTGGTAACATCACAGCCGTGATATTGACTGCGTTGTTAAGCCACTTGTTGTTTTGGCATGTGTGGTAACAGATGCTGTTCGCTTCTCTGCATTACAGCACTCATGTTGAGGATGGGGGTTGAGGATTCCTGAGTTGACTAGAAAATGCAGAGATTTATCCAAGCAGATGGAAAGAAGTTACGTTACCATGAGTTTGCTAGAGTGTGCTGATATTTGTCTCAGTCCAGAAGATCCAAAAGAGTTTTTGTTTCTCTGAGTCAGCTGAGCTGGCTAGAAGGTGGTGTGGTTTATTTAGTTGGGTGAAGATCATATGAGGTGGTACAATTGTATTGTTATGGTAGCATTTCGTTGTCCATGGTAGGTACATTAATGAATTGTGACCAGTGAGGAATGGGTGGTAATGATAGTCAATTGAAAATTGACCATTAGTTTAGAGTTTTGTGGCAGGGTACTTTATTATGTTCTCCAGGTAATTTGTTGTCCTGAGTGGTTGCGTGAGGGATGTTGTGAAGGTTGATCCTTCTTGGCTCAAGTCTACTCGATTTTCTTCTTGATTGTGATGTGGGCTGGAGGATGTTGCTGGAGACTGTTGCTGTACACAACACTTTGTCATGTTGGGTTCTATTCTCTATCTAAATAGCCAAAAAAATAGCATTGGCATAGAACCATCCTGACTGATCTGTTAGTAGCATATTGCCAAACCATTACTCCATCCTTGTTCTTGAATTATGACATTTCATAGACCAGCAACTTGCTAAAGAAATAGGAGTGGTAATAGCGCCACTCCAGAAATGAAAAAGGCAATTGATCGGGTGTGAAGTCTCATTACACAAATGGTTACTCTTGCACTTTGCTTTGAGTGGCCATACTGAAGAGGAAGTTGTGCCATCTTTTTGATTCACAAGTGTAGTAGGACTATTGATCCATAATCCTATCACCCCGGGCACAAGAGGGGGCTGAAACTTCAGCAAATGTTCAAACGCATATGGTAGTACATACATTTCTATATGACTACGTTCAACTTCGGTTCCGGATTAAGTTTTATTGCACTTTTTCAAAATTAGTTTCTCATGTTTGTTTCACGAATTCATATGGGAACATTTTCACCAGATTTAACAATTTTTTCCAATGCATTTCGGTGCGCATTGCACCTTCTCAGGGAAATCTGGAATCATACAAATAAAGCATCATTGATACTATTCTATTCATGATAGTCAATTGTAAATCAATTTTAAATCACTGTTACTGCATACCAATATTGTGTAAATTAGTATTAATCAAAACATACAGTTAAAACACGACTTTCATATGAGGGTTAAATGTCGGTTGAAATTATTACCAGCAGGCATGTAAAAGATATTCCTATCGGATTTTTAAGATATTTCAATTGGATTTTAAGGCGTGGGTTATTACGCGCTTGATGTTACTATACGGGTGTTTACAAGCTCTCTAGGTATTCATGATTAAAGGTGTGGTAAATAGTTAAAAACGTGGTAAATAGTGCGCGGTACATTTTGCATGCCGCTATTCAGCTTGCGACCGTGTGGCGTTTAAATACGGTCCAACGCACTTAAAGTTACTAACGAATTTCAGATTTTGCCGATCCTTACCTCTGGTTCGGTTGTCCTTCACCTACGCATTTTCGCGGGCTTTTCAGATACGGAAGCCTACGTTGGTCCAATTTCTAAGTAGTACCTATTCTGCGCATGCGCATTCCCTCACAAGCCGGTTCTGCATTTTTTTTTAATTTAGGGAAACTTTATGGATATTTTACGTACACAGTATTACTTGGCAACTTTAACAATGCAACGAAAATAAATAAACAATAATCAATATGCAATATAGCACATGTTAATTTGCCAGTATCATGGTAACTGCTAATGAAGCTTCAATCTAAGTACATATAAAGATCAAATGCATCAAAATTGCCCTTCGCAAGTTCATTATGCAGTTCAATCATGGATAATTGTCAAGTTCAAAGGTAACAAAGAAATTCGGTCCGATCGTTTAAATGGAAGATCCAATAGTTCTCACGTTTCAATAGGTTCTTTTTGTTGATAGGACCTTCTTTATGGACCACTGTCTCAAGTATACATGCTCGCAACTGACTTATGTGGTGATGTTTCTCTTTAAAGTGGATCGCCACAGAAGATTTCACAGTTTCCATTCTGATATTGCTCTTGTGTTCTGTTAAACGCGTTTTCAATTTCCTTTCAGTGTGGCCAACATACACTGACCCACATGGGCATTTTAACAGATATATCACATTAAAAAGTCCACATTTGTAAAGCGCACAATTACCCGTAAGGGTCTCTAGGCGCTGGGGGCCGTCGGGAAGATTAAGCGAGCTATTGCCCAGAGTCACATGGTGCTGGGCTAACCTGCCGCCGGAGCCGGGGATCGAACCGTGGTCCCCAGATTCCAGCGTCAGTCGCCCTGGCCGCGGCGCCACACCTCTTCCCTTCATTCATACTGTCACATGTTCCGTTGACTCTTAATGGGATTGTGTGCCCTTTCATGGGATGGGTTATAGAATTCCCCTCCCTGGAGCACGGATTAAATCAGTAAAGACACAGGCTGTGCACATCCCACTACCTACAATCGTTTTGATTCACCCCAGAGACAGCAAGGTTCTGAGTAAAATCAAAGCTTCAAACAGCAGAAAGAACTGTCATCTCGTGATTCTCTTACCATCATACTCCATTCCTTCTAGTACTGGAAGGTAAACAAGTGGAAGATAAAGAGACTTTTCTGTTTATTTATGAGAACAACCATTCTTCTGGTTGCACGCACTATGGTGAATTTAATCTTATAGACCATAATTTCAGCTACACAGAAGATCAAGAACACTCTCATCTCGCATTTGTGCTGTTACTGGCAGGGACTAAATTCACACTGCCATGGACCTTGTAGCTTCTTATTATTCCTGGTGTGCTGTGTAGGAAGCTGGCTCTGTATATGTTATACCACAATAAGGTGTAGTGTGCACAGAGTCTAGGGAATACCCCACAGGTCTAGAAGAGGCTATATTAGGTAAGTACTAGCAGTTCTCTTTGTGGTAGTGTGGGCGAGCAGTTAGGCATATCCAGAGGGTGCGTTAAGCATTTTTTGTATTCACTCACTCAAGGTCTGATTGCACACACTCAGAGACAGAATCCAGACCAATTGGGTAAGTATAAAAAAGGTATACTTATGTTTTATTTTTAGAACCAAGCAGGACTTGGCACTGATAAGTAAAACATACTCTCAAATGCAGGACTTCACAGGGAAATGCAGCTGTGGTGGAATTTGCAATAGTTACATGTTGGTATTGATTCAGAAAGCAGTTTACTTTTAGAATACTTTAAGTTACTTTTAGATTACTTTGCGTGCTGGGGGCGGTATGCCTAGATACCACACATAAGGATCACACAATACAAGGTAAGTAAGACTTTTCTTGGTTTGAGTTAAAGTTACAGTTTTTTCCCATACACAACAACAGTTCAACAGTTAGAACATTTTAGGCCCAAATCTTATAACATGGGATCCTATGGGAGAAAAATGGTTATCAGTTTCACAAGTAAGTAAGCGTCTTACAGGTGGGAGTTTTGGGGGTTAGGCCCAGGGTTTCCCAAGGTGAAGGTTGGCACTCAAGTTGCACTACCAGAAACACTGGGGCAGCCGGGTGCAGAGTGCAGGGGCCCAATGTTAGCCAGTGAGGCCAAGGAGGCCTTCAGTTAGGGACTGCTTATGAGCAGGCCACTTGGTGTGGTAGCAAAGCTCCCAGGGTTAAAGTCAGCACTGCAGGGCCACCAATCAACACAGGAGCTGCACCACCAGCAGCACTGCTGTGGCCGAGTGCAGGGGCAAGTAGATGTCAGGGACCCTGTGCTTCTCAATGGGGTCTATGGTTCAACAAATTTGCCGCAGGCCCAGTGCAGGGAGGCTTCCTGAAGGTGACCACCAGCTGGAGAGGTAAGTTGGGTTCTTGGGGGATTCCTGGACACCATTGGTTGGGCCACCCAAGGTCATGGGGCATCGGGTGCAGGGTTGTCTTCTGGCATCGGGTTTGCTTACCAGCTCCGGTTGTGGTGACCCTTCAGACTGAGGCTGCAGATGTCATCTCTGGGTCTTGAGGGAGGTCGGGGATCACCAGATCCCAGGTCGCTGTAGAGACCTCCTTGTGGTTTTGGTCCACTTGAACACGGGGCGTGGGCATCGGGTTCAGAGTGGTGCCGCATCGTGGAGTCGCTAAAGTCCAGATTCTGGTCTTGGAGTCATTGTTGAGAAAATCCGATGCTCACAGGATACAGAGTCTGTAAGGTGAGTACAGGACAGGTCTTCTGGGGTGACACGGCAGGTTCTTTGCTGTAGGCAGTTCGATGGTGGGACAGGCCGGTAGGGCTGTGGCCAAAGCAGTAGGTGTCCTCTTCCTCCAAAGTCAGCACAACTCTTCTGTCCTTCTTCTTTTTCCTCGAATCTGTGGATGCAAGGTTCAGGGTCACCCCTAAATACTAAGTTTAGGGGCATTAAAAGGGGTGTGCAGGCCGGGACCAATGGGTCCCTTCCTTGGGTTGGGTATGCCCCCTAGTATGCCACCCTCCAGTGGGAGGGGCATGAGCCTCTTCCTGATTGGCTGGGTCTCCTCATCTTTAACATCTCCTGAGATATATGCTTCACCTCTCCTCCCCCAATTGAGAGGTGGGGTTGGCAAAGGTGGGGACACCTCTCTTCCTAGCTTGGATTTCCTGCCTATTCACCCACACAAAGTGGGGGGTAGAACTAGTGGGAGCCAGTTGCTGGGTGCAGCAAAAGTCAGGGCCAGCACCCAAAGGCAGCAGGCCTTTGAAGCTTCCCCTTCATGGACCCATCCCATCCTGTGGGAGTAGGTGTGACACCTCTGCCCAGCATGGCCTTCATTTCTGGACCAAGAGAGTGGAGGCCCAGAACCCTGTGTGGTGGTGGCAAACAGCAGGCAGCCATTCATGAGCCACATGAGGGCTGGTAGTTTTTCAAGGGGCATCTCGAAGATGCCCTCTGAGTGCATTTTACATTAAATCCCACACTGGCATCAGAATGGGCTTAGACACTGTGAGGGTACAGAGCTCATACCACTGTAGCCTCACCTGAGAGCTAGTGCATCCTGCTAGAGGGGTGTCTTGCCAAGGCCTCAGGAAGTGGTTTGTATGCATGGCTCACAGGGATGTGTGCCAAGTCGGCTCCTAACTTTTTTCTGCACCAAAACAAGTAGCCTGCAATGGCAGTGTGTGGGTGTTTAATTTACAGGACTCTAAGGGTGGCACAAACTGTACTGCAGCCTTTAGAGACCTTCCCTGGTCACAGTGCCCTTGGTACCTATGGCACCTTTTACAAGGGGCATACCTGTGGCCAGAGTTGTTGCCAATTGTGGGTACAAAGTAAGCGTGGGTGTAAAATCCGTTTCGTTCGCGGAATTTCGGGATTTTTGGCAAATTCGCGGTCCGCGAATCGCGCAAATTTGCCCCAAAATCCGCAAATTCGCAAGCTGCGGATTTTTTTGCTTGGTCGCGCTTGAAAAATACAATATGGCGCGCGCGGCGTTGACTTACCGTGATTCAGAGTCGCCGAGTTGTTTTTCTCCCGGTGTGCGTGTGCTGCGCCATTTTGGATCTTGCTGCCTGATCGCGCGAGAGTTTTTCAAACGCAATTACGTCATTGCGGCTCACCATCTTGCACAGCAAGAGTTTGACAACGCGAGTACGTCATAAGGGCCCGCGATCACGCATTGCGGGAGTAAACAATGCCGAACACGTAGATGCGGTGAGCAGTTGACTTCCGGCGGGAGATTTGAACAGCTCGCTTTCCCGAAATTGCAAAAATTGCAATTCGGCACAAGAAATCCACAGCAGGCAGCATAAACCTTCTGAAAATGATGATTTTGATCAGAATAACTCCTCATATTGACATTTGTCTGCACTTTTTGGTGCAAGGAGTCAATTTTTGGGGGGGTGGGAGGAAGGAAGTGCCCCAGAGTCTCCAACTTCCTGTTCCTGTCCAGCAGGCTCCTCCCAGTGCTTTGTCCATGTCCTGGTCACTTTTGATTTGGATCTGGAGCTGGAAGGATTACTTTTTGTGGCTGCTGCTGGATATTTGTATTTGAGGACTTTTTGGACTTTAGAGTTTGGATCACTTTTGGACTTGAGATTTTACAAGTACGTTGGTGTTGTTTGTTTGGGGCATTGCAGTTGCTGCAACTACAGTTTTAAAACTTTTTTCACAACTTAAAAAAAATATATATTGTGGGTAGCCACAGTATCCAGTAGGCCCAGGGTTAGTCATGGGTGCATGATACAACTGTTTCTGTGATTTTTTTAAACTTAATGCTCATAAATGTAATGGAATTTTAGCTTACTGTTATATGTTGATTTTTTTTTTAATTTTGGGGTGCCTGTAAAGCCTCACTAGCCAGTAGGCCCAGGGGTAGTAAGTGGTGCATGGACCAAGTCTTTCTTTTGGGTGTCTTGAATTTAAACATCACTGAGGGCATGGATGGCATTGGATTGTGGTGATTTTTGTGTGTTTTTCGACTTTTTAGGGTGCTGTTGGGGCCTGGCCATGTGGGTGGGGGCCATTTTGAGGCCTGGTCCAGGCAGGGCCTGGCCATGTGGCTCGGGGTCAAGGGCCCATTTTGAAGCCAGGCAGTGTGCTCAGGCCTGCACCCAGTTTGCCTTGCTTTCTTCCATTAGGCCCAGGGGTAGTGAGTGGTGCATGGACCAAGTCTTTCTGTGGGGTGTCTTGAATTTAAACATCATTGAGTTCATGGATGGCATTGGATTGTGGTGATTGTTGTGTGATTTTCCACTTTTTGGGGTGTTTTTGGGGCCTGGCCATGTGGGTGGGGGCCATTTTGAGGCCTGGTCCAGGCAGGGCCTGGCCATGAGGCTGGGGGTCAAGGGCCCATTTTGAAGCCAGGCAGTGTGCTCAGGCCTGCACCCAGTTTGCCTTGCTTTCTTCCAGTAGGCCAGGGGTAGTGAGTGGTGCATGGACTAAGTCTTTCTGTGGGGTGTCTTGAATTTAAACATCATTGAGGGCTTGGATGGCATTGGATTGTGGTTATTTTTGTGTGTTTTTTTACTTTTTGGGGTGTTTAACTGATGTTCCTCTGGCTTCCATTTCTTTTAGGTGCACAAGAGAACCACCAGTGCCAGGAAGAAGTCCTGCAGCGGTGTGTGCAGCACAACGTCATGTGACGTCACGTGTGGCCACAGACAAGACAACTCTGCAACTCGTGCAACTCCGGCCTGCTGTTCTGACATCTGGAGAAGATGGGCCCAAAGAAAGGTGGCCGTAGCGCCTCAGCGAAAAAAGTTGCCAGTGCCACTGCCAGTAAGAAGGAGCAGAAGAAGCAAGTGGCACCACCTACCAAGGAGACTGGTGTGCTCACCGACACCTTTTTTGTGAAAAAAAACTACGCCTGCAGCAGCAGCGGTGTCCGCTGGGGACCAAGCTGGAAGCAGCACCTCCGCTTCATTGGGCTCAGTGCCACCACCCAAAGTTAGGTCCAAGACCATGAGTGCTGCTGAGGCAGCCACTTTACTTTCTCAATCACAATCGACCAGTGATGTTGGCTCATCACAAGAAAGTACCATCCAATCAACGCCGGGTGTAACTCAGCTGACGAGTGTTCAACAACCACAGCCGCAACGACAACCACAGGTGCAACTAGTACAAGCGCAAGTCGCAAGTACATGGGCAAGGAGAGGCGCAAGGTGAGGCATAAGAAGAGGCGCAAGGAGAGGCGCAAGTGGAGGCGCATGGAGAGGCGCAATGAGAGGCGCAATGAGAGGCGCAAGGAGAGGCGCAAGGAGAGGTGCATGGAGAGGCGCATGGAGAGGTGCAACTAGAGGTTCATGGACCAGCACAACTGCCTACAACGCTTGTTCCTCCAGAAGTAGGGGCACATCAGGAAATTGATATTCAAGCGGAGGTATCATCCAAGGAAGCCACTCCTCCTGATGATGAGCCATTGTATTCCAGATCCCCAGCAAGAAAAAGGTCAAGGAGGGCTACTACTACTACTACAAGTTCTTCTTCAATCCCCCTTGATTCTGAAGACCTTGATCCTGATTGGAACCCACAAATGCAGTCTGAGAGTGAGGCACGCCATGAGCCAACAAAGGTAGCTAAGCCTAAAAGGAAGGTTCCCTCAAGGGTTCGACTTATGGGTGATGATGACGAACAAGAAGTGGTGTCTTCTGCTGCTGATGAACAGTCTGACAATGACCCAGTCATCACAGTCGTCCCTCCAGCCCCAGCGGGCATGCAGCAAACAGACATTTTCACCCTATACCGAATGGCTGCTGAGCGGGATGTGGGCGGCGTGGCACTGGTACCACCACCAACGCAGTTAACTACAACACCAACACGACCTACAACTTCCATATTTTTTAGTCAGAAGGGCCGGCAGGGACCTCAATCCAGCTCGACCTCCATTACCTCAAGTAGTGGTGCTGTAACTGAACAACAGAAACAAATTCAGCCACGCCCATCCTCCACTTCATCTGGCATTGAAAGTCAAAGTAGCACCTCCACCACCAGCAGACATCTCCAGTCCCTAGTTTGGGACTTCTTTACTGTTAGCGAAACGGCGGAAAACATGGTCGTTTGTTCGATTTGTAAAGTATTAGTTATTCGGGGTAAGCTTGGTACCAACTATGGTACCGGAGGCCAGAGAGGTCATCTCAAAAAACAACACACTATCCAGTGGGATGCGCACCTAAGGAACATCCGGGAAGCCCAAAGTAGAACTGATCCAAATGTATCCATTCACATTGCATCTGATGCTAACGAGGGGCTGATTGTGAAGGGGGGGAGTCAAGAACCGACCAACATTTTTTTCTGGTACACCCAGTACCCCTGGCAGCAGCACTGCAGTGGTAGCGCCCACACCCTCTACCCCTGCAACAAGTATGAGGCACACTAAGAGTCTGGGAGAGACAACAATGCGAAAACTACTTCAATGAGCCAAACTGGTTTGAGGAAGTCTGCATCATCATCACGTAAAACGGTCCAGCCCACCATTAGAAGCATGTTTTGGTCGGATGTGCCATTTGAACGCAACCACCCAATGGTACGTCTGTATAACGCAAAGCTGGCTAAAATGCTAGCGCTGGACCTTCTCCCTTTTTCTTTCGTGGAAGGGGTGGGTTTTCTAGAATTTGTGGCAACAGTCTGCCCGAAGGTTCCTAGTCGGTCCTATTTTGCCAGAGTTGCGGTTCCAGCACTACATCAAGATGTGCTGGAGGCGATTGGGGCAGCTTATCTACTTGACAACAGACATGTGGACCAGTTGCCAAGCCCTTGATTACATGTGCAACACTGCCCACTGGGTCTCTTTTGCAGGGGTTAGAGACAAGACAAGTCCAGGTGTTAACCCGGACACAGTTTTTCAAGCTACTCAGAAACAAGCAACATTAGCCATGTTTGCCATGGAGAAAACTCATACTGCACCTAACCTTTTGGACGAGTTTGATAGGAAGGTTTATGAATGGCTGCATCCAAGAAATCGCATAGTTGGTAATGTTTCCACGGATAATGGCAGTAATATAGTTAAGGCCATGCACCGAGGTGGCTATTTCAGAGTGCCGTGTTTGGCGCACAGTATTAACATCATGGTGCAAGATTTCTTGAAAAAAGAAAACACAGTCAGCAAGTTACTGACCACCTGCCGAAGAATCTGCACACATTTCAGCCATTCTTTTAAGGCCCGGAAGGAGCTGAGGAGCATGAAACATGAACGTAGACTGCCAGTCAAAGGACTCATCCAGGAGGTGGCAACACATTGGAATTCAACCTTTTACATGCTTGAGCGTCTGTCTGAGCAGTGGGGGGTAATAAATGATTATGTCTTCAAACTGGGTTCTACTATGAAAGACATGAGGCTAGAGTTGGAGGAATGGAAGCTAGTTGCAAGCCTGACAGACATGCTACGTCCTTTTGAGGTCTTCACACGTGAAGTCAGCAGGGAGGACTGTTCTTTGGGCAAAGCTATCCCATTGTTGGTCATGCTAGAGCACCAACTGAAGGCGGTGTCTTCAACGTTCCGAGATGATGCTGAAAAGCAAGACGCATATCAGTTGGCGGAGAGGTTATTAAGCCGCCTAGTTGACAATGAAAGGCTTAAAAACATACATACAGAACAACATTACATTTGTGCCACTATTCTGGATCCACGGTACAAAAAGGCAGTGGCCAGCAAAGCATTCATTCCTTTTGATGAAGCAGATGTTTCAAAGTACAAACATTGGCTAGCTGTGTCAGCCACTCGGTTAGAAAAAGAGCGGCAGAAATATCAAGGAGCCGGCAGAAGTACAACCGAATCCGCAGGCAACCGTCGTCAAGTTCCACTTCTGAATCTGTGGCCGAAGGGAGTCACTTTCCCTCACATCCATTAACGACACCAGCAGCAACCGTATCATCATCCTCACCTGCACCAGGCCCAGCCATAATATTGTCGGAAGCGGATTGGCTAACTCATCAAGGGTTTGCTCGTTCCAGTGCTGCAAAGGCCACAGATTGTACGCAAAGTGGAGCAACCGTGGAGAACCTTGAGTCGATGGTGTAGGCCTATCTGGATGACCCAACAGAGGTCTTTGTTAATCAGAACCCATTACTGTATTGGTATAGGAAAAGGCCTCTATGGCCACTGATCACCAACCTGGCTCTAAACTATTTGTCTTGCCCACTCGCAAGTGTGTCTTCTGAACGTGTTTTCAGTGCTGCTGGTGCCATTGTAACTTCAAAAAGGACCCGCCTCTTGCCCAAAAATGTGGAGAGGTTAACACTGATCAAGATGAATCAGCACTTCATACCACCAGATTACAAAATACGTGAATGCACGCAGGAAGAAGAGGACACCGACTTAGGTGACGGAAGTACTTCTCTGTTAGTTGACCTACTCCCGTCTCAATTCATAGAGTTTGAGGACGAGCTCTCGTTCCCTGACACCGAGGCCTGAAAATTACTTCCTTTTTTCGTCCTTATTCACTTTTATTCCTGTGTGTCTTTCTTTGTTTTGCAACTTTTACCACAACAAAACTCTCACAACAAGTCCATGAGCAGCACTATCTTCATCCTATTTTCCCTATTGATTTGAAGGTGCCGCAGTCTACATTCCTGAGGTTCACAAGTTCACAACTCAATCATGCTCCTCTATCCTCCTCCTCCAGACTCCACCTATCAATTTCCCTCAAGGCAGATGGATTACCAAGAATAAAGAAACTTTGTTTTCATAGACAAGTCCCCTCAAGTGGGACTGAAATTACTGACTGACTACATGCTTGCTGATTGCTGACAGAGTTACTTCTGAAATTGACCGGAGATGCTGCCCTGTGGGCCCTCACTTTCCGAAGAAGATGCGGACAAAAAGTAGAACAGGTAATGAATAATTGAGAAGATGGCATGCAGTGGACAGCAATGGCTGTCTGGCTCTGATGAAACCAATTGCTGTTTGTTTTTTGTGCATGAAATGAATCATATGTCTTGTGTTAGTTATTATTTAATCTGTTACACAGTAATTGTAACTCATGTCAACTACTCTGTTTTTTTTTACCTTGTTTAGTTCAAATTGTACTTCAAATTCAGGGGCCACTATGTTGCATTTTACAATATACAAAATGTCCTTGGAGTGGACTCACTTGCCAATATACCATGATGATTGATTAAATAATATATCTTTTTTCTTTACAGTCACTCACTGGGATGGATGGATCATCAGCGTCGGATTATGGAAGAACTATGGCCAATTCGTGAGTGGCAAACAGGTCAACCAGTCTACAACAACTACTACAGCAGAACTACATGTCTGTCTATTCGTGGTATGTAGTGGTCGAGGGCGAGGCAGTGTACTGTTGTTGTTGTGCCAGGCAGAGTCCACTCCAGACAGCAGTTCATGTAAAATTGGGGCTATGTGGCTTGCTGCATACAGTTAGATATGCTTTGTTTATCTGACAAAGAGCCTAGGTATGCTACATCAGGTTTCTTCACTCAGTGGTGCCTGCCTTGACCGTCTGCATGGCACTGCCTCAAGCTTGGGCCAAATATCCGTTATGTTTGCGAATCTCGCTAAATTACCGAAAAACCGCAAATTCTTGAGCGGAACGGATTTTTGGCCCATGCTTGCGGCCGGGCCATACAGACGGTCAAGGCAGGCACCACTGAGTGAAGCATCCTGATGTAGCATACCTAGGTTCTTTGACACAGACAGACAAAGCATATCTAGGGTTTAGGGTTCAGTGCGATTTACTAGGGTTTTTGGGTTTAAGTTGGTAGGGTTCCCGCTGAGTCTAGGGCTCAGGGCCTGATGCAGGCTCATTCATAATGATGTTGGCAAGGTTTTAGGGGGGGTTGGGGTTCTTTGGCCAGAATTGGCAGAATTTTGGCCTTTTTTGGTGTTTTGCGGGCGCGTGTGTTTGGGTGAAAACTAAGTGAAAACTAGTCGTAGACCTTCTTCTTCTTCTTCTTCTTCTTCTTCAAAGAGCGCAGTGGTTCGATTTTGTTCTGCCTTGCTGAGATTCTTGGGAATCGCTGGAACAAGTGTCCAGGTAAGTTTCAAGAGGATCGAAGTAGTGGAAGTGCTGAAAACAGCAATTTTTTGTGAACAGTGCAATTTGCCATGTTTTGAATATACCAGTATTGCATGTTTTTGGGGGGCTGTTTGGGGATATTCTAGATCTGTGGGGGTGGGTTGGGGGGTCTTGGAGCACTGCTGGGAAGGTCTAATTTTGATTGCAAGTGGTTTCAAGAAAATCCATGGTGGAAAAGGGGGGTTTGGGCCTAGTTGCAGATAGCGTTTTGGCACAATTTAAACTGAGGCCTAGCAGTATTGCGTGGTTTTGGGGGGCTGTTTGGGGGGGTTCTAGGTTTTTGGAGGGGGGTCTGGGGATCTGGGAGCACTGCTGGGATAGTCTAATGTTGATTGCAAGTGGATTGAAGAAAATCCATGGTGGAAAAGGGGAGTTAGGGCCCAGCTGCAGAGTGCGTTTGGAGTGATTTTGACTGGTAGGCCGCAAATTTTCTAAGTGTCACATTTTCCATTTTTGCTTTTGGCCTGTTTGGGGGTGTTCTACTTTTTTGTGGGTGGGTTGAGGGGTCTGGGGGCATTGCTGGGAAGGTCTAATATTGGATGCAAGTGTTTTGGATAAAATCCACGGTGAAAAAGGTTTTCCGTTTTTGCTCACTTGCTTGTTTTTGGGGGGCTGTTTGGGGGGTTCTAGGTTTTTGGGGGGGTCTGAGGGTCTGGGAGCACTGCTGGGATAGTCTCATTTTGATTGCAAGTGGTTTGAAGAAAATCCATGGTGGAAAAGGGGGGTTTGGGCATAGTTGCAGTGTAAGTTTTGGCACAATTTGAAGTTAGGGTTCAACGTGGTAGCAGTACCGCATGTTTTTAGAGGGCTACTTGGGGGTGTTCTAGATTTCTGCAAATGGGTTCAGGGGTCTGGGAGCACTACTGGTAATGTCTAATTTTGGATGCAAGTGTTTTGAAGAAAATCCATGGTGGAAAAGGGGGGTTTGGGCCTAGTTGCAGAGTGCATTTTGGCACGATTTGGAGTTAGGGTTAGCACTTTCGCATTTTTTTCTGGGGGCTACTTGGGGGTGTTCTACATTTTGCGACTGGGTTCAGTGGTCTGGGAGCACTCCTGGGAATGTGTAATTGTGATTGCAAGTGGTTTGAAGAAAATCTGAGGTGAAATTATTATTTTTTTCCCAAAATTGCATTTCTGCGGAGGGCTACTTGGGGAGGGGGGTTCTAGAGTTTTGCGACTGGGTTTAGGGTCTGGGAGCACTCCTGGGAATGTCTTATAATCATTGCAAGTGTTTTGAAGAAAATCCATGGTGGAAAAAGGGTCTTCTGGGCCTAATTTCAAAGTGCGCTTTCTGCTTAATTTTCCACAAGGCCTCATCCCTGTCGCAGTATTGCATGTTTTTGGGGGGCTACTTGGGGGTGTTCTACATTTTGCCGACTGGGTTCAGGGGTCTGGGAGCACTCCTGGGAATGTCTAATTTTGTTTGCAAATTTTTTAAAGAAAATCCATGGTGGATCCGCAGAATTCAACCATAGTTACTATTACTATCCTTGTAAAGGAGAACCAGGTTACGCACTTTTGAAGTGATGATTGTATACAATAATAATGTCAGCTCTGAAAACTGAAAGTGTTATTTTTGCACTACACAGCGTACCTAAGATTTTTTTAACTGGTTCACTTCCTGTTTTTTTCCACCAAAAATTACAGGACGGCTTTTACCATGTGCCATGGAACAAACGATGAACTCTGACTTACCAAGCAATCCACAATTACTCATCAGGCAGCCAGTGGACAGTGTGTCTGGTCACCAATATTGATCGACGGAGCGTAAGATGGAATGGAGGAGTATATCGCAAATAAGAGGAATGGCTGGATGCATGCAACTTCACCAATTTAACAGGACAACTACAACATAAAGTTACAGTATTCTCTCTTAACTTCTCCTTATCTTTTAAATGTTATTGTTGTAAACTTGAACTTCTACGAATGTGACTAGGTGCGTTTCTTTGTTCTCTGCTTCAAAGTCACCTCTCCAGCTATTTCATACGTTTCTTTGCTATTTTTATAACTAACTTAGGGGCATATTACCAACCAATAGAGATAATTTTTGTCTCTAACTTGTTTAGAGACAAAAATTATCGGCGCAAATCGGCGATTTTTATCGCAGATAAACCTTGCTATTAGCAAGGTTTATCGCAAATGCGATAAAAAACGGCTGCAATGCATGAATATCGTTGAAAAGTCAGCGATATTCATGCATTATCGAGCAAATGCTCTTAGCCATGTTATCCACCTCCCATTGGTTAACATGGCTAAGAACTGCTCAGGGCAGGTGTTAGCTTTTGGAGATATTCGCGCTTAGCGCGAATATCTCCAAAAGTTGGTAATAGGCGATAGCGATGTTAGCGACTGTTTCCAGTCGCTAACATCTTGGCACGCCCACTTTGCATGTCATTAGTGATAAATATCACTGACATGCAAAGTGGGGCCCAAGATGGTCTCTACCTCCTATTAGCTGTCGCTAACTGGTGTTAGCGACAGCTTGGTAATAGGGAGATAATTTTATCTCCGCTTTCTTGGCTTTTAAAGCCAAAAAAGCGGAGATAAACCCCCTTGATAATATGCCCCTTAATGTACTAATAATAAGTGTTTATTCTCTATGAGGGCAGAAAGGAAAGTGAAATTGCGTAATTAATGCAGCCCTGTACTAGTCTCAATGTCAAATTGTTTCCTCATACTTACTAATAAGATGTAGTAAGTACAACTTTTCAGAAACCTAACCATCCGTTTAGCAAACAACTTCATGCATGCAGTAGTGCACTACCTTTATGTCCCTTAAAAGATTTATGGATATCTTTGAATTCAAACATTTGTTTCTCTTCATTTGCTGTTTGCCATGCAGTGTTTTTTTTTTCTTCTCTCCACAAAACTTTTCCCAAAAAACCCCATTCCCATCCAATCTTCAAAAACCCTAACCCTCTTCCCCCGGGCTGTGTGGTTTTTCATTGAGCTATGACTAAATGACAACAAGAAATTCCACACACTTGCAGGGGAGGATAAGGTCTAAGCAACAGAAAAATGTTGGAAAATGGAATTTCATGTGCGACATCGTGGATTGAGCAACAAACATCATGCTCGTACACATGACGAATCAAATGGTTAATTCGTATGTTTAAGTATCCTTTGCCTTCATAATATTTCTTATAGTAGTCATAGTCCACGAAACTAGTACTTATATTTAGAATACTTTAGCACTGTTTAGGCTACAATTTATGGCACTGTTCTGTAGCGTACTATTAGGCTGTCCGGATTTCGGTTTAAACCGAGTCTGCTCGAGACTACCCTACCGGATGAAAATCAGCGCACTCGGTTTAAACCGAGTGTCGCTGATTTTCATAGTTGTTGTTAGCTGTTGCACTGTAGTTACGCCATTTGGCCACTTGATGGAGCCCTATCCTTATAATGTGATTGTGAGCTTCACAGTGTGTGAACTGACAGGCGCTTCAGAGCTGGGGCAGGTGGAAAGGGGGAGACCCGTGACCTCGAGCAGAGCAGGGCATTCATCGGGCCATTGTCAACGCAGGACAAGTGGCAGCATTTGTAACAGCAAGTGGCAGATAACTGCTGCACCCAGAGGAACAATGGAGTGGGGCACGCACGAGCTGCACACCGAGACCCCATCTCCCCTCGGAGCAAGGTTGAGGCGAACACCATGCAGCCAGCACACAACCCGCTGCGCTGCCTGTGCGGGACCACATACGGACTCAGTGGTGACGGGCAGCCTGAGTCCTTAAGAATGGGCCCCTCACAGACTGCTTCTGTCACCCAGAACCAGAGCCTGGTGTGCTGCAAACCCCGCTCCGCCCTCCGGGGCAATAATAAAAAATAAAAAAAGATTCTTACTTTGGCATTGCTTTGTGTCAGCAAAAGAAGCAGTTGAATTTCCTGACTGCACGTTTAAATAGCAGCTGCGCAACACATTTCCTGCCCCTCGGAAACCAACTTTCTTTTGGAAACTGGACAAATGTCATCTGTTTTGTCCGGGCTGAAACTGCAGAGAATGCACAAATACCCTTAGATCCCATCATGAAATGGACACGATGGAGTGAGTCACTTTGCATGACTGAATTTTTAGAGGTTTCTTTTGTCCCAGCTGGCGTTATTGTTAGTAAATAGGGCCTGCAGTGTATTCTGGGAGGAGAGTGGCGAGCCTGTCAGCAGGCTGAAGTATCTTCACACCGGGACGGGTCAGTGTGCACCCTGGGGTGGTGGGGTGCCTGCTGAGAGGAGGAGGCAGGGCGTGTTAGGCTCTCTCTAATAGCAAAGCAGCCTAACAGTCTGCAGGGACGGATGCCGCAGAGGTACATTCTTTGTGAAAGGTTTGCCGCTGCAACCTGGTTGCTGCTTAGAATCCCTTCATTAGCATGTCTATTAAAACACGCAGTTCCCCATTCCTGCTCCCAGCATGAGGCTAGGCAGCGGGGGGGCGGCTCTCCCCATGCTCCAGCGGTGAGGGGAATCTGCGGGCTGGCCTCGAAGATGAGTTGTGGTGACCCGTTTCTGCGCCGGGGGTCGGGTTCCCCGTGTAAGCAGAGGAGAGGATGTTCCCCGATTCAAACCCTCATTGTGTTTGGAGCTCGCCTCTCTGTGCCTCCGAGTCTTTAGGAGAAAGTGGGAAAGTGTGTGTGTGGTGGTGGGAGGGGGAGGGGGTTCACTGCAGACATTGAGGGAAACTGGGAGGGTGGGGGTCATCTCCAAAAGTGCATCTCTTTGGACAGCAGAATTCGAAGGTGCACGAGCAGCATCAGTCACAGCACTGCATCACAAGAAAAGTAAATGGATGCTGCAATTATTGAAATACGTACTTAGCTTCAATTAGTTAGTATCAAAAACGTTCAGAGTCCAATGTGGGACTTTAAACCCTTCCTTTTCCCGACCAAGCCCTTCACCGGTATTCTCTACCACTTATCACAATAAATTGTCTCCTTTCTCATTCCCGTTGTATCATTTTGTTCTTCAGCCACCTCTCCCCAACCAACCTCTCTCTCTCTTGCTTTCATGGTTCTTGCTTTCTAACTCCATCCCTTCTCCCCGCGCTCCATTCTCTGCTTTCTTTCTGCAGTTTTCTCTGTTCTATCCCTGCTCTCAACATGGTTTCTCCTTTATTTTTTACCCGCCCGTATCGCTCCCTCGACAGTTTTTCTCTTGCTATCCCTGAAGTCTTCTGTTTTTCTTAATGCTTATCTGAAGGTGTGAAGGATGTCTCTCGCGAGTCTGTAGGACGCTTCAGCCATCAACCTACACTGACCCTGGTGCACACTGCAGAGTGTAATAAGATGGTTTGTGTTTGCGTTGGAGGTAGGGGGGTTCTATGATTGCTTTCTCTCACCAGCAACAGCAGCCCGATCTGCATCCAGACATCCCCATACCCATGCTCCGGCGGCCCCTTCCCCACCCCACCAGTTTCAAATGTCACCAGCCGCCCCTGAAGGCAGAGGGATGAGTCCCGGGGGTCTCCTTATCATTCACACTCAGGCAAATCCCCAAACCACCCAAAGGTGACATTGCAATGCAAAGTACCTGGCTAAACACAGCCTGGGCTCTCCCGCCCCTCTCTAAACACCGCACTGTTTGCCCTATTATTAGACAAAACCTCTCAAAGAAGAATGCGCTTCTCTGAGATTTACTGTTTAGATTTACTGTTGGTTCTGATTTTAAAACACGTAATCCCACAGTAATTGCTTTTCTGAATCAAGAGGTAAATGGATTTGCACTAAGAAAGTGCGCCTCGGAACAGGCACATCTTTAAATTATGACTTTACTCCCATTGAAATAATGGCCTGTACCCTCATCGCCTGGTTGACTTCTTAGTTTAGGGCTGTTAATTGATTCCGCACCTGTGTTTTTCTTTCTTCTGGGGTCATTTTACATTGAGGTGTCACTGAATGCCGTGTTTTAACTGAATTCAATGAATTTTAGTAATTTAAACGCAAAACAACACTATCAAGCTATTTCTTTCATTCAAAATCAGGATTATTTGAGATTATTGCCGGAGTCTCCCAAAAAAAGTGATCATCATAAAAGTATCACCGAATTCTTGATTTAAATGGACTGATCTAGCAAAGACATTTAGTAATTGCTTTAAATAGTGTGTGTTCTTTGCCCCTTTTCAACTATGCATGTTGTAATATTAACACATCTTTCTTATATAAATATGCACACACATATAGACATATATTTATATATGTGGTATAGTCCCCATTAGAAGTTGCTTTTTTATTCTGAACAGTAATGTGTTTAGAATGTTACCACAGTGAAGATTAATTATGTTTTGTTAAAATCCATTTGGTTATTATAACCCTGCAACCTAGAAAGCAATAATTCTTCTCGCTTTCTTTTTTTTAGAGTGTTATCAGTAGTTTGAATAATACATTTTCTCGCTACAAGGGATTCACAGATGTGATTTCATAGCATGACCCCTCACTGCCTGTAAAGAAGCTTCTGCAGCTTGCAAACATATTCAAAAGGCAAGAGCAAAAATGGAAGTAAGAGTAAAAAGAAAGGACAAATAGTAAAAAGTAACAAAATTAAGGAAAAGGAAAGTAAGAAAAGGGTGAAAAGAAGGCTAAAAAATAAAAAGAATACTGAAATGCGAGATTTTGCCTGCGCTCTAGAATGTGAAGAAAGAGCTCGGCTCTTGGCACAGTCCACAGATATCATGTAAGTGGAGAAACTAACCTTCCAACCTTTTCACCCGACCCTTGAAGAGCCTCTGAGGAGACGGAGCCCTGGGAGGGGTACACTGGCCTGTTATTGGTATTTGTCGCACAAGAACATTCCTGCACGGGGCAGCAGTACACATTCATACCATGCCAAGAATATTTGTTAATACATTTTTTTAAAGAAAAAGACCCCCCAAGAATGTTTTCCCCTCAAATTATATCCAACAGCAACATCCTTTTTTTGTTTTAATTAGATAAGAATAATTGACCGCAAATGTTTTATGAAATTAGACCTTACTCACTTAAAATCTCTTGGATGTAGACTCTGGGTATGAGGACGAGTGCACTGATGTGGATGTCCACTGTGAATAATTAATTTAAGAATACCATGGGCAAGTGCTGAGGACCAATTCAGGAAATTTTATTTTACAATACATGAGAAATGGCTAGCAATTATGCATAGTAATGTCCCTTCACCAACCATGGCGTTTACTGTGGTACTCTGCACAAGTATTAGATCCCTGCCGTAAAGGAACATTTTTTGCAGACTTTTCAAAGTACAGCTTCATTTTTGACCGCTTTAATACCTCTGGGGGCATGTGCACCCAGTTCAACGCATATGTTGCAGAACCAGTCCCAGAGAATGTCAACCGTGAGGTGCACCAGTAATGGCATGGAAAGCTACGCCAGTGGCCAGAGTTGGCAAATTGTGTACTGGCTGTTTTGGCGTTGCCAGTCTCAAGTGCCAATGTTGAGAGGGCTTTTTCACAAATAAAAGTGTACATGGGAAGAAAAGAGAGAGCGCCAATGACTAAAGAATCACTGAAGAAATATTGTATGGTGTACTACAATAAATTTGACTTGTAAAAATGTATTTGGACTTCATATACACGTACGTACACTGTCTATATGCCATGCATCAATGCAGAAAGCAAGGAATATTAAAAGCAAAGCGTTCCATAAACACCGGAAAAACACTGTTTCAGTTGTTTTTTATGGCGCGAAAATTAGTAATCACTGAAAAACACTGTTTTTTTCAGGTATTGAAATCACTGGAAAACACTGACAAAACACCACCAGAATTTACCCAAAATAGAAACTGAAAACAGGAAAGCCTACGTACTATGTATCGTACTGTTTCTAATGCTACGCTCAGGCCACTCAATGTTTCATTTCCTTTTTTAGGGCGAGGCCTCCGCCCACGTAAGTGGGAGGAGTTTCGAGATCCTAATGTTAAAGAAGAGAAAAAAAGTATCTCCTAGGGCTTTGGCGAGACAAATTCCACACATTCCTTAGTCTGGTATCTCATCTGGCCAGTGATTCGTCTTCGTTGTGTTGTCGTTTTAATAGGCTTGAAGTGATAGGGTAAATGTAGTTTTGTTCCGCCATCTTGGGCATTTTTCGTTCGTGCTCGCGCAAAGAAGTACATTAATTATAATTAGGAGCTGTCAGGGTGCCTCCGTAAGTGAATCCAGATGGCCGGGCGCGTTCACCATTCAGCAGCGCTCAGGGCGCAGCTGCTCCATGCCAGGCCGGGAAAGGGCTTCATTAGTTCAAGAACAAGAGTCTGACGTTGTGTCATTTCCGCCCGCCCCCCGCCCCCCTCTTCTCGTTGTGCTTGTTTAGGTTAGGTAATGTCCCAGCTGATAAATACAAGACCATAAACACGGAGGCAAGGTCTGCAAAAATGCAATCAGCGACGACGTCTACCGGGCAGCCATTTAGCGGCTATCTGGTGTCTGCTGGGGAAACTTCAGGACAACACGATTGTGTGCTGGGCTCAGGGGGAGTTAATTGTCTGCTAAACGCCCTCCCTCCATTCAAGGTTGTGTTTACCTAACATGAAAAAAACACACCGAGGACTCTCAGCTGGGCTGCCTAGCGCATGAAACTTAAATTTTCTTTTTTTTCCGAAATAAAAAAAAAGATATTGAATTTCAGGTCGCGGGATTAGGAAGAAGACTTCTAGAGGGCTGCTTTCTCGAAATAAAAGGAAGCCAATGCAGCTGGCAGGGATTAGGGTGAGCTGGTGTCCGCTAAAGCAGGACCAGCGGAGCCCACCCGCGGCCTGCATACAATGTCCCCGCAGCGTGTGCGAAGAGCAGCGGCGGGGGGGGGATTAACTGAAGAGGAGAGCGCCCGCAGCATGAGGCGAGCTGCCGGGCGCCCAAACAATCAAAGCGGAGCCCACCCGCAGTATCGTAAAGCCCCCTCACCCCACCGACAATATTAACTACCGGCACCCGATCACCCAAAATAAAAATCTATTTTGCAGTAAATCCACCGGCACCCGCGAAGATGTAAGAGGCTCACAAGAGCACGGGGGACCCTCCAGTGATGCCTGTTACTGCCCCGGCACTGCGAGCGGATAAAGCAGCGGCCCCCCTGGGTGCGCGTGGGACCATAAAAGCGTTGGCACCCTCCCCCGCCGCGCATGAAGAGTCAAGCTGCAGCAGAGAGGTGTAATGAGCACGGAGACAACATCCGGCCTGGTGACAAGCGGAGCCCCCAGCGCCTCCCTATGCCTCGACACAGCAGGCTGCCGGCTAATCAGAGCCGCATTTGAAGGCCGGACAGCACATAGAGGACAAGTAATCGGAGGCTTACCGGGAGATCAGTGCCCAGAGTCCATCGAGGGAACCTTTGCCTCCCAGCTTCAGAAGAGTGTCGAGGCCCTGCAGGGACAGCGTTGAAACAAGCCCTATATAGAAGGGAACTTTTAGAGTATATCCAGTCTTACCCCTCCCTATGTATATAGAGATAACTCTAATCACTAGTTTACCTGTGTCTAGATGTGCAAGCCGTCACCTGTGGACATCATTAATTGCTCGTAGTTGGGGCCCCCACATTTGTGCCGTGGTCAGTCTACAGCCGAGACTACCCTCAGTGACTCTAGACTGAGTTTCTTTTCATGTAGTAAACAGCACTGCATCGCTTTGTTTGAAAGAAGTGCAGCCTTTGGCAGTGCTTAATTTGCGCCGGAGGTTTGCAGTGTTCGACACTAGTACATAATTGTCCTTGGCCTTATTCACCATAAACTACATATTTTAATTTCAAGAACTGGTGTGTGCATGGTTTCCATAAGTGAACACTTGTCTGTGGTTGGCGAGACATTAGTCTGGCTTCTGGCAAGGCAAGATCAATGCAAGGGTTGTTTTTTCTTCCTAGGTACAGTGGCATTCCCCCTTCCCATAAGAACGTGGCTTGGTTTTATGCCACAAGGGCCAATGTCGTTTGTATTGTTGTAGTGCAAGCCTGCCCCAGTGTGTAGTATCGCTGTGTCCCTAATGTTTCTCTGCATTCCCCTATGTCACAGCACACAGTCCCCAGAAGGCTGCTAACAGAAAAGCCTCTTTGGCTGTGTGGAGTCAGGCAATCCGCCATTTTTATGCATGAGGACCTTTAACCATGCTTCAAGCATTGTCCTGACATGACGTCAGTCTGAACACTTCCAGAATCACTGCCGGGTATTTTGAAAGTGCCGAAGTGACGAATGTGTTTAATACAGTTTTGTTCTGTTGGTTATTATTATAGTGCTTTAGACCATGCTATGGGGTGCTCAAAGTGCGATATTTGAGGTGGAATAAGAACATGACATAGGAAAGAGAAAAGGGTGACACAGGATATGGGGAATGAGGTAGGAGGTTTGTGACTGGAGCCCTCTTCCCCTGCAGGATGAGAGTGCATTTTGTTTGCCAGCGTCAGTCATCTGAGTGGCAAAGGAATGGGGAAGTAAGAGAGGCAAGAGGGATGGGTGTAGAGGTCACGGCTGCTGAGGGATGACAGTGAGATGAATGAGGGCCTGACAGAGTTAGAGATCATGGTACACTGATGGAGAGATAGTAGAGCAGGTGAGACTGCCCCGCCCCTTTCCAGTGTCTGCAGTTAGACTCATTATACAGCCTCTCCCTCATAGATGCTTTCACAGTGGGCCCACAGCAGAAGAGGGGGAAGAGCAGGGGGTTTCCGATTCTTGACAGTGCAGAGTGGCAGTGCAGAGTGGCAGTGCAGAGTGGCAGTGCAGAGTGGTGGTGCAGAGTGTCGGTGCAGTGGTGCAGAGTGGCGGTGCAGAGTGGCGGTGCAGAGTGGCGGTGCAGAGTGGCGGTGCAGAGTGGCAGTGCGGTGGTGCAGAGTGGCGGTGCAGAGTGGCAGTGCGGCGGTGCAGAGTGGCGGTGCAGAGTGGCGGTGCAGAGTGGCGGTGCAGAGTGGCGGTGCGGCAGTGCAGAGTGGCAGCGCAGAGTGCAGAGTGGCGGTGCAGAGTGGCGGTGCAGAGTGGCGGTGCAGAGTGGCGGTGCAGAGTGCAGAGTGGCGGTGCAGAGTGGCGGTGCAGAGTGGCGGTGCAGAGTGGCGGTGCAGAGTGGCGGTGCAGAGTGGCAGTACGGTGGTGCAGAGTGGCAGTGCAGAGTGGCAGTGCAGAGTGGCGGTGCAGAGTGGCGGTGCAGAGTGGCGGTGCAGAGTGGCGGTGCAGAGTGGCGGTGCAGAGTGCAGAGTGGCAGTGCAGAGTGGCAGTGCGGTGGTGCAGAGTGGCGGTGCAGAGTGGCGGTGCAGAGTGGCGGTGCAGAGTGGCGGTGCAGAGTGCAGAGTGGCGGTGCAGAGTGGCGGTGCGGTGGTGCAGAGTGGCGGTGCAGAGTGGCGGTGCAGAGTGGCGGTGCAGAGTGGCGGTGCAGAGTGGTGGTGCAGAGTGGCGGTGCAGAGTGGCGGTGCAGAGTGCAGAGTGGCGGTGCAGAGTGGCGGTGCAGAGTGGCAGTGCAGAGTGCAGAGTGGCGGTGCAGAGTGGCGGTGCAGTGCAGCAGAGTGGCGGTGCAGTGGTGCAGAGTGGAGGTGCAGTGGTGCAGAGTGGCGGTGCAGAGTGGCGGTGCAGAGTGCAGAGTGGTGGTGCAGAGTGGCAGTGCAGAGTGGCGGTGCAGAGTGGTGGTGCAGAGTGGCAGTGCAGAGTGGCAGTGCGGCGGTGCAGAGTGGCAGTGCAGAGTGGCAGTGCGGTGGTGCAGAGTGGGGGTGCAGAGTGGCGGTGCAGAGTGGCGGTGCAGTGCAGCAGAGTGGCGGTGCAGTGGTGCAGAGTGGCGGTGCAGAGTGGCGGTGCAGAGTGGCGGTGCAGAGTGGCGGTGCAGAGTGGCAGTGCAGAGTGGCGGTGCAGAGTGGCAGTGCAGAGTGGCAGTGCAGAGTGGCAGTGCGGTGGTGCAGAGTGGCGGTGCAGAGTGGCGGTGCAGAGTGGCGGTGCAGAGTGGTGGTGCAGAGTGGCAGTGCAGAGTGGCGGTGCAGAGTGGCGGTGCAGAGTGGCGGTGCAGAGTGACAGTGCGGCAGTGCAGAGTGGCAGCGCAGAGTGCAGAGTGGCAGCGCAGAGTGCAGAGTGGCGGTGCAGAGTGGCGGTGCAGAGTGGCGGTGCAGAGTGGCGGTGCAGAGTGGCGGTGCAGAGTGGCGGTGCAGAGTGGCGGTGCAGAGTGGCAGTGCAGAGTGGCAGTGCAGAGTGGCAGTGCGGTGGTGCAGAGTGGCGGTGCAGAGTGTCGGTGCAGTGGTGCAGAGTGGCGGTGCAGAGTGGCGGTGCAGAGTGGCGGTGCAGAGTGGCAGTGCAGAGTGGCAGTGCGGTGGTGCAGAGTGGCGGTGCAGAGTGGCGGTGCAGTGGTGCAGAGTGGCGGTGCAGAGTGGCGGTGCAGAGTGGCGGTGCAGAGTGGCAGTGCGGTGGTGCAGAGTGGCAGTGCAGAGTGGCAGTGCGGTGGTGCAGAGTGGCGGTGCAGAGTGGCGGTGCAGAGTGGCGGTGCAGAGTGGCGGTGCAGAGTGGCGGTGCAGAGTGGCGGTGCAGAGCGGCGGTGCAGAGTGGCGGTGCAGAGTGGCGGTGCAGAGTGGCGGTGGAGAGTGCAGAGTGGCGGTGGAGAGTGCAGAGTGGCGGTGCAGAGTGCAGAGTGGCGGTGCAGAGTGGAGGTGCAGAGTGGCGGTGCAGAGTGGCGGTGCAGAGTGGCGGTGCAGTGCAGCAGAGTGGCGGTGCAGAGTGGCGGTGCAGTGCAGCAGAGTGGCGGTGCAGAGTGGCGGTGCAGTGCAGCAGAGTGGCGGTGCAGAGTGGCGGTGCAGAGTGGCGGTGCAGTGCAGCAGAGTGGCGGTGCAGAGTGGCGGTGCAGAGTGGCGGTGCAGAGTGCTGAGTGGCGGTGCAGAGTGGCAGTGCAGAGTGGCAGTGCGGCGGTGCAGAGTGGCAGTGCAGAGTGGCGGTGCAGAGTGGCAGTGCAGAGTGGCGGTGCAGAGTGGCGGTGCAGAGTGGCGGTGCAGAGTGGCAGTGCAGAGTGGCAGTGCAGAGTGGCAGTGCAGAGTGGCAGTGCAGAGTGTCGGTGCAGTGGTGCAGAGTGGCGGTGCAGAGTGGCGGTGCAGAGTGGCGGTGCAGAGTGGCGGTGCAGAGTGGCAGTGCGGTGGTGCAGAGTGGCGGTGCAGAGTGGCAGTGCGGTGGTGCAGAGTGGCGGTGCAGAGTGGCGGTGCAGAGTGGCGGTGCAGAGTGGCGGTGCAGAGTGGCGGTGCAGTGCAGCAGAGTGGCGGTGCAGAGTGGCGGTGCAGTGCAGCAGAGTGGCGGTGCAGTGCAGCAGAGTGGCGGTGCAGAGTGGCGGTGCAGAGTGGCGGTGCAGAGTGCAGAGTGGCGGTGCAGAGTGGCGGTGCAGAGTGCAGAGTGGCGGTGCAGAGTGGCAGTGCAGAGTGGCAGTGCGGCGGCGCAGAGTGGCGGTGCAGAGTGGCAGTGCGGCGGCAGTGAGATTTGATCTGTGATAGACCTGCAGCAGTTGTGACTTGGCGAGATTTGATCAGTGGGGTGCAGAGTGGCAGTGCGGTGGTGCAGAGTGGCGGTGCAGAGTGGCGGTGCAGAGTGGCGGTGCAGAGTGGCGGTGCAGTGCAGCAGAGTGGCGGTGCAGAGTGGCGGTGCAGTGCAGCAGAGTGGCGGTGCAGAGTGGCGGTGCAGTGCAGCAGAGTGGCGGTGCAGAGTGGCGGTGCAGAGTGGCGGTGCAGAGTGGCAGTGCAGAGTGCAGAGTGGCGGTGCAGAGTGGCGGTGCAGAGTGCAGAGTGGCGGTGCAGAGTGGCAGTGCAGAGTGGCAGTGCGGCGGCGCAGAGTGGCGGTGCAGAGTGGCAGTGCGGCAGTGCAGAGTGGCGGTGCAGAGTGGCAGTGCGGCGGTGCAGAGTGGCGGTGCAGAGTGGCGGTGCAGAGTGGCGGCACAGAGTGGCGGCGCAGAGTGGCGACGCAGAGTGGTGGCGCAGAGTGGCTGCGCAGAGTGGCGGCGCAGAGTGGCGGCGCAGAGTGGCGGCGAGTGCAGAGTGACAGCGAGTGCAGAGTGACAGCGAGTGCAGAGTGACAGTGAGTGCAGAGTGACAGTGAGTGCAGAGTGACAGCAGAGTGACAGTGAGTGCAGAGTGACAGTGAGTGCAGAGTGACAGTGAGTGCAGAGTGATAGCAGAGTGACAGTGAGTGCAGAGTGACAGTGACAGCAGAGTGACAGTGAGTGCAGAGTGACAGTGACTGCAGAGTGACAGTGACTGCAGAGTGACAGTGAGTGCAGAGTGACAGTGACTGCAGAGTGACAGTGAGTGCAGAGTGACAGTGACAGCAGAGTGACAGTGACTGCAGAGTGACAGTGAGTGCAGAGTGACAGCAGAGTGACAGTGAGTGCAGAGTGACAGTGAGTGCAGAGTGACAGCAGAGTGACAGTGAGTGCAGAGTGACAGTGACAGCAGAGTGACAGTGAGTGCAGAGTGACAGTGAGTGCAGAGTGACAGTGACAGCAGAGTGACAGTGACTGCAGAGTGACAGTGAGTGCAGAGTGACAGTGAGTGCAGAGTGACAGTGAGTGCAGAGTGACAGTGAGTGCAGAGTGACTGCAGAGACAGTGTGTAAGGGTGCAGGGTGCACATTGTGTGAGTGTGCAGAATGAGCGTGCAGGGTAAACAGTGTGTGACTATGCAGGGTGACATTGGGAGTGTGCGGGTGAGCAGTGTGTGAATGTGTAGGGGCAGTGTGTGAGTGTGCAGAAAACACCACACACACATACACCACACACACATAACGCACACACAAACCACACACCTCAGTCTCTCAACACCACACACTTGTCACCACTCAACACAACACACTCACCACCACACTCACTCCCCAGGCTCACCCCCACAGACTCACCACCACACACTCACCAGCACACAGAAAACAACACACACAACAACACACCCCCAGCCGTCAATGAATGCTTTCACCATGCACAAACACCAACAACCATCATCCATCTGTGCACGCTTTTACCAAGCACACACCCACCAGCCGTCAGTGCACCCTTCCACCAGGCACACACACCTCCAGCCGGCAGTGCACTTTTCCACCAAGCAATTGCAGTATGGTACACTTTACTTTTAAACATATTCATATAAAGCACAGCATGCCACCATTGGTAAAATTACAATTCAACCAACATACTTCCACTACACACCACATGCACACACTCCATAACACATGGCAAAAAGACATTGGCATTTACAATGCCATTAGCTCAAACTCAAATAAATCCGAGCCCGATTGCATTTCTAATGCTTGTTTTATATGCTGCTACTGCCATTGTGTACCACTACTACTACCAGCACAACAATGATATTTCATCCGTCGAGGATTCAAGTCAACAACCAACCTTAATCATCATTTGCCATGCAGGCAGCCCTGTGGCTACCCCTATTCTCAAACACGAATCACAGGTAAGATAAGCATTTTGGAGAGGTAGAATAATGGGCTAGGACTGGGAGGAGAGCAGAGACTGCCAGTACTACCAGTAAAGTACTAGTAGGGCTACTGAATTCACTAACTCGGTTACTGGCACTTTGGTACATTTCAGGACTAGATGTTTCATTCGTGCTGGTAAGTTGGAAGAAACCAAACGTCCAGTAACCTTCGCCCTCCCCCACACAAAATAATATGAACTCGTATACTATGTTTTGGTATGAAAAATAATTATTAAGAAATATATTGATGTAGTCAAAAAATAAAATAAATTAACCCAACTCACCCCCCTGCCTAACCCCAACCAATGTCCAAAAGTCCAAAAGTCCCCTTTCCCAAACACCCAATTCCCACCCCCCAACAGTCTTTAAAAAAGGTTCAAGGGACATTCACTTCCTCCGGTGGCGTCGTGTGGACAGCTGTTCCTGCACATCCCGCAGCTCTTTGCGGAGGTCCCGGAGCAGGCGCTGATGTTTTTTGACCAACCGCTCCAGGTAGTCCACTCTTTTACGGAGGCGGCATTGACGTACCATCCAGGCTCTGGTGGGGGGGCAGCTGATTGTGTTGCTGCTGTGCGGCGGCGGCAGGAGGCTGTCGGGCCATGGCTCCGTTTGGCTGGAGGCTTCTGGTTGGTGGACCCGGGGGCACTGGAGGAGGATGCAGTGGTTGCTGTCTCCTCCTCCTGCTCCCGAGCCCACAGCCACCGATACTCGGCACAAATAGCCTCCAGCTTACGGGCCCTGGCCCGGACAGCCATCTCCTTTCTGGTGAGCTTTTTCGGAGTAGCATCTATATGAAGAAAGAAAGAAAAATACTGTAGCC
Source organism: Lissotriton helveticus (assembly GCF_964261635.1). NCBI lineage: Eukaryota > Metazoa > Chordata > Amphibia > Caudata > Salamandridae > Lissotriton > Lissotriton helveticus. The sequence goes on from NC_136068.1 coordinate 1,377,850,095, forward strand.
AATAGTCTTTAACATAAAGTCAAAATAATTCAACGGAAAGTTGACTCTCAGTAACACCAGCAAGTAGCAAACACAGTAAAACATTTTGGCATGTATCTTTCTGCCGTCTTTGTAGACCTGTGACATTACTGGGAGTTTCAGGAATTCCACTAGCAGGACTTTGGATGGACTCACTACTACATACATAGTCAGAGAGTACTAAAAAAAGTCTTCTGTTTTTTTCTCTTGTTTTGCAAAATAAATTACTGGTACATGAACTTGTGGTAGCCGGCATGGCAGCTCACTCAGCTTGCACCCAATAAAAACAGACACATGCCATGATGACGCAAACTCACAGTACTTTAAGCAGTACATGCAGGTGGGGATAGGAAGCTCTTACTTTTCTATAGGGGTGGCACTGCCACTGGCCATACTCGGTTACATCAATTTGAATTTGAATTTTAATGGTTTTCTAAAGCGCTCTGTTACCGGGGCGGTTTCCTGGCGCTAAGTAGCGGTAAGCCGGGGGGGACAAGGGCGGGGGCTAGACTGCTAGGGGTCTGGGAAACAGGAAAGTTTTGAGGAGTTTACGGAATTCCACATAGGAAGTGGAAGCTCTGATGGCAAAAGGTAGGGAATTCCAAAAAGAGGGGGCTAGGACCGCAAATCTCGTCCCCCCAGACCTTCGCTTCCTGAAGCGAGGAACTGTCAGTAGAGCTTGGTAGGAGGAACGGAGCTCTCTGGCAGGGAGGTAAGGAGATATAATCTCACAGAGGAAGGCAGGGGCTGTCCCAGATCTGGCCTGGTAAGTCATGCAGCCCAGCTTGAAGAGAGCCCTCTCCTTCACCGGTAACCAATGCAATGATTGCAACAGCGGAGTGGTGTGGTGAAATTTAGGGAGTCCATAAATCAGGCGAGCAGCCTGATTCTGAATCTGCTGAAGTCGGTGGATCAGATAGTCTGGGGCGCCATTGTAGACCACATTCCCATAGTCAAGGCGCGATAGCACCATGGCCATGAGGATGAGCTAAGGGCAGGAACAGAAAAAAAACGGGAAACCTTGCGGATAGTGCGAAGGGAAAAGAAGCAGGAGGACACCACCGAGTGAACCTGAGTGTGAAGCGAAAGCTGGGAGTTGATAAAGATGCCGAGGGTTTTGACCTTGGGGACCGGGGAGGGAGGGGAACCAAGAGAGTCGGGCCAGAAAGATGGAGACCATGGGCTGCAACCACCCCCAGTCAAAACCAACTCTGTTTTGTCGGGGTTTAACTTGAGGTGGTTGCAGTTCATCCAATTTTGGATGAAGAGCATCACCCTCTGAAAGTTCCAGGCGGAAGAAGGGGAGTGGGAAAGGTTAAAAATAAGTTGGAGGTCATCGGCGTAATTGAACACCGAGACCTCCATCTGCTGTAAAGAAAAAATGAGGGGTGAGATGTATAAATTAAATAACAAGGGGGACAAAGAAGAACCCTGGGGAACGCCGCATGTCACTCTGCGAGGGGGGGCGGCAAAACCTGCCAGGTGGACTGCCTGCTCCCTGTCCGTTAGAAAGGAACGGAGCCAGGCATGGGCCGTGCCCCTGATGCCCGCCGCCTCGACACGGTTCAGAAGAATGTCGTGATCCACCGTGTCGAACGCGGCGGACAGATCTAAGAGGACCAGGGCCTGGGGGATGCAGAGGTCAGTGCCCTCCCTCAGTTTGTCCATCACTGACACTACCACCTTCTCGGTTGAGTGAAGTGGGCGGAAGCCTGCCTGACGGGAGGAGAGGCGGCCTGTAGACTCCACAAAGGAACTCAGAGTGCAGGTGACATGAGCCTCTGAGACCTTCGCCAGATAAGGGAGCAAGGAGATGGGGCGATAATTGGCAGGTAGGGAAGGATCAGCGCCTGGCTTCTTTAAAATAGGGATAATAACTGCAGATTTATGAGCAGTTGGGACAATGCCAGAAGTGAGGGAGTTATTGATTAAAGTGAGAGGGGGGAGTAACAACTAGAAAAGATCTCTTTAAGGGCGAATGCCGGTCCGATGTCATGCGGTGAGCCCGATTTGACCCGAGCCAGTAAGGGGAGAAGGGTGTCCCGTGTCAGAAGGGGGAAGTGAGTAAGAAGTAGGGCGGCGGCATGCGGGTCCACAGTGGACAGGATAGGAAGTGAGGGAGGGATGTTCGCCTTGATGAGAGCCACCTTCTCTATAAAAAAGGAATTGAGGGAGTTGCATAGTGATTGGGACGTGGGAATTTTGGAGATCACCCTGTCAGAGGCAGCGAGCTCGTGCACCGTAGCGAATATTTCCTTCGGTTGATTTGCAGCTGTCAAGATCTTACCGGAGAAGTACATCAAGGGCTACTGCTCATTGTAATGATATCTTTCGCACTGCCCCCGCAGGCCTTGACTACTACAAAAGAAGAATGAAGATTATTCAATTCTGATCATATATCATTATCCTGCCGATCACATGATCTTTGGTTATGTGATGGATGACTTTAGGTGCTTTGTTTTGATAGATTGAGTGAACTGCAGCGATAGTCCACCCATGACACAGCTGAAATAAAATTATTAACATAGGGAGTGAGTGTGGTACCCATAATTGCCGGAATAAGGGACTTGACTTGATATAATGTTGTCAACTATACAATATATACACAATAGATGCTGTGCTTGCAAAGTTAAGTACTGTACTGTTAGTAAAGGCAGGGAGTATTTGTGAACAATCACAAATTCTAGTATTTGGATTTCCTCAGCTTCGCTACTCTGGCACGAACATGCTGTTCAAAGTAACAATCTTCATCCACTTAGCGTCTGCTCTACTACATCATACACCTCTGCTATCGATGAGGAAAAAGAAGATAAAATCCAGGCTTCCAAAGTACGTCTATCATTCTTCTTAATGTCTCAAATGTACCAAGTTTTCTTTTTCTCAACAACCAACTAACACCCTTTTCATTATATTTTGGAAACCACCGTCTTCTTCTCTTGACTTGCATTCAAAAACACCATTCTGTATAGTCATAAATGTTAAGACTCGCTCGTCCTTCGTTTCACCCTTCTTTCACTTTTCGTTCTTCACATCCCTAAAGTACATCTGATATGACTTGGCTTCACGATAAAAGTTTGCCAGCTGAGTTGAAGTCAAATAGAGGGGGCCATTGCTTACCAGAGAAGTACCGCCGCTAATGCTATTACAAGTCAAGGTTGACTGTCTTCTCCGTGATAGCCAAAAAAGTAGTTCTAAATTAGTAACGCTTCTTAACAGTACAGTGTACTTGTACTAGTGTACTGTGTACTGTACAGTACATCATACACTGCTTGGCGAGCCTACTCTAAAATTTCAATAAGTAAGGAGTATAATAACTTACCACCGTCTGCCGCCACTCAGCCTTCCCCCTCAGCTCCTCCTGGTGGCGCCGCCGCATCCGCCCCTAGAGTGGACCCCCCCGCACTGCTGGCCCCGGCACTGGTGGTCATCTGTGCCGCATCAGATGTTGTGACGTCTAGAAAAAACATGTCATATTTTCAGATGCCATACACAACCCCCTATTTCGTCTTGTAATGGAAGAAAATGTTACATAACACATTCTTTATTACTGGGATTGAAAAAAAGTAACGGTTTTGGGAAGGGTGTTAACTTTTTATATGCTTATTCCATTAAATGCTACACTTCTTAGGACAACTGATGAATGCTTGCTTAACGTGCACCATTTTTCTAATTACAGAAAGAAGATTACATTGCCCTTCTGCCAACAGGACGATTCACCAACTACTAGTAAGTCATCACCAGCAGTACTTTAAGTACTTTAAAGAAGGCGGGGGCTCCCACACAGTTATTCTAATAATTTCAAGTGTCTGTTAATTATTACGTTAAAGTAATTTGATTCATGGGAATGTTGTTTAAACTTTAACGTCATCTATCAGCAGTGCTCGCTCCGAATACTACGCTATTAAAAATAAAGAAATAATTTTTTCATTTCTTATTTGAAAATAAAACTTTAAAACTAACAAACACTGTGTGGTTTTTGTTCACGAGTGAGTGAGCGGAAGGATTTGAACTACTGCACTTGGCAGTCATGTTTCAGTGACTCTGATAGGCCGGGACTCGGCGGTAGTCTTCTTCTGTTCTTCTGGGTCGTAAAATCATTGGTCAGACACACTAGATAGTCGGTCAGGGGATTGGGGGTTCAACTTCTGTTCAGATTGAGGTATGTGGAAAGTCGAACTGCACCTATCATCAATAATGTCCTATTTCTCTTGTCCATACTTCTTTATGTGCAGAATAGTCCCTGAACCACTAGCGGTATGGTATGTGCTCCTAGCAAATCAAAAAGGCAACTGCTACCTTTTTGTTGGTGTAAACATCGACATTTTGTTATTGGAAATTGTCAAAACACTTACATTAAGAAGACTGGAATAGACAGCAAGGGCAACCCAGATGACTGCACTCAGTGCCTGGAGCTATTGCTGGATCAGAGTTTTGTTTAACACCGTTTGCCGACTGGGCAAGCTTAGCTACCTACACAGACCGACTCATAATTGTAAATAGTAGTAGCACAGAGAGTGATGGTAGAGGCAGGATAAGAATGTAGAAAGTAGTCTAGATTAGAAGAAGATCAGAGACTATTTTGTAAAAAATAGAATTAGGAAACAGTTTGTAATGAATAGGAGCTGTAAAAGTTAGGGAAGTATAAGTATTAATATAACAATAGAAGAACAACTTACTGGGGCCAGCAGAATAGCCTGCAAGGGACCGATCCTGTGACTGTCCACCTTCTTCCACCGGAGTCTCAATGGTGCTATTCGCCTTGCCCCTGGGAGGTGCGGATGATCATGAAATAAAGAAACACAACATGGATGATTGTTTTTTTGAAATATTTGATTTCTTTGACCACAATCTAAAATTATCTCGGGGAAACAAATTAGCAACAATTGCACTACATGTATTGACCTATTTGATCTGGTCAACTAGGAGGATACTACTAGTACAGTATTGCTGGATTCGCAGACCGTCTACTTGGAAAGTTATGTAAATCACTAACTAAACCAACAACAAAAAGGTTCTACTACGACTGCCAGCACTCAGCAGCACGCGACGTGACAGACACAGTCCGTCATCATGATTGCAGAGCACTACAAAATGTCCTATTACTAATAACAAGTCATAATATACTCAACCTATCAATCCATCACTATCTCTTCTTCTTAGTGGCAGCAAGAATACAAAGGAAGGACTAGACTTGAGTCTCTAGTCTCTCTAGCATTACGCAGTTCTGTAAAGTACTACACTCATGCATGTTCTCAGGCCAAATGAGCACAAAGTTGCTAACAAGTAAGCGTAGTAGCAACACCACTGAGGAGGCGAGCATCTGCAATCACAGAAGCTATTTAAACACTATTTTACCTGCAATGTAATTGAATAGGCAGTATTCTTGCTCTTCGGGAAAAACATATACTAGCAATATAACACAGAGCAGAAGAATACAAAGTAGTTATTAAATAGCTGCTCACCAAGGCCAGGGATCTCCACACCTAACAGGTGGAGCAGGTCCCATCTCGGTCGAGGACGTCGGCCCACCAGTGCGTTGCTTGGTCGTAGGTGCGCCGGACCCCCGACTCCCTCCGCATGGCCCGACACACCTTATCCCACTGCTGCTGACGCTCCCGGAGGCCATACACTTGACCGGGCCTGCCCCCTACTGCCACGGTCTTAGGGAGGTGGCGCTGAACAAAAAATCTCATGGCGGCCACCTCCACCGCGGTAAAAACCTCCCTGGCCACTACATCCACTCCCCTCAATCGCCCGCAAGGGAGCCGGCTACGGGGCGCGGGACCCTTCCCCTTTGAATTGCCAGCTCCCTTTGCCATGGACCTGGCCGAAAGGAGAAAAGAATAGGGGGAAAAAAATAAAAAATAAAAGAGAGAGCTGAACAAAAAAAGTAGTTATTAAACTAACAAAAAGTTGAAAAAAAGACAAAATATATATCTAGACAAATAGAGAGATAGATAATGTGCAAAAAAGAGCAAAAAAAGTTCAAAGAAACAAAGGATTGCAAAGATTAAAAGAGGATAGAAAAGCCATGCCCAGAACCATAGCAATGAATGAAAAACAAAATGGCCGCGCCCATTGAAGACCGCGTGGGTAAGTTTGCGCGATATTTCCCACAGGAGCACGCAAAAACACACGCGAACTCGTAATAGCGTGCCGCACACAAAGCGAGATTGCCAATAGCGCCCGGAGATGGAAATACGCAACGCCCACAAGATGGCCGCGCCCATGTATGACCGCATGGGCAACTTCGCGGTCGGTGCGCTGCAAGCGGTCCGCGAATACGCAAAAAAACCAGCGAACACGCAAAAAAAATCCGCAAATTCGCACGAATTCTCTGATTATACGGATCGCGAATTCGCGCATTTCGCCCATACTTAGTACAAAGGTACAGTTTGGGAAAGAACACAGACCTTAGGAACCAGATTGGCAGGAACCCAGGGCACATCAAGTCAGGTGTCATCAGATGTCAGGCAAAAAGTGCGGGGTAGCCATGCAAATAGGGGTATTTTCATATATGCCGCAACACTTTACCTTTCCTGTATACTAAGTTCTATATTCATCCTGAACCTATGCACTCTGGAATCATGGTCTGGTGATACTACATTCTTTCCATTCTTCTGCAATGCTGAAGATTGACATTCATAATATACCTGGCAAAGGGTTGTTTACCAGGTTTTGTATTACCTGGTTCTAACTAACATGTTGTGGTTTTAGACACAGTTCAAAACATCAATTATGATTCCTTTGCTACACATAACGACGCACTGCTTAGAAGTTGTCATCTCCAGGTTCCTCATCAACAAAAGTAGTTTAATCTCAACATCATGGGGAAGTTTTGGTGGTGTTGGTTTGGTACTGTATGTTCGTGGTAAGGCACCTCTGTGGCACCTCCATCATAGCATCATAGCATCCTACATGTGGCCATTTGAATAGGAAAGTGATGTTTCTTTCAACTTCTCAGGCCCTATAACTTCTTTGAAGAAGCTGCCATACGTTCAGGACACGCTGTTCCGCACTTATTTTGTAACATATTGTAGACCTCTGGTGCCCTTCTTCAAACCCCTAAGATCACATAGCAGAACTAGGCTACTCCCCTAAGTCAAGTAACCAGGTGATCCTTGTCCACTGTGCTCCTCTACTCTAAGGAGCATATATAAACTAACTGTTCTTTCGGTAAAAAATATACTCCTATCTTGTATGACTGGTCCAAAGAAAGCTAAGAAACTTGAATTCCTGATTTGGAACTGAGGTGTAGAATGAAGCTCTCCTTATGGTGCACCTGAGTTACTGCCCTCATAAAAAGGAGCAACGTGAAAGCAAGGCATAGCTCTGAATAAACAGTTGTTCTACAAGAGAGCTGACAAATTCTTTCCCAGGACCTTGTATCTTAAATAATTATAAACACTTATGCAGTGCAATGCAACAACATTACACCAGACAAAAACACTCACAGAAGTACAATGTAAAGAACAGCCATTCATTACTATACATACTAGGTGGAGGTCAGGGTTCGATAACATGTTGGCACAGATACATGTTGACTGTTTTGGGTACCCAGTATACAGCTTGTTTCAGTGATCATTGTGAGTATTAAGTAACCCAAATATTCCTCCAATGAATGTTGTAGGGAATACTAAAATGTGATGAGGGCTTTTAACGTTCTTGATGTGTCTGTATTTGTGTGATGCTGTAGTACTTGCAGACTGGTATGGGATGCTGAATAAGGTTCAATACAGCATGAAGGTCATGAGGATTGTGTCTCTGCACCACAAGGCAGCACAGGAAGTATTTGTTACTAAAGAGAATCCATGTATGGTTAGCCTGTTCTCTGTTCTGATGCAGAAAATCTACAGTATTAGGGAAAAAGTTTGAGTTATGATGCCAAACCTCTGGGAGACCGTGAGGCAGGGGTTCCACCGGGCTTAGTGGTGCTTGAATTAAAACATGTGGGGACACCAGGTCACCGGTGCTTTAACAGATCAGGAGTAAAAATGAATGATCTCAAGGGGAAATTCTTAACAAATGGTCCAAAACCTAATTCAATTTAAATACTTACACCATTCCTCAATCATAAGAGGCAGATGGGCAGTCACCTAGGGAAATACCCCACCACCCTAGTTCATAAAGGAACACCACAGGTTGCAGCAAGTAGTGGTAAGGAGATTGAAACAACATAGGGCCTCGTTATGATGTCAGTTGAAGTTGTCTCCGATCCCACATCACTGTGGTTGCGGAACCAACCGACCTCCGGTCAGCGGACCTGAAACCACAATTACGATAGTGCAGTAGCAAACTTCCATTTCTTTGTGGGAGCTTGTGTGGCGTTCGAAAACCGGCCACAGCACAAGCTGCCATAGAAAAATGGGAGTATCTGTAAATCCCTACACCATGTGGCAGGCACCTCATGGTGCCTGCCTCACTGTGCGGGATTTACAGGGGGCATTAGATGTGCCCCCCAGGCCCACAACTGTAACGCGGAGGGAAGGTGGCCCTGCTTGGGGCCCCCAAAGTCACTTTCCGACAGGCTTTCCATGTCAGAAAGACAGACATGGAAAGCCTGTCGAAAAATGATATCATAATCCCGATGGCAGAAATGCAATCCTTTAGGGACTATGTCTAGCTTCCTACTGGCTGTCGGGCTCCTTGAGCCCATTGGAAGCCAGTCTGTTTGACTGGCCGATTCAAATTCCGACTGCCCACATTATAATTAGGAGGTCGGAATGAAAACCAACAATGTCGGTCGATAAGCCTTCAACATGCGGTCGGAGGCTTACTGATCGACATCATAATACAGCCCTTAAACACAAACACACAGACTCACTCACTGACCAATACAGCTACTCATACACTCAGTCACACACCCACAAAACCATTCACTCACAAACCCATACACCAACTCACAGACCCATACAGCTACCCAAACACCCACTCACTGACCTAAAAACCTTATTCACAAAAATAAAAACGAAGGTAACAGGGATGTTATAGTTAGGAAATTACATTAAAAACCTTACAAATTCCCTTAAAAAAACAAAGGTTACAGAGACGTTATAGTGAGGAAATATAATTTTTTTTTAACTTAGAAATCCAAAGAAAAAAAACAAAGATTACTGAGATGTTATAGTTAGGAAACAGAACTAAGAAAAGCCTTAGAAATACACTAAAAAGCCAAAGGTTATAGGGGCGGGAGTGTTAGACTCAGATTTTACACGCACTAACAGATCTATATAGCCACTAACTTACCCTCTCATACAATGATACACACAGTCACCCATCCATCCAGATTACACATGTTACAAATACTCGTTATCTGTGCAGAAAAATGGTAATTTAACTTATGCAGTAGCTTAGTATATATCTTTAACTCTCAGAATTGTTCATGAAATTCTTACTCTCACTGGATAATGTCATCAGTTATGTCATTAGTGATGTAACTTGAGATGTCATCAGTGATGTCACTGACCATGTCATGAATAATGTAATACATGAGGTCATAAGCAATGCATTGGAGGACACAAGTTATAGTTAGCTCAAATAGCTACAACTGTAGAATTTCTATAATTTTTTCCGTGTAAAATCTGAGTCTAATTTAACCTTAGGTTGTTGTAGTGAACTAAATATAAATAAATATATATGTATATTTTGTGATCAATACTCTTCGGAGTCGAAACACGTCATGTCGCTGACCATGTCATGAATGATGTAATATGTGACGTCATCAGCAGTGCATTGCAGGGGCGCGAGTTATAGTTAGCTCAACTAACTATAATGCTGGAATTTGTATGGTTTTGTATGGTTTTGTACGAGTGAAATGTCTAACTAACTATAACGTTCCTGAAACCTATGGTTTTATCAGTGAATTTCTATGGTTTTTTAAATGCTAATTTCTAACTATAACGCGCCTGAAACCTTTGGTTTTTAGTGAATTTCTATGGTTTTTAGATGCTATTTTCTAACTATATTGTGCCTGAAACCTATGGTTTTTTCTGTGAAAAAAAATAATATATATATACACATACATAAGTGGCTGTGGAGGACAATAGAAAAGAACTGAGTGGTTACCGAGGAGTCGGAGAAAATCCACGGCCTGCCATTGTTAACCCCCGAGGCATTAAGCAGCTGAAGACATCAGGGATAGACGGTGCGGAGAGACGCCGACACTTGATCTGTGCCTTCAGATCTGTTACTTCGGAGGCAATGGCAGAGAGTTTGGGACTTTAGCAGCAACAAATGTTTTTAATTTAGTGAAGCCCCACCACACTGCACACGGACTGTCAGCACGCAGTATTCTGGGACTGGTAGTCCCTAACACAGAAGCGAGAAAAGACAATCCTCTGCAGGTGAGCCCACCACCACTAGGAAGGAGGAGCTTGTATAAATTAGTAGGTGGGTGCCTACACTGTTTACGAACTGCGGCATTTGAGAAAGGCACAAGCCGAAACCGGTCATGCGAAACGTTCCTGAATAAAGATTATCTGCTAAAACCCAGCTGTGTCCCCCGTGATCTTCTTGACGGAGGAGAGAATGACTTCATACATATATATATATATATATATATACATATATATATGGTTCAGTCAGTAATATCTGTATACTGCAATTCCCAAGGTGTCCTTGTTTTTTTTTTAAAACTCGGCTGGAATTGGTGTTGTATGTTGCAGGGTTTCCGATACCCCGAGCGAGGACCGCCCTATTTGATAGCCACTACTATTATCGGATTCTGGAAGAATATATATAGAATAGAAGGTAACAACCACCAAGGTTTATTTTAGATACCGTTACTCATTTTGACACTAACGAGTATCTTGATCACACAAAGTTACATTATACAGTATATATTCCAACACTAGAGTGGATATTTTTGAATGTATTCAGAAATTGAAGTTCAGAAAATGGCACACTTTGTACAATAAGAGAGCCCCAGAAGTAGGGACATCAATAGAGGGCCAGGAGAACATACCAGGACTCACTGTGGGAGATATGGATATGTTACAGGCTGTGTATGACTTAGGTAACATGCAACAGATGTATGATGGGGGAGTGTAAGTACAAGACCTTGAATAAATTAACACTGAAAGGGCAGCATGCAACCCTTTTAAACCGAAATCCATTTTCTGTCCTGTTTTGCGCTATCTTGTACATGTCCAAGATCTAATACTGTAATAAACATCAAGATGTAGTCTCGATATCTAACCACACATAGCGATCAGATAGCGCTACTCGGTCATAGCTGACCAACTTTATTCCCCCACACTAATAGGCGACTGTGTGACAAGATAATTAATGAACGTGATTCATACAGTTTGCTGTTGTGCTTGTTCCCCCCTTTTAGCCTTAAACCCCTATGGTTCTTTTCCCTTGAAGTAAAACCTACCGGGTACTGTTGACACCTAGACACTTTGACCTTTAGGTGAGTAAACATGTTACCCTGACTGAGGTTTTAGATGGAAGACTTTCATTAATTGCTGCTGTTTTTAAACCTTACCTCTAGCTTTAATTTAGTAGTGCGGTGTAATGTAGCCATATGATATATAGTCAATGCATACTGGTCACCAATGTTTCACTGGTATGTCACTATCTTTATGTCACTGCACCCACCACTGCACTGCGTGTTCACGGTCACTATAAGGCGTTTGTTGTAACGAAACTATGGTAATGATCTCTTTTGTCTCCATAGGCAAGAGCTGTCCCATACAGGTAGTATAACTATTTTAAACTGACACTTAACTCATGTTTGATTGAGGATAGATGTAATCCACTAGGTCCTGAAGAATCGCAGCCAGAGTGCTAAGGCGAGAAACATGTTGACCTCACGATATGTATTGTAGTCCTGGATCGTTACGTGGAATCCTAATTTCCAGCGATCATAGGCTACCCACTGTTTTTACCTGTGACAGGGGACCACCAGAATAAATTGATCTCCGGTACCTTGTGTCACATTTTAACTCACGTATTTACACTATCCGTTCCTTTCTGGCCCCTCACCCGCACTTCACCCTAGGCAGTTGGTAAAAAGATCTCCGCCAAAGAACCCCTCTTTGAGGTGAGCCCGTTGGGCATTGAACCGCCTGCCCAACGAGGAGCAACCGCCAATGATGAAGCATGACACTCGCAAGGGTGTGTGAGGCCATTAATACCAACATATTGGATGCCCAGGGTAGCCCTCCACTGAGCACTACCTTTTCCCTTCTTGTGACCGTATCTTTACCTCCTCCTACTCTCTAGTCTATAGGAACAACCCAGTATGTCTTTGCCTGACACTGTCCTGTTTTGCCTCATGATGCTATCGATATTTTCCACAAGGTAGTTACAAAAGAACTCACCAGACACAAACACAGAATGGCTGCGTATAGTAACACAAGGTTTAATTTGTCCAAATCACAAAGAGATTTTATCATCTCTCCAGCAGAGGATAAAAATGTCATCATAAGGCCTTCAGATAAAGGAGGCAATATTGTTCTGTGGGGAATGGAATTGTACATTGAGGAAGTGTGTAATCAACTTGCAGATGGGACATTTTACTGTAGGAGCAGCACCACAGAATACAACCAAAGTATAACCAACACATGGGAAAAGCTAGCGCATTGGCAGGAGGCAGGCTTAATTACATGGCAGGAATTCTGAAAGATTATCCAGAAGTACCTGTACTATATCTACTACCCAAAGTACAAAAAAACCCTGCAAAACCTCCAGGTAGACCCATCATATCATCCCTGGGGAGCATCAATCGGAATATATCCAAGTACATTGACCATTTCTTGAGGGAATATATAACCTCATTACCCTCTTATATTAAGGATACCAAAGATTTCCTCTAAATTCCTGAGGCACAGCCGGGAGGTCTTGTTGACTAAAATAGCCATTTTTAAAATATTGTCTGTTTGAACTGCTTTTGAACTCCCACAAGTCTCCCTTCTTTGTTCCTTGTTGGGGCACTTGCTTTCACTCCACCACATCCGGGCAGCAGAGATAAACGCTGCCGCGGAATTACAAGTTAGTTTGCCGCCATCAGCGAGTGAGCCGGGCCTTAGGCCACGCCCACTCTGCCGAGGCCACGCCCCCTCCAGCCTACTTAAACGAGCTGACTACAAGCTCGGGTAGATTCTAAACTCCTGAGGCACAGCCGGAAGGTCTTGTTGACGAAAATCGCCATTTTTAAAATATTGTCTGTTTGAACTGCTTTTGAAATCCCACAAGTCTCCCTTCTTTGTTCTTTGTTGGGGCACTTGCTTTCACTCCACCACATCCGCGCAGCAGAGATAAACGCTGCCGCGGAATTACAAGTTAGTTTGCCGCCATCAGCGAGTGAGCCGGGCCTTAGGCCACGCCCACTCTGCCGAGGCCACGCCCCCCTCCAGCCTACTTAAACGAGCTGACTACAAGCTCGGGTAGATTCTAAACTCCTGAGGCACAGCCGGAAGGTCTTGTTGACGAAAATCGCCATTTTTAAAATATTGTCTGTTTGAACTGCTTTTGAAATCCCACAAGTCTCCCTTCTTTGTTCTTTGTTGGGGCACTTGCTTTCACTCCACCACATCCGCGCAGCAGAGATAAACGCTGCCGCGGAATTACAAGTTAGTTTGCCGCCATCAGCGAGTGAGCCGGGCCTTAGGCCACGCCCACTCTGCCGAGGCCACGCCCCCCTCCAGCCTACTTAAACGAGCTGACTACAAGCTCGGGTAGATTCTAAACTCCTGAGGCACAGCCGGGAGGTCTTGTTGACGAAAATCGCCATTTTTAAAATATTGTCTGTTTGAACTGCTTTTGAACTCCCACAAGTCTCCCTTCTTTGTTCCTTGTTGGGGCACTTGCTTTCACTCCACCACATCCGCGCAGCAGAGATAAACGCTGCCGCGGAATTACAAGTTAGTTTGCCGCCATCAGCGAGTGAGCCGGGCCTTAGGCCACGCCCACTCTGCCGAGGCCACGCCCCCTCCAGCCTACTTAAACGAGCTGACTACAAGCTCGGGTAGATTCTAAACTCCTGAGGCACAGCCGGGAGGTCTTGTTGACGAAAATCGCCATTTTAAAAATATTGTCTGTTTGAACTGCTTTTGAAATCCCACAAGTCTCCCTTCTTTGTTCCTTGTTGGGGCACTTGCTTTCACTCCACCACATCCGCGCAGCAGAGATAAACGCTGCCACGGAATTACAAGTTAGTTTGCCGCCATCAGCGAGTGAGCCGGGCCTTAGGCCACGCCCACTCTGCCGAGGCCACGCCCCCCTCCAGCCTACTTAAACGAGCTGACTACAAGCTCGGGTAGATTCTAAACTCCTGAGGCACAGCCGGGAGGTCTTGTTGACGAAAATCGCCATTTTTAAAATATTGTCTGTTTAAACTGCTTTTGAAATCCCACAAGTCTCCCTTCTTTGTTCCTTGTTGGGGCACTTGCTTTCACTCCACCACATCCGCGCAGCAGAGATAAACGCTGCCGCGGAATTACAAGTTAGTTTGCCGCCATTAGCGAGTGAGCCGGGCCTTAGGCCACGCCCACTCTGCCGAGGCCACGCCCCCTCCAGCCTACTTAAATAAGCTGACTACAAGCTCTGGTAGATTCTAAACTCCTGAGGCACAGCCGGGAGGTCTTGTTGACGAAAATCGCCATTTTTAAAATATTGTCTGTTTGAACTGCTTTTGAAATCCCACATGTCTCCCTTCTTTGTTCCTTGTTGGGGCACTTGCTTTCACGCCACCACATCTGCGCAGCAGAGATAAACGCTGCCGCGGAATTACAAGTTAGTTTGCCGCCATCAGCAAGTGAGCCGGACCTCAGGCCACGCCCACTCTGCCGAGGCCACGCCCCCTCCAGCCTACTTAAACGAGCTGACTACAAGCTCGGGTAGATTCTAAACTCCTGAGGCACAGCCGGGAGGTCTTGTTGACGAAAATCGCCATTTTTAAAATATTGTCTGTTTGAACTGCTTTTGAACTCCCACAAGTCTCCCTTCTTTGTTCCTTGTTGGGGCACTTGCTTTCACTCCACCACATCCGCGCAGCAGAGATAAACGCTGCCGCGGAATTACAAGTTAGTTTGCCGCCATCAGCGAGTGAGCCGGGCCTTAGGCCACGCCCACTCTGCCGAGGCCACGCCCCCCTCCAGCCTACTTAAATGAGCTGACTACAAGCTCGGGTAGATTCTAAACTCCTGAGGCACAGCCAGGAGGTCTTGTTGACGAAAATCGCCATTTTTAAAATATTGTCTGTTTGAACTGCTTTTGAAATCCCACAAGTCTCCCTTCTTTGTTCCTTGTTGGGGCACTTGCTTTCACTCCACCACATCCGCGCAGCAGAGATAAACGCTGCCGCGGAATTACAAGTTAGTTTGCCGCCATCAGTGAGTGAGCCGGGCCTTAGGCCACGCCCACTCTGCCGAGGCCACGCCCCCCTCCAGCCTACTTAAACGAGCTGACTACAAGCTCGGGTAGATTCTAAACTCCTGAGGCACAGCCGGGAGGTCTTGTTGACGAAAATCACCATTTTTAAAATATTGTCTGTTTGAACTGCTTTTGAAATCCCACAAGTCTCCCTTCTTTGTTCCTTGTTGGGGCACTTGCTTTCACTCCACCACATCCGCGCAGCAGAGATAAACGCTGCCGCGGAGTTACAAGTTAGTTTGCCGCCATCAGCGAGTGAGTCGGGCCTTAGGCCACGCCCACTCTGCCGAGGCCACGCCCCTAATAAGCTACAAATAATGTGCATTCCACGTTCGCGCAGCAGACGGGCGCAGCGGGCGCGCCGTCAGCGCGCCGAAGGCGCGCCTAAGGCAAGCCCGTCTGGGCCCGTCCAGGCCCAGCCAGACCCAGGCCCAGTTACTCTGCCCGTTTCTTCCAATGACCGAGTGGCCTATATGAGGGACAGGCTTCTAGCACTTCACTCGGCAAAAAATCCGGAGTGCAGTTACATCCACGCAGGAGGTAAACCCTACATCAAGTGTGAACTATGTAACCCTGATACCATCACCGCAGGTAATTCCGGCCTACAGCTGGGCCTCCTCAACTGTCGGTCCCTCCCTAAACATGCTCATGAAATTAACTTTCTGATTCCGGATCATGGTTTTGACATTTTGTTTCTCACAGAAACTTGGCTTACTGCTTGGTCAGATGCTGATATTGTTAACGCCCTACCCCCAGGATACTTAATTCAAACCTTACATAGACCCCTTGGCAGAGGGGGCGGCCTTGCGATTATCCACAGAGAATACTTCGCCTGTAGATCTAGTAATGCCAACATTGAAGACTGTGAAAGCTGCTACTTTGCTCTTCAAATATCCCCCGCATACTCCCTCTCGGGGCTGCTGATTTATCGTCCGCCGGGAACCCCAGGGAAATTCTCAAGTGCTCCTGTTGACACTGTTTCTCAGAGAGCAACATCCTCTTCCAACTTCCTTATCGTGGGAGACCTTAATCTCCACTTCTCAGACCCCAAAGATCTAACCGCGTCTGAACTTCTTCTTGACCTTATGTCCTTCGACATTCGGTTAGTTAATGCAGGACCCACCCACGACAAGGGGCACCTCTTGGACCCTGTCTTTACCAACCTCACAGACATTACCACTAGCTCCCCCCTTCCCCTTCCTTGGACAGACCACTTTTTAATACCCATTTCTTGGTATCTCTTCATTCCATCCATCCAACAGACCAAAACCCGGGTCACCGACCGGCGCTGGCACAAACTTGTGCCAGACGAATGGACCACCATTCTCAGGGCATCTCTCCTCTCCCCAATCTCAGACCCAGCCAACGCTGATAAACAGTTCAATTCCTGGCTCACCTCATCACTGGACAAACTTCTCCCCAAAACTACCACCCTTAGGCGAATCAAAAGAGTGAGCCCTGCCCCCTGGTACACTCCTGAGCTTAATCTTCTACGGAAGGAGTGTAAAAGAACCGAGCGCTCCTGGAGGAAGGATAAGTCGACAGCTAAGAAGGATGCCTTCCATACCTCCTTAAGAAATTACAAGCTCGCTCTTCGCAATGCTAAAAGCATATTCTTTCAGGAAAGGATAGAAAACTCCTCGTGCTCCAGCAAGGAAACTTTTATCATTTTAAAAGAATTACTTAAAGCCCCAGATACCGGACCAAAGATTCCGCCAGACCCCAAAGCAGATGAGGAAAAATGCCTTAAATTGGCTAAATTCTTCGAGGAGAAGGTTCAGAAGATCCTTGCCTCCATTCCACCCATTAACCTCAGCGAGGAAGAAGGTATTAATATGAACCCCACCTCTCCCCGTTTAACTTCTTTGGGACCAGTAACTGCCGAAGAGGTTGCAACCACGCTAGACACCATCAAAAGCGGATCCCCTAGGGACCCTGTCCCGCTACGCATCCTTAAGAAAGTTGCCCCTACCATCGTCCCCCCACTCACCCATCTCATAAATGCTTCACTGCTTCAGGGAAAAGTTCCCTCCAGATGGAAGGCGGCCGTCGTCAAGGCGCTACTAAAAAAACCTTCTCTGGACCCCTCGGATTTGGCCAACTACAGGCCAATCTCTCTTCTCCCCGGAACCAGTAAAATTGCTGAAAGGCTAGTGAACAAAAAACTCTCGCAGTATCTGGAAACCAACAATCTGCTCAGATACTCGCAGACTGGATTCCGTCCAGGGCAGGGCTCTGACATCGCCCTTCTCGCAGCGGTGGAGGAGGCCAGAGTACTTTTGGATGCAGGAGGATCAGTGGCAGTGATCCTCCTGGACCTCAGTGCGGCCTTCGATACCGTTAACCACCGGGTCCTAATCCAACGACTTAAGAACGTCGGTGTGGAGGGCACTGCGCTGACCTGGCTCGCCTCCTTCCTTGGCCAGCGCTCCTTTCAGGTCTGGGAGAATGACACCCGTTCCCCCGAAACTCCCCTCCAATGCGGCGTGCCCCAGGGCTCATCCCTAAGCCCGACATTATTCAATGTCTACATGTCCCCATTGGAGGAGGTTGTCAACCCTTTCGGAGTGAATATCATTAGCTATGCTGATGACACTCAATTAGTGGTGTCCCTATCCCACCCGAACCAAGCACCATCTGATCTATACAACTGTCTGGCAGAAATACAAGGATGGATGAATAGCTCGTCTTTGAAACTTAACGGCTCAAAGACAGATATTCTACTCCTTGGCCAGAAGGGGCTTTCCCTCTCTCAGAACATCTGGCCCCCCTGCTTGGGTGAACCCCCTGCTCCTAAGTCTGAGATCGAGAGCCTAGGAATTTGGCTTGAAAAAGATCTGTCTTTCAAGACGCAAGCCAAAAAAATCGCGGGTACTTGTTTCGGGCTCCTCAAATCGATTAGGAAGATTCTGCCCCTACTTCCTCCGGCCTCCCAGAAACTGCTAATCCAAGGCCTTATCTTATCAAGGCTGGATTACAGTAACACCATCTACCTAGGCGCTCCTGAGGCAACCCTTAACAAATTACAAAGGATCCAGAACGCCGCGGCCCGGATCCTTACTAATACCCCGGTCAGATCCTCTGCTCCCAGTGAGAGAGCGGGTGAAGTTCAAGGCTCTCTGTCTGTCTCACAGACTCCTTCAAGAAAAAGGCCCCCCTATTCTAAGAAAATTCATCAGGCCCTACAAAGCCCCAAGATCCCTCCGTTCTGATCAGGAATACCTTATCACCATCCCCAGAGTCAAGAAGGTGCGCACGGGTGGTCGGCGCTTTTCTGTTAACACTGCCCGCCTTTGGAACTCCCTTCCCCGGAACCTTAGGACAGAACCAGACTACCTTCGATTCAGGAAGCGGCTGAAAACGCACCTTTTCCCCTGATCTGCCTTCCCCATCTGCCCCAGTTGATCCTCAGTTGTTTGGATCTTTAGCGCTGGGATACTTACGGGTGACTACGCGCTTTATAAAAATGTAATAATAATAATAATAATAAAATAGAAGCTATTGTATGGGAGGAAGGGCTCACTCTGATTACCAAGAATGTGAGCCAATTATATACCATCATAGACCATGACCAGGGGATGAAGGCTTGCTTCCACTTCCTGAAGGGAAGGGAAATAGGTTACTTAGAGCACACGCACATGCTTGTAGAGATGACGAGGATTTGTCTCACCAGCAACATCTTTATGTTTGATGGTAATCTCTACAAGCAGGTGCGTGGTACCGCGATGGGTTCGTGCTTCGCGCGAGCTTCGCAAATCTCTTCCTTGGCAAATGAGAGGAGGAGATTCGCAGGGCTGACACATTGAGGTCGGATTTTGAGCTGGTGAAAATATGATGCATTGATGATCTCTTCATCATATGGAAAGGTTTTGAGTTGGAAGAAAAAAACTTTATTGAGAAATTAAATACCAATATGTACAATGTCAAACTTACATCCAACATGAGTAAGGAAAGTATTGAATTCCTGGACATTTTAGTCACAGTACGGGAAGGGAGACTAGTGACTAGTCCGCATAGAAAGGAAACTGAAGGGAACAGTCTCCTTCATGCCCTCAGGGCTCACCCAGAGACACTCAAATGGAGTATTCCATATGGGAGCTACTGGGGGCAAAAAGAAACTGCAGCACAAATGAATTGTATGAACAGGAACAAGAGAGAATGGTGACCAGATTTAGAGAAAGAGGATACCCAGAGTGGGTAATAACCAAAACAGTCAACAAAGTGAAGGAAATATCTAGAGCAAGTACTTTGGAAGACAAACAACAGGTGCCAGATGCAGAAACGCCAACTAGGGTTATCACAACATTTAATCAAGACTCCAGAAGAGTACAGAAGGTGCTAGCAGACAACTGGAAAATACTCAAAGCGGATAACATCATAGGTCCCAGTATCGAGATGGACACTGCATTTCGTTTAAGATAAGAAACTCTTTCTAAGATGATCACTTTTTTTGCAATTTATATTTCACGTAATATATGGGTTGTTTTGGGTGGGTTAAGAATAGAGGCCTCTTTCCATTAGCCATCATGGCTTTTCAGTTGTTTACTACATCTTAAGTCAGAAGGGAAGGTTTTCAATGGGCACTAGTCCGCTAGAAATTAACAGAGATGAAGATCACTGGAGGCAGGCCCTAATCCGCATTTACTAATTACAAGCAGTAAGCCTGTCTGAATGGGCTTTCTCTGTGATCCTTTTCACTTTCCCCTTCCCGGTCCGGTACCTTACAGCCGGTTTCCTAAAAGGTGTTGCAGGAATCGAGCACCATAGAGACACGACACAATTGCAGGGAAATCATTTAACTCAGTATTAAATGTGTAGAACGTCCAGTTTATGTTGTATGTATTTCATGTAAAATTTTACGCGGTGCGATTAAGAATTAATGTAATGTATAAATAATTTTTGCCATTTGGTGACAGAAGATGTCTTGTTGATTCTAGCAACCATGAAGCTGAAGTAATCACTAATCAAGTATAGTTTGTTACTTCACGATGAATGTTGACTGCTCTAAGATGGCGGACATTTGTGACGTCAGATGTATGAACTACGTGCCTCTTCTATGTCTATTATCTATATAAGCAATGTACCGAGTATACTGTAACTTTTTGTGATCAAGACACTCGTTAGTGTCGAAACGCGTAAAGGTATCTAAAATAAACCTTGGTGGTTGTTACCTTCTTTTCTGAGCGTGCATCATTACCCTTATTGACAGTGCAGAATTATGAACCGGCTTGGGGGTTCCTGCCGGCGGATGCGCCACCTGGCGACGGGATGGATTTCGGAAGGACCCACATTGGAGTTTTGGATATATATATATATATATATATATATATATATATATATATATATATATATATATATATATATATATATATATATATATATTTTCAAGCTCCAACTCATCAAAAGAGAAATACCGCACTCCCGGGGAGACTTCAACTTTCTTTATTTAGCTCACAGTGACCACGGTGACCACACAAACAACAGACGCGTTTCGGCAAAAGTGCCTTTGTCAATGTTACCGGCACATTGAAAACGCCATGCTTTTACGCGCAAAACAGGGTGGTAAAGATTAAAGAAGGACAGAAGAAAGGGACATCAAGTTTACATCGTAATGATGGGGAAATCACTTTAAGACAGCTTTACTTCTGGTAAGCACTGTAGTTCTCATAAACAGTGCTACAGGACTTGAGGAGCAAGTCACAGACACTCCTTTGTAAATAATTAACAGTAGAATGCTAAGGGGGGCCATTTAAGTGACAGGAATCATTTCCTGTTCTTCACAGACTCCTTTCTAGATGCAGCTTTTCTGTAGAGTGATGCTTCTCACAGCAGATAGCAATAGGTCTGCCTCCAATCTGGAGCACTGGCGATATAGGCACAATGAAGTGTGAGATCATTCAGCCTTCCCAGAGTAGAAATCAGAGATACAAAAAGAAAGGCTGTGCCTAAAAATGTTCTCACATTGGACAATAGAACCTGCAGTCCCAACTATAACAGTAACCATCTACCAAACCGGCAGTGCTAAGGAACAACAAGCTGCAGCCCCTTCCTAACAAATCATTCCTTGAATTTCTCCTCCTTTCAATGTTGCATTTTGTATCCTGTATATTATTTCATATTGATATCATCCTGAAGTCGCTGCTTTCTTTGAGCTCAGCCCAAAGCTTTCGATATCATACCTATATATGCTGCCAGCCATAACTTCCCAATTCCAATCCCTGATCAGGTAGAAACCTTAGCAGTAGCCTAGCAGCAGGCACACTGTTCACCCGATTGTTTATGTGCAGGAAAGGACCTGAAGGTGTCCCTTCCTGCATATAAACAATAATTCCCTGCAACGCAGGCACCCTTGCACTATGGTGCAAGGCTGCCTGCGTTGGTGCTTGGCAGTTAATTTTAGTTGCAGCGCTAGGAAAAACACAGGGTCCACCGTATTGTGTAAATACGGCTCATACCTGCATTTTGGAGCTGTTAGAGCACGGTACTGCCAAATTTAGTGTAGCTCCACACTTTGATATTTCGTTGTAAATATGGCCCAGCATTTCGTTTTTCAACCAACTATTGTTTTATATTTCGTCAGAGCCGTGAAACATTATGTTTTTAGCAAGCTAATATGGACCGAGTTGCTCATGAGTTATTTTTCAAGGTTCCACAAATGCCAATAGCAAAGATTTACCAAATGCCAAAATGACACAGTGGGGCACATTTACAAGCCCCTATTGCCACCAGAGCGTCACTTTTTTGATGTTGTGGTGGCAATATGGGCTTTTAAATATTTACAAGGCAGTGTTAAGTCACTTAATGTGGCTTAAAGTTGCCTTGTAAATATGGCACCCTTTCACACTATACTTAGTGTGAAAGCGGTAGGCAATGAGTGTTGCGGTTGGTGTTCTGCCTCAACACCCATTGATTTTGATGTTGGCCTATATTTACAAGACTGGCGTAAATATGGTCAGTGCCAAAATTAAGACCAGGGAAAACCTGGTAGTTTTTGCTTTTTTTATGAATGCTGCATTGTGCAGCGGCACACATAACAGCAAAACGCCATGCATGATTATTTATGTCAGGAATGTGTACCTTCCTGCACATAAACAATAATTTAAAAAAATTACAAGTAACAAGTTGCAACTTCTAGGTGTGCTGCAAAAAGCAGCACAAATAGAAGTTACAGCTCGCCATTTAAGCAGTGGCAGCTGGCAGGGAACGGGGGCGGCGGGGTGGGGGACAGGATTGCAACAAAAAAACAACAAAAAAACCCACTTACCTTTTTCCTCGCCCGCCGTCTCTCCATCGTTCTGTTCCTTGTCTTACTGGCAGGTCCGGAACCAGGAGTCTCCCGGGCTCTCCTAATCCAATCACAACGCTACATTGCAGCATTGTGATTGGTCTGAGTGCCGTGGTTTGGCACTCAGATGGGAACTGGGGGCCTGGGCGTTTTCCCCACCAGGCTGGGCAATGGAGCCTGGTGGTGCGCATGATGCTTTGGCTGGGCCAAGACGGCCGGCCAAGTAGTCATGCACACTTACAGAATGTGCACTCACCTTCAAAGCTCCAACTCCAGCCCTGCCCTAAACCAGCCCCACAGCAAAGAAAGCTAAAATGATAATAACAAAGTTACTATCATTTTCTTTTTCATTTTTTGTTTTCTCAGAGCAGTGGGGCGACGCTCCTCTGCCTTAGTGGAGGAGCCACCCCTGCATTTAAGACTGTTTATGTTCAGCAAGGGATACCTTCCTGCACGTAAAAATCATTCGCCACAATGCAGGCAACCTACCACTATGGTGCAAGGGTGCCTGCATTGGTTCTAGGCAGCTAAATTTAGAACCAGAGAAGAGTGAAATACAGAGCTGAATCGTATTGTTTAAATACGGTTGAGCCCTGTGT
Organism: Lissotriton helveticus; assembly: GCF_964261635.1. Lineage (NCBI taxonomy): Eukaryota > Metazoa > Chordata > Amphibia > Caudata > Salamandridae > Lissotriton > Lissotriton helveticus. Next base: position 1,377,873,375 of record NC_136068.1, read on the forward strand.
TTCAGAAGTGGTGGAGCGCAGCGTTAAACCAAGAAGGCTAATGCCGTGCTCCGTCACTTCTTTGTGAATATACACCAATGTTTGAGGCAAAAACACAAGTTCCTGCCTTCAACTCTCAGGGCTTATTTACAAGCCCCTTGCGCCACCGGCACGTGACTTTTTCCCATATGAAAATTGACACACCAGCGCGCAAGGGGCTTGTAAATAAGCTTCTCAGTATGTAACATTGTCCTAGGCATGTACTTAACGTTTGATAGTTCACTCTGACGCTTCTTTGACATAGGTGAAATTGTGAATGGGCACAGCAAGTGAAGGCCATAAAAATATTTTCAAAATAGACAAAATACTGAGACAAAGGGATGGTGGAATAATTTTACCCACAAACATGACGGCATACGACCAAAGAGGAAAATGAAGTACTTCAGCGCTTAGTGAGGTCACTTCTCCACCTGCGAGCCACACTCCTTCCTTTGTCTGACGTGTTGATTTTGGATTGCGGAGTGAACATATACTCTGTGGTGCAATTTGCATGTGCTCTTTATACCATGAATTACACTCGTTCCACTGCACCTGGAGCCTCACATTAACAAGGCTCCTTGTCCTAAATAATCGCGTTAGTGTAGCAAAATTCCAGTCAACCCAAGGCGTTCAAGTTAACAACTGGTCATCTCTTCGGTCCTGCCTCTAAATATTTTGGGATAGCTCCAAGATGCACACGATGCTAAAAGAAAGCCCCTGGAGGGCAGTAAAAACCACAGACAGGCCCTGAAGCAAATATAAGCAGCGCAAAAGGATGGTGGATAACTTCTGGCTCTACTGGCGCCAAGCCCCTTTCCAATGAAAACATATTAATATTAATCTAAGCTTAACAAATGACACACTCAAATATTATTTACAAATGCGAGCGGGCATCCACAAGGAAGAGGTAGCCTCAGCCTGCAGCAGGCAGCATTTCATAACATTGACAGGGCTTTATGAAAAAAAACCTGAGGGGTCTCTCAACGGGGCGTGGCCAATGTAATTAAGGGCATGGCTTAAAAATTACGCAGCTAAACATTTGTGCTTATTTAGCATAGTGTGCCGCCCAACTTGTTTTTTACTGTTTCTGTCATTTCATCCATATATAAGATACAACAAGTAACATCATACCTACAACAAGTCAGGACTATTGGCTTTGTCAATAGTTAGTTACATAAGATAAATAAGCAACAACTATGGCTTGTATATAATATTGAAAACGCTTCCACTTACAGCCCTGGTGACACCACGACAATGTTGCTGCTCCTGAGTTTCAAAAAGAGAAGGGAAATCCAGAGAGAAAAGGACTCTTTAAAGGATTTCCCTTCCCCTAGAAGGCTCACCTGGCATGATGTCATGCCGTAACTTCTCCACTAGTGAGAAGTAAGCAGTGTGAGTACGTGCACATCGATGTGCCTTCTGTCACTGTAGTCCGGAAAAAATGGACCTCCTGTGCCAGGGCACAAAACAGAGCCCGATAGAGACCCGTCTCAAGTCCCCCTTTAATAAACTGCCGGTGCTCAGCACCGGTGAGACCCGGCCCACTTAAAGCCCTGACATTGGTGCCGCTACTGTCCTCTGTTACATATTCCACCTAAGAATTGCCAAGGAGCTAACGTCCCTCCACTTCCTGGCCCCTCCCCAGCCAGCACTCTTTGCTAGTCTAGAAGAAAAACCGTACTTGACTGGTCACGTTCTGCAGGACCTTATGCAGTGGCAATTTCACTTGCACATCGGACGTAGACCTAACATATGCTTGTCGCCTCTGTGAGGTAAAAAGACACACAAAAAAGTTGATCACAAAGTTGTCATTATTTGCTTGCAGCAGTTTCTACCAACCATAAATGTAAGTTAGTGTGTGTTCAATGGAATTCTGGCTAAATTGCCTTTCAATTTGAAAGCTATAATGAATTAGTGGCGGACTCTCGGAACTCCTTCTGGGTGAAGGTCTCTCAGTCTTGCATTCCTGAGGTGCTAGAGAAAATAACGAATGCCAATCCCAAACAGTGACATAGCAAGATCAGGTGGTACCCGGTGCAGGACATTTCTTGTCACCAGGCTGTCCTCTCCGAGGCACAGACTGTTCTCCTGCCGTCAGCAGGTGCCGCCGCCAGTAGGGGACGCGGACAAACCTTAGAAACTCTCACCGGCCCAAACACTTCCAACAGGTCCTAGGCAGAGTGGAAGAGGAAAATCGGAAGGTGTCAGCATCCCCGGGAGATCACTGACCTCTGTGTGCCCTCACCAGCACTGGAGCCTGACAGAGCGATGCAAGCGAGGGGTCTCCGGGCTTCTCAGTCCTCCATTGAAGTGGTGATCTGAGGCAGGTGAATACCCTATTCATTGTCCAGCAAGCAGGCCAGTGTTACTAGCACCTCCACCTTGGGCAGTACCTGAACAGGCGAAGCACTAGAATAGTGCGCGCCACCCTTATGGCGGTCGAGCCCGTCCCCGGGCAAAGGGAGAAGGGGGGGAGTACCCCCCTCCCCCATTTGCCTACAGTGGGCGGCTACGGCGGGGTGAAAACCGGAAGCACTTTAGTGCTTCCGGTTCACACGGCGCACAACAGCAGGGACAGACCAGTTGAGACTGGCCAGTGCCCCCTTTTAAAAGGGGGTGTGGGGAGCGGAACGTTCTCTTGTTCCTACGCTCCCCAAGGATGCAGAAACCCGGGCCCCCAGCGGCCCGTAATTTCTTTTCCCCACCCACCATCCCCTAAGGGAGGTTATTTAAACGGGTTGGTCAGGGAGTCATTTTTTCGTTTCTCTGAAGAAGTTTTATTACAGATGTCTAGGGTGATAGCATTAGTGTAAGATTGATGATTAGGTACCTACTAATGATGTCTGTCAGTAACCGGTTCACTATGTTCACTTACAGTTTATTGCAGGTATCTCAGGAGACGGAAGTAATATAAATGTGATATGTTTACTTTGTTCTTTTACTTCATTACAGGTATCCCAGGAGTTATTCAATATCAATGCGATGTTTTGGTGAATTTATAATGAAAGTGTCAATATGTGTGAACTTGTCAAGAACAGAATCATTTAGGACGAAGTTATCCAATTGATGTATGTAATGTTGAATAAAAGTCAGTACATGTTATTTGATATCAGTGAAAAAATGTCGTATTTAGTTTTGTGTCTCCGGTCAGGCGGTAAGGTCATGATTGGTAAGCATAGTCTTCGGTCCTTACCGGTCCAACATGTAACTCCAGGGGCAGTGACAGCCGGTAAGTAGGCTGTCGGGGTGCGGGGCCGGTGGAGTCTTTCTTCCCAGTGGGCCTAGGGCCACCCCGGCATGCGCATGCGCATCAGGGCGCAAGTATGCAGAGTTTCTGCAACCCCCATTATGGAGTTTAAGGCACTGGGCACAGGGGGGGGCCCGGTGGAAAATATCTGTCCGATAAGCTGTACCCCCTGCGCAAGCCATGCAGAGTTTCTGCAGCCCCCGTTATGGAGTTTAAGGCACAGGGCGTAGGGGGGGCCCGGTGGAAAAAGATCTGTCCGATAAGCTGTACCCCCTGCGCAAGCCGACTCCGGCATAGTAATTTCTCGTAGTTTGCGGGGATCTGGAGGCTGCCAGTCATTGACCTTGCCGTAGGCTCTAGAGGGGACACGCAGAAAGTGTATATATGCATTGTTAGATTTACAGTAGGAGTGTCATGTGTATTAGAGTTGAGGTTAGCCATGTGACATCATCGGCCTAACAATGTATCTGGCCTTTCTGCGTAATTGTAAACAATGTTAATAAATAATGTTTTTTAATTTTGTAATAAATACTGCCGGAGGGGGGGTTACTGCCCCCTACTCCAAAAATTCCCAAATCGGCGTGGTCTCAAAACTTGACTTGAAAGAGGGCGGGAGACTTCATCCAGGCAAGGGATGGCTGTAGGTAAAACAAGTAAAAAGAGGAGACTTGCGGGAGTACTAGGCCATATTGCCCACTCTGCTGCCTTGCACATCTCTCGCTTCTTGATGTTGCACACACTGGCGGCGGACGCTGAAACTGCACGCTGCAGAGGGGGCTTGGCCCCCTGACGATAGGAAAGCGTGTAATACTGTGCCCACTGACATGCATTGTGACTTCCGCCCCGGCCTAACAATATGGCAAAAATATGCGTGTAAAACACACATTTTTGCCAATTGTCACCCCCTCTGTGATGACACCCGGGGCGGCTCGCACCCACTACAACCCCTTCCTACGCCACTGATCCCAAAAGTAAACTGGTAAAATAGATAAAATATTTGTGTGTGTGTTTGTGATTGATTGTGTTTGTTGTGTATGTGCAGAATCCGTTTTTCAATAGTGTGATTTTGATCATTTGTCTACCAGTAAACCATAAATGTAGATAGAACTCTTTATTTACAATGTTACATAGTGCCTATGTAGGCAACACTCCATACACTTTGCCAAGTTAGCTTGCACAAGGGAATACATAAATACACAACACAATCTTTGGTTGGGAAAAAGATTGCTGCAGGTTTATTCCCTACAAAAGTATGCAACATGGTGGGTTATCTTACGGGTGATCCAAGGGCTGGCAGCTGTGACTGACCTATGCTGCCCTGCGCGCCTGATGAGCCAAATTGCACTGTGACCAACCCAATCAGAGCAACCAGTTATGATGGGATCCCCCTCCCTTGGATCCCGTGGAACACTGGTCCACCATCTTACCCACGCCCCTTTTCCGGACGGAGTGTTGCAAAGCCAGCCCCCAGTTGTTCAGGACTAGTGGGGCACCTACGATTTTCTTCCAGGGACCTGCCATAAAGACTCCTGGGATTTGGCACTGACACTCCTATTGTGCTCCTGAAGAGGTACCCTTCTGTAACCTTCCGCCGCCGGATCGCCCTGTAACTCTAACAAAGCTATGGAGGTGGCCCTGTTGCCTCCAGAGCCCCCCACAAAGACTGACATTCTCCTCGCCTGCAACCTGCTAATTCCAGGGCCTCGCTATTCTCCGGGAATGTTCAACTGCCTCACATGACCTGGCCCCTTGCCAGACCCTTCGCTGGACAATTTCCGACCACCATAATTCGCATTGCCCAATGTATTTGCTGATTTCCCCCAAATCTGCCTTAATTGCCTGCAACAGTGACTCTCTGCCCATAATCGTGAGAGTGTTGCCTCCGAGGGGGATCACCAAGATGTTCAGGGGGCCTCCCCCACCAGCCTCTGGCAATTTGTTGAGCAGGCTGTGCCATCTCATGCCAGGGTACTCCAGCCAGAAAATCTGTGCCTGGGAGAACCCGTGCTTGCGAATCCTGTGTTCCGGCCATTGTGCCAACCTGGCGACGCACGAGTGGCTGATCACCCACACCTTGAAGCCTGGCAAAATAAATGGATGCAAATTTTCACACACTATTTAATGATGCTACATATTACACCCGGCTAATCTAGTACTGTTGGGACGGGAAGTCTCCTGCATGTCTCTGGAGAGAGTGCTTCCCCTGCCTTATGCTAATCTCCAGGCAAGTCACTCAAAAAGCTACTGTATAGTTTCTAGATCCCCACCTCAGTGAGCATGACAATCATACATGTCCACTGAGGGTCTCCCTGTTTACCTGGATTGAGACCCTAGAGCTGGGCTCTGAGGTCGAGGGGGCATGCCTAGTGCACCCCTATTTTTCAGAGAATGGCTACTGCCCTCTCTATTATGGCTGTGGTAGACTGACAGTGGTGGCAGCAATAAATCTATAGTCAGGAGGGGTAAGTCACTAGGCACCCTCCTGACCAAGTCTGTGCAGTTTGCCATGCCTGTGGGCCTGTTGCCTCTGTGTGGCTGATGTGTGTTTGAGAGCCCGTGGGTGTACAGGGGAAGAATGGTGATTTGAGCGAGTGTGAGGAATGCGAGCTGTCCTGCTGGACATCCCAGCTCCCCGTCCCCCTCCCTATTTCCTTGGCAAGGCCTGGTGGGCTGGGGGAGACCCTCAGCTCTTATCTGGGTTTAGCTGCACTAACTGTGTGGATAGGACCCTCCCTCACTTGTCAGGGCCTCCTGGGCTGGAGTTAATTAAAAGTCCTCTCTAGACGGTGGCGTAGCCTGATACCAGAACACGACCTGCTACATGCTTTACCCATGCACTGAACACGCGGTGAATGGTCTGTGATTGGAGGTGTAAAAAGTAGCAGACCCTCTGATTGGATGAGCCTATCAATCAGAGGTGATAAAAGTCTGGCCTGAGTGGTTAGCTGTTGTTCAAGACTGGTCTATGACTGTTGAGTGGCTACACCAGAGCCCTCGGACAGTTACCAGCCGCGACCCCGCGGTGTGAAGACAGAGATAAGACTCTGTTCACTGCGGTCTGGAAGGAAGGCAACATTACAGACCAGCTGTTTGTGAGGCTTGGATGAGCGTTCGCTTTGGACCAAGGAAATTACAGACAGCTGCCCAGTGTGGGAAGGAAGCTTGCGGCACATCACCAAAGGTGTGGGAAGGAAGCTTACAGCATATCACAGAGGCTGGTGGAAAGAAGCTTGCAGCACAGGACGAGAGCCAGAGTGAGAGGAGGATGCTTGATTCTAGTCTTTGAAGGTGAGATCAAATCCCCTCTAGGCTCCTCCCTTGCGCTGTGGGAGCCTGTACAAGCAGTAACTGGGAAGAGAGGCCAGTGAAGCAGACCCCCACCTTACTTTTTGTGAACTCTGAGGGTATCAGGGTGAACTGGCACTCTGTCCAGCCACTACCCTCCTACAAGCTAGCCAGTGGCTACTGGACTAGTGGGACTCCAGTAAACTGTGCCAAGACATCCGGCACCTCTGATCAGATCCCTGACACCACTAGAGCGTTGTCCTCACTCACAATGGGAGGGCACTTCTGTTGCTTTGGGTGGGGGGTTATGGGACCGATCACGACCATTTGACTTCGCATCATATGCTGAAACTATATCCTTTCAATACAAAGTTTGGTATCAAGGCTCTAGTGAATGAGAACAGCCCTGTGTAACATGATCTGTAATATGCAATGCTTACTGTGTGTTTTCATGTTAACTGTGTTTTTATAGTGCTTGGCGTCTAGGCGCTATAATACTGTTTGGGGTCGGAACTCTGCCCCAGAGGGTTGTAGAGACTTCTGGTTTTCACTGTTTATCCTAGTTTTATGTGTAGAATAATTATCTTATGTGTATTAAAGTACTTTTCTTTTACAAAAAGTAAAGCACTGACTGGACATTGAGTTTATCAGCTGGTGGTACGGTTTACACTGTATTCTGAATATCTAACCCCACCTCACCTCCTTGAGTAAGCCTTGGTTTGCTCTGTCTCGCTACCCTGAGAGAGTCAAGTGCTGGAGAGGAGTACTTGGTTATCCAGTTTTGGGTCCTTTAGTACTGAGGCCCCAGGACATCAGTGAGGGAACACTCCAGTTGATGCGATTGGAGCGCAGTTACCCCTGAGTGCCCTGGTGTCCAGGAAGCCGGGTCTAACATTGGTGGCAAGCGGTGACGGATCACTAGACTTCAGACTCAGTGGACACTGAGGCCAGTTGATAATTCCAGCAGATATCCATAAGCTATATGTAAAATGGCAGATAACATTGGAGAGGAATTGGAATTGCAGAACTTGACTGTGGAGCAATTAAAGCAAATGTGTGCTGACAAGGGGTGGAAGGTCCCAAGGTCTAAGGACTGGGAACACCTGATTAGCCACATGAGAAAATGCTTTGAGCAAGAAGTCACTGTTGTGCAAGAGTTGGAGAGCACTGATACCACAAGCCTGCCAAGTCAGTCAGTGCAGGCTTCTCCTGTACCAGCCCCAAGGCATTCCCCAAGGCTTTCCCCTATGCTTTCCCCTAGGTATTCCCCTAGACTTTCACCTCCCCCTATTTCCAGGGCTACCTTTTCCCCTGTCCCAGGATTCGCCTCCTTAGGAGGGGCTGAGCTAGCAGAGACCCTTAAAGTTCAGCTGAAACTCCAGGAAGCTAAGGATTTAGCAGAGGAGAAAGCAAGGGAGTTTGAAAGGGAGAAGCTAAGGATGGCCCGCCAGGCAGAAGAGGAGCAGCGAAGGGTCAGACAGGAAGAGTGGGCTTGGAAGGAGAAGGAGAGGGAAAGGGAGAGGCTGGAGAAAGAAAGGGAGAGACAGGAGAAAGAGAAGGAGAGGGAAAGGGAGATGCGGGAGAAAGAGAAGGATAGGGAATTGGAGAAAGAGCGGATAGCCCTAGAGAAAGAGAAGCTCAAGTTAGCAGCTGATGGAGGGCTTAGCTCTGTGGATGGTGCATCCACTTCAAAGTCCCAGGGAAAGGAAAATACCACCAAGGTACCAAAAGAATTGATACACATGTATGTCCCTGGCACTGATATTCTCAGTTGGATGCGTGCCTTTCATTTAGCATGTAAGGCTCAAGGTCTTAATGGTCAGTCCAAAGCAGCGACTTTACTGAGTCGCCTCCCTCGGGAAGGGACTGAAGTGATTGAAAGGATGCCTGAAAAAGACAGTCTGACATATGAGTGCATGAAGGATGCTTTGATTAGGCGGTTTGGGTTGAAACCAGCCCTGTACTTGCAGAGGTTCCGTGAGAACAAGAAGGCAGAGGGGGTTCCTTTTGAGAATTGGGTCCATGACATAGTGAGAGACTGGAATGAGTGGGTGAGAGGGATGGAAGCAAATGATTACCAGTCCCTAAATCAGGTGATGATTGCAGAGCGTCTGCGGGAGAAGTGCTCTGTCCCACTCAGACAGTATTTGTCTGACCTTTCTGAGGGGGATCCTGAGAAACTTGCAGTGATGGCAGATAAGTGGCTTGCCAACAGAGTGAACAGGGGGCAGGGGCAACCCCTTTCCAAACCCAAGGGGGAGAAGAACTCCCAGCAGGCTGGCCCTAAACTAGAGGGGAAGGGCCAGAACGGTTCCCAAGGCTCTCAGTCAGGACAAGAGTCTAAGGGGAACGGGGCCTCTAGTCAGTACCCGGAGGGGAAAGGAGGGAAGGCTCCTTTCACTCCAAAGGTGATTACATGCTATAAGTGCCACCGAGAGGGACACTTAAAGCCAGACTACCCAGTGAAGGACGTGGTGCCAGTGGCACCCGTGATAGCAAGTGTGCTTTCAGTGGGGGCAGACATGAAGGGAGGCCCAAGTGAGTTTAACTTAGTCACCAGGGACATCTGGGAACTTGACCCAGAAGCCCTTAAGCATATTCACCCTAACTCAACGGGGTATATGAGTGTGGCAAGTATCAATGGAAGGAAGGTTCCTGCCATGAGGGATACTGGTGCCCACAGGACTATGGTTGAACGCAAATATCTCAAACCCGAAGAGATCATTCCTGGTTCCAAGGGGTATGGACTTGTAGCTACTGATGATGACATGGAGTACCCTCTTGCTAGAGTGCAGGTAGAGGTGAATGGCAGGAAGGCCATGGTCAATGTCGGGGTGCGAGAGAAGCAGGGTGCTGGGTGCTTTCTGGGGAATGATCTTGTTGAACCCGGGTTAGTACCAGGCCCTGAGGCCTATATGGCCTGGATTTCATCAGCTGTGCTCACTAGGGCACAGTCTGAAAAACTGCTTCCTAGTGAAGTGGGGACCGCTCTAGTGGAAGAGACACTAGAGGGGAACAGGCCAGAACAAGAACTAAGGGCAGATTCTGAGAAGGCACCTGTCCTGGTGTCGGCACCTCTTGCTCCAGTTGGAGAGGAGGGCAAGCATCCAGAGGCGGATAAGGTGTTGGAATCGGGGTCCCTGCCAGAGCTGCAGGAGCTGCTTGTGGCAGAAGGACCGTCCCGTGAGGAGTTTTGTAAGGTACAGGCTGAGTGTCCTACACTTGTTGGCCTGCGGACGACTGCTCAGGAGCAGGTCTCCACTGGAGTAGTCGGAAAGCACAAGGTGGCTTGGGAAGATGGACTCCTTTACAGTGAGCCTCCTGACCCAGAGCCAGGAACCAGCAAAAGGTTGGTGGTTCCTCAGGTGCACAGGAATTTCCTGCTGCATTTAGCCCATGATGTACCCCTAGCTGGTCACTTGGGCATCAAAAAGACAAAGGACAGGTTAGCACCTCTGTTTTACTGGCCAGGAGTAGGTCAGGATGTGGAGAAGTTTTGCCATACCTGTCTGGTCTGTCAGGCCAGCAACATGTTTGGTGGCCCGATGAAGGCACCCTTGGTTCCCCTACCAGTCGTGGAGGTACACTTAGAGAGGGTGGTGTGTCTTCCCAGGAATGACACGGTTTCTTTACTTGCAATGGCTGAAGAGTTAGAAGAGGAGACTGAGTCCCTCCCTGACTTATTGCAAGGTGATGAGAAGGATGGTTCATTTGAGGGAGTTAAGCTTGCCTCTGAACTGACACCTGAACAGCAGGTGGAGTGTAAAGAGCTGCTGGGGAGATTGTCCCGTCTCTTTTCACTTACCCCTGGGCTGACGCCTGTCTGTGCTCTTGACACAGACACAGTGGACACCCTGCCTGCTAAGAAGCAGCCCAGGAAGGTGATCTGGACTGAAGAGTGTCAGAAGGCATTTGATGGATTGAAGGCTGCACTATGCAATGCACCTGTGTTGAAGGCCCCTGATTACAGTCAGACCTTCATTGTGCAGACGGATGCTTCAGACAAGGGAGTTGGGGCAGGTCTTGCCCAGCTCAATGAAAAGGGAAGGGAGCATCCGGTGGCCTTTATCAGCCGCCGACTACTCCCCAGGGAGCAGAACTGGTCTGCAGTGGAAAAAGAATGCTTTGCCATAGTGTGGGCCCTTCGAAGATTCAGGCCTTACTTGTTTGGTGCAAAGTTTGTGGTTCAAACAGATCACAAGCCCCTCAAGTGGCTTATGGCAATGAAAGGTGAGAATCCCAAGTTGCTCAGGTGGTCCATATCTCTGCAGGGACTAGATTTTACAGTGGAACATAAAGCAGGCTTACAGCACGGTAATGCAGATGGACTTTCCCGCCGGTTTATCCAATCAGATGATCGGTCTTCTCCCACTGGGAAGTAAGTACCGGCCATTCTGATCTGGGGAGGGCATATGTTGGGACGGGAAGTCTCCTGCATGTCTCTGGAGAGAGTGCTTCCCCTGCCTTATGCTAATCTCCAGGCAAGTCACTCAAAAAGCTACTGTATAGTTTCTAGATCCCCACCTCAGTGAGCATGACAATCATACATGTCCACTGAGGGTCTCCCTGTTTACCTGGATTGAGACCCTAGAGCTGGGCTCTGAGGTCGAGGGGGCATGCCTAGTGCACCCCTATTTTTCAGAGAATGGCTACTGCCCTCTCTATTATGGCTGTGGTAGACTGACAGTGGTGGCAGCAATAAATCTATAGTCAGGAGGGGTAAGTCCCTAGGCACCCTCCTGACCAAGTCTGTGCAGTTTGCCATGCCTGTGGGCCTGTTGCCTCTGTCTGGCTGATGTGTGTTTGAGAGCCCGTGGGTGTATAGGGGAAGAATGGTGATTTGAGCCAGTGTGAGGAATACGAGCTGTCCTGCTGGACATCCCAGCTCTCCCGTCCCCCTCCCTATTTCCTTGGAAAGGCCTGGTGGGCTGAGGGAGACCCTCAGCTCTTATCTGGGTTTAGCTGCACTAACTGTGTGGATAGGACCCTCCCTCACTTGTCAGGGCCTCCTGGGCTGGAGTTAATTAAAATTCCTCTCTAGACGGTGGCATAGCCTGATACCAGAACACGACCTGCTACATGCTTTACCCATGCACTGAACACGCGGTGAATGGTCTGTGATTGGAGGTGTAAAAAGTAGCAGACCCTCTGATTGGATGAGCCTAACAATCAGAGGTGATAAAAGTCTGGCCTGAGTGGTAAGCTGTTGTTCAAGACTGGTCTATGACTGTCGAGTGGCCACACCAGAGCCCTCGGACAGTTACCAGCCGCGACCCCGCGGTGTGAAGACAGAGATAAGACTCTGTTCACTGCGGTCTGGAAGGAAGGCAACATTACAGACCAGCTGTTTGTTAGGCTTGGATGAGCGTTCGCTTTGGACCAAGGAAATTACAGACAGCTGCCCAGTGTGGGAAGGAAGCTTGCAGCACAGGACGAGAGCCAGAGAGAGAGGAGGATGCTTGATTCTAGTCTTTGAAGGTGAGATCAAATCCCCTCTAGGCTCCTCCCTTGCGCTGTGGGAGCCTGTACAAGCAGTAACTGGGAAGAGAGGCCAGTGAAGCAGACCCCCACCTTACTTTTTGTGAACTCTGAGGGTATCAGGGTGAACTGGCACTCTGTCCAGCCACTACCCTCCTACAAGCTAGCCAGTGGCTACTGGACTAGTAGGACTCCAGTAAACTGTGCCAAGACATCCGGCACCTCTGATCAGATCCCTGACACCACTAGAGCGTTGTCCTCACTCACAATGGGAGGGCACTTCTGTTGCTTTGGGTGGGGGGTTATGGGACCGATCACAACCATTTGACTTCGCATCATATGCTGAAACTATATTCTTTCAATACAAAGTTTGGTATCAAGGCTCTAGTGAATGAGAACAGCCCTGTGTAACATGATCTGTAATATGCTATGCTTACTGTGTGTTTTCATGTAAACTGTGTTTTTATAGTGCTTGGCGTCTAGGCGCTCTAATACTGTTTGGGGTCGGAACTCTGCCCCAGAGGGTTGTAGAGACTTCTGGTTTTCACTGTTTATCCTAGTTTTATGTGTAGAATAATTATCTTATGTGTATTAAAGTACTTTTCTTTTACAAAAAGTAAAGCACTGACTGGACATTGAGTTTATCAGCTGGTGGTACGGTTTACACTGTATTCTGAATATCTAACCCCACCTCACCTCCTTGAGTAAGCCTTGGTTTGCTCTGTCTCGCTACCCTGAGAGAGTCAAGTGCTGGAGAGGAGTACTTGGTTATCCAGTTTTGGGTCCTTTAGTACTGAGGCCCCAGGACATCAGTGAGGGAACACTCCAGTTGATGCGATTGGAGCGCAGTTACCCCTGAGTGCCCTGTTGCCCAGGAAGCCGGGTCTAACAAGTACCAAACGATATCACACTGCAAGCAAAACTGTACAATATACTTAAACAACTTAATGATACTTCGGAGCATATCCTTCTGTTGGTGCCTCGCCAATCCCTTAGAGCCCATTGAAACCCTTCAAGGGTGGATGTAGCTCTCCTCATAACAACGTGACTCCCAGCGTCCCACTTTTTTTATGCGCTCTGGTGAGAGGCCAACCCTAAAAGCCCCTGTGGGCGCCCAATTCTAAACGAATGATTAGCAAACATCTTGTCTGGGTGCGCATGTCCTGACAACGCCAAGCAAGCCATCATGATCTGGTCCACCTGAAATTTTGTGAGTGGCACCAGATCAGCATGAATTAAAACATAGCCTGCTGCGTTCAGGCAGACAGCTAAATAATCGCTGACCCGAGCGACTGGGTAGTACCGCTTGTGCCCCAGTGGCTGTAAATCTACTTCTGTCCTTCGCCCTGGCAGGGCAGTTTCGGACTTTCTGATGTGTATTTTTAGGGAGGTACTAGTAAGCTGGACATCCTGGCTGCATAAAGCATCTCCCGACTTATCCTTTTTTGATCTAGCTACTACACGCCCCAAAAAATGCAAGGCAGAATGCCGCTACAAAGAGATTGGCCTCGAAGTGGGAATTGGTGGCCTTGCCAACCACCTCTAACAAGCCCTGCAGTGTGCTGAAATCGATGGGTGCGCTAGTATCTGGTACCTTGATCTCTCCTCTAGCCCACCCCTTGAGAGCAGCCCGAATGATGATGGTCTTAGCTGGATCCTGCAACCCCATGCATATTGCATTGTGACTTACAGCTGCAAAGTGGCTTGTGACCCACGAGTGGCTCTTCCCATGTTCCTCTGCCCATAGTACAAAATATTGAACTCTGTGCTCCATCGGGGTCGAATCCTGCCCTTGCGCCCCAGTGACTATCCAAAAAGTGGCAACATGGACCTTGTACCGCTTCCTGGTCCCAGGTGCGAGGGAAAGTTCACCCATTTTCCTTAGGAGCTGTTCCACCATAGAATATGCCAGAGGTGTGCCGGGAAGGGGGTCATCTCTGCTCTCGCTTGTGGCAATGCCTCATGGAAATGGAACCACTGAAAATGAGAGAGAGCATCGGCTTCCATGTCCTTGACCCCCTCAATGTGTCTCGCCCTGAACTCAACTATGTTGTGCAGACAAGCCCCGACTAGCTCCCTTAGCAAACAAAGAACCAGGGGGCACTTAGCTGTCTGCCAGTTGATGGCCTGCCCCACTGCCATGTTGTCCGACCAGAACAGGACTCTCCTAGAGCTAAAGCCTTAGGCCATAAGTGCTGGGCAGCCACTATCGGAAACAACTCAAGTACAGTGACATTTGCTGTGAACTTCTTCTTGCACCAGGCATTCGGCCACTTTTCGGCACACCACTCACTGACCATTATTGCCCCAAAGCCCTCCCTGGCTGATGCATCAGTGAATAGGCAAAGTTCTGGGCTACCTGCCCACAGGGATCTCAATATCACAGTACCATTGAAATTCAACAAAAACTCTGCCCACATTAGTCCTCCCTCAAACCTTTATTTATTCTGACCATGTGATGCTTCTTCTTCACATTTGCTGTGGCTCTGGCCAGTCTTCTTGCAAAAACTCTCCCCACTGGAATCACCCTGGCTGCGAAATTTAGTTTACCTAAGAGGCTTTGGATAACACCCAGGGGGGCCTTGTTCTTATCCAAGAAAGCCTGTATATCCTGACACAAGGCCTGCACTTTTCTGCTGGAAGTCTGGACACACCATCAACTGTGTTCAACTCAATGCCCAGTAAAGTGAGAACCTGCGCGGGACCCTCAGTCTTCCCAGGCACCAAGGGGACCCCTAGGTGCCCAGTCAGCACTTGAAAGCACCATAATGTCTTGCTGCAGTCCCTGCTCCCCCAATGAATAGGAAGTCATCTAAGTAGTGAGTTACCCTTTCTATGCTTTGTGACCATGTTAGCGCCCATTGTAGAAAACAGCTGAGGGCCGCAAAGTATGTGCAGGACACCGCGCAACCCATTGGCATACACCTGTCGAAGAAAAAACTTTCCTGCCACTTGAAACCCAGCAGGTGGTGAGTCTCTGGGTTGACCGGCAGCAGGCAGAAGGCCCACTCAATGTACGTCTTGGCCAACCAGGCCCCTTTACCTCCTCTCCTCACCATGTCGACATCAAACAAGCAGTAAGAAAGAGAACATGTCGGTCCTCCAGCCAGTAGTTCACCGATTTGCCCTCAGGGTAAGAGAGGTGGTGGATCAAACGGAAAGTCCCCGGGTCTTTCTTAGGGACCACACCTAAGGGGGAAACCAAAATGTTATCAAGCGGGGGCTGAGCAAAAGGCCCTGCCACCCTACCCAAGACTACTTCCTTCATAACCATCTCTTGTACCACCTTTGGGAGTTCCTTTGCTGACCTCAGGGTATCAGCGTCACTGCATCCTAGCAGGCCTAGATATGGGATCCTGAAACCTTACATGAAGCCATCAGCCAAGAGCGTGCCATCTTTAGTATATGCGTGCGGTATGCCCTGAGCAGGCGGAGGATGTTGTCAATGATTATCGGCAAGGGGCCTTTCTCTGCACAGTCCCTAGCTGAGTAAGTATTCGGAAATAGGGCTTGTTGTGTGCCAAGGCCGTTGGACGATGGAGTGCAAGGGGGGAGACAGGGGTGAACTCGCTACGTGATGCTGGTTAACTGTCCTGTCTATTGGTGGGTGTGGAGGGAGCCTCCAGATTGACACTGCAAGACACTGCAGTGTGAGGGTGTCAGTACTTGCTACAGCTGTGGGCAAACTTGCATGCCTTCCCCAAGAGCAAGACCCTGCTTTGAACAACCTGCACATGCCAACATTAGACCGTTTCCCACCCGGTCTCTGGCCGTTACCTCCCTGTACACCCCGAAAGGGCTGTTTGAAGAAGCACCTCCCTGGCGGGCCCTGTCCTTTGAAAGGAGCCTGGCCTTTCTGACTTTAAGTCAAGTTGACTTTTTGATACGAGGTAAACCTGACTGGACCTCCTTCTGGTCCCATCCCAGCTCAAGACACATGGCCATTTTCTTCCTGAATTCTCTGTCGTAATTGTACCACCCGATCCCTCTTGACTTCAAGGCCTCATTGTGGATAGAATGAGAATGCTGAAAAAGCGCAGGGCCCTGATCTGGATATTTCTCCATTACCACTGCTGACTGTATGGATAAAGCCCCCAACCACAAGCAGGGATCAGAGGCAACATAAAACACTCACAAGCAGGGAACAGAGGCAAGAGAAAACGCTCACAAGCAGGGAACAGAGGCAAGAAAATCGAGCACAAGCAGGGAACAGAGGCAAGAAAATCACGCACAAGCAGGGAACAGAGGCAAGAAAATCGCGCACAGGCAGGGAACACAGACAAGAAAATCGGCACAAGCAGGGAACAGAGGCAAGAAAATCGCACACAAGCAGGGAACAGAGGCAAGAAAATCGCGCACAAGCAGGAAACAGAGGACAAGGTGAGGTGGAAGGAGCGTAAGGCCACAGATCTTACCTCATTAACACAAGGTCGCTCTACCATTTCAGCTTTGGGGAACGTCCGACCAGATTAGGTATGCAAGGCGGGTCCAAAAAACCAAGAGGAATACCGGGTTCTCCTCCAGGAATGGCGGCCACAATCAAGCGTCCCGAGCTTCAGGGGAAGTGACGACGTCGGTCTCGGTTGAATATCCAAGGCAAGAGATGATAGGCTAGAGATGTTCCACTGTTATTTATTGGCCGGGCTACAGTTAGTAATGGGCAGCTCACTCAGGCGAGCGCAGAGTGCACTGGAAATAGATGGCGGACTGCTAGGGGTGCGGCTCAGTCCAGAATCAATCACTACTCCTCAAACTACTAGGGAAAGTAGAAGCAGGCTGTGGCGCCATTTTAGGAGTAAAGTTAAAGCAAAAAAATTTGCCTTCGTGGAAATAATTAATCTGGTGGGGATGACAATAAATCACCGAATGGGTCAAAAGGTGGAAAATAACATACTCAAATATATAATCTCAGTGACGGCAAGAAAGAACAAGGCAGGAGATGATAGGCTAGAGCTGTCCCCCTGTTATTTATTGGCCGGGCTACAGTTAGTAATGGACAGCTCACTCAGGCGAGCGCAGAGTGCACTGGAAATAGATGGCGGACTGCTAGGGGGTGAGACTCAGTAAGGAATCAATCACTACTCAAACTACTAGGGAAAGTAGAAGCAGGCTGTGGCGCCATTTTAGGAGTAAAGTTAAACTTAAAAAACTCGCCTCAGTGGAAATAATTAATCTGGTGGGGATGTATGTATGTATGTATGTATAGGCGTTTTTATATAGCGCTGACACTGTCACCCAACGGGCATCCTGGCGCTTAGACTGTTATGGCACCGAGCATGATGTTACCAGCTTCCTTCTGTTTACATTGTTCTGGGGAACAGATGGGTCTTTAGTGCTTTTTTTAAAGAGGAGAGTTCTTCCTGGCTCCTGAGGCCTAACGGAAGAGAAATCCACAGCCGCGCTGCGGTAATCCTAAATGACCGACTACCCATCCGGGACCTCAAAAACTTAGGTACTGCCACCAGGTGGGCCGAAGCCGACCGAAGTGGTCTTGAAGGGATGTACCAGGAGAAGAGATCCTGCACAGGGGACGGACCTTGATTGTGTAAGGCTCTGAAGACCAGACACAGCGCCTTGAAGTCCACCCGTTGAGAGACTAGCAGCCAATGGAGGACCCTAAGTGCCTTGGCCGAGGAGTCCAGACGGCGTCGCGAAAGAGCCAATTTGGCAGCAAAATTCTGTACTCGTTGGAGTTTTCCTATCAGAGTAGCTGGAGCGCCCAGCAATAGCGCGTTGCAATAGTCGAGACGACTTAAAATTATGCTCCGCACTACCTCTGGCCTTGCCTGTGCCGGTAGCAAAGGTAGAATCTTTCGCAAGGATCCAAGTAGGGCCATACACACGGCCACCGTTTTGTTTACTGATATGTCCAGCTGAAGGTCGGAACTGAACATTACCCCCAAGTTCCGAACCGAGTCAGCAGGCAAACTGGTACCTTGGAAATCAGGAGGCCAAAAACCCTGTGGTAGGGGTCTAGGGGTCCGATCCATGGAGCAATGTAGCACCTCGGTTTTTGAGCTGTTAAATTGTAGGGAGTTGTTACCTAACCATTCTGCCGTGGTGCTCATGCATCGATGGAAGACCTCCTGTGACACCCCGCCCTTACCTTCAAACGAGAAGATCAGTTGGGTGTGGTCGGCGTAGTTGGTGACTGTAATGCCAAACGACTTGATCAACGAGATCAGGGGACGGAGGTAAAGATTGAAAAGGATGGGGCTAATGGCCGAGCCCTGGGGTACTCCCTGACCAACCCTCTTGATGTTCGATTGAAATGGTGGCAGTGCAACTACCTGGTGCCTCTGACGGACAAAGTGGCAACAACTGTTCACATTGGTTCTGCGTTTATCCTAGCAAGCATTTAGTAACTATCTTGATATCATTTTTTTACTTATTTTCCCAACATTCAAAATAAGGGCTAGCCCAATATCATTAACATTACATTACATAGTTGCCCTCAGCATAGTTTACTGAAAGTATGTCCTCACTTCACTTCACTCTCCTTACCATGGGGACTGCAGTGACAGGCATGTTTGCCCTGGTGGGATGCTCTTCAGCTCCAAGAGATAGGTGCCTTTTGGGTCCTTATCCTACCAAGTGACATATACTATCCCATACCAGCCCCAAATAATCCTTCCAATTCCTCCATACTTTCCAAGATTTCCTGGGTCACCCCAACTCTTCGCAAATTGCCTTTTCCATCTCCAGGCAACAGTCCGTTCCAATTGCCACCTTGTGCCTGAAGGTGGATTTGCACACTGTTCTCAAGCTTGTTTCACTCCTCCCCAGGCAATGCATCATGGTAAATGGAATAAAGGTAGTCAATAATCACAGTGTGTTTGTCTTTGCTTCTGTTTTAAAGTGCAGACAGTGCTGTTCAACTTTTTGACACCAGTGCTTCGTCCTTGTGGACTCATCAGAAAGGCAAAGTTTCTGTTGGGAGGAACGTGACCCGCTGTTCAGTTTGTATTTAATACAGTACACACATTACATATCCGCTTTTCTAAAGTTAATAGGATGCACAGAATAATCAGTTCAATTTGCTTCCACATTGGTTTGCTCCTCCATTCCACAAAGCCCAGATCTTGGTTGCAGTCCACGTCACAATGGAGCACTCTGTGCACATGGATGTTCATTATGCGTGCTGAGCTGAAATTCAGAAGCATCTCATTATGTGGAGCTCAAGGCCAGGGGCACCCACTTTTCAGAGCTTTGAACGGGACCCCACACATGCAGCTGAACACAGATCTGACACATATCACATATCCTGACTGGCCTCTCACACTGCTGTGATCAAGGCTCTCCCATAAGAAACCCATGGCAGAATGCTAGTGCGAGGCCCTGTGTTTCCTGAGACAAAGATGTCCTTCAGATGTAGTGTCTGTGCTATTGGTCCCATGTGGCAGCAGGCAGAGCCGCCACTTATGGAAACATATGCCTGGAAGTGTGAAGGTGATGGTTATTGTTGTACAGTGCTTGGTCTTTTCCTATGCTAACCTTCTAGATTTCCTGTGGATTCTACTCCTGATACCTCACTGTGTTCTAGGCTGTGGCAGTTAGAGCTATGGCCAGATGGGTGATGGACCTGTATTCTTCTGTGCTGCAATAAACCTACTCTGAAGCCTACCAGCGATGTGTCAGTGAGTCCTTTCAACTTACTTCATTTGGCGACTTGGACTCCGGATGTATCTGGCCATCATCTAGACTCGAGTGCTGCAGCGGTGTCGGATTTACAGAAGAACAGTACTCCCTCTCACCAGAGAACTCCCACGCGGCAATTATTGGCGGAAGTTTGCCATTAATCAACTTTCCGCCAAGCGACACCTCCACGATGGAAAAAATGAACATTTTAAGTTAAACTCGGCTTTCCCTGTTGCCGTTGGCTTTGTGCGCTGTCGTCATCGAAGGTTGTCCTGGCAACCCTGCTCCGGTGAGTTCACAAGCATCAGTTTCCAGGGAAACTGCTGACGCATCTCCGTGAGCTTCTACTCTGCGCGAGACAGCTATACGTCACCAGCGTAAGGTCAGACGTGTGACCTGCATGACGTTTGACGTTGTCGGCCATATTTGTTTTGTTGTGAAAAGCTTTTCGGCATTGCGTCGGAATCGGGTCTCAAGATACCCGACATCCAGCTGTGTCACTTTCAATTACAACAATACGTGCTGTGAGCACATACTTGGCACAAGTCCACAGGCATTGTGTGTACTGAACCTGACACTCGCATTCTGGACAAGCCGGCGGTGTTGTTCTCTATTGAATTTGACTTCTCATTAAGGTGAGCCACAAACTTACTTCCAGTGCGCGCCTGACATCGTTTTAAGGCAATGTCATTTTCTTGAAATGTATTAAACCAGCACGCTGTTCTCAACTCAGTTTCACAGACTCTCTTATACTAAACCTAAACTCGCTACCTGCAATAGCCTATTTAAAACAACATTCTTCTTTCTATTTTGCTTGGGTGCACAAGAACAACTTTTTATTTGTTTTAATTCCTTCTGAGATATGTATATATCTCTAACATTTTAGTCACAATGTCACAGTCAATCAATGTAGCTCTTCCTCCGCAATTCCTTAGCGAACCTGGGAATCCATCTACTGCTTGGGAGGATTGGATTGTGATGTTCAATAATTACATTGATGCATTGGACGGAGAGGATTTTTCACCCAAGAGAAAGAAGGCTCTTCTCATGACAACTTTGGGGAAAGAAGGGCAACACATTTTTTAATTTTTGCCTCAAGCTTTGTCTTCTGGGTCTCAATCATCTATGGACGAGTGTAAGGAAGCTGTCACAAGGCTAGAGACTAGATTTGGGAAGGAAGAGAATCTAGTTCTACAAAGATACAAATTTTACAAAAATAAACAACACGAGGATGAGAGTATTGATGATTTTGTTGCGCATCTGCGCGAATTGTCGGTGAAGTGTAACTTTGGACAAATGGCAGATGAACTCATTAGAGATCAACTTATTGTGCAAGCTAATAACCGCAAAATACAGGAGCGCTTATGGGCAGCTAAGAATCCTACATTAAAAGTAGCAATAGAACTGGCCAAAGTGGTTGAGGAGAGTGAAAAGTGTATGAAGGAGCTGCAAAGAAGTGGTATTGACTCAAAGATTGCTGAAGTTTCTCGTAAATAAGCATGGGCGGATCTAGCGGATCTCGCGTACGCGAACTTGCGGATTTACGGATTCGCAATCCGCGAAGATCCGCGAACTCTAGCGGATTTGCGGATTTTTCAGTTTTTTGTGTTGGCGCGTGTTCGCGCCGATTTTGGGACAAGTTCGCAATTGCGAACTTACTTTTCGGCTCGCAACGGCCGCGACTATGTTGTTTCTACGTCTGGTTTATCATCACAGGTTCACAGCACCCTCTGTTTCACCACTGCCACCCTCTGGGACACCCATGCCACCCTCTGGTACATCCTCACTGGCACCTATTAGGTTTATTTATCACTGTAGATTATGGTGGTTGAAAAAAGCAAGCACACCTGCCCTTCTTCAACTGCCATCAATTAATTTGTGTTTCATTAATGTGTCAGTAATTTTGAAAGTTCCAGTCTGGCTGGCACCTGCTTCCTTCCTTATCTGTAATTTGCTTTTTGTTGCAGTGAATTTTTTTTTTCACAGGACCTTTATGGTGCTATTCTATGAGCCTGCTGTTTGGGTCATAGCAGGGTCATAGAATAGTTGCAAACTCTGGAGGGGCCCATCAGGAAGCACTACCTTGAATGTTACTAATGTTAAGTTTGAACTTTTGCACCTGCTCATTGCTTTCAGTTTAGCTAAAATCGTTTTTTCTGCAATTTCGCGCGTTTTTTGGGGCGCGAATCCGTGCGAGATCGATTTCGGAAGCCGTGAATACGTGCGAATACAAAATTGTTTTTGTTGCGACGTGTATGTTCGCGTGATCTTGCGCGTGTTCGCGAGGCGCTTCTAGCTATACGTTTGCCAAGTTACCCTATCGGTCGTACACGGGCGCGGCCATCTTGTTGGCGTGACGTAATTCCGTTTCCGCCCGCTATGTGTAATCTCGCAAAGTGTGCTGCTCGCTAGTACAATTTCGCGCGTACTCGCAAGGAAAATCTCGCGCGAACTTACCCACGCGGTCGTGAACGGGCGCGGCCATCTTGTTTCTCATTCATTGCTATGGTTCTGGGCATGCTTTCTCTATCCTCTCTCAATCTCTGCCATCCTTTGCTTGTTTGAAGTTTTTTTGATCTAATTTTACTTATTATCTATCCCTCTATTTTTCTACCTCTATATTTTTGTGTTTTCTGCAGCTTTTAGTTACTTTTAAACTACTTTTTTAAACTCTTTTCTTTTCTTCTTCACTATTCTATTTCTTCTTTATCATTTAAGTTTATTTCTGCCCAGACCATGGTAAAGGGAGCCGGGAAGCACCCTGAGAAGGGGAAGGGTCCCGCACCCCGTGCCCGGCTCCCGTGCGGGCGTTTAAGGGGGGAGCAAGTGGTCCCGAGGGAGATCTTCAGCGCGGAGGAAGTGGCGGCACTGATCTTCCACGTCCAGCGCCGCCTCCCCAAGACGATCCTGGGAGGCGGCAAGATCGCGACCGGCTATGGCATCCGGGAGCGTCGCAAGCGGTGGGAGAAGGTGTGCCGGGCCATGTACAAGATCTCTGGGGTCCGGCGCACATATAACCAGGCCACCCACCGCTGGACCGATGTCATGGACCGGGAGCGGGACTTGCTGGACGCGCTCGGCGTAGAGGTCCCCGGGCTTGGTGAGTAGTAGTAGTAGTACATTTACTACTCTGTTTTATCCTGCTCTGTTATTTGCAAATCTTTGTTCTTTACCAAGAGCAATAATGCTGCCGATTACATTGAGGTAAATTATATTTCAAAATCTTCTATGCATTTCAGGTGCACTGCTCTCCTTCTCAGTAGCCTTGCTTGCTACTATGCTTCTTTGTTTTGTATGTTGTGTTCAGAAGCATTTCATTGGCCTGAGAAATTATGTATGAGTGTACTGTAAAGAAAAGAACTGCGTAATGCTAGACAGTAAGGGTCATATTTTCAATTACCGGCGCATCCCTGCAAAGTAGCAGGGATGCGGCAGTAATTGTGTGCCATGCCACCACCACCCATTGGCCCAAAACGTCACAGAAGCCTTACGCATCTGTGCCGTAAAGGCAGCGCATTGCTGGAGTTGCGTGGCAACGATGGCGCAGCTCCAGCAATGCTCTGGGGTACCCTATCTCCCCAATGCTGCATCAAGCCGTACGTCGGCTTCAAGCGCGCAGGGTTTGAGTCATGCATCATTGTCCTAAAAGTGACTGATTGACATCTTGTAGATTTCCCTCAGCCACTTTTAGGATTCGTTCCTGCGCAGGTACGCCCTCCCTTGCGCCGGAACGCCCCCTGATGGCGCAGGGCTTTACAACGTGATGCATCGCCCATATGCCCATATGTGTTTTTTTTTTTAATATATACGCCGCACCAACACCATGGCGAGTCTTTTGTTCTGCCGCTGCGTCAGAAAAGGCACGCAACAATGGAGGAAAATCAGCCGCAACTTCCGCAAGGGACTTCTAAATCAGCCCCAACAGACTGAAGTCCAGTCCTTCCTTTAGACAGTCACATGGCTATAAGAAGAAATAGTGGCGGTGGTGGCGGGTGGATTGATAGTTTGAGTATTCACTGATCTGCAAGCAGGATGGACTTTGTCTGTCACGTGTTGCGCACTGCTGCCTGCAGTGCCAGGCCTAGGCAAACCTTTTTAGTAGTCTGTTTATTGAGTTACATAGGAACTTTCTAAGTCAACGTTCCGCAAATCAGGCAATACGAATAACGTAGTATACCACATGAGATAGATCCCGTGGAATAGTTGTCTATCTATTTGCTATTTTTCCAAAATATGTTGTTATTGTTCTTTTGAAATGTTTGATTTGGTTGAAAAATCTCATCCATGTTTTCTGGTTTTTCTTTCTTTCATGTTGTACATCAGCTCCCCCCAAGGGCAAGAGGACACAGGAGGAGGGTGCTGAGGATGCAGGCCAGGATCGGGCAGGCGAGGGCTCCTTTGCTGGCCCCAGTAAGTTTACATTTTAATAAACAGTACCTATTTTTTCCTAGCGTTCCTCATTCGATTTTTTCTAAATCGTCTTTGATCTTCTTGTAGACTGGATATAAATTCTTATCCTGCCTCGAATATGACTCCCTGTGGTATTACTAGACTATTCTTATTAGTCTGTCTGTGTAGCTAACTAAGATTGGACATTTGGCAATTCCATTGGACTCCCATTATATTCAGCAATACCTCTATGCACTGTCTCCTTACTGACTAGATAGTGTGGCAGAGTCATTCAGCTCCCGAAGTCACCGATTATAGATCCCCAATGATCTCTAGATTATCGTACGCAGGACAAGAGAGTAGTACGGAGTCACAGCACAGTCAAGAAGTGTCAGAGGCACTCATGCTTGCAAAAATTCCAAAACCTTTAGCTCATCCACTCTAGTCTAGAGGAACAAAAACCACAGAGTCTATTTAAGTTTAAAAGCTTTATTAAAAGTAAACACATTTATTAAAATCTACTTTGTCATAAAACTATTTAACTGTAAACGGAAAAGTGGTTAGTGCTGACGATTAATTGGACACATTTCTTGTGGTCGAGCCAAACTCTCACCTGGTTTGAACTTGATCCTGGTCGTGTTCTTAGGACTCAGGAGTCAAGCTTCTGTCTGTTAGGAGAAAAAGTGGTGCGTGTTAAAAATCAAAAGCAAGCATTCATCAGTTGTGCATAAAAGTGCAGCAAGACAACAGCCTTCCCTGGAAAATGGGACATTTTTACTATGGAGTAGACAGTCACAAATTATTACATTGTATTCTGTTTTTTTAACATTTCTCCTAGACCAAATATTATATAGTAGTGAGTGGTGTATTCTAACATTCTTAAATGTACTTTGTAGGTGTAACATCTGGTGACGGGGCCAGCGCGGAGGTGGCTGTGTTGGACCAGGACTCGGAGGCCTCTGGGGAGGAGGCGGCGGTAGAAGAGCTGGCGGACGTTCCTGTGGGGGATCAAACGGTGGTGGCGGAAACAGGTAAGCTATATATTCCTTACTTATTGAGATTGAAGACTGCATAGTGTGCTTTCTGCACGGGTGTATTACAATTACAAATCAACCAGGTAGTAGCCTCCTCGAAATGTACTTCGACTTAGCTGTGAAGTTTTTGGTGAGAAGAATCCCAATAAGTTCTTAGACGAACGTGATGGATGGGATGAACGAAAAGCGAAAGAAGGGTGTAAGTAAGTGGGACGCGAACTTGTATGATGGCTGGCAAAGAAGAACGATATGTGTTTGCTTGGCCCCCGAGGTGGCTGGGAAGGAAAGAATATGGTATGGTGCATGGCTGGGTCAATGATGAAGCAAGGATGGGTGGAAGGACAGCAGCCTGGGTGGGTGAAACAGAAACTGTATGTGTGCGTATACTTTGACTGAATGGATGCCTGGAGCATGGTATTCTCTGACTCTTAGATAGCACATGTGTATCTAGAGAGAGTAGATGGTCGCCAGGTGAAGTAAGTGTTACCTTGAAGAGCATGTACCACCGCACCCGCACGTCCGTTCCAGTGCAGGGAAGGCAAGGAAAAGAAATTGTAAATGTGTCCAATACTACCATGAATAGTAGCAGTACTTTGTATTGCGTTTGCATTCACAGCATATATCTGGTTATTACGGTGGACACTCCGTACCTCTCTTAATAACTTTAGTTTACTTGTAGTACGTCATTCATGTGTGGGTGTATCACTGTTCACTCAATATTAAGCAAAGCACCTAAAGTCATCTCATCTGTCATTAAATACGTCCCATGTGAAGTGATAGATAATCAAATTAGTTAGCTTCTTCAGTTTCCTTTTCTAGTACTCATTTGCACTGTAGGGTGAAAGGTAAATTAATTAAGCAGTAGCCCTTGTAACAGAGTATTCTCAGTGCCACCCGTAATAGAAAAGTAATAGCTTCACCACCTGCATGTACTGGACCGGTACAGTAACGCAAGTCTGTCTCACTCATCATGGTGTGCAACTTTTTTTCTCGGGTGCAAGTTCACTGTGCTGTGTCCATGTCATTCTGCCGGCTTGCATAAGATAACGTACCCATTTCCCTAAACAAGAGAGAAGAAGAAGAATAAGACTGGTGTACTGTCATAGTCGACTGTAATGGAAGTCCATAGTGGTCGTAGAATTAGTTCATTAAACTACCACTACTGTTAGAGCAAGGATGCAGAAGTGGGAGGTTACATAGATACTGTCCTCAATAGTTATGTACTGTGCTTTCAATTTGCTACTTGTACTCTGTGACCCAACTTTCGGCTCAATCACTTTGTGTTATTAATAAGGAGCATTGGTTACAGACTATGTCTTTCTTTCTTCATATAGTTGCTCCTTCCAAATCAACAACAAGGAGGGAGCAGGCTAGATTGGCCCGGCAACGGAGGCTGGAGGCCACAGTCGCCGAATATCGGCGGCTGGTGGCCCTGGAGGAGGAGGAGGACACGCAGTCGAGCGGGGCAACATCCTCGACTGTGACCACTGCATCCTCCTCCGTGACTAAGCCAGCGGGACCGAGCCGGGCTAAGAAAGACGACCGCCACCGCCAAGCAACCGAAATACCAGCTGCCCCCCACAGGAGCTGCAAGGAACGCCAACGCCGCCTACGAGTCCGCATGTCCAACCTGGAGCAGGAGGTCCTGAGGTATAAGAACTTGGTTAAGGGCCTCCGCTCCGAGCTTGCCACCCTCCGCAAGGAGTATGATGCCCATGCCGCATCATGCACCAGCACCAGCACCCTCCAGTAGTGAAGTGTCCCTTGCCCTTTTTTTATAGACTTTTGGGGGGTGGGATTTGGGAGTTGGGATCGTTTTGGGACGTTTCAGAGACAATCGTTGGGGTTAGGGTGGGTGAGGGAGATTATTTTGTTAGGGCTAAATAAATATATTTTTCAACTTTATCTGACCATACCTGTTTTTTACTGCTTTTCAGTCTGGTGGGTGGGGGGCGGGGGTGTAACAGTAACTTTGTTTTCCTGAACAGTCGTAGGACTTTAGTAGTACAACCGTCAATCTCTTGTCTACTCCGAAATAATACTCCATTATACTACCTCCCACCAAACGCTTATCTTACCTGTAATTTGTGTTAGAAATTAGGGCTAGGCCCAGGGCTGGCTCCAGGTGAAATGGGGATTAACGTTGTCAATCCTGGGCGGGTGACATTTCCTCATTGCGGTGGTACTAGTGGTGTGACACAGTGGCAGTTGCATGCCTATGGAAAAAAAGGAAACGAAACCTTGTTTGTCCTCCTTACTGTAGCATTACAACGGTTACGGTACGATCGAGAAAATAGCAGGTGACAGTACACTAGAACAGTGCCATAATGTAGCCTAACAAATGGTAAAGTATTTGCTTGCAAGTATAACTAGTATTTGCGTTGAATTTATTTGACATTGGCTACTACTACTAGAAGATACAGTACTGAAGCTGAGTAAGTCTAGAAGATATCCTCGTATTCCTTCACCAGCCTGTTGCTGCTATGACCTTATCCTCCCCAGCAAGTGTGTGGAATTATTGATGTCATTTTAGTCAGACATCAAGCAAAACAACACAGCCCGGGGGAAGAGGGTTAGGGTTTGTAAAATGGATGGGAATGGGGGTTTCTTTTTGGGTAGGTTTTGTTGAGAGAAGAAAAAAAAAGCAGAGCATGGACAAACAATAATTGAAGATACAGACAATCTTTGGTTACAAACTAAAGGTAAGCACATGCAGTCACACTCATAGAATAAAAGACAACAATGGATACTGTATCTGTATTGCGTATGTTGTTGGAGTTGTCCTGTTGAATTTGGTAAGTAAGTTGCATGCAGCAAACAATTCCTCTTATTGGCGGCACTCCTCCATTCCAGCTGACGCTTCGTCCATCAATGTGGTGACCACTGACAGAAGACACCCTGTCCACTGCCTGCCTGGCGGATGTTGACTGAAACCCGGCCTGTAATTATTGAACGGAAAACAGGAAGTGCTATTACAATACCACTGATAAATAAATAAAAGGTATGTACGCTGTGTGGTTAAAAAAGTGACACTTTGATTTCCCTAATAGACAGTACAATATTTTTGAAATTGCGTGCTCTGTCTGAGTCACCTTTTTAAGGATCAATAAGTATGGCCAAAATATTATAGCGGATCTTTCCCCTCAAGGTAGGTGTACTACTGTGTTTTAGAACAAAATTTGACCTTCCCAGCAATGCTCCCACCAAGACCCTTACTAAAGCCAGTCGCAAAAATGTAGAAGAACCCCAATCATATCTCCAAAAATGATGCCTAGCAGAAAAATGGTTACAAAACGTACTTTGAAAGTAACAGTAGGCCCAAATACAGACCGTGGATTGTATTCAAACCACTTGCAAGCAAGCAAAAGTATCCATAGCCAGCATCGCTCCAACAGTGCTCTACAACAACAGAACCGCGTTGCAATAGAACCCCCCGAAACACATGCAATCCTGCTGCTAGGGCTAACCCTAACGAACCCTAACTTACAAAAAGTGCCAAAACTGGTGTTTCCTTATGGATTTTGTCCAACAAACTTCTAGCCGGTATTAGACCTTCCCAGGAATGCCCCAGGCAAGACCCGCCAACCCACCCGCAAAAAAACACCCGACACAACACCCCCAAACAGCGAAAAAGCTAAATCTCATACTTACAATGTCTCTCGGCCTTCGGTCCAAACGCGGCGCTGTGCAGCTAGGTCGTCATCATCATCAATCATCATAACTCCTGTTTTCCACCATGGATTTCCTGAAAAGCAAATGCAATCAAGATTAGACTGTCGCAGCAGTGCTTCGACAGAGACCCCGGCCGCAACCCACCCACGAACAGCAGGAAGCCCCCCAAAACGCTACATTGAGCAAGATGTCAGAAGAAATAGCAAAAAAAAGGCTGTTCCTTATGGATTTTGTCCAAAACACTTCTATCCGGTATTAGACCTTCCCAGGAATGCCCCAGGCAAGACCCGCCAACCCACCCGCAAAAAACCACCCGACAACACCCCCAAACAGCGAAAAAGCTAAATCTCATACTTACAATATCCCTCGGCCTTCGTTCCAAATGCGGCGCTGTTCAGCTAGGTCATCATCATCAATCATCATAACTCCTGTTTTCCACCACGGATTTCCTGAAAAGCAAATGCAATCAAGATTAGACTGTCGCAGCAGTGCTTCGACAGAGACCCCGGCCGCAACCCACCCATGAACAGCAGGAAGCCCCCCAAAACGCTACATTGAGCAAGATGTCAGAAGAAATAGCAAAAAAAAGGCTGTTCCTTATGGATTTTGTCCAAAACACTTCTATCCGGTATTAGACCTTCCCAGGAATGCCCCAGACAAGACCCGCCAACCCACCCGCAAAAAACCACCCGACAACACCCCCAAACAGCGAAAAAGCTAAATCTCATACTTACAATATCCCTCGGCCTTCGTTCCAAATGCGGCGCTGTTCAGCTAGGTCATCATCATCAATCATCATAACTCCTGTTTTCCACCACGGATTTCCTGAAAAGCAAATGCAATCAAGATTAGACTGTCGCAGCAGTGCTTCGACAGACACCAAAAATTACACACAAACCCCCGGAACCCCGCCAAAGAGCACCTCAAAGGCAAGCAAGTCAGCAAAAACGGCAAGAAATTTCCACCTCATATTTGGTCCAAAACACTTTTGTCCATTATTAGAGCTTCACAGCAATGGGCCCAAATCCGTCAACTCACCCGCAAAGAAGTACAACACCCCCACAAGTGCTGAGTCTTTCTTCATTGGGCGTAATCCAGCACTCTGCTTGGAGGGAAATCGCAGTCTGGAGGAGGAGGATAGAGGAGCATGTTCTTCAGAACTTGTGAACCTGAGGAATGTAGACTGCGGCACCTTCAAATCAATAAGCAAACAAGTGAAGACAGTTCTGATGATGGTCTTGTTTTTGGGATTAGGTGATTAAAGTTTGAATTAAATTAACTGTGCAAAACAAAGAAAGAGAGACACAAAGCACACAGGAATAAAAGTGAATAAGGACGAAAAAGAAAGTTCTTGATTGATTGTCTCATTTTCAGGGCTCGGTGTCAGGGAATAAGAACAAGATTTCGTCATCATACTCTGCGAATTCAGGCTGGATGAGGTCAGTGGCACCGAACAGAGAAAAAATCCCCTCATCTACGTTGCTGTCCTCCTCGTCTTCATGCGGCGTGCTTTCTCGTACTTTGTAATCTGGTGGTATGAGGTGCTGATTCATCTTGATCATTGTCAGCCGCTCCACATTTTTGGGCGAGAGGCGGCTCCGTTTGGGAGTTACAATGCCACCAGCAGCACTGAAAACACGTTCAGAAGACACACTTGCGAGTGGGCAAGACAAATAGTTTATAGCCAGGTTGAAGAGCTGTGGCCACAATTGTTTTTTGCCATGCCAATACTGCAATGGCTCATCATTAAGGAAGACCTCTGTTGAGTCATTCAGATAGTCCTGCACCATCGACTCAAGGTCATCAACTGTTCCTCCACTTTGCTTACTTTTTGCTGTGCCTGTGACATTTTTTCGAGAACCATACCCCATCAAACTTAGCCAATCCTCCTCCGCAGCCACTGTTAGTGTTGTCATTGTGTGTGGTGCAGATGATCCAGTTGCCGGTGTCTTTAACGGCTGAGAGGTCACTTGTGCCCCAGCCACAGGTGCAGAAGTGGATTCTTGTGACTGCGGATGGCCTGCTGATGCTGATGCTGATGTACTGGCTTCTCCTTCAATAACCTGCCGTTCTTTTTCAAACCTCTTGGCTGACCAGGCTAACCAATGTTTGTACTTTTGAACATCTGCATCAGCGAAAGGAAAGAATGCGTTGTCTGCCAGCGCCTTTTTGTAGCGTGGATCCAGAATAGTAGCACAAATGTAATGCTGATCTGAGTTGATGTTTTGAAGACGTTCATCACCACGTAGGCGATGTAATAATTTCTCAGACAAAATGAAATGTTTTTTTTTTTTTTCATCTTTTTCAAACTCAGAAGAAACTGCCATCAGTTGGTGCTCCAGTATGCACAACAATGGGATAGCTTTTCCCAAATTACAGTCCTCCTGGCTGACTGCACGCGTGAAGAACTCAAAAGGACGAAGCATGTCTGTCAGGCTTTTAACTATGTCCCATTGCGCCGCACTCATCCGCAGGTCCTCCTTCTGAGATGTAGCCTCTGTCAAGAAATAGTGATCGAGTACCGTATACTGCTCATACAGACGCTCAAGCATGTAGAAGGTTGAGTTCCAACGTGTTGCCACCTCCTGGATGAGTGCTTTCACTGGCATTCTACGTTGAAGTAGCAGTCTCCGCAGATGCTTCCGGGCCTTAAAAGAATGGCTGAAATGGTTGCACATTTTGCGGCAGGTGGCCATTACCTCGAACGCTGGACTCTGTTTATCACTCAAGAATTTTTGAACTACCAGGTTGATACAGTGCGCCAAACACGGCACTCTAACATGGTCACCAATGAACATGGCCTTAACTACATTGGCGCCATTATCCGTGGAAACATAACCAATCTTGCGTTTTAGGGGGGATAGCATTGTCAAGACCTTTTTGTTAAACTCTTCCAAAAGGTTTTCTGCTGTGTGACTTTTCTCCAAGCCAAACATGGCTAGTGTTGCATGTTTCCGAGCAGCTTTGAAAACTTGGTCCGGGTCAACACCTGCGTTTAGCTTTGCTTTAACACCTGAAAAAGAGACCCAGTGTGCAGTGATGCACATGTAATCATCGCCTGGGCCACTGGTCCACATGTCTGTTGTCAGATGTATTGTGTGAACAGCACTCTTCTGCAAAGCTGCCCCAATCGCCTGCAGCACATCTTCATGTAGTGCTGGAACCGCAACTCTGGCAAAATAGAACCGGCTCGGAACCTTCCATTTAGGGCAGAGCGTTGCCACTAATTCAAGAAAACCTACCGCTTCTACAAAAGAAAAAGGTAGAAGGTCCACAGCTAGCATTTTAGCCAGCTTAGTGTTATACAGACGCGTCAGTGGGTGGTTGCGTTCATATGGCACGTCTGAAGTAAGCATTGTTCTAATGTTGCCCTGGACCAAGCATTTACGGGCTGATAATGACTTCGTTGACCCAATTTTGCTCGCTGGTGAACTTTTGTGCGTTGGTGTCTCACTCGCTCCAACACTCTTAGTGTGCCTCACATTGGGTGTGCTGCTGACAGGGGTACTGGGTGTAAGGGAAGTGTTTGACACGTCTTCTTCCTGCTCGTCATCATCAGATGAAACATCAACGTTTCCTTGAATTTGGCCTTTCTTGATCGCATCTAGGTGCGCAAACCATTTGACAGTGTGCTTTCTCTCAAGATGACCTCTCTGGCCGCCGGTACCATAGTTGGTACCTGACTTACCACGACTAACTGCAAGCTTACAAAGGGTACAAATGGCAAACTTTGGATTTTTGGGACAAACAGTAAAGAAGTCCCAAACTGGGGACTTGAAGTGTCTGTGGGACCTGGAGGAGGCGGCGATACTGGTGGTGGTGGTCATGAAGCTAATGCCAGATGAAGTGGAGGATCTGGATTGCCCAACTTTTGTACGTTTTGCACTTTCACCGCCACTAATTAAGGTCGAGGTTGACGGAGGTCTCTTCTTGCCAGAAAGAAATATGGAAGCGGGACGAGTTGGTGTACTACTTAACTCCAATGATTGTGGTGTTTCCACTGCCTCCTCATCGACAACATCATCATCACGCTCAGCAGCTCTTCGGGCTAGGGTCAAAATGTCTGTTTGCTGCATGCCCGCTGGGGCTGCAGTGACCTTTATGATGACTGCGTCGTCGTTGGCAGAGTCTTCATCAGCAGCAGTATCCGCCACTTCTTGTTGAGACTCATCACACTCCATAAGTCTGAGACTTTGGACGAGCTTCCTTTTACGCTTAACTACCTTTGTTTGTTCCCAAGTTTGATCCGTATCATCAGAAGGAGGTGTGCTTGAAGAGGATGTAGACACCACCCTTGATCTCTTCCTTGCTAGGGGTGTGGAAGACAATGAAGGATCATCAGGAGGAGTGGCTTCCTCAAATGATACCTCGCCTTGATTGTCGATTTCCTGATGTGCCCCTACTTCGGGAGGAACAACTATTGTGGGCACTTGTTGTGACCCTCCATGCACCTCTGCTTGCGCATCTCCTTGCGCTGCCTCTCCTTCCACATGTACTTGGGCTTGTACTTGCACATGTGATTGTTGTTGCGGCTGTGGTTGTTCAACACTCGTCAGATGAGCTACAACAACCTGTGTTGATTGAGGGACATTGCTGATGCTTTCTTGCGATGAGCCAACATCACTGGTCGATGGTGATTGAAGAAGTATACTGGCTGCCTCTGCAGCACTCAAGGGCTTGGACTTAAGTTGGCGTGGTGGTGGTGGTGGCACTGAGCCCAATGGAGCGGGGGTGCTGCTGCCAGCTTGGTCCCCAGCAGATCCCGCTGCAGCTGCTGCAGGCATACTTTTTTTTTTACTCCCAAAAAAAGGGGCGGGCGGCACACCAGTGTCCTTGGTAACTTGCTTCTTCTGCTCCTTACTGGCACCTTTCTTGCTAGAGGAGCTACGGGTTACTTTTTTTGGGGCCATCTTCTTCAGAGCAGGTCAGCAGGCAGCAGTTGCACGAGTTGCAGAGGGTTCTGTGTCCAGACGTGACGTCGCGTGACGTTATGCTGCACACACCGCTGCAGGACTTCTTCCTGGCACTGGTGGTTCTATTGAGTCTTCTTGTGCACCTAAAAGCAATGGAAGACAGAGGAACATCAGTTCAGTTATACACCCCAAAAAATAGACAAAACACAGAAAAATGAGCACAATCCCATGCCATCCATGATGTTTACATTGAAGAAGACACCCCACAGAAAGACTAGACCCATGCAACACTCACCACCCCTGGGCAAAGGGCCACACCAGCAGGCCCAAAAAAACGACAAAAAACAATAAAATCTGCACAATCCCAGCCCATCCATGGGCTCAATGGTGTTTAAATTCAAGAAGACACCCCTCAGAAACACTAGGCCCATGCAACACTCACTACCCCTGGGCATAAGGGATGAAAAGTAGGCAAAATAAGTGCAGGCCTCAGACACTGCCTCTCCTCAAAATGGCCCCCTTACACCCCAAGCACATGTTGCCTGTACCAGCCAGCACTCAAGATGGCCACCACCACCACCCACATGGCCAGTCGACATCAACAGTACACCCCCAAAAAACAGAAAAACAGCCAGAAATCACCACAATCCAATGCCATCCATGATGTTTACATCAAAGAGAGTGAGACCACACCACAGGCACACTCAGTCCATGCACCACCACCACCCCTGGGCAAGCAAAAGGCCACACCAGCAGCCCCCCAAAAACGACAAAAAACAATAAAATAAGCACAATCCCAGCCCATCCATGGCCTCAATTATGTTTAAATTCAAGAAGACACCCCACAGAAAGACTAGGCCCATGCAACACTCACCACCCCTGGGCAAAGGGCCACACCAGCAGGCCCAAAAAAACGACAAAAAACAATAAAATCTGCACAATCCCAGCCCATCCATGGCCTCAATGGTGTTTAAATTCAAGAAGACACCCCTCAGAAACACTAGGCCCATGCAACACTCACTACCCCTGGGCATAAGGGATGAAAAATAGGCAAAATAAGTGCAGGCCTCAGACACTGCCTCACCTCAAAATGGCCCCCTTACACCCCAAGCACATGTTGCCTGTACCAGCCAGCACTCAAGATGGCCACCACCACCACCCACATGGCCAGTCCACATCAACAGTACACCCCCAAAAACAGAAAAACAGCCAGAAATCACCACAATCCAATGCCATCCATGATGTTTACATCAAAGAGAGTGAGACCACACCACAGGCACACTCAGTCCATGCACCACCACCACCCCTGGGCAAGCAAAAGGCCACACCAGCAGCCCCCCAAAAACGACAAAAAACAATAAAATAAGCACAATCCCAGCCCATCCATGGCCTCAATTATGTTTAAATTCAAGAAGACACCCCACAGAAAGACTAGGCCCATGCAACACTCACCACCCCTGGGCAAAGGGCCACACCAGCAGGCCCAAAAAAACGACAAAAAACAATAAAATCTGCACAATCCCAGCCCATCCATGGCCTCAATGGTGTTTAAATTCAAGAAGACACCCCTCAGAAACACTAGGCCCATGCAACACTCACTACCCCTGGGCATAAGGGATGAAAAGTAGGCAAAATAAGTGCAGGCCTCAGACACTGCCTCACCTCAAAATGGCCCCCTTACACCCCAAGCACATGTTGCCTGTACCAGCCAGCACTCAAGATGGCCACCACCACCACCCACATGGCCAGTCCACATCAACAGTATACCCCCAAAAAACAGAAAAACAGCCAGAAATCACCACAATCCAATGCCATCCATGATGTTTACATCAAAGAGAGTGAGACCACACCACAGGCACACTCAGTCCATGCACCACCACCACCCCTGGGCAAGCAAAAGGCCACACCAGCAGCCCCCCAAAAACGACAAAAAACAATAAAATAAGCACAATCCCAGCCCATCCATGGCCTCAATTATGTTTAAATTCAAGAAGACACCCCACAGAAAGACTAGGCCCATGCAACACTCACCACCCCTGGGCAAAGGGCCACACCAGCAGGCCCAAAAAAACGACAAAAAACAATAAAATCTGCACAATCCCAGCCCATCCATGGCCTCAATGGTGTTTAAATTCAAGAAGACACCCCTCAGAAACACTAGGCCCATGCAACACTCACTACCCCTGGGCATAAGGGATGAAAAGTAGGCAAAATAAGTGCAGGCCTCAGACACTGCCTCACCTCAAAATGGCCCCCTTACACCCCAAGCACATGTTGCCTGTACCAGCCAGCACTCAAGATGGCCACCACCACCACCCACATGGCCAGTCCACATCAACAGTACACCCCCAAAAAACAGAAAAACAGCCAGAAATCACCACAATCCAATGCCATCCATGATGTTTACATCAAAGAGAGTGAGACCACACCACAGGCACACTCAGTCCATGCACCACCACCACCCCTGGGCAAGCAAAAGGCCACACCAGCAGCCCCCCAAAAACGACAAAAAACAATAAAATAAGCACAATCCCAGCCCATCCATGGCCTCAATTATGTTTAAATTCAAGAAGACACCCCACAGAAAGACTAGGCCCATGCAACACTCACCACCCCTGGGCAAAGGGCCACACCAGCAGGCCCAAAAAAACGACAAAAAACAATAAAATCTGCACAATCCCAGCCCATCCATGGCCTCAATGGTGTTTAAATTCAACAAAACAGTTGTATCATGCACCCATAACCAACCCTGGTCCTACTGGATACTGTGGCTACCCACAATATAATTTATTAAATTTTCTGAAAAAGTTCCAAAATTGTACTTGCAGCAACTGTAATGCCCCAAACAAACTTACTTGTGAAAGTTGATTTCTAATCCAAAAGTGATCCAAAGACAGTCAAAAAGGCCTCAAATCCAAATATCCAGCAGCACCCACAAAAAGTAATCCTTCCAGCTCCAGATCCAAATGAAAGTGACCAGGAGATGGACAAAGCACTGGGAGGAGCCTGCTGGACAGGAACAGGAAGTTGGAGACTGTGGGGCACTTCCTTCCTCCCCCCCCCCAAAATGGACTCCTTGCAAAAAAAAAGGCCATGCAAATGTCAACCTGAGGAGTGATTCTGATAAAAATCATAATTTTCTGAAGGTTTATCCTGTTTGCTGGTGATTTTCTTGTGCGAAATTGCAAAATCTCTATTTCGCAAGTGCGAGATTGTTCCTTTCCGCCGCAACTACGTGTTCGCAATTGCGAACTCTCGCGAGGTGTGCTGTGCAAGGTGGCAAGCCGCGAGTACGTATTCGCGGGCGACAAACTCCCGCGGGAACACGCAGCAAGATCTAAAATGGCGTGTCACTCGCAAAGAAAAACAACTCGGCAAACGCTAAAATGACGGAAAGTGAACGCCGTGCACCACGCCGCGCGCCGCAACCAAGCAAAAAATCCGCCGCGAGCGGATTCACGGATTTTCGACAAATTCGCGAGCGTTCGCGGATTGCGAATTTGCCGAAAATCCGAAAAATCCGCGAGCGGAGCGGATTTTACGCCCATGCTTACTCGTAAAGCATTTAACAGCGATAACAGTGATAGCGAAGCGGCTGCTATCGCTATAGTTAGAAAAAAAGGGTATGTGCTTCAAAAGAAAAATGTTTCCCATCAGCCCTTTAGCAAAACGCAATCGAAAATGTGTTCAAGATGTGGTAGTTATTCACATATGTCCGATGCCAAGTTTTGTTTTGCAAACAACAAAGAGTGTTTGCGGTGTGGCAAGTTAGGCCACTTTGCGAAGATGTGCAAGAACAAGACTGGCTCGAGAGTGACTGTGGTGGATGAGTTTGACGAATTGAAACGTGATGTGAACAAGATTCTGGTTTTGTGTGATTCAGTGTGTTCTTGTGTCGAGAAAAGAGAGCGGATTCCAAAGGCCGATTTCATGATTGACAGCAAAACTATCAATCTTATGGTTGATACCGGTTCAAAGTGGACAATCATTCCTGCATCCTTGTTAAGAACTGTGTGGGGTGATAGGAACTTGGAGGTTTGTGACATTTTTCCTTCTGGCTACCAGGGCGAAAAAATTGATCTTCTTGGTTACTTTAAGGGAAAAATTGTCTTTAAGAACAGATCCACTTGGGGTAAAGTTTATGTGTCTGTGGACGGCCCTGCTATTTTAGGACGTTCACATCAATATGACTTACACATTGTAGTGAATCCAAGAGCCGAAGAACCGATCTTAATTATTGATGATTTTACGGTGGATGATATACTTGCTAGTTTCAATCATGTCTTCAGGGAACAGTTAGGGGAGTTGCAGGGGTATTCACATAGGATCTTGTTGAAGGAGGGAAGTATTCCCATTCAACACAAAGCGAGGAAAGTGCCCTTTGCTTTGCGGAACGAAGTGAAGTCAGTCTTAGAAGAAATGTTGCAAGGGGGAATCATAGAACCCATAGAAGTCTCCCCATGGATTTCCCCTGTTGTAATTTCGCGGAAACCTGATAATAAGATTAGGTTCTGTGTTGATCTTTGCTCTCTTAACAAGTGTGTTGTGGCGGATGTTTTTCCACTACCTAACATTGGTGAATTGATTTCCACACTTAAAGGAGCGAAGTATTTCAGCAAGTTAGATTTGAAGCGTGCATACCACCAGATTCGTCTCGAAGATAGTTCAAAACATTTGACAGCCTTTATAACCAGCGAAGGGACGTTTCAATTCACTCGCTTACCATTTGGCCTCATTTCAGCTGCCAGCGTTTTCCAGCGCATGGTGTCTGAGGTGTTTAAGGGTTTGGACAAAGTAATATATTTTCAGGACGATATCCTGATTTTTGGGGACTCGTTGGATGAGCACAATGGTGTCTTGCAAAGTGTATTAGGTAGGGTAGCTGAGGCTGGACTCACTTTGCGGCGAGAGAAGTGTGTGTTCCTGGTTGAAGAAGTGGAATATTTGGGTTTCTGTCTCTCTGCTGAGGGTGTTAAACCAAAGAGAAATTTGTTGGAGGCTATTGAGTTGGCGCCGCCTCCTGTTGACAAGGAACAACTCAGGTCCTTTATGGGACTAATCGAGTTCTATTCTAAGTTTGTGAGAGATTTCTCAACGAAAACTGCTCCTCTAAGGTGTTTATTGAAAAAGGGAGTAAAATTTCTGTGGTCTAGTGAGCAGGATTCTTGTTTCAGTCACATTAAATCTGAACTCAAATCGGCTAATGTACTTACCCCATTCGATACTAAACTTACTTCTGTCTTGATGGTGGACGCTAGTGGGATTGGTCTGGGTGCGGTTCTTCTTCAAAAGCATAAAGGCGTGGAAAAGACTGTTGCTTTTGCATCTAGGCCATTGACTACGTCAGAGTCAAACTATTCTGTGATTGAGCGAGAAGCTCTTGCAGCTGTTTGGGGCACAAGTTATTTTAGAACATATTTGTGGGGTTCCCGATTTGTCCTCCGCACTGATCACAAGCCTTTGCTCAATGTTCTAGCTCCTGGAGGGACGGGCAAAGGGTCGCCCCGGTTAGCCAGATTAGCTTCTCGTTTACAGGACTATCAGTTTGAGGTAGAGTTCGTACACGGTTGGAGAAATATCCAGGTGGATTGTTTATCTCGTCTTCCTGTGCGTTCGGAGAGTACACAAGAGGCTTTGGATAGTGTGCAGGACGATGCTGCAGTTGCCTCCCTACAAGATATTTTAGTATTGGGGGAAGGTTCCTTTTCAGCTGAGGAGTGGTCAAAGGGCATGGAGGAGGATACTGTACTAAAAGCTGTTGTGGATCTTGTTATTAAAGGATCAAGAAGGGAAAGTACAGTCGAGCCTCCGGTTAGGCCCTTTCTTAGGATTTTGAGTGAGTTGTCTGTGTTTGGTGAGAATGTGTTGATGAGGGGTGATCGTTTTGTCCCTCCCAGTTCATTGAGGGGTAGAATACTCAGGTTAGCCCATGAGGGCCACTTGGGTCAGACCCTCACCCAACGACGTGTAAGGGAGAACTTCTGGTGGCCTCTAATAGATTCTGATGCCATCGATTGTGTTGTTAAATGCAATTTTTGTAAGGAAGGAGAGAAACGTCTGAAGGTAGTCGGCTCAAGTTCTATAGGCAGTATTTCTTTTAAGAATTTACCTTGGCACACTATCTGCCTAGACTTCATTGGGCCGATGAATGAACTACCCTCTGAGCAGCGTTTTGCTGTGGTTGTGATCGATTGTTTTTCAAAATGGTTGACTGTTCGTTTTATGAGAGAGATTACTACCGATTCCACCATTAAGTTCCTAAAGAGTGTCTTTGTAGATGAGGGATTTCCCTCGGTACTAATTACTGACAACGGCACTCAATTGACTTCTGCAAAGATGGTTTCCTTTGTACGTGAGTGTGGGATCATACATCACCGTACGTGTCTTTACAATCCAGAAAGTAACGGCTTGTGTGAAAGGATAAATCGGTTGGTGAAAGGTGTGATTCAGATGTTTGTGGCGAGTGATTGTTTTTCGGCTGAACGAGTGCAAGAACTTGTTTGGGCATATCGCTCAACTTCTCACAAGAAAGGGGAACGGTCTCCCTTCG
Organism: Lissotriton helveticus; assembly: GCF_964261635.1. Lineage (NCBI taxonomy): Eukaryota > Metazoa > Chordata > Amphibia > Caudata > Salamandridae > Lissotriton > Lissotriton helveticus. Next base: position 1,377,913,599 of record NC_136068.1, read on the forward strand.
AGTTGATGCGTGGTCGTCCTCCCACTTCAAGGTTAACACCTTCCTGGTTGAGAAGCCTAGATGCCCAGTCCTCTCCACCTGACGTAGCTCCTTTGCCAATCTCAGCGGGTGACCTTGTTAAAGTTGAGCCTGGTCGTTGTGTCAAAGGACTTACAAAGTTTAGAGGTCCTTTTGGTGTCAAGAAAGCTTTTCCTCATTTTGTACTTTTAGACAATGGGGAGAAATGGAATTACAGGAGAGTGGCACTTTATCAAAAGCGTGGAGTTGCTTCTCAGGGGGGTTCTGAGAGGAACTGCAATGGCTACATGTTATCCTCTCAATGCGACCCCATGACTCAAGGTGTTCCTCTGCCCTCTGCACGGGGGGAGGTGGGTAGTGGTGATGCTTCCTCTTCCCTCAGTGAAGATGGTGGTTCTGCTTCTTCTTCCCTCAGGGAGGTTGGTGGCCTCATTTCTGATTCCTTGACCCCAGTTGGCCTAAGCCTGAGAAGTCCACGCCTACGTCACCCTCCCGTTTACTTAGATGATTACATTCGTTAATAGTTTTTGTTCTTTTATTTTTCTTATTCTCTTGTTTCCTTTTTGTTGCATAAGGAGGGGAGATATGTTGTACAGTGCTTGGTCTTTTCCTATGCTAACCTTCTAGATTTCCTGTGGATTCTACTCCTGATACCTCACTGTGTTCTAGGCTGTGGCAGTTAGAGCTATGGCCAGATGGGTGATGGACCTGTATTCTTCTGTGCTGCAATAAACCTACTCTGAAGCCTACCAGCGATGTGTCAGTGAGTCCTTTCAACTTACTTCAGTTATAACACAGCTCAGACCTCGTGCCAATGGAAATAATATCTAATTCACCATCAGGGACATTTGTTGCAAGATCTTCTCATTCACATTTGATTCAACTGGTATGGTGGCCAAATCCTGTTCATACAATCTGCAAGCCTAGATGACGTTTTACTGTTGTTCAACTAACTTATATCTGCCTATCGGCCCACAGATGCTAACTTCAGGCCCCCACAGCCAACCACCAGCTCCCCCTAGGAACAGGAGCTTGTATAAAAGAATCTGAAAGTGGAGATGCACACTGTTCACTAAACATGACCGGCCGTTCACCACCTTGCCCTGGTGGTGTTGTTGGGTGTGCCTATTCCTGCATAATGCATTTTTTGCTAGCATACGTCCTTGGCCATGGAGCAGGGCTATACTGGCGTTTTAGTGGCTCGCACGGTAGGGGCCGCTTTCACTGCCGGGGTGGCTGGAGGGATGGCTGTTGTGTTGCTGGGGATCTGCCGACCATGTTCTTGCTTTAAGAGCTTCTAAATAAACAATGCAAATACAAATGGCTTTAAAGCGTGCTGAATAACTTTGCTTAATGGTTTCTAAGCATGCTTTCAAACCATTTGTTTTTGCATTATTCATAACAAACCCACTGGTTGCCAGTCTGGCCGTGGCATCAAGGGTCAATTTGTGTCATATTAGTAATTAACATCTCCAATGTGATTAAATATGGTGACACGGGAAGCTTCATCTGAATGCATTTGAAAGTTCCTCTCCCACATCTGCCCAGAACCTTTGTATTTACGACTGTGTGTAGTAAAGTTCTTTCTCTGTTCTGTATTGGAGGCACTCGCTCTTTGGAGTCCGTCCCATTTTGTAAAGTTTACTACTGTGTATAGTATGCCCCTGTGAAAAATTCTAAACTGTATCAATCTAAAATTGTCCCTAATCGCCAACATCCCGGGGTGCATCCTCCCAGTCTGCCAAGTTTATCATTGTAACAATTACATCTTTTTATGTTGTTTTCATGGTGGCGTTTGTGTGGGATGACAGCCATAAATCTTGATACACACTTTCTAGCTTTTTAGGTCATAGGTACTATTGACACACACTCACACAGCACTTGCTTTCTAGGTCATAGGTCCCAATTGACACACACTCACACAGCACTTGCTTTCTAGGTCATAGGTCCTATTGACACACACTCACACAGCCCTTGCTTTCTAGGTCACAGGTCCCAATTAACAGACATTCACACAGCACTTGTATGTTTAAAAGCTGTGCTTTTCTTTAGGGATATCGCTGACTGTTGGGACATCTCGGGTGGCCATGAGAAAACCAACTAATACTCAGAGCTTCAACAGCACAGAGATATTAATTGAACAACTGTAAGTCATCTTCTAAGCTTGTAGATTGTATGAACATGCTTTGGCCACCATACCAGTTGTATCAAATGTGCATTAGAAGATCTTGCAACAAATGTCCCTAATGGTGATTAAGATACTATTTCCATTGGCTCAAGGTCTAAGCTGTGTTATAACCATCACCTTAACACTTCCAGGCATGTGTTTTCCTAAGTGGCGGCTCTGCCTGCTGCCACATGGGCCCATGAGCACACACATTGCATCTGAAGGACACCTTTGTCTCAGCAAAGGGCCTCGCACTGACATTGAGACATGGATTTCTTGTGGGAGAGCCTTGATCAAAGCAGTGTGAGAGGCCAGTCAGGATATGTGATCTGTGTCAGATCTGTGTTCATCTGCATGTGTGGGGTCTCCTTCATAGCTCTGGAAAGTGCGCGCGCCCTGGCCTAGAGCTCCAATTAGTGAGATGCTTCTGAATTTCAGCTCAGCACGCATAATGAACATGCATGTGCACAGAATGCTTCACTTTGACGTGGAATGCACCCTAGATCTGGGCTTTTCGGTATGGAATAGCACACCAATTTGGAAGCAAATTGAACTGATTATTCTATGCATTCAATTTACTTTAGAGAAATGCATATGTAATGCATGTGTTGTACTAAATAAAGTAAAGTGCTTACGTTGACATGAGTAGGCCTAGTTGAGTGTATGTGTGTGTAATGGGCACGACACACAACCATGTTTGCCCTCTCTCTGCCTGTGCACGGTGGCACCACACACGTGACATTCAATATTCTATAAAATGTACAAAATTCAGTTAGCTGTATTGTCCTGTGCGCAGTGTATCAACTACATGTTTCACATTATGTGTCCCTGATATTTATTTTTAAAGGAAGGATAAGTACAACTGTATTCAATGGAAGGCCATTTTAGTCGGCCGAACTGAGATGATGCTTACATTTTCTATACCCTTTTGCTTTCTCTCGTAGGGCCTAGGACAGGACTATTCAGTGAATAAGGCGAAAGCTATTTTACCATATGATGTGTTTTCTGTGCTAATATTGGTTAATAATATGCATCTAACTGTTCACACTGGTGACTGTACGATTTATCTGTCTAAAACATATACAAACTCTCCATTTGAGAGATTAGTCAAGACTTTCCCATTCTCTCCTGAGAATCTTTCTTTATGTCACAAACTTTAGTGATCAGTACTTAGAATGTTTTCCATGTTCTTCTCTCCTTCTAAACTTAGTGGTCCTTATGAGGGAGTGTTCTTTAATTCATTATTTGTTTAATGCTAGACCACATTCGGTTCTGGCAATTGACTATTCTATGTATATTTCTGGATGGTTTTTAATTGGACTATGACTTTGTTTTTATTCTGTACTCACGAGTGTATTTAATTGTATATTTTGTATAGCTCCATTGTCTTTTTATGATATTGATTTATCGAAATAAAGTATTCTGACTGACTGACTGACTGACTAGATTAGAGTGCGGAGTGTGCTGCATTGATAGACATTTATTTACATTAGAGAACATTTTAATTGATTGACTAACCACATCTTCTTGCTTTCTGTAAAGATTTCTAAAGTTTAAATAAACCTACATGGTTCGTACTCGAGCCTTGTCCTGTGTGGATTTTCCAGTGTAGTTTGGATTTTGTGAGTAGATCTTTCTACGTGGTTTCTCAAGGTTTATATGAAATATGATTCAGCCTCCCATCTTTATGGACCCATACATAGACCCAGTCCAACAATCGTTCCTTTTAATGCCAAAAAGCACCAAGACCATGTGCATCCTCCTTTACTGAGCATGTCCACTCTTAGCTCAGTGAGCTGTGGAGAACTGACAATGGTAGCAGCAACAGATCAGGCCCTTTTACCTGCCACCTGCCAGAAGAGTTGCTAACTGCCCTCTTCTATTTTTAATTTGACTTATCAGTCCCTTGGAACCTGGCCCTTTACCCCATCCATGTGTCACATGGATACTGCATGTTTGTTTACCCTTAGTACATACAGTAGGATGTCTGGGGAGAGTATACATTGATTATTAATGGCGGCTATCCAGGAATCTATTTTGATTCTTTGCACCAGAGTGGTGCATAAGATCGAGGCTCGAGAAAGCCTGCCAAATAGCAATATGAATTGCCTGGCTCCTCCATAGCAATCCTGAGGCTCTCTGTAGTTGACCACATTATAGGGTGTTGAGGATAGGAAACAGAGGGTCTCATTGAGGTTCCATGAATTCTGAACCCGTTTCATAAAGGTCATGGTTTCGTTACGAATTTGACATTAGCGAACCGTAACTAGTTAGTACGACAAGTATGGGTGTTTTACTCAAGTTAGACCGAGGGATTCACTACGTATTTAGGGATTTCGTTCGGAACCCTTGGGTTTCATTTTGTGTATGGCAGCCATTTTGTGGTTGCCCTCACATAGGCCGATGACTACGGCCGAACGAGTCTTTAGCACACGTACACTTTAGCTGACTTCTGAATGACCTGAGCGAACTGACCCTCTTGCCTCAAGCCAACCTCGTTAGGCCAGTTCCTTTCCCAGTAGCTGATCAAGATTGAGGATCAAAGCACAGGACCTCGTAAAACTTTATTGCACACAAAAATGCCTTATCCTACTCTCACCTGTTTCTGCTCCTTTCTTTATGGTCTATTTACGATGGGGATGTGCCTTTATTTATTATGGGTTTGTTCGACCTGTCTAAAGAAGAATGTTGGGTTTGACCGATGATTGATCATGGGCTGGACAACTGAAAAGTGGGTTTTACCGTCATGCGATACCTCTGGTGTGGATACATGTGATTGGACAGTTTGAAAATTTAATGTATTTGTCTGGAATGTGATTTTTGGCATAAAAAGGGATGACTTGCTTTGTAAAATTGAGCAGTCTCCTGAGAACTCATACCGTGTTGACCTCTAGGACTTCTGTTACTGGCTGCAGCCAATAAATTCGATCTTTGATGCCATCAAGAAGTTTCCGTATCTCTGTGTTCTAAGACAGGTGATACCCGAAGACTTTGGGCGTGCCCCTGGCGCCGCCGGGTCTTAAATAACCCGGTTCTTCAGTTGGCGCCCAACGTGGGGGACTTCAGCGGTACCGGTCCAAGCCTGAAGATCGTGAGGAGCTTTGTGAGGAAATTCTGGAGGACGGCCACCACTTCATCGACCCCGGCATGTCGAATGTGGACTGAAGGTCTTTTCTGCGAGGCTTCCCGCTTTCCTGACGGCTACGAAGGACTGCTGCCCTGACTGTCGTCCTGTCTTGGACCCTTTTGTGATGCTTTGTACGGCGAGACGATAGACGGATCTTCTGGTGGCGTGACTGATACCTCAGTTAAGTATAAGTGGGTCGCTCCCAGTCCTTGGTTTTTGGTTCTTTGGTTCTTAGTTTGTTTGGTCCTTAGTTTTGATTTGAAAATTGCAATTTCCAAAGCCGAGGGTCTTGTATATTTACGAGTGTATCAGTAGAGATAATCCCTTGAAGTTTTAAGCTCGATTAGTGAGCGAAGATGCCTAATCGTAGCAAATTTGGTACTTGGTTTGGTTGTGGTTGCAACAGGGATTCCCGATTGGAGGATTCGTGTTTGATACCTCCAGTTGGAACTCCGACTTATGAGCTCTATTCTAAACACGGCGTGGGCCCCATTACGTTTAATGAAGTATGGGTTCGCTACACCAGGAAAGATGGTGTCTTACGATGGCCCCAACATGGTAGTTTTGATACCGAGATTTTAGATAATCTAGAAACAAATTTGTTTAAGAAGAAAGCCCGGCCGGCAATGTTTGACTCCTTTCGCCTTTGGCGTAAAGAAGCCAGACAATGAGAAATAAAACAAGCTAAAAGAGATAAGAGAAAAAAAGGGTTGTCGATAATGCAAGCTGCTAGGCAGTTTAAGGAAAACGAAGAAGATAAAGCAATTGAGGTGTCAGATAGGCAACGTTGCATGGCCATAGATAAATGTTATCCGGCCTTGCCGTCTTCTCCTCCGAAAGTGATTGAAGACCTTGAGAAAGATCCTTTGATGTCTTATTTACTGAGATTACCACCTCCTTATGTGCAGGATGCTACTGCGCCTCTATTACCCCCGGTTGTTCCACCCTTTGTTGTTCAACCTCCTACTGTTGCTCAGCCACCTGGTACTCCACAGGTGGTTTTACCTCCTCCTGCGCAACCCGCTCTAGGGTCGCCAGCTTTACTACCAGCTTTGCCTCAACTCCTTTGCCTTCCGCTTCTGCATCTGGGACTCCTACTGTTCTTGTTCCTACACCTTCTTTGCCTCAAAATACTTATTCTCCTGTTCTTATGACTGCTTCTTCTCCTTCTGTTCGAAAACGAATGACAGAGACTGTTTCTAATCTCTTGTCTCCATTGTTTGGGTCACTGAATATGACCCCTGTTTCGGAACGTAAACAGAGTCGTAGTCAGCTTCCTAATTCCGAGGAACGGACAGTGTTGGATTTGTTGGCCCGTAAATGGATTATAAATGCCTCAAGGTATAGTTTGCCAGCGGTTATGGATGTTTTCTTTCAGTGGGAACCGCCTAAGCAGAGATATGTTTTTAATATGATGTGTATGTTTCTGCATCAGGAATGGGAGGGTAATGATTTGGGTTTGATCCCGCAGGAAATACTTGATGTTCAGTCGGATTTTGCTAAAGGGATGATAGTGGAATCTGATATTACAGATGCCGTAGAGACTATACTAGCTTTTAGATCTAGCCTTCCGTCTCAGACATTGTACGAACCTGATTCCTCTGTTAGAAGAAAAGCGAGACAGTATCCAATGAGTGAGGTTCCTCCACTTTGGAGAGAAGGAGATGCAGCCGTTCATCTGCCTGTTTTGCCACATTTTCAGCGAGTGTGGGTACATATCCCTTGGAAGAGAGCAGAGGTCTTGGCTCTTAAGCAGTCTTTACCTGACCCCCGTAAAAATCCGGCTGGTTATTACAAGGAGTTGTCTCAGACAGTTGACGCATGCATCATGAATTTAGCCGATATAGATATGCTGTTGGGTAACGTGGTACCTCAACCTCTGTGGGCGAAAATTCGTCATGAGGATCATGCGATTGAGTTAGGTGATTCATGGGTGAATATTGCTGCTGCAGATGCTAGACGGGTGGGTGGTGCTAAGCCTGAGGCTCTAGTGGCAGAACTACCTGGCAAAATTATAAATCTTATGAAGACGATGATGCCTGCGTTGCGAGTCAATTGGGACAAGTTAGCAGCATGTAAGCAGAAGAAGGACAAGAGGGTATCTGACTTCTTCACTAGGTTTGAAGAGACGTTTATCGATCATAGTGGCCAGGATATGAGTACGGAAGGTGGGCAAAGATTGTTCGTAGACAAGTTCGTCTTTAACTTACTTCCTGAACTGTGTAATAAGTTGAAAGATTCTGAAAGTTCTTGGGCTGTTTCTTCGTGGGCCCAGATATTGGCGACTGCACAGTACTATGAGAATAGGGATAAGGATGAGAAAGATAGAGTAGAGAAAAAGACTAAAGACTTAAAGACAAAGGTTCTTTTGCAGCAGGCATACCCGCCTCGCTTGAATCAGCAAGAGTCACAGCAACGCCCACAATTTCAGCAACCTCCGCCATTTCAGAGGCCACAACAGAACGTTGGGTATTTTCCTACAAGACCACCCTTGGGTTTGAATCAGTGTGCGTATTGTAAGGAGGAAGGTCATTATAAAAATGAATGCCCTGTTTTACGACAACGTGCGAGTGGTATGCCGGCCCCGAGGGGTCGTGGTGGTTTTCAGCAAATGTCTAGGGGTAGAGGATGTGGCACTTTTTCTCAGAACGAACGTTCCTTTCCTCCACAAAATTCTATGAATTGCTTTGATCAACAGAAAATTGCATCTGGTCGGTCGACTCAGTACTATGCTGATGACTATTATGTTGAGAGCGAGAATGCTGATTATAATGATTGCTAGGACAGCCATAGACAAAGAGAGGGAATAGTGTCGGTTCCAGTAGATCAGAGTGGGCCTTATGTTGCATTAGCCACATCGGGTGTGGTAGAGCCTTTTCCTTTGGATACTGGTGCAGCGAAGAGTTCTATCATGCACTCCAAACTCCCTGGCGCACCTTTGTCTGGCTTCACGAATGTTTCGGTAGGATTCTCTGGCGCCCCAGTTCATAATCCAGTTTCTAGTCCTTTGTCTCTTTCTATAGGACCTTGTGAATTGGAAGCACCCCTCATTTTAACAACAGGTTGTGGCGAGAATTTGTTGGGGTTGGATTTATTGAAAAGGTTGCATGCAACATTACGTTGTTCTCCTTCGGGAGTACAGCTTACATTGGGTAAGAAAGTGATCTCTCCGATGTATTTGTCTAAAGATCGGCTTCCACCGGAATTATGTTCTCTCCCTGATACTCTTTGGGCTACTGGTCCTAATGATGTGGGTCTTTTGGAGATCCCACCTTACGATGTAACGCTTAAAGCGAATGTCAAATTGCCGCATATTCCCCAATATCGGATTTCTAGCAATGGTGAAAGAGCGCTTTTAGTGATCATTTATGATTTGATTGAGAAAGATGTAATTGAAGAAACGAGAGGTAATGTGTGTAACAGTCCTGTTTTGCCTGTCCTGAAACGTACTGACTCTTCTCAGCCACCTGTTTACAGGTTTGTGATCGATCTTAGAGAGGTTAACAAGATCGTCGTGCCACAGTTTCCAGTTGTTCCGGATATTACTGCTTTGTTGACTTTGATTCCTGCTTCAACTGCTTGGTTTTCAGTCATCGACTTGAAAAATGCTTTCTTCAGTATTCCAATTGCTGAGGAGAGTAGAGATATTTTTGGCTTCTCTTTAGGAGGCCGAAGCTTCCGGTTTAAAAGAGCTCCCAAAAGCTATTGTGAAAGTCCTTCTATTTATAGCCAAGATTTAAAGACTCAGCTTGATACTCTTGTGTTGCCTGCTGGTGCTGCTCTTATTCAGTATGTGGATGATCTGTTAGTGGCCGCTGATGATGAGAAAACTTGTAAAGAAGCTACTATTTCTTTGTTGCGACATTTGTCAGACTTGCATCATAAAGTGTCACCTTCTAAGTTGCAGTATTGTCGACAAGAAGTGACCTACTTAGGTCATCTCTTGTCAAAGGAGGGAAGAAGGTTGACCCCAGAACGAATTCAAGCGATTGCGCGAATGACTGTGCCAAATACGCAGAGAGAGGTGCGTGCTTTCTTGGGTATCACGTCATATTGTAGACAGTGGATACCAAATTTTTCTTTGCTGGCCAAACCTCTGTTGGCATTGACTTGTAAAGATACACCGAATCCTCTCCCGTGGTCTGACGATTGTCAGAAAAGTATTTCGGAATTACGTGATGCATTGTGTTCTGCTCCTGTGTTGGGTACTCCAGACTATAGCAAGCCTTTTACGTTGTATGTGCACGAGAGAGAGGGATGTGCGTTGTCAGTGTTGACACAATCTTTTGGGGACAAGTAGTGTCCGTGCGCGTATTTCTCATCAACGTTAGATCCAGTTGCTAAAGCATTGCCGAGTTGTTTGAGAGCTACAGCCGCAGCTGCCGTCTGTTCGACAGTCTGCTGGTTTGGTGTTGGATAATACACTGATTGTGATGGTTCCACATGCAGTGGATACCTTATTAAACAGGACTAAGACGCAGCACCTTACTAGTGCACGTCTTTCAGCTTACGAGTTGACACTGTTGGCTAGCCACGTTCATATCAGAAGATGTAACGTGTTGAACCCAGCTACGTTATTGCCGATCTCTACAGAGACGGATGTCCAAGAACAGCATGATTGTTTTCTTCGCACAGAGGAAGAAACAAAAGCTAGAGTGGCTCTTAAAGACACTCCTTTTGAGAATGTGGATGGTACGCTGTGGGTTGATGGTTCGTGTTTTAAGCTTCCGAATGGTGAGACAACTGCAGCGTATGCTATCACAACTTTAAATACAGTTGTCGAGACAGCACGTATACCACAGAATTCTGCGCAAGCAGCAGAGTTGATTGCATTGACTAGAGCGTGTGTGTTGTCGGAAGGAAAGAGAGTGAATGTGTATACCGATAGTCAGTATGCGTTTGGTGTTGCTCACAGTTTCGGACGTTTGTGGAAAGAAAGGGGATTCCTCACATCCCATGGGACTAAAATTCAGCATGGACAATTGGTGAATGAGCTTCTCGAGTCACTTACTTTGCCGAAGCAAGTTGCGATTGTGAAGTGTAGCGCTCATCGGAAGGTTACGGATGATGGTGGCCGTGGTAATGCATTTGCGGATGAAATTGCGAAGGAAACAGCGAAAGATATGATGAGCCGTATGTATGTTGCAGGACCAGCAAGATGGGTTATGGCTGGTGGAATGTGCGAAGATACGATTGAAAGTGTGAAATCGATACAGGCTGAAGCTACTGAAAGTGAGAAGAGCGTATGGAGAGAAACTACGGGTAGATTGGATTCGACTGGTTGTTGGGTTGAATTGTCAAAACACCAAAGATGGATGTTGCCAGATGCGTACGTGCTTGCAGTGGTTACTATGGCACATGGTTTGTCTCACATCAGTGTGAAAGGGATTTGTAAGTTGTTGGCTCCAGTATGGCAGAATGCTATTCTAGCCGAGCAGCGGAAGGTAGAAGTAGGTTATTGGCCAACCTCCTCAGCGGCAAACTAATATGTTGTACCGTGAGATGAACCTGTCCCCTGCCCGCCGAAGCACTTGAAAGCACTGCAATAAGTTTTTTTGCTTCTTTGGATTTTTGCTCAAAATATTTTTTGAGCATACTACCATTGGAAATTTTGCCAAGAGGTTTAACTAGGATTTAGGATAGGGTGTGCCTTTTAGGGGGCTCACACCGTCCATCTCCTTGTACATGGTCCTGACGAATACCGGGTATCTACCCATATGGTAGAAACATGTTGACCAACTCACCATTACACATATAGGTCGTAATTCCCCTACCAGTATCTCGCTCCTTGTTTTTAACATTGTCCAGTTGCTTTTAAATAAAAATCACTTTTTCAAGTTAAACCAGGACAATTTTTAACATATATTTTTTCTGCACCCACACTAACAACCTGCTCCACTGTACTACAGGTGTCGAAGCACACCCTGGTGACGCTAGGCCACCAGGGTGGACCCCGATGATGAAGCATGTCACCACTAGGTGGTGAGTGAGGGGTTTCTTACAAAAGGAATAACTATTCTTCTTTATTGTTCTAAGAAATACCCCCCTCCCCTTGGAAAACCTTCAGCTCAACTTCGGGTGATACTCCTCCATTTTGTTCTAGATAGAATGCTGGAATTCCCAAGTGTGCGGAGAATGTGGTCAAGAATTGCATGGTGTGTCTGATGTATAATCCTGGCAAGGGAACTCCAACTCCGGCTGGTCACTTTGCTCCTCCGACGTATCCGTTCGAGCTTTTGCAATTGGATTTCATCCACATGGAAAGGTGCAATAATTTAAAGTATGTCCTTGTAGTTGTTTGCGCCTTTTCTAGATGGGTAGAAGCATACCCCCTAAAAGATAATACTGCCTCGTCCACTGCTAAAGTCCTGGTCACAGAATATTTCCCTAGGTTTGGGTTGCCAAGGATGGTGTGGAGTGATAATGGAAGTGAGTTCGTGGGGAAGGTGATGAAGAGAGTGTATGAAGGGTTGGGAATTCACCAGAAATTCCACGCTGCGAATCATCCCCAATCAGCTGGTTTAGTTGAGTGCTATAATGGCACGTTAAAGTTCAAACTGGCTAAGATTCAGGCGAGTTCTGGTCTCCAATGGCCAGATGCTTTGCCGTTTTTGTCAACTAGAACTACAGTGCATTCCCGGATTGGCCTTAGTCCCTATGAGATAGTTTTTGGCCGTCCGGCAAATGTTTGGGGAGTGCCGAGGCCAACGAAGTTCAGTGACATCGAATACCCTATGCTAGTGGACTACTTCTATGACTTGACGACTAAATTGCGTGTCCTACATCAACAGGTTCACGATAAATTGCCGCCAGCTTCTGTGGATCCAGGTCACACCCTCAATCCTGGTGAGTGGATTTTGGTAAAGAACTTTCAGCGAACCAAGAATGATCAGCCCCGCTGGACCGGTCCACACCAAGTCCTGCTGTCTACGAGGACCTCAGTGAAAGTTTTCGGGAAAAAGAATTGGATCCACGGCGTACATTGTAAGAGGGCGCCGTTGCCTCTGCCGTACAACCAGTGGGTCCGTGAAGGTATTGCAGATTCAGAGACTGAAAGGGTACCGAAGTTTGCACCATTTAGCGACGCTGAGTTGGTGTGGAGAGGCTCCGAGAAAGATAATGACGATGTCCTTCAAGAAGCTGTGCCTGTGTCTCAAAGACTAGACACTACTGAACCTGAACTCTTGTTTCGTGATCAGACATTACCTGGAAAAGGCTGTTATAATTTGCGACCAAGAGTCATGGGACTAATAAAGTAAAAATTATTTTCTCTGCTACTTTTGAAAATTCAGCTCTCCCATCTGAGAAACTGCTTTGACCAATTTTTGTTTTTCGAACCGCCATCCGGTTTCAGCTGTAAGGTCGCGGTGCAAAGACTTGGGAGTGCAAGCCGAAGACACAAGGTCGAGGTTCTGGTTAGTCCTAGGGCGTTCCCTGGACTGACAGACGCATTCCTTAGCATGGAAGACCCAACCGCCGCGAACAGCACGGTTAGAGGATGGAGTTTTTCAAGATGGAGAGACCTGTTGAAGAAATGATTTTTAGAGCAAAATGTATCGAATTATGAGTAGAAAGTGTTTCCTAATATTATGTATTCTTATGGTACTTAGCTTGATGATGTTTTTGATGGGATATATGATATTCTCTTTTCAAGTGACGTTTGCACCCACTACACAACCCATACCTTCTTCTACTGTTTCTTCGCATTCTTTTCATCCTCTGCCTGAACATGAATCCGTTAGAAGATTGGAATTTGTTAATAACTCCTTTGTTCAGCTTTTGCACCAACACCAGCTGGTAGTGAACACGACTAACTGTTGGGTGTGTGGCCTTATGCCTCATACTACTGATAAAGGTATTCCTTATCTGGTCCTGCCGTTTAGCTATAATGGTTCTGTGTGGGCATACAGAACGATGTTCATCTATGCTCGTGAAGTCTATTATCTACGTTCTGTGAAAGACAATCCAAAGAATAGTGCTCTAGTTAAGGGAATAGTCGATATGATTAGAGGAGTTGGTTCCTATGAGACGATCCCGAGAGATGAGACACTAGCGTATATTGGATGGAACGTGACTGGATATGGAGTTAGTCTGAGTGAGAACCAGCGAGCGAAAAGATCCTCTCCGATTTGGATCGTACCCAATCAGGGTCATCTTTGTCTGCAAGGTAATGGCAAGAATCCGAGATCTCAGTTAGGGAAGAGTATCTGCACTGAGACGTATGTTTTTGCGTCCCAGACTTCCCCATCGTTTCTAGCAGCTAAGGGTACCTATTATGTCTGTTACGATAGAGCGTACACATGGTTGCCCCCTGATTTCTCAGGCACATGTTTTGTTTCGTTCTTGTTGCCTCCTACATATACAGCTGTGGCAGATTACCACAAGACGAGAATTGTTAGAGGTGTCTTCAGTAAGGAAGATACTGCAAGACAAGAATTAGGAGATTTTTTGAAGGGTTTTCTGCCATTTTGGGGACCTATGGCTAACAGCAGGAACATACGGCAATTGACGAGAGTGGTTGAGTCCACCGTAGTTGAAACTGCCGGTGCCCTTAGTAACTTGACTGCTGAGCTCCAGTCGGATCGCCTTATAACTCTCCAGAACAGAGTTGCGTTAGATGTCATACTTGCAGATCGAGGTGGGGTATGTAAAGTGATCCAATCAAGTTGCTGCGTTTTCATACCAGACAATGCTCCTACGGTATACCAGGCCATTTCCAAGTTACATAAGATCTCTGAATCTATACATGTGGCTAAAGGAGATTGGTCGTTGATTGGATGGTTCTGGGAACTGTTATCGACCTGGGGATGGAAGATTCTGTTGATCATTGGGATGGCTTTAGCGATTCTTTTCATGTTCTGTCTTTGTATGCAGTGTGCTCCTGCTATATGTGGCCTCTGTGCTACTACGTGTGCAAGGAGACCTGTCCCAAGAGAGGTACTAAGTAATAGGATTATGCTCCAGCAACATCTCGATGATCTGATGAATATAGACCTGGACTCAGATTGACGTGAGTGTAGGTTATTGCCTATGTAAGGGCAAAAGGAGGGCCTGAGGTTCCGTGAATTCTGAACCTGTTTCATAAAGGTCATGGTTTTGTTACGAATTTGACATTAGCGGACCGTAACTAGTTAGTACGACAAGTATGAGTGTTTTCATCAAGTTAGACCGATGGATTCACTACGTATTTAGGGATTTCGTTCGGAACCCTTGGGTTCCATTTTGTGCATGGCAGCCATTTTGTGGTTGCCCTCACATAGGCCGATGACTACGGCCGAACGAGTCTTTAGCACACGTACACTTTAGCTGACTTCTGAATGACCTGAGCGAACTGACCCTCTTGCCTGAAGCCAACCTCGTTTGGCCAGTTCCTTTCCCAGTAGCTGATCAAGATTGAGGATCAAAGCACAGGACCTCGTAAAACTTTAATGCACACAAAAATGCCTTATCCTACTCTCACCTGTTTCTGCTCCTTTCTTTATGGTCTATTTACGATGGGGATGTGCCTTTATTTATTATGGGTTTGTTCGACCTGTCTAAAGAAGAATGTTGGTTTTGACCGATGATTGATCATGGGCTGGACAACTGAAAAGTGGGTTTTACCGTCATGCGATACCTCTGGTGTGGATACATGTGATTGGACAGTTTGTAAATATAAGGTATTTGTCTGGAATGTGATTTTTGGCATAAAAAGGGATGACTTGCTTTGTAAAATTGAGCAGTCTCCTGAGAACTCATACCGTGTTGACTTCTAGGACTTCTGTTACTGGCTGCAGCCAATAAATTCGATCTTTGACGCCACCAAGAAGTTTCCGTGTCTCTGTGTTCTAAGACAGGTGATACCCGAAGACTTTGGGCGTGCCCCTGGCGCCGCTGGGTCTTAAATAACCCGGTTCTTCAGTATTCAAGTACAAGGAAAGTCCTTGCCACCCTTCCTGCTCCATTGCTCCACTGAAGTGTTACCCACCACAAATTCGGAGGTAGTTAAGCGAGGATGACTCTTGCAAAATTTTGCTTTGGGACGCCCATGTTGGGGTGTTTCGAATTCCACATCTCCTGATGGAGAACCAGTTTGGGAGCAATACACGTAGGTCAGAATCTACTTAAAATTGGTCCTAGGCTTGAGTTGTGGAATACACAAACTCTGCCTGCTAACTTGGTTTAATTATGTGACAGATACTACCAGGCTGTGGCATCCCGGGTCCCACACCAGTCGAGATACAGAAACTCTTCTGCACATCATGGTTGGGGTTGATGACCGTAAATCTTCTACACCAGCTTTAAAAGTAGGCACCTGGAAGTTCTTCAACTTGCTATGGGGATTTGCCTTGGGCCTGCCGTGAGGCCTTCCTTGGAGAGAAGTAGCTGACTGACTGCTGAAGAGGAGTGCTTAAGGTACCCTTACACAAAGTCAAAACGCTAAATCAAAGAAGAGGGTTGTGAGGAAATGAGTCAGGATATGCGGAACAGAGCCCGTTGCAACCCGGGCAAGGATTTGTCAGGGTGTGTGATGAAGGCTTGAGAACCTGAGGCCAATGTGGCCTGCCCATAAGTACAAGCATTTGTGACAGCTTGTCACTCACAGAGATTGCAACCATATCCTGCAGTCTCTTCCTCACAAGATGAAGCACCTGTGATTGAGTGACGCCTGAAGAAACATGACTAGTCTTTTTCAATTGAAGCCAAAGTGCCAATAGGTTGAGATACATCAGGATAGCAAACCTCCATCAGCAACTTCTGTGATCTTCAGTGGATCATCATTGCCATCCCTGGTGGCCCATTATCTGTGGGTATCGGGTTTGTGTTTGGGCTCAAGGAAGAACCAACTGCAAAGGCCTACCTGACCATGAGCCATGCCAGTGAAATGTGGCCCCATCCTCTCCTTTGCACTCAGCCGGAGTACACACCTGCACACAGATGTGAGGCTGGAGGTAACAACAATGTCAGCCTGGGCCAAGTCAGCAGACGAATTAGTGGTAGGCCGTGCAGGACTACATACTAAAGACACCTGCACAGACCCCACTTTCAAATAGCAGAAGCCAGCCATCCCACTATGAACTGAAAACAAATGACAGTGCAAGGGTGTCGATGAAGACTGTGCCCTCTGTGACTAATTTTACCTGCTACTTAGAACCTATCCCTGAACTAACTTTAGTAATGGGTATGCAGGAACTGAGAGGGGTCTCAAGAGAGCCACGCACACTTTTTCCCAAGAGAGTAATATGTACGGTATGTCCTACCTTGTACCAACTATAATTTTCTGCAATACCTTATTGTTAGTAGCAGCCTATGATTTTTGCCCGCTAGCCCCTCACACAGTGATTGTTACCTTTACAACTGTGTATCATATTTCTGCCCTCTGTATTCTGTATGGACAATATTGCATTGTTTGTCAGATATAAAGTACATATCTGTTAAAGCATTGGCTGGAGATTGATTTATTGACTACTCCCATACTTCTCATTGACTTTTGACCACCTCCTTGATGAAGTGTTGACTGCTGACTTTGCTACACTGACTTTGCTACCCTGAGGTCAAGTGCTAAAGTGCTGTAATGGTTGCTCAGTTTTTGGTGCACCAGTGATGTAAATCTCCAGTAGACCAGTAATAAAAGTTGCTAGTCTCTGAGTCTGGTGACCTCTTTCATGCGTAGACTCATAAAAAATGTTTCCACAGTGCCTCCTGACCACATGAACTGCCTCGAAGATGACTGTGTGTCTTGCCTTGTTGAAAGTGTAGTTCTGCACAAGGTAGATGTTTGAGTGTTCACACTGCCAAAAAGACAACCATATGCAACCGTGCAAATTCAAGAATATATTTAGGAAAATAATTATAAAACGTAAGTGGTTTAAGGAAAACGGCTGAAACAATAGTGATCAGAATAGAATGTGAGACCTGTAGAAAAGAAGGCCTTTTGGAGGGTCCCAGCTAAATAATGTGCTCTGCTAAAGCGTAATGTTGCTTATCAAGCCAGCAACACAATTGGAAGTTGCCAATGCATAAATTGAACATAGTGGAGATGAAAAATTAACTTTAAATAAAAATTAGTATGATTATGAGTCCAGGATCAATAAATAAATCCTGCTAGTGGAAGGACAACCACCTAACAAATCAGACACATTATATGTGTGGTGCTATCAGAAGAATTTGCAGAGAGATGGGGGGAAATTAGATATTTTTTTCCTCACGATCAATCCCAAAAGAGAGGCAAAATCCATCAACCCATCAAATGCAGAGTTAGATGGATACGTATCATTATAGCCAAACTTTGCAAGTTCTGTTTAAAAGGACAGTTGAGTGTGGAGTAATTGAACCACCTGATTATTTATTCAAGGAGAAGATTGTGAAGAGGCAACTGGAGTATATGTCATAAGGGCTTTCAACTTGCACCAATAAAGATGCAGTGGGCCTTTTAAGGCTTGTATAGCCTGCTGCTTAGGGCAATGCGGTTATATTAGAACTTTGGACTGCTTGGAACTACATTTGAAGACTGTTATGTAGCAGGGGGCCAATAATGGCTGGTATAGGCTTTGTGCTCCAGCAATCTATGCTTCTCCCTGCTTAAATTTGGAACATTCTACTCTCTGTGGGTAAGAATTACTAATAGAATAATATTCTCAGGGCATGAGGTTACACTTCCAGCCTATGTCTGTATGATGGGGACTTTAAGAACCAGCATTCAACTTTCTCGCAGACTTTGTTATAACAGAGCACTTTCTAGGCCAAGGACTCCCAACAGACAGCACTGTAAAATTACTTCTAAACATTGTTATGATATCTTTATTTTTGTAATATATTTTTATTGAACACCCAGCCTACCGGGATAGTAATACATTCATGACATCATTCAGGGGTACATACTTTTGAACTGCAAATAATGCACATAAAAGAAATAGTACATCCACATCTATTAAGTATATGTTCACGTTGACAATCTGCCATGAATCCACCTCGTACCTTAGGCAGACATAACAATTGGTCTTTCATCTACAAACAGCAACAATTTAAACTCGTCCCTCAATTACTTCTAAACATGCTGATAGGTTTTTGTTGACAAGTTGGTGGGGCGGCCCTCTTATGGAACACTATGGGGCATATTATCAAGGGGCTTTATCTCCGCTTTTTTGGCTTTAAAAGCCAAGAAAGCGGAGATAAAATTATCTCCCTATTACCAAGCTGTCGCTAACACCAGTTAGCGACAGCTAATAGGAGATAGTGACCATCTTGGGCCCCGCTTGCATGTCAGTGATATTTATCACTAATGACATGCAAAGTGGGCGTGCCAAGATGTTAGCGACTGAAAACAGTCGCTAACATCGCTATCTCCTATTACCAACTTTTGGAGATATTCACGCTAAGCGCGAATATCTCCATTAGCTAACACTTGCCCAGGAGCAGTTCTTAGCCATGTTATCCAATGGGAGGTGGATAACATGGCTAAGAGCATTTGCTCGATAATGCATGAATATCGCTGACTTTTCAGCGATATTCATGCATTGCGGCCGTTTTTTATCGCATTTGCTATAAACCTTGCTAATAGCAAGGTTAATCTGCGATAAAAATCGCCGATGTGCGGCGATAATTTTTGTCTCTAAACAAGTTAGAGACAAAAATTATCTCTATTGGTTGGTAATATGCCCCATAGTGCAGATGGCACAACTAATATGATGTTGAACTTGGGAAGTAACTAGACCCAGCAAGTCATAACTCACCCCTTTGTATTGACCCTGTGATGTCTTCAGCAGAGAATTACCTTCCTCAAGGTCGCTCCTTGTGTTTGCCGTAGACAGTTTACAGCAGATTTAATCTTGCTGCCCTCCATCTTGTCAAATGTTTGCAGAATGTGCTGTTCTGCAGAACAGAGAAAAAACAAGGTGATTTGTGGAGTAAAATATACAGTTATAGTTAGAACCATTTCAAGATGACTTATGGATATTTCCACTTATTAGCGATATTAATACCTTCTAATACTGACATCTATTTTCTTATGGCATTAAACATGTCATACAGTAGAAAAGGGAGCTGGTGAACCGGAAGATGCTTCGCAAACAGATGAAATACGTTTAGTGATAAAAAAAAATTCACAAATGTAGCTTGCAGAAATGTAGAAAGCAACGCTCATTGTCCGGCTCATGGCAAATATAAACAGAGCTGGTAGAAGCTGCTGTGCTTTGGGGGTCACACGACTTCATTTAGGTAAGACTGACTGTTGCATCATCATCATCATCCAGATAATAGGATAGGTCAGTCATGCTACTACATGTGACTTTAGTGGGTATGGGTTTTTATTGATTTATATGGGTGAGTAGTTCCTGTCCCACAATGCACAGTCTAATAAAGTTTATGGGGTATCGTTCTACACGACGCAATGTTATTTGGAAATGCCCTTGCGAAGACCCTTGGTGCAAGGTTGATTCATGCTATTTCAGGTGCCACTTTGAGTTGCGTGCATGTCCGTGCAAATCTTTAGTAAATTGGAGCCTCTGTGCATTTTCTGCTGAACATCTTCATCGCTATTCTCAGCCCACAACCAGTGCACGAGAATGAAAGTCAAAAGAAGCATGTAAGGGTAGTAAAAAAGTATGTGGCAAGTTTATGATAACCTGATTTATAAACCATTCTCAGTCAATCGCTACACTTTACGTTCGTTTTCCATCTTCTTAAAAAAATGAACCGAAATCACTTCTTTTAGTAAAGCAGTCAAGACAATAAGGGGCATTTCTCGTTTCCATTTTCCATTATATGTGTTGCAAAAAAGAAAGAAAATACATTTGGCCAAGTTTTGGGCACCTTCGCCAGCTTCATTGATTGCCCTTCTACTAGAGCATCCTAGATAAATCATGCCCCCAAAAGGTCACAGACTTTAGAATCAGATTTAAGGGTCATATTTATCACTTGAACCTTGGACCAGTCCACACTAGTCTGCCACTGAAGCAACCACCTACTTGTTCAGTGCATGCCTGGTGTGATAGTCCTCTGAAGTGGCATCGTGGTGTGGGTGAGTAGTTCCTGCCCCAGAATGCACAGTCTAATAAAGTTTCTTGGGTTTTTCGTTCTAAATGATGCAATGTTATTTTTGGCATTGCCCTTGCGCAGATACCTAATGCAGGGTTAATTCTTGCTACTGAAGGTGCCACTTTGGCATCCATGCAAAACTTTAGTAAATCTGGGCCTGTGTGTATTTTCTGAAAACAGCAAGCTGATATTTGCGACAATGGAGTTAATTTACTGAAAATTAAATAAAAAGGTACAATGGGACAAAAATACGAGCATTTTCCAGAAAACTGCAAGCTCAAGCTCAGGGACTTAACTAGCTGACTTGCAAACAACGTAATCTGGTGTTTGGGGACAAAGGGGCATATTTCATTACAAGAACGGAGGCTACATTATGCAATACTTTTTATTGCAGTCTCCAAGTAGCCACATGTCATAATACAAAGGTTCCAAAAAGAACATTTAAACAAGGTAAGAGAAATGACATGACAACAATCTGCCTCAGAGAGTCCTGGGCACCAGGAACTCACTACAGATACAATAACATCTGGAAATCGTGGGCTCGTTGGTGCCTGGAAAGGAATTTGGATTCCCTACAGGCACCTATCGTTGATGTAGTGAACTTTCTGGCTGAACTTTTTGACAAAGGTTTAAGTTATAGATCTATCAATTGCTATAGATCTACCATCTCCGCAGGTCATGTTCTTGTCAACGGGAAAACAGTTGGTAAAAATGTCATTGTTTGTAGAGTTATGAAGAGTATTCGTCTTAAAAGACCCCCAAAACCCAAATATGATACCCTCTGGGATGTGAACTTGATTCTGGATCTTTTCATCTCCTGGCCCGACAATTCTCTTCTAAATAGAAAACTTCTCAGATTAAACTTGCTACTCTTCTTTGTCTTGTCTCTTGTCATAGAGTTTCTGACGTTAAAGCTCTGGAGATCTCTAATAGGTCTAACAACTTATTTGGAGTTAAATTTGAGGTTTACAGAAGAACGAAAACCATGTCTGACTCAATCTTCTATCCTCGTTTTGACCCTTACCCGAAACTTTGTGAAGTTGAATGCATGAAAATATATGATCAGAGAATGGCTAGCCTTCGTCCTATTAATGAGAAACAATTCCTTATTTCCTTTATTAAATCTCATAAAGCCATATCCTCTACTTCCATTGCTCGATGGGTTAAGATCACCATGAACTTAGCAGGTATTAATGTGGCCAAATTTCAAGCTCATTCGCTTAGAGGTGCTATGGCGAGTACATTACTATGGTCTGGAGGTAAGTTGGATGATATTCTTAAAGCAGCAGACTGGTCTAACGCTAGTACTTTTGCTAGACATTATTGTAAACCAATTGAACACATGTCTAATGTTGTTTTACAAGGCTAACAACATGCATAATGTAGCCTCCGTTCTTGTAATGAAATTGCGATTCTCCTATTACCATGCCTAGAGAATCTAGATTTCATTAAAGACACAGAGACTGACATTATCACACCCATCCCATTCCCTTGTGTTTGGTGATTCGTGATTTCTTGTTTTTTCACATTTATAGCTTTAATGTTTCATTATTGTTTTCATTCACATGTTATGCTTTGAATTAATTCTTATATTTTCTTGTCTTGTCTTTGATGACTTTTTTAGATACAAGATTTTCATTGCTTTCTTTCTTTTCAGAAAATCCTTCATAAACTACGGTTTTCTTGATGCCTGCTTGTTTGGTTACCTTCTTCACGTCTCCTTTTGAATTCCATGAAAGCCTTCAAGTTCTTCGTTCGTGCATGTGCCTTTGAACTTCCTTGTTTCCTCTTCGCATGATTTAAAAGAGGCAGATTGTTGTCATGTCATTTCTCTTACCTTGTATCAATGTTCTTTTTGGAACCTTTGTATTATGACATGCGGCTGCTTGGAGACTGCAAAAAAAGATATTGCATACTGTCAGCCTCCGTGTCTTTAATGAAATCTAGATTCTCTAGGCATGGTAATAGGAGAATCGCAATTATCAAGCAGGGCGTTAAAAATTATCGCTGTTTTAGCAGCAGAAAACTGCCGCTAAAGCAGCGATAATTTTAACGCCCTGCCTGATAATATGACCCAAAGAGTTCATTTTTAGTAAATGACAAGATGACAGTTGCAGACCCGATTGTCTTTTTTTATAACTTACAAACTGGTAACATGGATAAAATTAGCATGTTTCCGAAACATTTGATTGATTTGGGAACAGTGCTGCTGCGGCATAGTTTTATAATGCTGCAGGGAATATTGTTGTTGCAATGACTGTTATATATTAACTGATATAGAGGACTTTTATCATCTATATCTCTAGCTTTACGATGAACATGCTATAATTTTCTCACTATACTTGGTGCACCATGCCTTAACTGTTTAGACTGGTGAATGATAAAAGTACATCAGTTTTCTGAGATCTAGAGTCTAAGGCTTCATTCAGATTGTGAGAACTGCAACTCTTGTTTATTGACCTATTCTGCTGCTACCAAGTAAATGCTCACTCATTTCAATTAACCCATTCCTAACAGGAAGAAGCAAGATGGGAGAAAGAAAGGAAGAGGAAGTTAAAAGGAGCGGATGATGGTTTATGCATTCTGGCTCTGCTGCCTTTTGGCTTTGCGTGCTCTGCAAATACCACATACATACAGTGAAGGTCCAATTGAATACGTAAATTATCCAAACTGCAAAACAAAACGATTTATATCCAATTACTTTGTGAAATTGTGCATCAAAATGCACGAATTGGCGCAAGTATTTCAAAAAAGATTTTAAGAGAAACAACCATCTACTTGATAGAATATGTGAATAGTTCATGAGTAGCCACTTTTAGAGCTGCTAGTAAAACTCATGGCTTTTTACAACTTTCGGTTGAAATTTGTACTGTAAACTGCACCATGCAGGTCGCTGTGCGACTGTATAAGTAGGCACCTGGACACCTAGCCTGCCACATGTGCACTCCAGTTCCTGTGTGTGGCAGCCTGATCCAGTGAAACACTCCGTCATTCCCACCAACAGAACACCCGCCCACCCCATGACCTACTTAATGCAGGCTGCAGTGTGACCGTGACCCAAAGGGAAGCACGTCTGTGCCAATCCACACCTGGACTGTGCTCAGTGCCATGACCCTTGGCCCTCCCACCCCCCAAAGATACACCATCGCCAACCTCTGCACCCTCAATCCTGGGTGCAGCAACAAACACTTCCACCACGCCGATCCATGCTCCATGGTCCTCTCACCTGCACCCACTGTCACTTCACCTGCCACAGCACATACACCAGCCCAACAACCAGCCCCACCCCGAACTCACCACAGACACCACCTGAACAAAAACACCAACTTGCATGCGTCCTTCTCAATACGCGTTCATTATGCAAACACACCACTGAGATTTGGGACATAATCTCCACCCTAACACCCAACATTCTCTTCCTCACTGAGACCTGGCTCAACCCCACACCCGACAACGCCACTGCAATTCCCGAAGAATACAAGGTCACCCAATGCACCACTACAAATTACATCACTCCAGCTATGGAACACATCTACTTGCAACTTTAAACAGAGAGCAAATACACCATCAGGAGCCCTCTTGCCCATAGTCCTCAAGGACCATGCCCAGCCTTTTACAACTTCATCACCCCCTTGCAATAGACTCCAACAACTACATTTTGTTCTGCACCTCAACTTCTATCTTTGGAGACAACAATTACATCAACACTACCAATCTTCTCAACAGCATGAACAACATTGGACTCACCCAACTCATCCACGACGCACTAGACTCCATTTTCACCTCCATCAACCGCATTAGGTACAGCCACACTATGGAACTTACCTGAAACGACCATTCCATCATCCACTTCAACATCACCAGCTCATGGACCTCCACCCCTAATCTGTCCATAGCCCCCAACTCAGCTGGAGCAAAGTCTTGATAGACACATCCTCGAACACAGACAGTTCAGAGGATCGAAGAGAAAGGCCTTAACCTCGCACAACAAATTAAGCTCCAATAACAGCAAAGAACTCTTCAACACCTTCAAAAAGTTCTCCAACCTCTCAGTTGCAATAAACAACATTGCCCCCTCATAGGAACTCTGTGACAACCTTGCAAAAATCTCTCACTACAAGATTGTCAACATCTACAGAAACTTCAAAACCCAAACCCAAGGCACCAATTTCTTCAAGCAACACAATGACCCAGCTACCACAACAGACATCTGACTAACTGAATGGAGCCAACTCACCCCACAGGACAACGCCTCCATCATGAACTCGGCCCATTCGGGGCCCCAACCAATGAATGCCCTCACCACATCTTGCCATGTACTCACCACTTTATTCAACATCTCAAATTCCACGGCCACCTTACCCGAGGACTGGAAACACACAGAAGCCAACACCCGACTAAAGAAACTATCAGTGGACCCCAGTGAACTCAACAACTGCTGACTGATCCCCCTGCTCCCATTCCCGGCCAGAGTATTAGAAAAATACATCAACCAACAATTCTCCTCACATCTGCAATAGACCCTCCTGCTTGACTCCTCCCAACCTAGTTTCCACAGCAATCAAAGCACTGAGAAAAGCTTTCATTGATGCTATCAACGGCATCTGAGCCCTACTCGACTGAGGAGAGACTGCAGCTCTTATCCTCCCTACTCTCTTGGCAGCCTTCGATACAGTCTCACACCACACACTCATTACAAGGCTGCACAACATAGGCATAGGAGGAGCCACTCTCAGATAGATTGCCTCTTTCCTCACCTGAAGAATGCAAAAATCTGCCTTCCGTTCTTCACCTCTGAACCCAAGGAAAAAATCTTTAGAGTACCCCAAGGATCCTCACTCAGCCTCAAACTGTTCAACACTTATTTGGCACCTCTGGCCAGCATCACCAAAACCCACGGCCGCAATGCCATATCCTACACAGTTGACACACAACTCATCATCTCCCTCTCCGAAAACACCACCAAGACCAACTTCCACATCTGCATAACAGACCTCATCAGCTAGATGAAGGACAACTGCTTGAAGCTCAACACAGACAAGACAAAGGTACAGATTTTTGGAAACAAAAACGCCTCATGGCATGCATCCTGGTGGCTCTCAGAACTCAGACCTACTCCTACCTCAACTGACCACACTAGAAACTTAGGCATCATTCCGGACAACAACCTAATCATAATGACTCAGGTCAATCTAATTTCCTTTTTCATCCTCTCATGCTTTGTAAGATATTTAAATGGCTACACAGCTCCTTCGATGACCACAGACTATACAGAACGCCGTAGTCGAACTCATCCTGGATCTCCCTAGATGAACCCACATCACCTGCTACCTCAGGGAATTCCACTGACTTCCTGTACAGAAAAGATGCCAGTTCATGCTCCTGTATACAAGGCCCTACACAACTGCGGACCCACCTAATAGAACCACCGCCTGAACTTCCATTAGCCCACCAGACTCCTCCGTTACGCGTCCCGTTCTCTAACCCTCACCCTCCACATCCGACGTAGCAGATGCAGAGGTCGCTCCTTCCTTTGTAGCAGCGAAGACATAGAATGAGCTACCCTTTCATCTATGAACCTCCCTATCTCTTCCAGAGTTCCAAAAGTCTGAATGATTCCTCATTTGGGTTCATATTTGTTAAAATATTTTCCTGAGGAAGAATAAACCCGGATACTCATTCATAACCTTAAGTTCACTTTTTCTGTGCATACAGACAGTGTCCCACCTCTTGTAAAGTTCACAACTTGAAGCTGCTTAATAAGATTTATAAAAGAAATACAATTGCCAATGTTAGTTGCTTAATGTAACCTTTACCCGTATAATACAGTGTCAAAGGATCTAACACGTCATTCCCAGGAAGCTCCACCCATTTTACAAAAAATCACACACATTCATTATTATCACTGGACTGGACACCCACCTAGCCATAACCGTTCATTTCACACTGATGACAGAGACATGCTGCCAAACAAAATCACGTATATACAGACAAGTTAGTAGTGCACATGCAACTGGGCTTGCATCACATTTACCACTAGCAATAATCATGTTTTCTCCATCAAGGCAGCAAACATGCTTCTGTACTAACCTATGCAATTATTCGTGTCTCAGTGCATATATGGTACTGGCCCCCTCACTCACTCTCCAATGAGAACAGTGCACCCAGAGACACAAAGACAGAGCATATGCTGCTAAACTCTACTCGGTCCAGGAACCACATGAAAAATAATGTAACATTTTAGAAGGATCTACAGATGAAGGGACAACACCCAACTGAGAAGAAATGGCCGGTTCCCCTTCCACCCAGCTAACGGGACACCACCATTGAAAGATAGAGCTTTGGTGTCTGACCATCCATTCCTGGAAACCGATTGCAAAAATAATCACGGATTTCCCTTCCCGTTGGCCATTGAGTACTGATGTAGGGAAATAATAGGAATACATTATTGTTAGACCTGGAATTTCTTGGCATGGTTACCCCTGACTTTTTGCCTCTACCTCCTCTATTTTTGATGCTGTGATGGATTTAGTTTTGCTGGCTTAGATGCTTTGGGCACTTTGCCACTACTGATCAGTGTCAAAGTTCAAGTGCTCCCTGTATAAAGTGTTATAGTAATTGGTTGGCCATAATTTGTATGTTTGTCTTACTAGTAAAGTCCCTAGTAAAGTGCACTATGTGTGCCAGGGCTGGTAATGCAAATGTTACTAGTTGGACTGCAGCACTAATTCCGCCACCCACACAGGTAGCCCTAAAAAAAGATCTCAGGCCTGCCACAGCAGTGCCTGCGCGAAGTTTGTTAACTGCCTTGTTGTCCTGACAAGTGCACCCACTTGCCAGGCCTTACCCTTCACTTTTTATGCACATAAGACACCCCAATAGTGGGCCCAAGGTACCCCTCTGGGCAGGGTGCAGTGTATGTGAAGGGTAGGACATGTACTGAGGTGTGTACCATGTCCTGACAGTGAAATACTGACAAATTCGTTTTTCACTGTTGCAAGACCATCTTGCCCGTTGGACAGAATGGGGGATGCTGTGTCACATGTTTCCAGCATATCTTCCCATAGGCATAAGATGGAGAGATGGAGTTTAGTGTGCCTGAACTCAGAATTTAATAACACATCTGTTTGTGAAGATGGTTTTTAAATTGTGTGTTTAGAAACCAGGCTTTTATAAGTGGCTGGTTTCTTGTCTTAAACCATCCTGTGTGCCTCTGCCTGGTTGTGTATTTACTTTCTGGGTTTGGATGTGACAGGGTCTGAGGAGTGTCCCGACACCAGAGAGGAGTAGGTGAGACAGCAACAGGCTGGCCTGCATTTGGTGTGGGGGGAGGAGTAGCCCCTGGATGTGAAATGGGCTGTGTTGCTGCCACAAAAGGATGGCTCCACCTCCTGCAGAGAAAAACCAAAGGTGATGATGGACGGAGCGTTGACAATACAAACACTCACCCCCAGTCAACTGATCTGGGTTTAATCCATCACCGTTCTTTAGCTCACTCCGCCACCCCAGTTCAGATATGACCATATGCAAATCAGTCTGACCCTGTGCCTCATGGGAACAGTCCAGCCCGAACTGCCAAGCCATGTCTTCCCTGGACCGAATCAAGCTTCCCAGGACCGGTTTCTGGCATTACAGCCTTCTTCAGCCGGGCTTGCTTGACTCCAGTGGCAAAGTGAGCAAGGGACTCACGTCTGAGCATACCCTGCCAACTTAGGGCGAACAAAGAAAAACCAAAGGTGATGATGGACGGAGCGTTGACAATAAACTGGATTCAAGCAAGCCGGGCTGAAGACGGGTGAAATGCCAGAAACCGGTCCTCGGAAGCTTGTTTCCGGTCCAGGGAAGGCATGGCTTGGCAGTTCGGGCTGGACTGTTCCCATGAGGCACAGGATCAGACTGGTTTGCATATGCCATGTCTGAACTGGGGTGGCAGAGTGGGCTAAAGAACGGTGATGGATTATACCCAGATCTGTTGACTGGGTGTGAGTGTTTGATTGGTTCAGATGGGGTGAGTGTTTGTATTGTCAACGCTCCGTCCATCATCACCTTTGTTTTTTCTTTGTGCTTTTTGTAGCCCGAGACCTTCGTGAGAATTGCCCTGTGATTGTGTGCCCTGGAGCAGCCTTGCACTCTGCTTCGATCGACAGAGTTACCAGAAGTGCTGTGATCACTATCGCTATTGTCTCGGACCGTCGTCCCAAGGGGGAGCCGTGGGAAATCACCACTGCCGGCTCGAGCCTGCCTTTGCCAAGGAGAGACCTGTGAACCTTCACCTTCATGGGACCGAGGTCCTTGCCCAAGATCAACGGAGTCGCACTGATAGCCAATCTTCTGCGAGGCCATCGCCTGGTAGCACGACACTCACTACGAGGAGCAGCCACCGCCAACCTGAAGCCGCACAGCGTGACACCCAAGCCGTGAGGAGAGGAGAGCGAGACTGCACTCGCCCCAGGTAATGCTCAGTGAGCATGCATGTGTCGTGGCCTGGGGCGGAGTGCGTGCTACGAGAGACCGCTCTTGACTTTTCCCATATTTGCAGCGCGAGCCTCCGCTCAAGTCAGTATTGCGCCAAATACTCACCAAGGAATGGCAGTACCGGGGTCGGATTGTGGAGCTGCACTTTGTTTCCTTCATAACAGTATTGGGGGCATATTTTGGCAGTCGCTGACCGCGAGTCAGCCAAGAGTGGCTTAGAGACCTTTACTAGCACTGCGATCGGTGCTGAATTGCTTTTACTATCCATATTAGTATGTGCACTACGAACTGTACTATTACTCGCTCTTATGATCCGCATTAGTACTTGCACTACAAACTGACTTATTGCTTTTACGATCCGCAATAGTACGTGCACTACGAACTGCATTATTACTTGCTTTTTTGATCCTCATTAGTACTTGCATTAAGGACTGCATTATTACTTGATTTATGAACCGCATTAGTACTTGCTTTAAGGACTGTCTTATTTCTAAATTACGAACTGCATAGCATTGCATTAGGACGGTATTAGATAATCGCGAACTGCTCTTTAATAACACTAGAACCTACAAGTGATTGTTGGCCTAATAACCAGCCCAGTGAAATATTACGAATTCACATATGCTGGATATTTTTAACGTTTGGTCTCATCGTATTTCTTATTGCTAAAGATACTGCTATTTTCCTAATTCAGTGTGGTGTCCATTTGTGGTGTGTTATAACTGTGTTACTGGGAGTGTGGTTGCAAATACTTTACACATTGCATTGGAGATAAGCCTGGCTGCTCATGCCAAGCAAGCTCCTTTCCCTGACTAGAAGCAATGGTCCCTATTTGGACTAAGGTACCTACCTCAGCCAACTAGAGACCCCCAGTTCTAAAAATTATATAGACACATAAACACAAATTTAAAATCCCAAACCCCAATACACACATTTCAGATGAGGGATAGTTTTAAACCTATGTCAGTAGTAAACTGGCCTAGGCTAATGCATGGACGTGCTGAAAAATATAACGGTGGGTCTTCAGAAATACATGAGTCACAGTACAGTGCACATTAGTTTTTAGAAATACACTAATTGTTGTATCGTCAATTTAGGTGCGTTGAAACACATAAATAGATTATATTTGTTTGCTGACTCAAACGTGACAGGACATCAACAATTAGTGCCGATATCACAGAAAAGGCCACCACATTTCTATCTGTTAAACAACGTGAGGACGACAGTAGAGACTGTTTTTTGCACTATCATGGATCGTCAAGTACAGGGTGTTAACAAGTGTGGATTCTGCCAGCCTTAACACTAGCATGTTGAGAAGATGTTAAAGTCAGATAGGCTGGGTTGGGCCCATTGACATCAAACAAGAAATAATCACTGCTATGCGGAAAACCAAAAAATGTGTTTCTATGTAATCTCACCTTTATTCTGAGAACGAAAAGACAAACCCAAAAGAGGCGGCTTTGCCTAAAAATGTTTTGGCAGTATCTTATCTGTCCAGCCTGCTATTTGCGGCATGGAGGAATATGAAACCCTTGTTTTTTGTGACTTTAGCAGAATATATCCTACTCAAAGACACAAAAGTATCCCCTCTGGAACCAAGATGGCTCTTTTGGAAACAGTGAAAGATGGGGAATCATCTGTACGCCAGGTGGCAGCACACCCACTATTGTGGATGAGAAGGGAAAGAAACCCTTTTCTTTATACATCCCTCACTCACTCTAGTAGTGACATGCTTCATCATTGGGCTCACCCCAACACCTAAAGGTCGGGGTGGGCCTAACAATATGAAGATTGGGTGTATAACATTTCTCCCCCACTCCAAAAGTATCCTTTATTAGTGGGGTGGGAGGAAAGTAAAAAATGTATACAGGGTTAAAAGGATGTAAAGGTACTATGACCCTAAATCACCAACATGTTTCAACCCTGTCCTATTG
The DNA here is from genome assembly GCF_964261635.1 of Lissotriton helveticus. Classification (NCBI taxonomy): domain Eukaryota; kingdom Metazoa; phylum Chordata; class Amphibia; order Caudata; family Salamandridae; genus Lissotriton; species Lissotriton helveticus. The sequence goes on from NC_136068.1 coordinate 1,377,944,335, forward strand.
GCCTGTGCGATGTCCTAGGCTTTCATCAGGGTGGGTAGTGAAGAAGTCACTTCCCCGAAGACGTGATTGACGTGCTCATTCAATTTGCATGTGAGAAAATTTAAGAAAGGCATATACTTGCCGCAGCATTATTAAGGAATTATCCAATTCCAAGGGGGGCACCATCTCCCACGGGAGATGGTGCCTTGTAGTCACACTTTCGTCAAAGGTCCCATCCCTGCACCGAACCTAGTAACAGCTTAACTCCCCTACAAGCTGGGGAGTTGAGCTGTTACTAGGTTCGGGATACTTGGTATAGAGGGGATACTTTTGTGTCTTTGAGTATATTTCTGGGAGGACGTATCCCTTCAATCCTCTTCGTTGAGGGCCTCTCTATCCTCCTAGGGTTCCCACTCTGGACCCGTAAGTTTGTGTAAAATAATATATACTACTGCCTGTAATCCAGAACTTTGAACTTCAGACTTTGGTCCCCTTTTGAGATGGGCTGATTTACCCAATTGATTGATTGATTAAAACATATTATTGTGCAGAATTGTTCTGTCTTTATTAATAGACTAGCCGCCCGTCCCGACGTTGTCCGGGTATGAAAAAGAATGTCTGCAATGGTTCGAATAGGTAAGAATATTTTATTTCAAAACCTCGTTTTTTACCTGTGTTGTCGATCTATGCAGACACGCTAATGCTGGGTGTACCTTGCAGCAGAACATGTGTCTCCATTTGTCCAGCCACTGCCCGAAAGCGCCCCAGCGATATGTGCCTCTGCATCCGCTGATGACCGTGCCAACGTTCAACGTGTGTGGCTACTGTCAAGACCCTTGGCCTCACAGTGTCCAAAAGCGGCACCGCTATGCTGTGCGTGTCCCAAATTTCTCTGTTAAATGTGAAATAGCGCCCCAGTGATGCTCATGTGCTTCTGCATCCGCTGATTAAGGCGCTGACGTTCAGCGTGTGTGCCCGCTCTGAAGTTCTCAGTCCTTGGCACAGAAGGTGAGCGTGTGCTCTGAGGTTTTCTGTCCTTGGCGCAGAAGGTGAGCGTGTGTGCCCGCTCCCAATTAGACAACGTGCAAATGTGCCACAGCCGACCTGGCATGCACATGTGCCCGGGTGCCTTCGTACGTTCACTCACTTCAAACACACGGCCTGGTGCACTGAGAGGACACACACCGCGTCAACGTCATCCGACGGCGTACTCAGATGCCACACATTTCTACGTGATTGAACGCTATTCTCGCGCTTTCCAATGCTGCAGATGGCGAACTCAGATGTCACACATTTCTACGTGATAGAACGCTATTCTATTCAAAAACGGAAAACCAGGTTCCGCCCCGTGGTACACCCCGGAACTCCGACTACTGCGCAAAAACTGTAAGAGAGCCGAACGACTTTGGAGGAAAGACTGGCAGCACGCCAGCAAGGAAGCCTACCAAAACTCGGTTAGACTATACAAAACTGCTATTAGGCACTCTAAAGCTTCCCACTACGATACTCTGATAAAAGAATCCACTAACTCAGCCAGGGAATCTTTCCAAATCGTAAAGGAGCTTCTGAAAGTACCTACCACTCCCTCCTCCAACATACCCCCGGTGGACCGAAGCAATGAACTAGCCACCTATTTCCATGACAAAATTGCTCGCATCCTAGCATCCCTTCCCCCTTCGTGTCCCTCTAGCCACATGGACAATAATTCACCCCCCAGCCAGACTGGAAACAGCCTACCCCCCCAACTTGCGACATTTAGGCCAGTAAGCGGCAACGAGGTAGAAGCCATCATGACCAAAATGAAAAGCGGATCTCCCTTAGACCCTGTTCCCTTCAGATTCCTTAAAGCCGTAGCCCCCGTCGTCACTCCCACGATCACAGAGCTCATTAATAGCTCACTTGCCCAGGGATCTGTCCCCGCTAGCTGGAAGAGTGCAGTGGAGAAGGCACTCCTTAAAAAACCCCAGCTAGACCCAGCAGAAATGGCAAACTACCGGCCAATTTCACTACTCCCTGGCATTAGCAAGGTAGCCGAGAAATTGGTCAACCGTCAACTGTCCCAGTTTCTCGAGGCAAATAACATCTTGCGGCAATCCCAAACTGGGTTCCGCCCGGGCCACGGCACAGATACTGCCCTTCTTGCCGTCATCGAGGAGGCAAGGCGCATTTTAGATTCAGGAGGGTCAGTGGCAGTGATCCTCCTGGATCTTAGTGCAGCTTTCGACACAGTTAACCATCGTGTCCTCCTCCATCGGCTGGCGGCAGCAGGGCTCACCGGGACGGCACTCAGATGGATAGAGTCCTTCCTTACCGGGCGTACGTTTCAGCTTTGGGACGGCAATTACCACTCGTCCATCCTCCCCCTCACGTACGGGGTTCCACAGGGATCGTCCCTGAGCCCGACGCTTTTTAATGCCTACATGGCCCCCCTTGAAGACGTGGTGACACCATTCGGTATAAAAATAGTGAGCTATGCCGATGACACACAGCTTGTCGTCTCCCTGTCCCAACTAGACGACCACCCAGACAACCTGGCAAATTGCCTTACGGAAATCCACGGTTGGATGTGTGACTCATCTTTAAAACTAAACGGGTCAAAAACCGAAGTGATGCTCATGGGAAAGCAATGGGTGACCATCCCCCCAGCGGTCTAGCCAGACGTGTTCGGGGAAATTCCTACCCCGAAACATGAAATAAAGACCCTAGGAGTATGGCTAGAACCCGAACTTTCAATGAAGACGCAAGCGGCCAAAACTGCAGGGACCTGTTTTGGGCTGATGCGCACCACCCGCAAGATTCTCCCCCTACTCCCCCCTGCCTCCAGGAAACTACTAGTCCAAGGGCTCATACTGTCAAGATTAGACTACAGTAACATGGTCTATCTGGGAGCCCCTGAGGCCACACTGACGAAACTTCAACGAACCCAGAATGCAGCAGCCCGTTTACTCATGAACCTTCCATCCAGAGTGTCAGCGAAACCTGCCATCAGGGCCTTGCACTGGCTCCCTGTGCGCCAAAGGGTGGAATTCAAAGCCATGTGCACGGCATACAAATTGATCAATGGAGTTGGCCCTTCGATCCTCAGCGACCTGGTCACTCCCTATAAAGCACCTAGATCCCTGCGGTCCGAGAATGAGCACCTAGCCAACATTCCCAAATTTAAAAAGACACGTACGGGAGGTCGACGCTTCTCCGTGAAAGCCTCCACTGGATGGAACTCCCTCCCACGTACCCTCAGATTGGAATCCAATTATTTGGCCTTCAGAAAAAATTTGAAAACCCTTCTATTCCCTAAATAACGTCTTCCCCCTCTTTCTTCCCTTCATCTGGATAACATTCCTCATAGCGCGGGGATGCCCTCGGGTCACCAGGCGCTTTATAAATCGTTAAAATAAAAAAATAAAAATAATAATTCTCACGCTTTACAATGCTGCAGGCGTCTCACGCTTTACAATGCTGAACGCACACGCCCACCACAGAGCTGGTGCTACTTCCAATGGACAACTTTGTCCCACAACGTGCTTTGTCCCTTCCAAAGTAAATGTTGCGCTGGCGTATAGCCTATGTCCATCTGCTTTGCCTCACCTTTCCTATGCTGTATGCGGTGTTCCGGTTGGCGCTGTGGTTCCGGAGCTTACCCGCCTCAACAGTTTGGTCTCTCTCTTTATATTATTATAGTATGGATTTTCCTCCAACAGTACCAAGCACACAATCAATTAAAGAAACAACCGTGAAAACCCTGTGCACATGTAAACAATTACTCTCAGACACATTAATACATTAGCAAATGTGATGCATGAACCATTCAATGTAGTTTAATGTGCATAAATGCAACGGAAAAATAAATTGCCATTTAACCAACAAAAAGCACTGCTGACCGACTACAGCACTTACATACCAATGAACCAACAAAAAGAAAGAAGTTCCCCTCTGGAAGTCTCTTGTTTCTTATGAATTCAATATGTAATGCAAATCCTGCAATGAAAAAATGAATACCCTATCTCTTCTTTTCAACTAAATTACTGACTACATCTTTACTACTTTGTGGAAAAATAGGAAGGATACATACTGAACAAAGAAAGGCTTGCAATATCTCTGCTCATGAGGATGTCTGATTCAACACTTTCCAGGCACAACACATTGGGGTAAGTAAAAGTGGAACACTGTCTGTAGAGTGAAATACAGTGCCTGCTGGATTGTCATACTGCGGAACTGCACATAAGTGGTGCGGAAACAGCTTTGCAGTCAGTGGCCAGAGACTGTACATCACGATATCAACTTCTTTATTATCGACCTAAAACCCTATCAGATCCACTATATCTGGGAACTCTTTTGGGAATTCTAGGGCAATCAGAGGTTTCTGGGCTGAGACTGTAATAATAAGAGCATTTTACCTCTGACGTCATGGGGCTTAAAGTACTGTAGGACTCAAAACTGGCAGCCCTTCAGCAGTTGATCTTCAGGGCATGGCTAATCTACATATATGTACTAGACTGAGCATGGTTCATTTGAATGTTGCAGCTCAGGAATCCATTTTGCATTTCATGTGTGTTAGTAGTACATGAGATGGAGGTTGGAGAGAGCCTCCCGATAGTAATGTGAATTGCAAGGCTCCTACAAAGCATTTCTGAGGGCATTTGAACCTAACCAGACTGTTGGGTGTGGAGGATATGAAACAGAGAAAAAGTACTGACTGAATAATGAATTATTAATTGTTGCTTCCTGCTAAACTGAACCATTTCTCTTCCTCATCCCACGTCCCTGAGTAAACCTTGTCTACGCCTATATATCAATCTACTCAGGGGTAACACCTTGGGGAGGAATGGTGCAGGAAGGGGCAAGGATTGTCCTTCCATTACAAATGAACCCTCTGTTTCATGTCCTACGTACCCAACAGTCTGGTCAAGTTCAAAGGCCCACGCAAATGCCTTGTAGGAGCCCTGAAATTCACATTACTGTCGGAGAGGCTCCCTCCACCTTCCACCGCATGCACTACTCGTACTACTAACACACAGAAAATGTCAAATGGATTCCTGAGCTGCAACAGTTAAATGCACCATGCTCAGTCTATTACACATATGTAGATTAGACATACCTCTGACATCCATGTCCCACAATACTGGAGAGCAGACTGCATCTTGGATTATCAAACAAAGATTAATTATGATATGGGCCTACTTTCAACTCAGGTTGATAAGAAAAATGAAACAGCCTCGTATGCTCTCATATCACTCCAGGGTAAATGACCTCCTGTGAATCTATAATACCAATTTAAATTTGTTTGTGTAACATAAAAAGCAGTCCATTTGAACACCTCCTTATATTTGCCATTGAAGTTGAAGATCTCTGAAGCAACTTGCACGTCCAGAAGCAAGCTTTCTCTGGATCCACCACGAAACTACCACAGTGACGAGAGTATTCACACTGAATATATTAAAGGAAGAACCCAAAGCCTCTCAAAGAGAAATGTATGATTTACCACTCCGATACGATAGAACCATGTAAGGAGTCATGGTCCATGGAAGTTCTTGGTAAACTGGACAGTCTAATGGGATCTCTTTTAACCTTGTATTTAAAGATGTGATCTACCCATCTCCTGCCTTAGTTCCATCCGGCAGGATGGCATGGCTGCTTTAAATCATTCCTAGGTGCCCTTGAGCACTGTTATGGTTTTATCCTACATGGGTGTTGCTCTCTTACCCCAATGAGGTCTGGTCCGCACTATATAAAACCATGTGAATAAAATAAATAAATATCTCAATATGATATATCTAACCATGTACTCCCTAGAAGCGGCTATATCAAGAGTAGAATTCGGCATATGAAAGCACAGATTGGTCCAACCTGCAGTATACAAACTCTGGTCTATGGATAGTGAGGCGATGTAAATAGCCAGATCTCTCCATATGCCCTCCTTGCAACTCCATGGATGCAACATATTTACTGTACGGCGCTCCATGTTGCAAGGATTTACAGATACGTCAGTATTCCTGACATAACTGCACGTGCATTGCTGGGGTGTATATGAAAACAGACGCAACTCCGGCAATGTGTACTTTCACATGGGGCAAACCCCATGTGAAAGGGCCTGCATCAGTCTTACGTAAGGCAGGCGTAAGGATTTGACGCAGTGGCGTCCTAGAAGTGGCATAGTGAAATCTCACAGATTTCACTGAGACACATCTATGATCCTTTTTTACTTGGGAACGCCCACCCTGCATACATTATACCTGACGCAGGTATAATGTGGCACAGGGGTTAGCAAAGTGGCACATCTGCTTAGATGTGTCACTTTGTAAATATACACATATTTTATGCCTGCGGTGCGTCACAAAAAGTGATGCAACAGCAGCACAAAGGGCTCAAAAATGTATCCCCAAAGTGTTTATGTAGCAACTTTAAAAGTGAGCCAATTTCCTTTTCCTGTAATATGTACTGACTAACAGACGTTCTCTAAAAGCTGGGGGACCCAGACTGTTTTATGCTTTACCCTCGCAGCATATTTTTCCAGTGAAGCACTCATTAAACAGTGAGTGCGGTTTAGCAGGAGAGCAGTAACCATTCCTTGAATTGGTAACATAAATGTTTACTTAGGCCTTCGGATGCATTACCGGATGGTTGTTTGCATTCTCTCGCTGGAGCAGTGGTTACTTAGTGCTTTTGAAAATGAGATGGACAAATTAGTGTCTTATTACTTTCAAACCTACATACTCTTGTAAATTCTCTCAGTGACACATAAGAGACTGTAGCTTACATTACAATTTTTGTTTTGGCCTAGAGGCAGCTTTAGTTGTTTCGCCTCCCTAATATAATAAAACAACATTAAACAATTCATATGTAGACAGGATGTCATTATCCATTGGTCTGTTCAACTGTCATTTGTTGTGGTTATTTCTGGATAGATGACAAGGTGTAGCCAAGTGGTATAATCATGTAGAGGTTTATTTATAGTCCATAGTTGTTCCACAGAAGATCTTAAGAAGTTAACTTAGTTGGTAAAGGGAATCCCACCAGGAGCTGCATGACCGCTGCTCAGCCCACTCTCTCCAACTGTCATTCTCCCTCACTAGCAAGCACTCTCACATTCCAATCACACTGTCATCAGGCATTCTGACATTCCACACACACAACTCATTCATCCTTGCTGAGCAGCTGTCTGAGAGGATGTACTAAGATAAATTAGATTACTACATCATTCACATTTTGCTTCAGCCCACAGCAGCATACAGCATAAGACAAAGGCCCAGCTCACTTTAGCCTCTGGCTCACATGCACTGCATTTTTCTTGTTCACATAATCACATATACATAAAACGAAATGCACTTTAGAGCCAGCTGGTGAGACAATAATATTTGTACATATATTCATTGTTTACGTTTTCCAACAGTTACCAAAATAGTTTGTCTCGCCTATTAGACTGCCCATAATCTGGGCCAAATAAACAAAAACATATTAAAGAACCAACAACAAATGGCCATCGACATTTGCATCATTATTTTCGTTTTACCAAGAAGTACATACTACTTTAAGAAGCAAATCTCTGGAGGGAGAGTGGTGAGGAGAGGTGGAGAGTGTAGGCAGATGTAAGTTTGCTTAAGGTTAAATCACATATAATACAAGTGTACACATCCCTTAATCTGAATCCACTAGGGCGTGTTCAAGTGTGTTGCCTTCTGTGTCTTCAAGGCCAGCTAGTGATCTTGTCATGCCATCCTCTTACATCTTATTATCTCATCTGATCATTTTCATTCTTAACTCCTTCGCTAAAGCCCAAGTTTGTAGGCCCTTTCTCCATGTCTCAACCACTGGGTATCTAGCCGACACCAGTATACTGTAATGCAGCCTCTGGCCACCAGCAATCCAATGGGTGCATGTTTATAGTGTGGCTTACGTTTCTTGGTTTAGGGAATGACATCCAGGATGCTCTGTAATATTTTTTTCTCAATGCAACATCCTTGGTGTGGTTTTCCTCCAGCTTTTTGCCTTCCAGCCGCCTGTTTTTGCTGACTTAGGTTTTGCTGGCTTTAGGGCTCTGTGCACTTTACCACTGCAAACCTGTGCTAGAGTGCTTGAACTCTTTCTTTTAAACAGGGTAACATTATCCAATTACCACATTTAATGTATGTGTAAATCCCTAATAAAGTGGTACTATATGTACCCAGTGCCTATAAATTAAATCTTACCAGTGAGCCTGCAGTACTCATTGGGCCACCCACTTAAGTAGACCTTGAACATGTCTCAGGCCTGTCACTGCTGCCTGTGTGTTTGAAACTGCCATTTCGACCACTTGCCAGGCCCAAACCACCCTTTTTAGGTCTCAGCTTGCATAGGCTGGGCACATGCGCAGTCTCGCTGGTGAGATTTTAGAGTACCTTTCACTAGCGGGGTTTAAGCCCGCCCCTCTTTTCCATTGGCTGGCGTCACCGTTCATGCTAAATGGTAGCCAGCCTTGGAAAAGAGGTTACAGTGACGTACTCTTTTCTCTTTTAGAGCCGTCTCACTTGGACTGGCTGCCCGTACTTACTGCTGGCGTAAAATGTTTCTTATCTTCTTTATGGGGTGAAACAGATGGCCCCATAAAGAAGATAATAAACCTTTTATGCCAGCAGGCAGAGGCCGTCCAAGTGGGATGGCAGAAAAAAGAGAAAATGATGCTGCCAGAGCGCCAGGTCATAATTGGCAGCCATTTCAACAGATAGAACAACGTTTGCGAGTGCCCACACCACGACTTTGGCCTTATTTTTATATTTTCATGCGCGAGTGCGCACCCCGCGACTTTGCCCGTATTTTATTATTATAATCACAGTGGGTGCTCACCCAGCGCCTCACCGCAGCAGCCCCGAGCGAAGAGAGTTGCTACCAGGCCGCTGCCTAGTGCGACCCGGAAGCTGTGTGCCTGGTTGGGGGGGCCGGCCTGCACCCGGCCGGAAGAGGAGTGCCGGTAGAGCCTTGCCGGCTCGACATCCAAGTCCTGGGTCCCAGGAGGGGGCCCAGGTGAAGCGGAGAAGTGGTGGCCGAGGCTGCTGATAGCAGTGTGGGGCTCCCGTGATGAAGGAGAGAGCCCCGTGTCGTGCTGAGCGAGGCCACCCCAGAGCCTGCCTTTCGCCACTGAGGAGACAGCACCGGCGGAGACAGAGACCCGCGTGGAAGGTGCCACTTCAGAGCCCTAGAAACAGAGTCCTGACTTCGCCCCCCCCCAGCCGGTGAGTGGTACGAGGGAGTCCGGGTGGGGAGAGGCAGACTCAGAGCGGCCCTGTCTGGCAGCGGGCCGCTCCACCGGTTCCCTATGTGTTTAGAGGGGCCCCGTTGGGGTCCCAAGGCCCCGTGGGCTGTGTCGCCCACGATGGGCATTATTCGCCATCTGTCCCACTTTTGCAGCTCCAACCTCGGGGCATATTTCATATTTAAGAGTGCCAGTGTGCTCCACAGTGCTTGGGGGCCAGTTCCTGCTCTCTTTGGGGTGCATAATCATTTCAGGAGCCAGAGTGCTCCAAGGCACATGTTTGTTTTTATAGCCTAGATGGCTTCAAACTAGCTTTGGGTAAATCGGAATACGATATATTGAAATTTAAATAGGCAAACATATTTGCGCTTATTGCTTACATGCAATGTATGGGACTTTATGCTGCATACAGAACCACAAAGTGATGGATATTTTACTGTTATAATACAAAATAACTGATTCCTCTTCCAAACACCTTTGTGTTTTAAAGAAAATTTTTTAAGAAACGGGAGTTAAAAATAATTCACAACATTAGACCATTAAAAGAATGCTGTGGTTTAGAACATTAAAATGTTGTGGACATCAGCTATTTGGTATAGAGTCCAAATAATTCATGTATATTAAAATTGCATTGTATGACTTTACTTCTTTTTCGGTCAATCAATATCGAGTTTTAAGATCCAACATTTTCCTTAAACACAAATTTTACTTCATTTAGCATGCTCAATAATTAGTGCACACTTTGTTGTTCGGTTTCTTTTCAGTGTTGACACTGTAGGAGTCTCGCTATGTTGTTGAAAATGGAATCTCTTACATTACTCTACTTTGAATTTTAGACACATTGGTTTATGGAACATGTGTGTGTGCGCACAATAACAAGCATTTAAAATGCAACAGGTCTCGCCTTTTATTAAGTTAAAGCCATTCACTTTGCTATACAATACAATTAGCAAAGCAAATGGCTTTAACTTAACCAAAGGCGAGACCTGCTGCATTTTCAATGCTTGTTATTACATGGAGGTCACCCCTATGGTAGGCCCTAATCAGCCCAGAGGGCAGGGTGCAATATATTTAAAGAGGTGGACATGTCCTGAATTTGTTTTTCACCTCTGTGAGGCCTGCCTACTCGATGGAATAACATTGAGTACATTTACTGCATTTAAGAAGTGATAACTTTCCATTGGGAGAAGGTAGGTATCTCAAGTTTGGTGTCTAAAACATTGTAATTTAAAGCCCTCTGTAATGGTAACATAAGATTTTAAATCTGAGTTTTGGAATTGCCACTTTTTGAAAGTACAAAAACCTATTGCCGTTAAGCCCAACAGGCCAGGTAGGGCTATTCAAAATTCAGAACACAAAACAATGAACCCGACTCCGTATTACTGTACACTTCTACTACTCATGGAGTAACGAACAGTCAACTCTTTTATCTGTCCGAATGGAATTTTTATTATGCCATTCCTGTTTCTTATTAATTTAAAAATTAATCAAAATAATTGTTTGGACTGAAAAAGAAACACAGACTTCTCAAATTCACACATGAACTTACACGTATAAACAATTCACAATGACATACACTTAAAGACAAAAATGGACTTAGACACTATGAAAAATTATTGGCAACAGCTTGCAACATGACAAAATCAGCAAATGAATTCATACATTAATCTGATGCAAAACACATTTTTAGAAAAATTTGCATCATATACAAAATCTAGTAATAAACATGAAAATATCCAATGTTATGAACCACATTTGTTATTCCAACTCCAGCGTCAAAAGAGTGTCTGAATAGTATATCAATCCTTTATCCAATAATTTCCTTCAAGGCCCCTTAACACATTCGACTCGTGCACCATACTGGTTGTGAATGGTCTAATAAAAAATCCATTCGGACAGATAAAAGAGTTGACTGTTCGTTACTTCATGAGTAGTAGGAGTGTACGGTAGTACGGAGCCGGTTTCATTGTTTTGTGTTCTGAACTTTTTGAAAGTAGGCATTTTCCTGTCCCATTTGATGTCTACTGCCTGTATCCTGGGTCAAGTGATTTGGTGTAACTGTCAGTTGGTCTTTGTGTATTGCTTCCTGACAGTAAAACAAAGGGCCATAGGTGTTTGCAGGTTGGGCCATCTCTGACTTGATGAAGGGGAGGAGCTGTCACCTACCACACTTGCATATCACAAAGGCTCTGCCTCAGCACCCTATCAAAGGGGATTGATACTAGTCTATTGTGACCCCAGCCAAGCTGGGGCCTGGGCAAGAACGCAGGAAATTCCAAGCACCTCTGGGGGTGGAAACCTCCAAAACCTTCTCCAACTTCAAAGTGGGCACCAGGTATAAATATTGGACATTCAGACCCAACGCTTCGGTACACCTCTGGACCTGTAAAAGACTCAGAAGGACTGCTGTGCTACTCTGCTAGAAGGGCTGCTGCTCTCTTGTCCTACTTCCCTGCTGCCTGAGATAAAGACTGGTCTGCATTTTGAACCACCAGAATGACTCCAAGGGCCAATTGGCTGGCCTCCTGATCAGAAGCCTCAGGGACAGAACAGGCTCCAACCACCTTGAACCCAGAACTTTGGCTTAGTCTTCTGTGAATCTTGTCTCCACGTGGTGCCACCCCAGGCCTGGATCCTTGAAAGTGGACCTGGAGGTGCTCTGCTAGCCCAGCTGTGATGCTGTGGGCAGAACTAGTGCAGCACAATGCATCCCCAACCAGAACTTTACATCGCAGTCTGCAGCCTCAGCGAAATCGCAGCTGCACAACACATCCTCACCCGAGGCATTCGCATCGCAAGCCCCTCGTCTATGGCATCTTCGCCAACAATTCAGGACCTTGCTTCGCAGTTCCTCGAAACTGCCACTGTGCACACATCCTCAATGCAGGATCTCGCAATGCACTGCAACCAGGATTTAAGGCACTCTTGTTCAGCTGGTCAAACTTGGTTCCTGTATCCTGCCCATGCTCCATTAAGGTCGGCCTGAACTTTTGACTTTTTCTCGGTTTGGTGTGGACAGATAACCACAATTGGCGCTTTGTGCTTCTAGGACTTTTTTCATTTCAATCTTTCAAATTGCATATCTCTTATTCTACTGATTGGATTTTTGTAATTTTGGTGTCAAAAAATGTAATACATTTTATTCTATTTTTCTAAATGGAATTTTTCCTATTCTGTGCTTTCACTTTACTACTGTATGAAGTGCTGCATAAATACCTTACACATTGCCTCTCAGTTAAGTCTGACTACTTTCGTGCTAAGCTACCAGAGTGTTAAGCACAGTTTTATGTGGGGTTTGCTTGTGCTTCACCATGACAGAGATTGTGGATGCTGCTTGCGCAGGGTTTCACCGTCCTCAAACAGTTACCCAATTTCCAACATAGAACCTTTTGAAATATCTCCCTGTCTCCCCAACAGAGGCCTGTGCCATGCACTCCCCAATAACGAAAATTGCCCCGGGGCAATATTGAAAAAATGCAATAAGGTTCAGCTCTTGCAGGAGGATAGGTAACCGACTTGTGCGTCTCGCTTACATATACCATGTGTCATCTCAACAACGTGTACAGTGTACCCTATACAAATCCCCCTAACCCTCAGTGCTCTCCTCAGTCTAATCACCAAGGGTTCCACCACTAGGGCAAAGAACAGTGGAGACAGGGGACAGCCTTATCTGGTGCCTCTGTGAGTCTCTAGTTTTTGGGAAATCTCTCCCGCCCCCGATCTGACCCTTGCCAGCAAGACGTTGTAGAGTAACCTCAACCAATCGGAAATACGATATATTGAAATTTAAATAGGCAAACATATTTGCGCTTATTGCTTACATGCAATGTATGGGACTTTATGCTGCACACAGACCGACAAAGTGATGGATATTTTACTGTTATAATACAAAACAACTGATTCCTCTTCCAAACACCTTTGTGTTTTAAAGAAAAATTGTAAAGGAACGGGAGTTAAAAAGAATTCACAACATTAGACCATTAAAAGAATGCTGTGGTTTAGAACATTAAAATGTTGTGGACATCAGCTCTTTGGTATAGAGTCCAAATAATGCATGTATATTAAAATTGCATCGTATGACTTTACTTCTTTTTCGGTCAATCAATATCGAGTTTTAAGATCCAACATTTTCCTTAAACACAAATTTTACTTCATTTAGCATCCTTAATAATTAGTGCACACTTTGTTGTTTGGTTTCCTTTCAGTAATGACACTGTAGGAGTCTCGCCATGTTGTTGAAAATGGAATCTCTTACATTACTCTACTTTGAGTTTTAGACACATTGGTTTATGGAACATGTGTGTGTGCGCACAATAACAAACATTGAAAATGCAACAGGTCTCGCCTTTTCTTAAGTTAAAGCCATTCACTTTTCCATACAATACCATTAGCATAGCAAATGGCTTTAACTTAACCAAAGGTGAGACCTGATGCATTTTAAATGCTTGTTATTACATGTAGGTCACTCCTATGGTAGGCCCTAATCAGCCCAGAGGGCAGGGTGCAATGTATTTAAAGAGGTGGACATGCCCTGAATTTGTTTTTCACCTCTGTGAGGCCTGCCTATTGAATGGAATAACATTGAGTATATTTATTAAATTTAAGAAGTGATAACTTTCCATTGGGAGAAGGTAGGTATCTCAAGTTTGGTGTCTAAAACATTGTAATTTAAAGCCCTCTGTAATGGTAACGTAAGATTTTAAATCGCAGTTTTGGAAATGCCACTTTTTGAAAGTACAAAAACCTATTGCGGTTAAGCCCAACAGACCGGGGCCAGGTAGGGCTATTCAAAATTCAGAACACAAAACAATGAACCCGACTCCGTATTACTGTACACTTCTACTACTCATGGAGAAACGAACAGTCAACTCTTTTATCTGTCCGAATGGAATTTTTATTATGCCATTCCTGTTTCTTATTAATTTAAAAATTAATCAAAACAATTGTTTGGACTGAAAAAGAAACACAGACTTCTCAAATTCACACATGAACTTACACGTATAAACAATTCACAATGACATACACTTAAAGACAAAAATGGACTTAGACACTATGAAAAATTATTGGCAACAGCTTGCAACATGACAAAATCAGTAAATGAATTCATACATTAATCTGATGCAAAACACATTTTTAGAAAAATTTACATCATATACAAAAATCTAGTAATAAACATGAAAATATCCAATGTTATGAACCACATTTGTTATTCCAACTCCAGAGTCAAAAGAGTGTCTGAATAGTATATCAATCCTTTATCCAATAATTTCCTTCAAGGCCCCTTAACACATTCGACTCGTGCACCATACTGGTTGTGAATGGTCTAATAAAAAATCCATTCGGACAGATAAAAGAGTTGACTGTTCGTTACTTCATGAGTAGTAGGAGTGTACGGTAGTACGGAGCCGGGTTCATTGTTTTGTGTTCTGAACTTTTTGAAAGTAGGCATTTTCCTGTCCCATTTGATGTCTACTGCCTGTATCCTGGGTCAAGTGATTTGGTGTAACTGTCAGTTGGTCTTTGTGTATTGCTTCCTGACAGTAAAACAAAGGGCCATAGGTGTTTGCAGGTTGGGCCATCTCTGACTTGATGAAGGGGAGGAGCTGTCACCTACCACACTTGCACATCACAAAGGCTCTGCCTCAGCACCCTCTCAAAGGGGATTGACACTAGTCTATTGTGACCCCAGCCAAGCTGGGGCCTGGGCAAGAACGCAGGAAATTCGAAGCACCTCTGGGGGTGGAATCCTCCAAAACCTTCTCCAACTTCAAAGTGGGCACCAGGTATAAATATTGGACATTCAGACCCAACGCTTCGGTACACCTCTGGACCTGTAAAAGACTCAGAAGGACTGCTGTACTACTCTGCTAGAAGGGCTGCTGCTCTCTTGTCCTACTTCCCTGCTGCCTGAGATAAGGACTGGTCTGCATTTTGAACCACCAGAATGACTCCATGGGCCAATTGGCTGGCCTCCTGATCGGAAGCCTCAGGGACAGAACAGGCTCCAACCACCTTGAACCCAGAACTTTGGCTTAGTCTTCTGTGACTCTTTTCTCCAAGTGGTGCCACCCCAGCCCTGGATCCTTGAAAGTTGACCTGAAGGAGCTCTGCTAGCCCAGCTGTGATGCTGTGGGCAGAACTAGTGCAGCACAATGCATCCCCAACCAGAACTTTACATCGCAGTCTGCAGCCTCAGCGAAATCGCAGCTGCACAACACATCCTCACCCGAGGCATTCGCATCGCAAGCCCCTCGTCTATGGCATCTTCGCCAACAATTCAGGACCTTGCTTCGCAGTTCCTCGAAACTGCCACTGTGCACACATCCTCAATGCAGGATCTCGCAATGCACTGCAACCAGGATTTAAGGCACTCTTGTTCAGCTGGTCAAACTTGGTTCCTGTATCCTGCCCATGCTCCATTAAGGTCGGCCTGAACTTTTGACTTTTTCTCGGTTTGGTGTGGACAGATAACCACAATTGGCGCTTTGTGCTTCTAGGACTTTTTTCATTTCAATCTTTCAAATTGCATATCTCTTATTCTACTGATTGGATTTTTGTAATTTTGGTGTCAAAAAATTTAATACATTTTATTCTATTTTTCTAAATGGAATTTTTCCTATTCTGTGCTTTCACTTTACTACTGTATGAAGTGCTGCATAAATACCTTACACATTGCCTCTCAGTTAAGTCTGACTACTTTCGTGCTAAGCTACCAGAGTGTTAAGCACAGTTTTATGTGGGGTTTGCTTGTGCTTCACCATGACAGAGATTGTGGATGCTGCTTGCGCAGGGTTTCACCGTCCTCAAACAGTTACCCAATTTCCAACATAGAACCTTTTGAAATATCTCCCTGTCTCCCCAACAGAGGCCTGTGCCATGCACTCCCCAATAACGAAAATTGCCCCGGGGCAATATTGAAAAAATGCAATAAGGTTCAGCTCTTGCAGGAGGATAGGTAACCGACTTGTGCGTCTCGCTTACATATACCATGTGTCATCTGAACAACGTGTACAGTGTACCCTATACAAATCCCCCTAACCCTCAGTGCTCTCCTCAGTCTAATCACCAAGGGTTCCACCACTAGGGCAAAGAACAGTGGAGACAGGGGACAGCCTTATCTGGTGCCTCTGTGAGTCTCTAGTTTTTGGGAAATCTCTCCCGCCCCCGATCTGACCCTTGCCAGCAAGACTTTGTAGAGTAACCTCAACCAATCGGAAATACGATATATTGAAATTTAAATAGGCAAGCATATTTGCGCTTATTGCTTACATGCAATGTATGGGACTTTATGCTGCACACAGACCGACAAAGTGATGGATATTTTACTGTTATAATACAAAACAACTGATTCCTCTTCCAAACACCTTTGTGTTTTAAAGAAAAATTGTAAAGGAACGGGAGTTAAAAAGAATTCACAACATTAGACCATTAAAAGAATGCTGTGGTTTAGAACATTAAAATGTTGTGGACATCAGCTCTTTGGTATAGAGTCCAAATAATGCATGTATATTAAAATTGCATCGTATGACTTTACTTCTTTTTCGGTCAATCAATATCGAGTTTTAAGATCCAACATTTTCCTTAAACACAAATTTTACTTCATTTAGCATCCTCAATAATTAGTGCACACTTTGTTGTTTGGTTTCCTTTCAGTAATGACACTGTAGGAGTCTCGCCATGTTGTTGAAAATGGAATCTCTTACATTACTCTACTTTGAGTTTTAGACACATTGGTTTATGGAACATGTGTGTGTGCGCACAATAACAAACATTGAAAATGCAACAGGTCTCGCCTTTTCTTAAGTTAAAGCCATTCACTTTTCCATACAATACCATTAGCATAGCAAATGGCTTTAACTTAACCAAAGGTGAGACCTGATGCATTTTAAATGCTCGTTATTACATGTAGGTCACTCCTATGGTAGGCCCTAATCAGCCCAGAGGGCAGGGTGCAATGTATTTAAAGAGGTGGACATGCCCTGAATTTGTTTTTCACCTCTGTGAGGCCTGCCTATTGGATGGAATAACATTGAGTATATTTATTACATTTAAGAAGTGATAACTTTCCATTGGGAGAAGGTAGGTATCTCAAGTTTGGTGTCTAAAACATTGTAATTTAAAGCCCTCTGTAATGGTAACGTAAGATTTTAAATCGCAGTTTTGGAAATGCCACTTTTTGAAAGTACAAAAACCTATTGCGGTTAAGCCCAACAGACCGGGGCCAGGTAGGGCTATTCAAAATTCAGAACACAAAACAATGAACCCGACTCCGTATTACTGTACACTTCTACTACTCATGGAGAAACGAACAGTCAACTCTTTTATCTGTCCGAATGGAATTTTTATTATGCCATTCCTGTTTCTTATTAATTTAAAAATTAATCAAAACAATTGTTTGGACTGAAAAAGAAACACAGACTTCTCAAATTCACACATGAACTTACACGTATAAACAATTCACAATGACATACACTTAAAGACAAAAATGGACTTAGACACTATGAAAAATTATTGGCAACAGCTTGCAACATGACAAAATCAGTAAATGAATTCATACATTAATCTGATGCAAAACACATTTTTTGAAAAATTTACATCATATACAAAAATCTAGTAATAAACATGAAAATATCCAATGTTATGAACCACATTTGTTATTCCAACTCCAGCGTCAAAAGAGTGTCTGAATAGTATATCAATCCTTTATCCAATAATTTCCTTCAAGGCCCCTTAACACATTCGACTCGTGCACCATACTGGTTGTGAATGGTCTAATAAAAATTCCATTTGGACAGATAAAAGAGTTGACTGTTCGTTACTTCATGAGTAGTAGGAGTGTACGGTAGTACGGAGCCGGGTCCATTGTTTTGTGTTCTGAACTTTTTGAAAGTAGGCATTTTCCTGTCCCATTTGATGTCTACTGCCTGTATCCTGGGTCAAGTGATTTGGTGTAACTGTCAGTTGGTCTTTGTGTATTGCTTCCTGACAGTAAAACAAAGGGCCATAGGTGTTTGCAGGTTGGGCCATCTCTGACTTGATGAAGGGGAGGAGCTGTCACCTACCACACTTGCACATCACAAAGGCTCTGCCTCAGCACCCTCTCAAAGGGGATTGACACTAGTCTATTGTGACCCCAGCCAAGCTGGGGCCTGGGCAAGAACGCAGGAAATTCGAAGCACCTCTGGGGGTGGAATCCTCCAAAACCTTCTCCAACTTCAAAGTGGGCACCAGGTATAAATATTGGACATTCAGACCCAACGCTTCGGTACACCTCTGGACCTGTAAAAGACTCAGAAGGACTGCTGTACTACTCTGCTAGAAGGGCTGCTGCTCTCTTGTCCTACTTCCCTGCTGCCTGAGATAAGGACTGGTCTGCATTTTGAACCACCAGAATGACTCCATGGGCCAATTGGCTGGCCTCCTGATCAGAAGCCTCAGGGACAGAACAGGCTCCAACCACCTTGAACCCAGAACTTTGGCTTAGTCTTCTGTGACTCTTTTCTCCAAGTGGTGCCACCCCAGCCCTGGATCCTTGAAAGTGGACCTGAAGGAGCTCTGCTAGCCCAGCTGTGATGCTGTGGGCAGAACTAGTGCAGCACAATGCATCCCCAACCAGAACTTTACATCGCAGTCTGCAGCCTCAGCGAAATCGCAGCTGCACAACACATCCTCACCCGAGGCATTCGCATCGCAAGCCCCTCGTCTATGGCATCCTCGCCAACAATTCAGGACCTTGCATCGCAGTTCCTCGGAACTGCCACTGTGCACACATCCTCAATGCAGGATCTCGCAATGCACTGCAACCAGGATTTAAGGCACTCTAGTTCAGCTGATCAAACTTGGTTCCTGTATCCTTCCCATGCTCCATTAAGGTCGGCCTGAACTTTTGACTTTTTCCCGGTTTGGTGTGGACAGATAACCACAATTGGCGCTTTGTGCTTCTAGGCCTTTTTTCATTTCAATCTTTCAAATTGCATATCTCTTATTCTACTGATTGGATTTTTGTAATTCTGGTGTCAAAAAATGTAATACATTTTATTCTATTTTTCTAAATGGAATTTTTCCTATTCTGTGCTTTCACTTTACTACTGTATGAAGTGCTGCATAAATGCCTTACACATTGCCTCTCAGTTAAGTCTGACTACTTTCGTGCTAAGCTACCATAGTGTTAAGCACAGTTTTATGTGGGGTTTGCTTGTGCTTCACCATGACAGAGATTGTGGATGTTGCTTGCGCAGGGTTTCACCGTCCTCAAACAGTTACCCAATTTCCAACATAGACCCTTTTGAAATATCTCACTGTCTCCCCAACAGAGGCCTGTGCCATGCACTTCCCAATATCGAAAATTGCCCTTAGGCAATATTGAAAAAATGCAGCCTGACATTTTGGTAATAAGGTTCAGCTCATGTAGGAGGATAGGTAACTGACTTGCGCGTCTCGCTTACATATACCATGTGTCATCTGAACAACGTGTACAGTGTACCCTATACAAATCCCCCTAACCCTCAGTGCTCTCCTCAGTCTAATCACCAAGGGTTCCACCACTAGGGCAAAGAACAGTGGAGACAGGGGACAGCCTTATCTGGTGCCTCTGTGAGTCTCTAGTTTTTGGGAAATCTCTCCCCCCCCGATCTGACCCTTGCCAGCAAGACGTTGTAGAGTAACCTCAACCATTCCAAGAAATATAGGTCAAACCCAATCCTCTGCAGTACCATCCAAAATGTAATTTAATCACAGTGTATCAAAAGCATTTTCAATATCAAGTGCCACCAGAACGCCCTCCATACTGGTTCACAGTACGCTACTTGAGGCTCAGCTGCCTGAAATTTAAGAGCATGCTGCAGCGTGGAACGAAACTGCACTGGTCCTCGGAGACCAACAAACAAATCACTCAAAGCATTATATTCACCAGCGCCTTGGACAATATTTTAACGTCTAATCCCATCATGAATAGGGGTCTATATGATCCTGGGAACACTGCATCTTTGTCAGGTTTTAATAACATAATTATATTGTCTTCTTTCATTGTCTCAGAGTCAACCCAGTTGTTTGGCTTGTTTATATACCTCCAGGAGCTCAGACTATCCCTGATTGAACTCCAGTGGCAGCTAGTGTATCCCTCTGGCCTCCTCCTGGGGATATTTTAGATGGCCACTATCAATTCCTTATTTTTGAGGTCCTATCTAGCTCCCTCATCTGTTCATTCGTGAGTCTTAGACAGTGCCCCTTCCATTTGAATTGCCTGCCCTATCGAGGGCGAGTAGATTAACATATGAGGTGTTTGTGTAGTGTATCATTAATGGCAGTCTTGGGTAACAATCCGGGTCCCATCCTTTTAGTTAGTGTTGGAATGAGTGGTGGAGGTAGCTATCTTTTTAGTATCCAGGCCCATCATTTGCTGGATTTGTGCCCTTCTCTATGGAACATCTGCCTGTATTCTGTTAGGGTCAGACTATCTAGTGCACCCCCAAGCCACTCCACCCGCATGCTTAGCATCTATCAGTTCTATCTTAGCTTCTGGGTCCAGTTGTTGAGCCAATACTTAATGTTCGTAAGGTTTTTTTAATTATATTCCTTATCCTTTTTTTAGGCATCCTTTCGTGTTTAAACTATGTGATATGGTTTCAGTAATTGAAAGCCAACCGTACTTTTCTGTGCGCCAGTCCGAATCATATTATCTTGTGGTGTGTACTAAAAACTAGAAAGAATTTCTATAACTATTCCAAATATGCCTGCAAGGAAGAAGCTCTACAGTACTATTAAAATTATATGTGATGGTTAATTTATTTTTAAATTTAAAAATGTTATTGCAAACATATGCCCATTACATTTAGCCAGTAGCATGTCTTCTTTCTTTTTTTGTGGCATATACTTACAAGTTGCTTTGCCAAAGCGTGTTTATCATTGTGGTTCGTATTTCTCAACAGCTGCTTCCCATGGCATTTTTCACAGTTGGATGGCATCTTTGAAGGAGCTTGGTTGGAACTGTTGCTGTGTGTGTCTTGTGTTGGAGCAGTTCGAAGCTACCAATGCTGATTGAACAAGCCAGATGTGTTAGAGGGTATTTTAAGGGGACTCGAGATGCTGCTAGAGGATAGAGAGGAAAGAGCAGTACCCACAGGAAAACTTTGAATGGACTTTTAGTGGAAGTGAAGCCTCAGCTATTCCCTCCCATTCAACCATGTTGTCTTCAATTACCTGGAAGCCTCTGATCTTCCCTCCAGTATTTCATGTTTGCTGGGATGAAGGGAAGAGCAGAGTCATCAAATGGGTGACACAGAATGAACGAGCCACAATGCAGTCCTTCTAATTTAGTGTATAGAATCCACTAGAAACCTCTACTATTCATCTTTTTTGGTCTTGTATAACATCAAGATTCACATGGATCATGAATATTCCCTGCTCCTAAGTTCTCCTTCAGACTCTCACCACTTAATGAGGTGATAGGGATGTATGACGTTATAACGCATACTTTTACTCCGCAGACCATTACAACGCGACTTTTACTCCGCATACCGTTACAACGCATAGCGCCTTGGGGCGCTGGATAGTGGTAAGTATAATTTACTATTCTAACTCCAGTCCCCGTGGACCCTAGGGAAGGTGTTGGATAGTAAATTATACTTATTCCCTATCCTAGAGCGCCCCCCAGCGCAATGCATTGTAATGGTATGCGGAGTAATGGTCGCGTTGTAATGGTAGTGCGGAGTAAAAGATCCGTTGTAACGGGTGTATACCGGTGATAGCTACAGTCAATAAGGTTCATAACCATCCATGGGGCATATTATCAAAGGCTGGCGATAACATTATCGCCGCTTTAGCATCCTTTTCGGGCGAAAAGTGGCGATAATTTTATCGCTTTATTAACAAGGACACGCTAGCGCTTGTTTCCTTGCCTTAGCCCCCGGTTTCTTTCCTCCTCGCCTCACATCGCTAATGAGATGCAAGGTAGGCGTGCCTCGTAGAATTTCATAGTAAAATATTGCTAACAGTGGTTCGCTATATTTACAATGAGGCCCCGTCCAATGTAGCGCTGATCTTTTTCACGCTAACTCAGCCTTAATGCAGGAATTTAATGTCTGTTAAATTCTAAGACTAAGGCATACCTAACATGGCATACCTAACATGGGAGGTGGATTGTGGGGCTAAGGCCACGGGGCCCTATCATCAAGCATATGGCCGTTTTCCATGGAACATCGCTGGAAAACCAGCGTTGTTCCATGGATAACTGAGATATCCCCACTATTGCTGGAATATTTATCGCCATATTGCTAAGCGTTGATAATACAGCGCTAGCTTGACGATATATTCCAGCGATAGCCAGCGATAAAACAAACCGCGCTAAGCGCGGTCAGCGATAATTATCACTGACTCTTGCTAATATGCCCCCATGTCTCATCACTGAGTTCAATATCTCAAATCTACTTTGGCAGGTGCCTATCGGGTTGCACTAACCTTTTGTGCAGGTTCCAGAACTAATGCTCCATGGACAATGATTTACCAAAATGCCACTTGTCTGCCTGGACAGCAAGCAGCTTTTTTTGTTTTTGTTTTATATAGCGCGAATTCGACCCGAAGGTATCAGAGAGCTTTACATGAGCACCAGTTGCATTATAGGCAGACACATTCATTTATTTATTTAATTTAGGCACAGGGAGATTAAGTCATTCGCCCAGAATCACGGTATGCTTGAGGCTTATACCAGGCTCAAACCTGATTCCCCAGCTTCAAGGTCACTCTATCCGTTAAGCCACATGTTGGCTGCAACACTCTTCTACTGAGAATGCTTATGGATTCGCACAGGATTCTGGCACAGACTGTGAATCGATTTGATTGTTTCTTAACAACTGGAGTCAACTGTTTTCGAGTCTTCCGTCACATCTGGCCATAAATTGCAGAGTGGATTCCTGCAGATCTCTTTTCCCTACTTCTGTTCAATATCTGCATGCTTCTATTGGCGCAAGTGCCAGACAACCATCACATACATTTTCAGATGTACATGGATGATAGCCCAGGGACGCATCCTCTTAACGATTGATGTGGAGAAGCATGCTCGCATTGCAGCATGCTTAAACCAGATCTACTTTGAAAGACATAGTTTACCTCTGTTTGGAATAATCAAAGCCAGAAATCCAAACCATAAAGATTCTGAAAGCTGACTGACAATGCAGAGCAGAGGCCAAAGATGTTGCGCTGTGTTACATGACAGGGAGGGAGCAGGAGAGCACCTTATTCACATAGCAATGGCTCTCACCTCCCCTCTCTCTAGCGCCAGCACTGATTTCAACTGCCAATTGCCACGCACACACCTTAGTGTAATAGCACAATGATGTGTGCGTCAGTCTAGCATAGGTTTTGTACAAGAAAGATAACCTTCCTGCACAAAATACTATGTTTAGATAAATGAAAAAGCGTTTCCTACTTTGTATGTGTGCCACACAGTGCAGCAATGGATGCAAAGTGAGAAAAGCACAGAGAAATGAAAACATTTCTCCATTTAACTCCTTCGGTGCTCATGACGAGGTCAGCTCGTCATGAGTCACAGTGGAGCTGTGCTCATGACGAGCTAAGCTCGTCATAACTGCCGCGGCCCGCCCACGCGCGGTTAATGCCCCGCCTGGGCGTGAGAATTAATCAGTGGGCGGGGTTGTGATGAGCCCAGCTCCTCTGTGACTCATGACGAGCTGGGTTTGTCACGAGCACAGCGGCGCCGAAGTACACTCCCCACCTACCCCGCGCCGGGGGAATTACCCCCTCAGCGAGGGTGCTAATGCCAGCTTTTCAGCTGTGTTAATTTTTGGCATTAAAACCTTTTTACTGATTTTTGAGAATAGGGTTTAGCATCAAAAAGCCTGGGTGGTCTGCACAGGTATCCCCATGTACCACCCATGTAACACTCCCTGGATGTAAAGTACTGCAAAGCACCATTTTGTGCTGCTTTGTGTTACTTTTTCATACAAACCAACACAAATACCAATTTATGTTGGTTTGTGAATCCCCAAAAAGTTTTGGTGTTACAAAAGTAACACTAACCCAATGCTAAACCTTTGAGAATCTGGCCATCTGAGTCACCTTCATAAAACTGGCTGTTCCACCATGGATCCCTTCAGAAAATGGCACGACAGTTCTGATCTGCCAGAAACCTGGGATCTTCCTCTGCTTATTTGATACGAAGCATTTTAAAAAACAAAAGATCATTGGGGGTCTGATAGTCCGAACTTTGGGACTCCTGACGGAATCTTTTCACCTTTTGACATTGGAGCATTAAAAAATTATCAAATCTGGGTCCATCCTTCACATGGGACTGGGCTTTAACCTTCATATTGACAGAAGTTTTCATGTTTTTCTTTCTGTTTCAGAGAACTAAAGTCCTCTAACTCTTAGCCCTATTCCTTCCATAATGCAATCCCATGTTTTAGATGATGTACCTAAAGGTCTGTAAGTTCCACACTCCCATGTCGAGGGTATACGATGGTCTCCCTAAGGCTTTTTTACTGCTCTTTCCCTGGCTTTGCCCTCCTGTCTGATCATGTATGTTTGTTGGGGCAAAGGCATGGGGCATCGGGAGGCTGAGGCACAGGGATGCAGAGCCCTGCTGGGCTACCCGCAACACCGCCGTCCTCCTGATACCATCCTGGGTGTTGTGAGACTGCACAAGGGGTTGAGGCCAGCATGATGCCGCAGTGGCCAGAACCCGCCTGAAGGAGCTACCTGCTGCCAGCTGACTGGGCCTTTCGGTAAGGAGCACGCTGCATTCCCTCACAAACCTAAGGCCTCATTCCACCTTCTGCCGCTACATCTACGGCTCCAGTCTGGTGCCTGTGGCCTAAGTCGCACCTGCTTCCGCACACATGGCATGCCTCATTCTCTGTTGGCCTGCTGACTGAGGGGGCCTCGACCATGATCCCAGCTCACCTGGGAAATGGCTCCCCCTGCATAACGCGACACTGCACCAGCCCCTGCTGGCCCTAAAAATACAATCACTCACCCTGCTCCATGCCGCCATGTCCACGGGGCATCAAGGGCCCCCTCACAGTGCTCACAGGCCTGATTGACCCCTCTGGATCCTGCTATAACCCCCCTTTACACATTGGTGACCGCCTGGAGACACGCATACGGTCAGGTCCCCCACAACCGTGAGGCATCTCCTCCTCCCCACGCATAAGGGCTGCTGCATTTTGGGTTGGTCAGACCATGATGCAAGGGGACCCCAAGCAGTGCAAGTTGCCCTTTGAGCTGCCTGAGCCATTAAACAGTCAGAGATACAAGCTGAGGACGAGGCTGGAGCCTCTTCCCCCCAGTGACCAATCAGATTGTTATGTTATGTTAAAAAAAAATCAGTTGCAAACGCTATTATGGCCGAGCATCACTCAGGCTTCCACTTCATGAATGCAGTTTTTGAAACCCTCACTAACAGGCTCCGCATTGACACCCAGAATGTCAGACTAGATGGAGGACAGAGCATTGAAGGTTCACCATCGACTTGAGAGAGTTGAGCGTTTGCTTTAAACTGGTTTTACGGGGGGGATAGCGACCCCGACACCCAATCATACTATGGCGCCTCCCACTTCTTAGTCCTGAACGACTGGTGGTACGGAGATAAACATGACCCAGCATACCTCCTAGAACATTGACTGATGGGCGAGGCACTACCTCATTTATATCTTCATAAACCACGCGGGAACTTCGACAATTGCCACCCGCTACGAGGATGGTGTTCAGGGTATGGAAACAATCATTGATCAGAATAGGATGGTGGGGTCGCCTGATGGGTGAGACCTCCTTATGGCAAGGTGGCCTCTTACCCCACCTGTCCACACTGTCTGGGTTCAAAGGCTGGGACGATATCGGCATCTCCACACTAGGGGTAGTCATGCGTGGCAGCAACCTGAAATCCTTCCAAGACCTCGAGATGAAATTTGACATGCTGCACTCGCAATTCTATAAATATTTGTAATTACGGCATGCCCTGACCCCATATATTGCACGTATAGATATAGATACCCTACCAGAATTCATCCCAATAGAGGCCAAAGATTTCATTGGCGACTTATGGGAGCACAAAATAACTAAAATATACCAAACCCTAGGGACAAATACTGCCAATACACTGGCTACTCTTCGGGAGATGTGACAAACAGACCTGGGATCCCTAGACAATGACAAATGTGGCAGAAGCACTGAAATTCCCGCAGAGAGCTGCAATAGCTTCTCAGCTAAGATTAATCCAATTCAAATATTTGCATAGAGTATATTTCACCAGACATAGGTTGTGGAGGGCGGGTCTGATCCCGTCCCCTGTCTGCTTGCCCTGCGGCAGTGCAGATGGTACATTTATTCATACAGTCTGGCAATGCACTGCGCTTACTCCGTTTTGGAGCGGGGTCACGGCCATTTTATCTGAGATCTTGGGTGGGACTTTCCTATGTCACCGAGGCTTATACTACTCCATATCATGGAAGGGAATTGTGGTAACCGATATAAGTGCCATTTGTTGTTCCTGGGACTTACCAGAGCAAAAAGAGATGTCACCAAAGCATGGAAAGCTGTGCTGTCTGCCTAGGGACAGTAATGACATACCTGAACTCCTCGCCCAGGACGGGTTGCGGCCAACAGAGAACAGTGGCATATTGGTAGAATTCCTTGGATATTATACACATTTGTACACCTCCCACACACCCCAGGATGCCACAATGCTCCCTCTCAGAAATTGCCTTGGTATCGATCACGGATGCCATGGGGCAGTTTCTTAGCGAGCACTTCTTGAGCGACAAGATAGTGCAGGCGATAGACTCCCTCGACAGGTCCAAGGCTCCCTGCCTCAACAGACTCCCTGGGATCTTTTATAAAACATGTAAGCACCTCCTTGCACCACACCTGTTGGTAATATATGCTGAGTCCATGGACTCTAGCATTTTTCCCCCGACGCTGAGAGCGGCACTGATTACCCTTTTCATGAAGCCTAAGAAAGACACTCAGAGGTGTTCTTCCTATTCATATTGAATTTTGACAACAAAGTACTCATTAAAGTCCTTGTCAATCGTCTGTCACTGGAACACATAATCTCACCTCTGCAGCAGGGCTTTGTTCCTCATCGCTCCTTCTTGTTAAACCTTAGGGCTGTGTTTTCAGTGCTGAACAGAGTCTCCCTGATTATCCCTGCTGCGGAGGCCCTCTTGGACGCAGAGAAGGCATTTGACTCCCTGGAGTGGCCATTCCTCATGCTTCACTACACAAATTGAGATTGCCATGGGAGTTCATCCCACTAATAATGCTACTGTGTGCACAACCGGTGGCCTGCGTCTGGGCCAACGGTTCAATTACTTACTCATTTCCTATTTGTCCTGGGGCCAGGCAAGGTTGCCTTCTATCCCTCCTACTATTCATCATTGCAATGGATCCCCTGGTCCAACATTTACAAGAAAAACGCCTCTATCAGAGGCATACGCTTCAAACCTGGCCCCCTGCTGTTGTCATTATCCGTGGATGATATTTTACTGTTTGTCTGCCAGCCCGCAGACAATCTGCCACCACTTTTCTGGGAAATTATCAGACTCAGTGAATTTTCCAGCCTTCGATCACCTGGAGCATATCTGAATTGCTCCTGCTCACAGCTGCAACTGCCCCTATTTCCTGTGGTTACCCCCTGACATGGTGTGATAATTTGGTCCAGTATTTGGGTATTATACTTTATTGGGAGAAAGAACAAGTCATAAGTCTGTACTAGGGGCCAACCATTGATAGACTAACTACCCAAACTGAGCAGAAAATCCTGCTTCCTCTTTCCATGGCTGGCCGTATAGCCATCATCAAGATGGTGGTGCTCCCCTGATTCTTGTACCTCTTCCTCAACACCCCTATTCCACTCACTAACACATTTTTTACTACCCTGCAAAGCCTCTTATTGCTGCTCCTCCGGACAGGTCACAGACCCCAGATTGACTGGCAGCCTTCAGTACTTCCTTAAGAGCGTGATGGATTTGGTGTCCCCAACCTCCAACTATACTACCTTTCCACACAGTGTCAATATGGACACCACTGGTACCACGCAGTCGTGTAACTCCTGTATGCTAAGCCTGAAAGAGATCAGGCTGATCCATTGCCCCTACTCTCTCTCCTCCCAAAGGACCTGCCGCTGGGTCATACCGATATTCAAACCCTCTTGACCACCAGTTAGGCGTGAAGGAGGCTCATCTGACTGCTTGGGAGGCTCCTCTGCTCTCCAGCCCTGGCAGATAATCAGTGGCTCCCAATCACTCAGGAGAAGCTAGTCCAGTGCACATTGGCATGGTATGACTTATACACATTTGGAGATCTGTTCCCCAACCAACGTTGCCCTCTTACATGCCAATGATGCTAGGTTTACAAATGCGAACTAAGTGGATGTGCTTGTCCTGTGATGCATACACAGTGTGATGTGGCCTAAGATTCCCTCCTACCCATTGACCCCGTAAGAGTTCACCCTACTAACATTAATGATAACAGACAGGAAGGGGACCAACCTAGTTTCCCAACTCTGTTGCGCCAGCATAGGCCTTCTGCCCCCTAGGGACGAGTAACTCCAGGAGACTTTAAAACATCCCTGACTGATGCGATATGGTACTACTGCTGCAGCCAAACTCAGCTTGTCTCTGCAAAATCACAGACACAAACTCATACACTATTAGTGTCTCCATAGAGCATATACCACACCTAGTGCACTGGTGCGGATCGACCTGTCAAGACCTGCCAATTGCCCTAAGAGTACAGTTGACGTTGCTCACCTGACATGGACATGCAATCACATAGGGGGATTCTGGAGTACTATGTTTCTCAGAGCTATCCTCAATGATAGGGTACACACTAGATCCTGACCCACTCCTGGTCCTGCTTGGCTATATTAAAGATATATCTAAAGGGGAACATTTTGTGTATAAATATGGTTGTGTAGTAAAAGTAAAATTAAAATACCTCACAGGTATATGTACAGGAAAAGAGTGAGAGGGGAGATTTGAAAGAGACATCTAAGCAGCTCGGAAGCGTTAGGAAAATAGTGTGACAGAAAACAAAAAACTTTATCAGGGGTATGCATGCATACATGGTAAATACTGCAGAGGCATAAATACACCGAAATAACAATAACTCGTAACTTACTTGCTTGTCATTGTTTTAACTAATTCATCCCTCTTCCCCTTCTTCACCTTACTGCAACCCCCTTCTTCTTCTACCACACCTCTGTACTGTTTGTTGAAACTCTTGTTTTCCACTCTCTTGCTGTCCATTTACCTCAGTACATTGGTCCTTTGTTTTGCAGTTAGGTTCATCCTCAATGTATATGCATTTGAGCCATTTAAATTACTTGGTATTATACGTGCAGTAGGGAGAGGAATGAAATATTTCATGACATCTGCGGTATGAATGAGATTGAGGGATGTCAAGCCAGATGTATATTAATTCTTGATAACATTTCCTCAGTGTTTTATTGGTTCCTCATACAACATTTTCACATTATTCTGCAATTGTAAGGTCAAGCATTAAGGTAATTTGATGAGATCACATCACAACCCCCACCCTTTCGATGGAATGATAACGCTCACCTTTTGTTAAAACCCTCTGTAAGCCTCTTCATTTAAAATCCTGTCTTTGCCACATTTCAGAATTATGCCCGGGCAGTAAACTCCGGACTTTGGGCACTCTGCGGAGGAACGCGAAGTTCTTGAGCTCTGCCTTTACTCTTGGGCCGCTTGCACGTGTGCGCAAGACTTTTCACACCGCTAGCGAGCTCCTGTGAGACTCCTGTGAGACTTCGTGCCTACTGACGCGGATTCCAGCTGAAACGGCGCAAATCTAGTGCCGATCGCAACCGGAGCGGTTGAGCAGCTTTTCTGCTGGAAATGCAGCTGAGAGGCTTTTGGAGTGGATTTTCTTCTCAAACTGGACGTTGGAGTTGTTTTTTTGAGCGAGAAACTTTTTTTGTTTTACTTTTTAAAATGTTAATTTCTTACATTGTTTAAATTTGTAAAATGTTTGTTTACGTTTTTTTAATTTTAGTTTTCTAATGTAATTATTATTTTTTTTTTTTACATTTTAATCCCCCCGTTCCCCATTTTCCTAAATCTGGCATCAACCCCATGTCTGCTATAGGTGCACACCAGCATTCATTGTCTAAGGATTATGCCATTGTCACCTACATCTCCCTCAGTGCCATACCCCATCGTGATGCACATAAAGCAAACAGTTACATCTGTATGTTGTTGTTATTGCTCTTTCTTATCGTTCCTGAGTGTACACCATGAAAGTTTATGTTGGTGTGGTTTTACGAATTGATAGTTACACTGTATTGCTAATTATTTATAATAACTTAAGTAACCACACTAAATTATATTGTTTGTTTGTACTACTAATTAAACTGCAACAGCGCCACTTTTCACTGATGTTCTTCTTACTTGTTTGCTTTTAGGTGCACATGAGAAGAGACATTACCCACAGTACTACCAGACTGAAGGCCTTTGCACGACTTGACACATGACTGACTATGCAGCATGAGCATATCTTCAGCTTGGGAAGCTAAGTGCCACTGCCATCTGACAGCTTTAAGATGGCCCCAAAGCAAGGTACTGCCAAGAAAGTGACCAGTGGGTCGGAGAAGAAGCAGATTTCCACCACTGGTGTGCCGACCACAACCTATTTTCTGCATACCTTTGCCTGCCACATCAGCATCCGGCAAGCAAGCTGAGAGCAGTGCTCCTGCACCAACAGCATCACCCCCCAACCTAAGCCCAGGACCATGTCTGTCAGTGAGGCAGCTATTGCAATCATGTCGACACCTAATCAGCCGACCCTTGCTAACAAAAGTCGTCAAGGTATTCTAAAGGTAGCCCTATATCAATCCTCCTAACTTCAGTGTCTGGATCTCCATCTTCCAGGCACAGGAATGAAGGCAATACACTTTCATTGTTGGGAGAAGCTGTCCTCATCCTTCATCTTGTGCCATGCCAAGCAACGGGCATCCAATATGGATCCCACTGGCTTCAGTGCTCAGCCTCACTCAGACAGAACATACTACTGCTGAACATGTGCTACAGACTTGGAGCATAACCCCATGGTTTTATGCTCTCCCAGCGCACAGCCCTGTAGTTCCCCCTGGCAGTGCTCTGCTTTTTAGTCGCCCAAGACCTCGGTTAGAGCCCCGTGCCTTGCACTGGTCTGCTCCTGAGTGTTCTTCTGTTATCTATATTCTCGTATCTCTTTCCTTTTCCGTCTGGTGGCTTGTCCTAATTTAGTTTATGCAGTTACCCTTTTTTCCTTGCTTCAGCCCCTTACCTCCTTTTACCTCCCTTCTCCCATCTGCTGCCCCCGCGGCCCCTCCAGCTTCTTTTCCCGCTCCCGCATCCAAGCTGTCCTGCCCTCCCTGACCACTAATTTATGGAGCCCGATGCATGGGCGTGCCAAAGGCAAGCCCGTCTGCGCCCGTTCGTGACCCGGTCGCAACCTGTCCATGACCAGCACCAGGACACCTGGTCCCCCGGCCCTTCAGCGCTACAGCTCCTCGGCTCTCCATGAACTCAGCGCAGGCAAGAACTACATCTGCAAGCTCTCCTCACCTCTCGACACCCACAGACCATTCCCCTGCCACCACTGCCACCACTCCTTCACCTTCGCCGAGAAACAGGACCCTACACCTCCCTCCAGCAACAACTCCATCACACCCCAAACCCTGAGATGCATCCTCCTCAACGTCCGCTCCCTCCACAGACACGCCACACAAAACTGGGATCTCCTCGACAGCACCGCCCCGGACATCGCCTTCCTCGCCGAAACCTGACGAATGCCGCCTCTGGATCAGACATTGGGATCGCCATCCCGAAGGATACAATTACACCCGGAAGGATGGCCCCTACTGCCCTGGAGGAGTCATCACCAGCACCCACAAGGAAAATCTCCGGCTAAGCACCTATACTGACGGGCCCACAGACCTGATGGAACACCTCCATTTCAAGATCCAGACCAACCCGTCCTCCACCCTCCGAGGCACCCTCATCTACAGACGATCCGGACCCCGCGCTTCTTTTTCCAAATCCATCACCGACATCATCACGCTGCATGCCATCATCTCCACAACTTCACGCTGCTAGGAGACCTCAACTTCCACCTATACAACCACCAGGACCCCAACTGCAACTCCCTCCTGGACAATTTCCACACCATAGGACTCAAGCAGATAATACAAGAACCAACGCACACAGCCGGGCACATCTTCGATCCTGTTTTCACAGCAGGGAACTCCATCACCTTCAGCCACACCTCCGAACTCCCAGGGACTGAAAACCACTGTGATCACCTCACCTTCAAATCCAACATCACCCGCAGACGCCCACTTCAACTCCAGCACATGAATTGGAACAAGATCTCTGATGAACAGCTCACCGCCACCCTCTGCAGCTCTGCTCCCACCACCACAGACGATGACCCCACAACCGCTGCCCACAATCTGCACAAATGGATCACAGACTGCGCCAACACCACCGCTCCCCTCAACAAAGCCTCCAAGCCACACCCAAGAAAGCCAGCTGGTTTTCAACCAAACTCCGAGACTCCAGATGCACCTGCAGATGACTCAAAAAACTGTGGAGGAACTCCAAACCCAGACAAACCCAGACAACTTCAAAACAGCTACCGATGCCCATGGCAAGCACATCAGACTCTCCAGGAAGAAAGCACTTCACAACATAATCTCCACCAAAGCACAAAACAGCAAGGAACTCTTCGGCATCATCAAAGAGTTCACTCTACCCAAAATTGAGTCCAAAGACATCACTCCCTCCCAGAACCTCTGTGACAGACTCAGCGATTTCTTCCATCACAAAATCAAGACCATCTACGACAACTTCAGCGACAACCCCCATGAGGAACCCCCTCCCAACGCTCCCAGCAGCACACAGCCAACACTAGACAGCTGGACCGCCCTTAGCATCGAAGACACTCTGAGAATAATGAAGATCGCCCACTCCGGGGCCCCCATGGACCGCTACCCCACCACATCTATTGCAAAGCTGCAGACATCATTGCCTCTGAGCTTCAACGTACCATCAACTGCTCTTTCAAGATCACCTCTTTCCCCAACAATTGGAAACACTCCAAGATCAGCCTTCTCCTTAAAAAACCTTCAGCTGACCCCACCGACCTCAAGAATTTCAGACCAATCTCCATACTCCCTTATCCAGCCAAAGTCATGGAAAAAGGGTCAACAGCCAACTCGACGCCTTCATCAAAGAAAACCACATCCTCAACTCCTCCCAATCAGGCTTCAGGAAGAACCACCGCACTGAAAGCACTCTCCTCGCAGTAACAGACGACATTTGCGCCCTCCTTGACAGAGGAGAGACTGGTCCTTATCCTCCTAGACCTCTCGGCGGCCTTCACCACTGTCTCTCACCGCACCCACGAGGTGGGAATCCGGAACAAGGCCCTCAACTGGATCCTCTCTTTTCTCTCCGGCAGAACGCTACGAGTCAGGCACCCTCCATTTGTCTCAGAACTAACTGCAAGCACCTGCGGATTCCCACAAGGATCCTCCATCTGCCCGACCATGCTCAACATCTACATGGCCCCGCTCACATCCATCGTCAGAGCATACGGACTCAACATCACATCATATGCAGACGACACCCAACTCATCCTCTCCCTATCCAACGAACCCATCACCAAACGCAACTTTCAAGATGAAATGAAAGCCATCGCCAGATGGATGAAGAACAGCTGCCTTCGAACTCAACACAGATAAAACAGAGGTACTCAACATGGTCCCACTCCCTGATGCCTGGAATGACACCTGGTGGCCCCCAGCCCTCTGCCCTGGACTACGCACGCAACCTCGAACTCATCCTGGACTCCGAACTCAAAATGGACTGCCAGATCAATGCCTTAACTTCCTACTGCTACCACACAGTCCGCCTCCTCCGTAAGACCTTCAAGTGGATCACCCTCAAACACAGGAAAACTGTCACACATGCCCTCATCAGTAGCAGACTGGACTAGGGCAACGCACTCTATGCCAGGATCAACAAAAACCTCACCTGAAGACTCCAGAACGTCCAGAACACCGCAGCCAGACCAGTCCTCATCCTACTGCACCACAGCCACATCAGCCAACACCTACGGACCCTACACTGGCTCCCCATTGAGAAGAAAATCACCTTCAAACTTCTCACCCACGCACCCAAGGCACTCTACAGCACCGGACCTGCCAACCTGAACCACCGCCTCACGTTCCACGCTCCCCAGCGCTCTCTCCGTTCGGCCCAGGTCTCCCTCGCAACGCTTCCTCAGATCAAGAAAAGTAGAACAGGAGGGCGATCCTTCTCCCTCCTCGCGGCCCAGGCATGAAACTCCCTCCCTCTCCACCTCCGACAGACTGCATCGCTCCCTAAGCTGCTAATGGATAACAAGACCTGGCTCTTCGATGGAACTCAGTGAACCTCCAGGATCAGCGGAACCCTCCCTCCCACCCCCATTGCCCCTTTCCCTCAGCGCTTTGAAACCCTGGATTTATTGATTGACACACCCACACAGTCTCTTTCTTTCTCCCTCCAACTCCTCCAAGTGCACAGCTCGATTCATACACATAACAGCAGAACTTTATGCAAGAGGGGCATGTAGCAGTTGTGGACTGCACAGGTAAGAGCGGTGAGGCAGTACAGGGCAGGGGAATTCGACATACAACAGGATAAGTTACATTTTAAAAAAGTAAAGCAACTTACCTTGTGCTCGCTGCATGCCGACTCAGTGATGCGGTGAGCGTAAGATAACTGTTTTTATTTTTTAATTAAAAAAATAAAATGACTTTCCTTGCGCTCGCCGCATCACTGAAAAAATAAACCCACTTACCTTGTCTCGCTGCAATGTGACAAGTCCAAGTTTTTATTTTTTCAAGTTTAATTTAACTGATCCCATCATATGTCGACCACCACCCTGCCCTGCCTCTCCGCTCTTACCTGTGCCAGCCGCCAATGGCCTGTAGGCCACACTATATCTAAACAACAAAGGAGTGACTAGTCATTAATCAATGATAAAAGTGAAAACAGAAGAAAAAGGGGGAAAAAAGTGAGTGCAACATGAAAGTACACACATTTTTTTGTAAAACCCTCACTCACCCGTCTATTGGGTGACATGCTTCATCATTGGTTTTTTTTCACCGGGCGGGCCGAATGCCTACCCGGTGTGCTACTACACCTGCAATTGCAGTGGAGCTGGTTTGTTGAATAAAAACAGTGTAGAACGTGATAGTGAAGAGAAGTAAAAGGGTGCGAGCTCTAACCCGAACCAGACTTTAATAAAGGTTAGTGCAAGCACGCTGCTAAAAATGTTTAATGGACAGGCTTGACTATAAGTTTGAGTCAAAATGTCCCATTAAGTGCATCAAATGGTCGACATGTTTCTGCTCATTCTGGCCTCTTTGGCCGAGCTTTCATCAGGACCAACAAAGAAGGTACATACACTGGGCGGTGTGCGCACGCTAAGGCGCACCCTAACCTCAGTGTGGTTACAAAAAGGTTCAAAACTCACGGTTGTTAATACCGGATCACCCTGGTATGCCCAGGTATATAAATGTGAAGACAAGGTTTGCTTCACTTCATGGGTCGATGGCAGGGGTTTTCTTCACATCGGAAAAAACTTTCTTCCGATGACTCCCCGCGTTGTGACCTACGTGGTTCACATCCACCGCCCGAATGTAGGACACACTCCCATTAACACAGAAAAAATGTTTGCTCACACTATCTCAGAAACATGTTTGGCCGCCACCACTGTTTTATGTGCTATACCAAGGACAAGTACAGTAGTCCCCTCTCCAGTTATGAGGGCACGCCTGGTGTGCAAATCCAGGTGTATTCAGGGACCATCTTAGGCCTCTGCGCACATGCTAGATTGCTCGGGCAAAACATCAAAATAAATAGCAAATATACACGCAGCAGCAGAGCACTCAGAGCAGGGAAATACATCTGTATACCATGCAGTGGGCATTCCTGCTCTAACAATGGCAAAAGAAGTAAATAAGGGCAAAAGGAAGAAAAGAAGACCATGAAAGAAAAGAAAAAGATAATAAAAAAACAAAAAAGAGGTAAAGGGTAATAGGATACAAGAGGGAGGAAAGATAATGTAACACAACAAACGTTTATAATCAGAAAGATAAAAATAAAGGATGCAGTTCGAAAAAGAAAAAATGGTTCAAGATGTCACATAGCAGATTTAGAATGCAGCATGGTTGGGGTGAGCACAGGCGGCGAGTGAGTAAAGAGAGGCGAAGGGACGGTAGAAGCCATCTCTGCTTTGGGCACACGAGTCTGCACACACTGAAGAGATAAGCAGAGTGGCCGTACTCCTGCCAGTTGGCCACATCTTCGGCTTTGGGAGCTCATCGTGTAAGAATTATTGACTCCTAAATGCCAGGGTTCAAAGAACTCAGTCTGCCGTGGCGCAGGATAATGGCTTAACTGCAGCATGGAGGCGAAGGTGCTTATCCGCACTGTAAACACTATTGTAGTCAGTCTCTGCACCTGCTGCTAATGTACATAATTCATGCTGCCAGACAAGCACTATTTACATCAAAAAGGCCTTTGAAGAGGTGGCCTTTAATTATAGAAGACATGCATCGATGTGCAAGGCTTCGGAGTAGGGTAAACAATATTCCCAGCCAAGGAGCTGTGCAATATGATCAGTTTCAACATGTCTAGAACGAATCTGATGAACGCATGAACCAGGAACATGTGTGCACCATACCTTATGCCGTTCAAAGGTGCAAGCAAGTAAGGCCTCCTTCCTTGCATTTGCTACAGGTTGTACTGATATGGATCCGTTTAGTGACTTGTACTAGAGCAGCTCACCTGGAAACACTGCCTCGAAGCATCCCTGTAGAATGGAGCTGAACAGGATGCATAACCCAGCTGTCCAGTCTGGGTTAAGGACCAGTTTGAGGAGGGAGCTGCTCCTTCTCTCAGTTTGCTGGTGTCAGTACGGTGTCTACGGCTCAAGTGGTGGAAGCATGGCTGGAGGACGAGGTGAAGAATAATGAAGAAAACACAGGCACATGTTGGTGGTGTTGTGCTCTAGGGGCCATATTGTAATAAGTGCTCTGCGGGGCGCAATGGGCATTTGCGCCAACTTTGCGCACACACAGGGCACTTTGGTAATCCAAAAGGGGGCACAGGTGCTTCTGCATCCCCTTCACTAATTCCCAAAAGCGCTAGCACAGTTAAAACGCCAGCGCTACCATCAGGTGGCGATTTTCTCATTTGCGTAAAGGGAATTTGTTTGCCTCTGCGCACACGTCATATACACACGCCGACACAGAGGCAAAGAGGCTCTCAGGGGGTGCCCCCTGCGAGCTGCCATCTGGAGGGGAGAAAGGGGTTCTTATGGATCCCCCCAAACATCCCCTTGTAGACGGGTGCAGTCACTGCCTGCAAGGGGATCTCTAATCCCCTGTAAAACTACAGGCGGTTTGCCGCCTGCACTGTGAAAACACGGAGCAGCTGTAAGCAGCCCCTCTGTTTAGGTCTCACCTAGGTAGCGCGCATGCGCTGGCTACGAGATGACCTTCAGAAATCTGTCATCTCCTTTTCAAGCACACTCGTACTTGTGGTGGCATCCACTTTGAGGGAGCGATCAGCAGTGCGCCAACCATATGTTTTTTATTAGAATGGCTGCGCACTGGTGCTCCCGCTCCCGCTAGGGGCAAGTTACCACAAGCACGAGTGCTTTAAAACAGCAGCGGCGCGCCAACCATCTTGTTAAAAATTTTAATTAGCATGGCCGCTACTGCTGCTCCTGCTCCCGCTAGGGGTAATCTAGCACAAGCTGGTTCCACATGAAGCATCTGCGGC
This sequence comes from Lissotriton helveticus, assembly GCF_964261635.1. Lineage (NCBI taxonomy): Eukaryota > Metazoa > Chordata > Amphibia > Caudata > Salamandridae > Lissotriton > Lissotriton helveticus. The sequence continues at coordinate 1,377,982,396 of NC_136068.1, forward strand.
TGAAGAGCAGGTCCTCCACGCAGCACATGAAGGCTGAAGCCATGGGTCCGCGGCGCCCGGCGGCAGTCCCCTCCTTAGAGCCGTGCCTCTGCCAAGGGCTTGTGCTGTACTCCGCGCTGTGCTCTGTGCGCTCTGGGAAAGGGCAGGGAGCTGTGAGCAGACGGGGTTGGGGCTCACACAAACTCTGCTTTCATTGTGTTTCCTGGGCTGGTTCCATTGCCTGGCAGTCGTTGACGGCAGCTGCAGTCCTTCAGCAGAGCCAGGCGCTCACAAGACAGACTTGTGTGCTTCTCGGAGGCTTACCCAAATCTCTGCTAAGCCACGCTAGCGCGAGCTCTATTTTCCAATTACATTTTAACCCCTCTGCCACGCGCCCAGACAATAGCCATGCACTCCCTTCGCAGAAGGAAAGCAGCACCTTTTATACCGTCTCACAGAGTACACTTACCAATAATCTCTGCCCATTTTATTGTGACACAGTTTTATGTCTATCTTCTCCGTCTGCCTGAACCGGACTAATACTTGACCATCGCTCGCTCCTTTCTCAGTTTGTTTATTCAGCTGAGATGGAACGGTGCTAACTGACCTGCATTACAACAACACCGGCCTAGAGCTCCAACAATGAAGGGAAAATCAATGTAATTACAGCTGTGGTGCAAAGAACAGCAACACCAGTTCATTAGAGACCATAAAATTTGCAGTGAGACTCTCTCAAACGTCATTTTTCTGGGATTTAATCAGATCCCACGCTCGGATAAAAGTCCACTCAAGAAAGACGGTTGCAGGCTGAAGTTAATTTCTTGGTAAAATAAAAATTTCACCTTCTCTGCTATAACTCTTCAATCCCTGGCAGCTCAGCACCCAGGATAATGTGTTGCATGGCTAAACACTTAAGGTACAAAAGGCGAGACCTATTGGCTATAACAATTCTGCATGGGGTTTTGAGTGAACAGGAAGAATGGCGCTCTAAACTGTAAGCGGTAAGGTGAAAATGTACAGAATACATATGGTGCTGCGATGCAGTGCGCGCAACGAAATTCATTGTATTTATTTAAATGTTTACTTACCTGTAAAACTCTGTAATCCATACATTACTACGCCCCTCCCCCTCCCCACGTCACCGCCCTTCATTTCCTCCCACTGCCGGCCGCGGCTGATGGCAACCTCTACAAAAACTGTTGTATAACCCAACTAATAGCGACGATGATGGCGTGACATGTGAGTGCGTGATTATTAGTGACACAATAGTTTGCATTATGTATATAATGAACTGAAATAAAACAAGGGGAGAAGGGCGGTAGCGAGCAACAAAACTGTCCAATTCAATGGAGTAACTTATTCATGATTGCCAATCATAATCATATTCAGAAAGTGTATTAATGCAAACAGGTCTAAATTCGTGATGAACAGGCAGCTTAAACAAAAGAGTAGGGAAAAACAACTTATTTTATTAAGGAGGAAAAGCAAATGAGGCAAAAGGATAGGCAGGGGAACGGAGAAAACATAGGGGCCGATTAGGATGGCGGACGGAAATGGGTACTGTCCGCCATGGTGGGGGAAATTTTACTCCCGGCTGCGCCGCGGAGAAACCGCGGTTGGGATTAGGATATTCATGTCACGAAACTCCGACCGCGGCGGACGGATCACAACCAACACCGTCCGCGGTGGACGGAACACAACCAAGTCCGTCCGCGGCGGACGGAGTCCAATGAACAACCACTGCCGCGGACGGAAATGACAGCGGAAAATAAAACATGTACCGCCATACCTGAGAATACTCCATGGCCGCAATTAGGATAAATCCGCCCGTACCACGGAACTCACAGCCATCCACGTCCGCGGCGGAAACAATGCTACGAGAACCACAGCATCAGGGCGGAAGGCCAACACGCACAACATCCCTAGCGCCTAACAAATGTATGAAAGTGCACCGCAAGTCCTAAGCAAACATACGAACATTGACAAGGCCCCCCCCCCCCCAAGCACAAGCCACCATGACACGTCCCAATTATCCAATAATGCACACAAGTCAACACGCCCACCTACCACCTGACTCGCAACAACCATTGAGACACGACTACAAAAAGACACCCCCACACAACCACAATCCCTTGCACCACAGCATTGCTGCCAGCAAGAGGGCCATTCGAGACACTGCTAACTCACATAAAATCACATAGAAGACACCCACCCACCACCCTACCACACAAACACCCACCACACAAATCCTACACATCACACACCACACACCTGCACCTCCCAACTCACTCAACTCACACACTGAGCACCACACAATATGGCACCCAAAAAAAACCCCAAATTCACGGAGACAGAGTTGCGGGTAATGGTAGATGAAATTATCCGTGTGGAGCCCAACATCTTTGGGGCCCAAGTCCAGCAGACGACCGTGGCGCAAAAGAACCACATGTGGGACAGGATCGTCACTCGGGTGAATGCGTCGGGGACTGTGCCGAGGACCAAGCACGACATTCAGAGGCGGTGGCATGACCTTAAGACCAGGGTCAAGGGCATCCGAGCGAAAAACCACGCCAGAGCCAATCTTACTGGCGGTGGCACACCCCCGGAGCCCATACCCTACACCGATTGGGAGGAGAAGGTGCTGGTGATACTACACCCAGAGAGCCTAGACGGCCTTGACGAAGGAGAAGAGACTGGTGAGTACAAACCAAGCACCACGATCAGCACGACATGGTCAGGCTCACACAACTGAGAATAAACATCCCCCACGCCCCAACCCATGCACGTCGGACACCAACACACTAACATGTCCATGGCTCCCAACAGGCCCCCATGTTCACGGGGAGGGTGGTGGTGGTGGTGGTGGTGGAGGGTGGGGTGTGTGAGAGGCCCAAACTACAACTCCCAACAGGCCCCCATGTGCACGGGGAGGGTGGTGGTGGTGGTGGTGGTGGAGGGTGGGGTGTGTGAGAGGCCCAAACTACAACTCCCAACAGGCCCCCATGTGCACGGGGAGGGTGGTGGTGGTGGTGGTGGTGGAGGGTGGGGTGTGTGAGAGGCCCAAACTACAACTCCCAACAGGCCCCCATGTGCACGGGGAGGGTGGTGGTGGTGGTGGTGGTGGAGGGTGGGGTGTGTGAGAGGCCCAAACTACAACTCCCAACAGGCCCCCATGTGCACAGGGAGGGTGGTGGTGGTGGTGGTGGTGGAGGGTGGGGTGTGTGAGAGGCCCAAACTACAACTCCCAACAGGCCCCCATGTGCACGGGGAGGGTGGTGGTGGTGGTGGTGGTGGAGGGTGGGGTGTGTGAGAGGCCCAAACTACAACTCCCAACAGGCCCCCATGTGCACGGGGAGGGTGGTGGTGTTGGTGGTGGTGGAGGGTGGGGTGTGTGAGAGGCCCAAACTACAACTCCCAACAGGCCCCCATGTGCACGGGGAGGGTGGTGGTGGTGGTGGTGGAGGGTGGGGTGTGTGAGAGGCCCAAACTACAACTCCCAACAGGCCCCCATGTGCACGGGGAGGGTGGTGGTGGTGGTGGTGGTGGAGGGTGGGGTGTGTGCGACAGGAAACAGAAATGTCTACAAATCAATGTAACCATGTACTGTCCACATTACTGACCAGCTCGATCTTGTCCCTCAGGTGATCGTCAACTGACTGGGGAAAGCAGTACCCGGCCGCCAGCCTCGCCTCCCACACCTACAGGACTCTCTGCTGACGACGACACAGGCAGCTCCGGGGCGGAGGATGGAGCGGGACCAAGCACGCAGCCAGGGCCATCTGGCTCACAGGGACTCCCGGGACCGACCAACGTCGCATGTGTGACTCCCGCGGCACCTGTCTCTGTGATCTGCACAGTCCCCACCACCACCAGTACCACCAGTACCACCACTACCACCAGTACCACCACTACCACCAGCACCACGACTCCTGCCGGTGCCACCCAGCATGACCCAGCGTGCAACGCTGGTCCAACGGCCCCACACACAAGCAGGGTGAGTGGGCCACAAACACAGGCAACGGGACAACTGCCAATCAGGCGAGCCACACACCGCCGGTCAGAGGAGGGACAGCTACCCGAGCCAGTGGCACAGTCCCTACAAGCTCTTGCCAGGTGCCAGGCCTCATACGACCGGTCCCAGGCAAACGCTGATCGTGTTCACCAGGACTCAGTGGACAACACCAACATCCTGCGCGAGATCTCTGGCATCCTTGGCCAGATGTTGGTGATCATGGGCCAGCAGGCAACGATGTGGAGGGAATGGGTTGGCCGGAACAACCCCCCCCCCTCCACCAAGTGTGTCAGCGCCACCGCCACCGTCACCTCCGCCTCCCCCGTCACCTCCGCCTCCGCCTCCACCGCCGCCACCACCACCTGAGTCCCTGGCGACGGATGTGGCCCATCACCAACCTGCCCTCCCAGCTGACTCTGTACCACCTCCGAGACGGAGGGGGCGGCCGAGGCAGGAAGTGGCTGAGAGCAGTGTTGGAGCGCCAGGCACACGCTCCAAGAGGGGACGACCTTGACAATGCCACTGCCTGTGCCAGACATTCACCCTGCAAACCATCCTGTCCCACATAGACAATCATTGCCACTGGTCTGCTGGACTAGCCTGACACACCCCAATGTGGTGTCAGCACGGACATTTCATCTGCCATTACCTTCAACTCCAACTCCCTCCCCCCCACTTACTTGTAAATATTCACCAGCACAAAAGCACAACCTGTCAATAAATTGCATTTACTCACACAATGATGTTTTGCCTCCATGTTTATTCACATGATTGCCATCAGATACAGACGTAAACAGGTACAGGGATCATAGTCGCACATGATCATGGCGCTGCGGGAGTGACCTAGAGAAAACCAGAGACAGCAAACACACGTCACTAAAGAGATTCACACACATCACAACACAATGCACAGCAACATTACACAAACGACAACCATCACACAAGCATGGGATGGGAGCACACACATCATGGACACTCCTATGTCCAAAGACATGAAGACACACATGTGCAACCATCACAAACCACACCCAGCTGATTAACCCCATATCCACACAACACCAGAAAACATACATGAGCCATTGTCAACCGCCACTAGAGGTAGATACTCACATTCAAGGGAAGTAGCGATCAATGAGCTGGCGCCTCTGGTCCACACCTTCCTCCTCACCACTATCCTCATCAGTCGACATGGGTGGGATGGGAGGCCGAGGAACTCCTTCGTCTTCAGGGTCCAACAGCAGTTCAATGTTATTGCGTACTGCCAGGTTGTGGAGCATGCAGCAGGCAATCACGATCTTGCATACTTTTCCTGGTGAGTAAGGCAGGGCCCCTCCGGTCTTATCGAGGCACCGAAACCTAGACTTGAGCAGTCCAAAGGTACGTTCGATGACTCTCCGTGTCCTTCCATGTGCCTCATTGTACCGCATTTCACCCGCCGTCCTCGGATTACGTAGGGGACTGAGGAGCCAGGGCCGGTTTGGGTAAGCCGAGTCACCTATGTAGGGGGATGACAGAGACAAACATCAGAACAAGATATGGTGGGTACCCCATGCAACACAGAGATCACAAGAGTCCCAACTGCACACTCACCAACAAGCCACGCTTGACCGGGTGGCAGATTTGCCATGAGTCGTGGGACATTGCTGGTTCGCATGATGTGGGCGTCATGTGCGGATCCAGGAAATCTTGCACACACATGGGAGATGATGTTGCTCGCCAGGCACACCACCTGCACGTTCAGCGAATGAAAGTGTTTTCGATTCCTGAACACTTGTTCGCGTGCCCGTGGTGGAATGAGCGCGATGTGCGTGCCATCAATTGAGCCCACAACGTGAGGTATGTGGCCCAGTGCATAGAAACCAGCTTTGACAGCTGGCAACTCTTCCGGACGTGGGAAATGTATGTACTCATCCTTGTACAGCATCATAGCTGTTAACACATCCCGAAGAACCGTGCTGAACATGGCCTGTGACATACCCCCGGCACCTCCAACTGTATACTGAAATGTGCCAGTAGCGAAGAAATGTAGTACCGCCATGACCTTTGCAGTGGGTGTAAACGAGCCAGGATACGTTCTACGTGGCTGCAGATGAGGAGACAATTGAGCCACAAGCTCCAGCAACCGACGTCGATCCAGCCTGAATTTCCGAATCACCTCCTCGTCTACCATATCCTCCAGCAGAGTGTATGGGCGATGCACATTTGGAGCCCTCCTGTGTGGGAGAGAGATGTAACTTAGGTCAACTTACAAACGACGCATACGTGTACAACTCCATCACATGTGTACCTTACTGACAAAACTTCAGTCGTCACCCTAATGTATCGTAGACACATCACAGACACTCATGCAACTGCATGCACACAAACGATAAGTTTACACACGCCATGTCATCAAGCACAAATGCCACCACCAATGATGATGTGCATACGGTAATGACATGCATGGTGACAGAACGTATAAATCACATACACGGAATGCATGTGTACCACCACCACTGTAGTCACCTCGACACAACAAGAAACTGACAACAGATGCATTAATTGGCCACACAGCCGTGATGTACTGTGTAGTTGTGAAGATGTAACAACGTCTGTAGGGTCAAACCCGACGTCAACACGTACAAATGCACATCTGTTGCCCATTGTGTGCCGACCGATGTCCATTGTATGGACACACATGCTATATTGTATGACATATGACCTTTCACAATCACGCTCACATCCCTCATGACGCAACTGCACACAACACATCACGGTGCAGCGTCTGACAAGATCACATATTTGGCGCCGCCATGGCGGTGCTCAACTGCCGCTACTTCCCAAAGGCCATATGCGGCCTGCGTCCCTCTTCCCATTGGCTGCATGTGCAGGGACCGTCACGGGCACACATCGGCAACCGCACGTGCAAGCTTCAGGCACGGATGCTTCAGTTGCAACAATGTACTATCACTGGCGCCTCCATGGCGGTGCACGTACACAGCGGGGGAGGTGCAGGCCTATACACCCTGCAGATGTACTCAATGGACATGCCAGTTCATGACCCCCCTTACAGTCACCTTGCATCATCCACCGTACACCGGCCGGAGCGGCCGGCCCATGAACAACCGCCGTGCCCGGCCATGAACAACCGCCGGTCCCGGCCATGAACAACCGCCGTGCCCGGCCATGAACAACCGCCGTGCCCGGCCATGAACAACCGCCGGTCCCGGCCATGAACAACCGCCGGTCCCGGCCATGAACAACCGCCGTGCCCGGCCATGAACAACCGCCGGTCCCGGCCATGAACAACCGCCATGCCCGGCCATGAACAACCGCCGGTCCCGGCCATGAACAACCGCCGTGCCCGGCCATGAACAACCGCCGGTCCCGGCCATGAACAACCGCCGTGCCCGGCCATGAACAACCGCCGTGCCCGGCCATGAACAACCGCCGGTCCCGGCCATGAACAACCGCCGGTCCCGGCCATGAACAACCGCCGTGCCCGGCCATGAACAACCGCCGGTCCCGGCCATGAACAACCGCCGGTCCCGGCCATGAACAACCGCCGTGCCCGGCCATGGCGGTTGTGTTCATGGCCGGGCACGGCGGTTGTTCATGGCCGGGCACGGCGGTTGTTCATGGCCGGGACCGGCGGTTGTTCATGGCCGGGCACGGCGGTTGTTCATGGGCCGGCCGCTCCGGCCGGTGTACGGTGGATGATGCAAGGTGACTGTAAGGGGGGTCATGAACTGGCATGTCCATTGAGTACATCTGCAGGGTGTATAGGCCTGCACCTCCCCCGCTGTGTACGTGCACCGCCATGGAGGCGCCAGTGATAGTACATTGTTGCAACTGAAGCATCCGTGCCTGAAGCTTGCACGTGCGGTTGCCGATGTGTGCCCGTGACGGTCCCTGCACATGCAGCCAATGGGAAGAGGGACGCTGGCCGCATACGGCCAATCGCAAGTAGCGGAAGCTGTGCACCGCAACAACAGGGCCAGTCATTGGCCCATTTCACGATCACGCTTCCAGGGCTGACCAATTGCTGGCGACGTATGCCACTGACACGTGCTGAGGGCCCTATATATGTGTCTTGGCCAAAATGAAACTTCCTACCCTGGGGACCAGTGCTGCCTGTGACCATCACCTCGACCTGCTGCTGCTGCTGCTGAGCTGACCACCGACTGCTGCCTGTGACCATCACCTCGACCTGCTGCTGCTGCTGCTGAGCTGACCACCGACTGCTGCCTGTGACCATCACCTCGACCTGCTGCTGCTGCTGCTGAGCTGACCACCGACTGCTGCCTGTGACCATCACCTCGACCTGCTGCTGCTGCTGCTGAGCTGACCACCGACTGCTGCTCTAGTGCCATACTCCGTGATCTTGCCATGTCGAGTGGCAAAGAGATCCGGTCTCGACCCTTCACCGCCGCGGAGCTTGATGTCCTCGTGGACGGTGTACTCCGCAACTATGGACGCCTCTACGGCGCACCGGGACGGGTGGTAAGTGCAGTGTGGGACATGTTGGTGTGCATGAGGGGGCCAAATGATCAGGCCTATTTATATCTTAGCTGTGTAGTGTGGGCTAGACATATGTTCCTGATTGTGCATGGCTGCTGACAGTAACGTCTTGCCCCTATGTGTGTGACAGGCCACCTGTCCACTGACTTAAACCCTTTTGTCTCCCATCATGGTAGGTCAAGCTGCACCTTCGCAAGGACCTGTGGAGGACCATAGCACGGGAAGTACGGGCATTGGGGGTGTGCAACAGACGACATACACACTGCCACAAACGCTGGGACGACATTTCCAGGCTGAGCAAGAATGTAGCGGAAGTAACACTGGGCCTGATTCCAAGGACGCCCCGTCTGGCCCGACGCTCCATGACCCCTCTCATGCACCGTATCATTGCAGTGACGCATCCTGAACTGGCCGAACGTCTGAGTGCCGATCAACAGCAAACTAGCGGTGAGCATACTGTCTGTGTAGGAAACTTGTGAGTGCTATGCATGTATTGGTGCACAGACACACTATTGAGTTCCGTGTTGCGTATGTATGCCTGTGATGGCATTTTGGTCCCATTGGGTGGTACTCATTTGACATCCAGGTCCGCCATGTTGACACGCCACTTGCTTAGTAGTTGAGTGTTAAAGCACATCCCCTAGTGGTCCATGGCCCCATGGCAGAAAATGTGAGGATGACTGGTAGGGGTGGGCCATGTGCAGGATGAGGGCTCATGAACCTTTGTCTGCTATGTGATTTGGCTATCCTGTTCCTTCTGTACGTGAGTGTGCCCATGACTCACACATCTTTTCTGTGCATTTCAGCTTTGACAGAGGACACTCAGCCACAGACGGTGGAGAGTAGCCGAGGAAATGAGTCCGGCTCAGACTTCGCACACACGCAGACTGACACGGAGGAGGCCAGCGCCGGAGAGGGGGACAGGACCGTCCCTGAGGACTCGCATGTGGAGACACCATCGTCCTCCTCGTCGGACACTCTTGGTGAGCCTGCACTGTTGTCACAGACTGGGAGTGGGCACTCATCACCTTCTGTCGGAAGACAGCACACAGGGCCCACACTTCCGCCAACTGCACCATGTATTGTTCGTGGCCGGAGGAGTAGGGGGAGCAGAGTGGCGTTCGGTGCAGGTACCGCTGCCCCTGCCACGGTGAGCCAAAATGCACTGTGTGCTGAGGCCGTGGATCTGCTGCGACAGCTGTGTGTGGGTCAGACCAATATGACAAATGCTTTCCAGGACCATGATAGGAAGTTGGGGCAGGTGGTGGCATTCATGGAAGGGATGCATGGCGATCTTGCAGGTCTACACAGGACAGTGCAGTCATTGGCAAGCAGTGTGTCGTCTGCAATAGTACAGTCGAATGAACAGGGTGCTACTTCTGTTTCCCCATCTACACCGCTGGATGTCTCAGGGGGTAGTGATTATTCAGAGCAGGACTCAAATACAGGTTATTGCACTAGAAGCAGCGTCAGACAGCACGTCAGGGCACGCAGGGCACAGACCCCATCCCCTAGATCAGCTAAATCTGTTCACGTAGACGACGTCAGATGCACTGGAGTACACACACAGGATCCACAAGTGTTGTTGGGGGACATGCCTTCCGGAGCTACACAGACATTCAACACGAAAGGTACTCCGAAGGCAAGGGATACTCACATGTCCATGGACTGTTCCTTGGACAAGGCCAGTCAGAAGACAAAGGCACCTACTAAGAGCAGGGAGACTCCCAAGAGCAGGCCCACAGCAGAGGTAAGGGACACTCCCAAGGACAGTGAGAAGACTAAGGCACCTACTGAGAGCAGGGAGACTCCCAAGAGCAGGCCCACAGCAGAGGTAAGGGACACTCCCAAGGACAGTGAGAAGACTAAGGCACCTACTGAGAGCAGGGAGACTCCCAAGAGCAGGCCCACAGCAGAGGTAAGGGACACTCCCAAGGACAGTGAGAAGACTAAGGCACCTACTAAGAGCAGGGAGACTCCCAAGAGCAGGCCCACAGCAGTGGATAGGAACACTCCCAAGGACAGTGAGAAGACTAAGGCACCTACTAAGAGCAGGGAGACTCCCAAGAGCAGGCCCACAGCAGTGGATAGGAACACTCCCAAGGACAGTGAGAAGACTAAGGCACCTACTAAGAGCAGGGAGACTCCCAAGAGCAGGCCCACAGCAGTGGATAGGAACACTCCCAAGGGCAGGGACACACACAGGGAGCAGGTGTCTGCTGGAGGCAGGTGCACCACAGACGACAAGTCTGCTGGCAGGAACAGGGCGGCGAGCAGGGCACAGGCTACATCCAGAGACAACACTCCACCTAAGGATAAGGCACAACCTACGGACAAGGCATCTAGCATGGACAATGGCGCTATCAAGGACAGGCATACTTCACCCCTGGCTGCACTGAGGCTGATGTTTTCTACTAAACGCCAAACTGATGTCTCCGCGGCGGAGTCCCCCCATACCTCCACTCCCATCCAGGCCAGTCAGAAGCAGAGGAGGGTGTCCCCTGTTGTTGCATCCCCCATTACACATCATTCCGAGTCCAGGCGGCAGGCACAGAGCAAACGACAAGCAGGCTCCAGCACCTCCCCCGAAACCAGATCCCCGGCAGCAGTTGCTCCACCTATGCTGGGTGGTGATTCTTTGGAGTCCCCACCACTTGGCAGTCCTGTCCTGTCCAGGGTGCACTCACACCTCCCTAAGAAACGCAGACACACACCATTGACACCTGCCAACCCCGATTTGGCTCTAGGTGAGCTATCCCCAGCTCCCAGGCCCACCCTGCCTCCTGGCCCATACAGCCCTGTGGCTCATCATTTCAGTTGTCCCAGTGGCGCTGGTGCAGTTGACTCTCATGTATCAGATGGTGGCACAGTGTCAGTTGTGCCCTCTCCTGTTGCAGGTCCTGGCAGTGTATCTGGGTCTATGGCTCACGTGTCAGTTAGAAGATCTGTGGCTGTGTTGCACACTCCTGTTTCTGGTGCTGGCAGTCTGTCTGGGTCAGTGGCTCACGTGTCAGTGACTACATCTGTGGCTGTGTCTCACACTCCTGTTGCTGGTGCTGCCAGTGTGTCTGGGTCCGTGGCCCATGTGTGTGTCACTCGGGCTGTGGCTGTGTCTCACACTCCTGTTGCTGGTGCTGCCAGTGTGTCTGGGTCCGTGGCCCATGTGTGTGTCACTCGGGCTGTGGCTGTGTCTCACACTCCTGTTGCTAGTGCTGCCAGTGTGTCTGGGTCCGTGGCCCATGTGTGTGTCACTCGGGCTGTGGCTGTGTCTCACACTCCTGTTGCTGGTGCTGCCAGTGTGTCTGGGTCCGTGGCCCATGTGTGTGTCACTCGGGCTGTGGCTGTGTCTCACACTCCTGTTGCTGGTGCTGCCAGTGTGTCCGAGGCAGGTAGTTCACGCAGTCCCCCTGAATCTGTGATGTGAGGTGCTGTACACTTCACTCAAATGTTACTTCACATGGTGTGTCCATTGAGAACTGCGTGGCACTCTTGTGGTCCCTGTGACGGGTTGGTAGGGACACGTAGTTGTGCTGCCTCTGATGTACCTGCTCTGTAATGCACAATGCCCTGTTGATGCTCTGATACTGCATGCTGACCTCTCGTTACCTGCTGTGATGTACCTGCTCTGTACTGCACAATGCCCTGTTGATGCTCTGATACTGCATACTGCCCTCTCGTTACCTGCCTATGATGTACCTGCTCTGTACTCTACAATGCCCTGTTGATGCTCTGATACTGCATGCTGCCCTCTCGTTACCTGCTGTGATGTACCTGCTCTGTACTGCACAATGCCCTGTTGATGCTCTGATACTGCATACTGCCCCTCTCACGTGCTGCCTCTGATGGGCCTGTTCTGTGCAATGGACTGTTGATGCAATTTGCCCCTCTCACGTGCTGCCTCTGATGGGCCTGTTCTGTGCAATGGACTGTTGATGCACTTTGCCCCTCTCACGTGCTGCCTCTGATGGGCCTGTTCTGTGCAATGGACTGTTGATGCACTTTGCCCCTCTCACGTGCTGCCTCTGATGGGCCTGTTCTGTGCAATGGCCTGTTGATGCACTTTGCCCCTCTCACGTGCTGCCTCTGATGGGCCTGTTCTGTGCAATGGACTGTTGATGCACTTTGCCCCTCTCACGTGCTGCCTCTGATGGGCCTGTTCTGTGCAATGGACTGTTGATGCACTTTGCCCCTCTCACGTGCTGCCTCTGATGGGCCTGTTCTGTGCAATGGACTGTTGATGCACTTTGCCCCTCTCACGTGCTGCCTCTGATGGGCCTGTTCTGTGCAATGGACTGTTGATGCACTTTGGCCCTCTCACGTGCTGCCTCTGATGGGCCTGTTCTGTGCAATGGACTGTTGATGCACTTTGCCCCTCTTGGTTATTCTCCCAGTAGGCCCCCTGCGTGTGTTGTTTTCTTTTTATCTGTAATTCTCTCTTTTTTAATGTGTTATGTTAGTTTACTGCAGCCTTCGTTAATTAAAAGCGCCGGGACACTCTTTTTGAGTAGCTGTGCGCTCTACAAAAGCCATTTTAACATAACATAACATAACATAACTGTTGATGCACTTTGCCCCTCTCACGTGCTGCCTCTGATGGGCCTGTTCTGTGCAATGGACTGTTGATGCACTTTGCCCCTCTCACGTGCTGCCTCTGATGGGCCTGTTCTGTGCAATGGACTGTTGATGCACTTTGCCCCTCTCACGTGCTGCCTCTGATGGGCCTGTTCTGTCCAATGGACTGTTGATGCACTTTGCCCCTCTCACGTGCTGCCTCTGATGGGCCTGTTCTGTGCAATGGACTGTTGATGCACTTTGGCCCTCTCACGTGCTGCCTCTGATGGGCCTGTTCTGTGCAATGGACTGTTGATGCACTTTGCCCCTCTCACGTGCTGCCTCTGATGGGCCTGTTCTGTGCAATGGACTGTTGATGCACTTTGCCCCTCTCACGTGCTGCCTCTGATGTACCTGCTCTGTACTGCACAATGCCCTGTTGATGCTCTGATACTGCATACTGCCCTCTCGTTACCTGCTCTGATGTACCTGCTCTGTACTCTACAATGACCTGTTGATGCTCTGATACTGCATACTGCCCTCTCGTTACCTGCCTATGATGTACCTGCTCTGTACTGCACAATGCCCTGTTGATGCTCTGATACTGCATGCTGCCCTCTCGTTACCTGCTCTGATGTACCTGCTCTGTACTCTACAATGCCCTGTTGATGCTCTGATACTGCATACTGCCCTCTCGTTACCTGCCTATGATGTACCTGCTCTGTACTGCACAATGCCCTGTTGATGCTCTGATACTGCATGCTGCCCTCTCGTTACCTGCTCTGATGTACCTGCTCTGTACTCTACAATGCCCTGTTGATGCTCTGATACTGCATGCTGCCCTCTCGTTACCTGCTCTGATGTACCTGCTCTGTACTGCACAATGCCCTGTTGATGCTCTGATACTGCATGCTGCCCTCTCGTTACCTGCTCTGATGTACCTGCTCTGTACTCTACAATGCCCTGTTGATGCTCTGATACTGCATACTGCCCTCTCGTTACCTGCCTATGATGTACCTGCTCTGTACTGCACAATGCCCTGTTGATGCTCTGATACTGCATGCTGCCCTCTCGTTACCTGCTCTGATGTACCTGCTCTGTACTCTACAATGCCCTGTTGATGCTCTGATACTGCATACTGCCCTCTCGTTACCTGCCTATGATGTACCTGCTCTGTACTGCACAATGCCCTGTTGATGCTCTGATACTGCATGCTGCCCTCTCGTTGCCTGCTATGTTGTACCTGCTCTGGTGCCCACTTTGCCCATGCTCACGCATACACTGTGATTTGACCCCTATTTTGGACAATAAAGGTAGTCTATCAAGGCTCGTGGTCTGTCGTTGCCATTCCTGCTTGCGTACTGCAAATGTGTATTCGTATATGCTTCTCATCAGTGGTTTCGGTAACATGACACTCCCCCTCCCTACGTCACGTCCCTTGCTGGTATTCCCCTCCAGACAGCCAATGGTTTGTACCTTACCTGCGTCGTCGTCCATAGTAGGCCATGACTAGGACGTGGTGGATCGCGAAGAGCATCGGGAAAGCGTGTAGCGCCGGGTCCATGGTGGTGGTCAGCTTGCGGTGGGTATCTCGGCTGTGTCACCTATGTTCGCTGTGGGGATTCCGCCGTGTTAAGACAGGTTGTTTTTCCGCTGCGGTTTTATGTGTGTTTTCCGCCATCTTGATTTGGGGGACGGTCTTAGACGTCAGTGCGTACGGCGGAGCGTCCGGATGTGTTCCGTCCGCCGCGTGGTCGTGTGTAGTTGGCCGGCGGAGCGTGCTTTTCCGTCGCGGACGGAAATTTGACACGTTTTCCTATCCTTGATATGGCGGACGGAGTATCCGCAGCAGGCGGACACGGAAAAGGCTTTTTCCGCCTACTCCAGGGCCGCGGTGGCTCTTCCGTCCGCCATCCTGATCGACCCCATAATGTGGAGGTGGCCTAGCTCAGGCGAGGTGTATAAGAAGAATAAGAGCGTGGTCAAAGTGAAGTGAAGTAGTGGAATAAGGTACCTGAATGTAGATTAATATAAGTGCAGATCTGGAAAAGGAGGCAATGAGGGAAAACGTCACATGAGTGCACAATGTATACCAGCCGGTACACATGGGAATATAACAGAAAAAGGGGGCACTATACAGCGAAAAGTCACCGCTGGACCGGTGATATTTCCAACCCGGTCAGAACGGGTATAAAGGAACTTAAAAGTAATTTGCGGCGTGCAGATGAAATGAAAAGGGGGAGGATGGTTAGGTCCCTTCCCCATGGAAACCGGATCCTGCTAAGACAGGCGGGAACGTCCGTCTTCAGTGCGTCCTGTCTGGAAAAGTAAATGGGGATAGTAAGACCGGACCCACACAAAGTGAAGGGTCTGCAAAGGATAGAAGGGCGCAAATGCAGGGCATACCAATGTGTGGTGCAGCGAAAAATTTCTCTCTGGATCCGTCTCGCTTTAAGAATGTGGAAGGAGCGGATAAAACAAAAGCTCTATAAGTAGGGAGAAGGGTCGGAGTCGTGAAACGACTAGAGCGTCCAAAAAGGAGGCAGAAGGGTGCCTGGAAGTGAGTATGAGGAGCGTAAAAAGCATAAAGGTAGAGAGAGAAGGGAATTAGACAGGAAAACATGGATAAATGAAAGAACACAGTGTGCAACTCATAACCAAATATCAATTGACCCACTGACCATCACAATTTATATAGATGAATGGAAAAGTTCCAACAAGAGGTCTAACAAGACAAAAGAAATATAGTGCAAGTGGCAGAAATCCTGTGACTCACTGAGCACGGTGACTTTTCGCTGTATAGTGCCCCCTTTAGGTGCACTCTAGAATTAACATATTTGCAGTTTATTTCATAGTTGCATTTGTTGAAACCAGAAAACGTTTTTGTACCATGGCGAGCACATTTGCAGACACCACAGCAAGCACATTTGAAGAAACCCTTCGTGTGTGGAGTAAGCCATGAGGCGGTTCCTGTAGCACGTGGTACCGTGGGGCTGAGTCTGTTTCTCAGTGTTCTGTCGGATCTGTAGGTGATCTGGGGTCTTGATGTGATTACCTCCCTTAAAGTTTTGTCAGCAAGTAAAATATTCTAGTGTTTGATGAGGCTTTTCTTGATCACCAAGCTCATGTCATTGTAGTCTGTGATAAGTCTCACTGGTTGAGCGGATGGAATATTGCGGTTCTTCTCACGGAGTGTGGCGTCCCTCTCAATTTTCTCAATCCTTAAAGCTGCTTTATGGATAGCATGCTGTTTGTATCCCCTTTTGTGTCCACCAGAAAAGGCATATTATAGTGAAGTACTTTGCGTTGTGGAGGACATTTCAAACTCAGCCGCAGTATGAGTTCTCATCAAGACAGGACAGGGTGGGGACACCTAAGTGGAAATAAAATATATAAATTAGGCAAGAATGAGCCACTTCTTTGGTGCTGTTCTCTACTCACAGTGAGCAGTGATACCTGGATATGTCTGGCACATAGGGAGAATCCTGAGTCCAGACTTTACCTGCTAATAAGGGTGAGACACACTGATTAACTACTGCTTAGGGTGTTTATAGACTCGGAGGGCAAGGAGACTCACGCCCAAGTGCCACTTCCCAAAACTCTTCATTGTGCAGGTCCAAATTGGCTGGTGAAGTCAGCAGCCTGTCCGCACCAACTTTACCAGGCCGTTGAGGCCAGCCACCAGGTACTAACTGCTGGTTTTCCCTCATGATGTTCTGGTCGGTCTCTAATTCGCTCTCACATTACCAGCATGAGGACTAGCACAAAATGATCAACATCTGACTCGATGATCGGATAAAATGGAGGTCATAATTCTCAGTCTTGGTTAGGTTAAGCATCCTACTAAGAGCGACCCCGTTCACGCCTCCTCAGTCACTGCAAAGGTTCATTATGTGAGAGGGTGGCTGGGGTCAGTGCAGTCAGGGCAGGTGAAGGCTCCTCCACATGCCAGGAGAAAATCCTGGACACAGACAAGGCTTTTTCCCCCACTCTGATGCATATGCATCTGTAACATGCACCACACAAATGCTGACAGTGTTGAGCGATCTACCTTTGGAGTAGGTCATTCCTCAGGACATTTCCTGAAACAGGTTCTTGCATCGGTTTGGAAAAGAAGCAAGCGGATGGACTTGTTTTTACTGTGAATATGCATTAGCTGGTGTTGTCTGGAGCCTTTATCGTTGGGCTTGCCTCCAGAAAGCTTTGTGTTTGGAAATCAGCTCATTTACTACACACTGTTGACGGTCTAAGCTGCTTGTTTCTTATTGTTCACTCTATGGTTGGGCAGTCTTCTTTCCACTCCCCATTGCCAGGCCATGGCTTACCGCTGTCTCATCCCCTCACTCAAATGGGCTAGTGGACAGAGATTCAAAGAAGCTCTGGATACCAATGGGAAGCTGCACTTTTTTTATGAGAACCTGGTGGGCCTATTCAAAGTATATGACGTGAACCAGGTAGGCTCAATCTGAATAGCAGATTATCTTCTTCAGCAAGGTGCTTTTAATCTTACTCATGCCTGGACATCTACACCATGCAATCAATCAATTCAGTCTGTATTCGGCTTGTAAAACCATAAAAGAGTACACAGCACATATAGCCATAAATCTACAATCATTATATCAAAGCAATTACAATTTAAAAACAAGTACATAGATCGAAATATAGAGCAGTGGTGGCTGACTCTGTACGGAGATGGTGTGGCAAGAGGGGGAAAGGCTTGATATAAAAATAAAAATGTAACTTACCTTCTTCGTCGCTGCCGCCGCAAGTCTCTCCTCAGTCCTCGCAGAACACCAAAAGCACCCAAACTCCTGGACTCTCCCAGCCCGTCATGATGCTGCAGGAGCAGCGTCGTGATCGGCATTCGGCAGCTCAGGCAGTAACTTGGAGGCTGGGCATGTGAAGCTCAGTGGAGAACATGTCAAGTGTGCATGACTCAGTGGACGGCCCTAGACGGCCGACTCAGCCGTCACGCGCACTTAGGGAGAGAGTGCAAACTACTACTGCTCCATCTGACGGTGGGGAGCCTAGCCCGCCATGCCTGACCTGGCTGGAGTCGGAGTCCCGCAAAGAAAAATAAAATGATAATAACTTCTTGTCATTTTATTTTTCTTTAGCACTGCTCAATGAGCAGTATGGCGACGCTCCACCGCCTTAATGCAGGAGCCGCCACTGATATAAATTGACCTCTACACATCTGTCCTTCATGTCCTTCACCTGAAACAGCAATATGTGCACCACAAACCGATGTGAATATAAGTACTTTAAAACAACATGTGATAAATGTATGAACTGGAATGGAACTCGTTTTTTTTAATAGAAACTGTTTCCTTGAAAAACCAATTACTTCAACTAAAATAAACTTTCCAGTCAAACAACCTTTAACATCATCTAGTTAAAAATATTATACATATTTTTTAAGTCATCCGTCCGGAAGACTTAAGATGTATTATGTTACCTCTGTCCCTAATGGATGCCCTACCTTCTCCTGACCCTAGAGTGATTTGCAGCATCCCAGTGTTGTGTACCCAGAGTCTTGCTCAGTGCTGAGCTGTGCTGCTGCTATGTATTGCTATGAGAGCGTGGAACTGTCACCATTTATCAAAATGGAGGCCTCAAGCCAACATGCTGTCTGCCTCGTAGGCCTTTATTTTTCATGCATGATAAACACTGCTCTGCTAACCCTTGGGCCTCTGCCAACAATGATCTGCAACAAAGAGCTCTGAGCTGAGTTGCAACTAAAGAGTGATCTTTGGGGCAAATGTACGTACAATGAATGCATTCGGTAAAAGTGGTTGTAATTTGTGAACTGAGGGGCATATTATCAAGACAGGCGATAAAATTATCGCCGCTTTAGCGGCAGAAAACTGCGAAGGACTTTTAACATGGGCTTCAATTGGAATTCCATAGAGCATATTATCAAGCCCATTATCGCCGTTTTAGCGACAGATTTCTGGTGCTAAAACGGTGATAATTGTATTGCCTGTCTTGATAATATGCCCCTGAGTTTTACTGAATGCATTGATATTTTTTTTGAACCAACCTTTATACTTACAGATCCGTTCACAAAATACCTAATTGTAGTGGGTCACAATTCGACCTTCCTCCGTAATATTAATGAAGTAGGTTGCAAATGGCGACCTACTACGATTCATTTCCATCATGGGATGGTGGCCTTTCTAAAACCTAGATTGTTTTCTAAAAGGAAAAACATAATGCGTTTAAAGAAAAGAAAAGTTTCACAAACTTTTTTTTGGAAGTATGCTGTTGTCCCGTGGATCATGGCCTACTCCTAAAAAACCTTTTTCAACATTCCCAAAGGAGAGGAGGCCTCTTAGGGACCCTTTCTATTTTTGTGAATGTATTACCACCTCCTTTGATGTGTTGGAAAAATATTAATGTTTTGAGACCAGATTTTTTTTTTTTTTTTTTTTTTTAAAGACCTTTATTGTACACTTTCAGCATGACACAGCATAAGGCCTACAACCCGTTCGGGCCGGCCGCAGCAGGACTAGAGTTCAGGCATTATAAATAGGATATCACAGCTGCGTGGCCGACAACGCGAGGGTCCGGCAGCGAATAGAAACTATGTGTACTATATATAAAGTATTTCAGGCATACGACATGGCTTAGGTCTATGATTTTACAATAACCAAATAACAAAACTTTTCCGCTAACTGTAAAGGCACACGTAGCACAGCAGTCCTACAAAGGTGAGAGAGTAAACATCCATACCTTGCAGTATATTGTTAACCATCAGTGCGGCCACCAACCCGTCCCCTATATCCCAGTATTCGTGCACAAAGGGCAGTAAACAGCGCATTAGATCACACAACCATCAGCCTCGAAAGACCAGGCTCAGCCCTCAATCTGAAAGGTCCTCATCCGGGTCAACTTGTGGTGGCTCACAGATATCCCCCCTAAATTTATTCCATGCTCCCCAGATTTGCCCCCATTTTGCCGGGCATCCTCGATGAACAAACACTGCCTTTTCGGCCACCATGGCCTCGTCCATATCTTTGCACCAGTCTCTCAGCGTGGGCAGGACGTCGGAACCCCACAGTTTGGCTATATTGCGCTTCGCCACCATCATACCCAGCACAGCCCAATCCTGCTGACGATGAGTTAGATCTTCCGCCTCCCAAATGTTTATCAGACAGCGACGTGGGTTGGGCAGCAGGGAAACGTTCGTGGTTTGAGAAATGGTTCGCATAACCGCTGCCCAGTATGCGGCCACACATCTACAGTCCCAGATCGTGTGGTAAAAAGTCCCCCTCACCCCGCATCCACGGAGGCAAAATTCGTGAGAGGCCCTCCCTATTTTGTAAAGAACCGTTCTGGTGTAGTATGTGCGGTGAACAATTTTCAACTGTACCAGTTTAAGTCTGGACGGAATCGCCGATTCCTTTGTCGAGGAGAGCACCTCCTGCCATTCTGAGTCATCAAGATCACCGACATCTCCCGCCCAACAAAGGCGTAACTTGGACAGCATATCAGGGAGGTTGTCGACCAGTTTCCTATATGTGAGGGATGTCGCTTTGTGGGGCATATGTTCTGTAAGCAGTCTATCTTCTAGAGGGGTGGAGTCCTCCAATGCTGTGCCAGTCGGGATGGTTGAGAGAAGTGCGTGTCTTATTTGCAAATATCTGTAATATTCTGATTGGGCCATATCGTGCTTGGTTTGTAGAAACGCAAAGTCAACTATGGTAAATTTTCTCCAGAGGTCACCCACTACGGAGATACCTATGGAGTCCCATGCCTGGAACCCCTTGCTATTACCCATGAACCCCAATTGGTGTGAGTCCCACAGGGGTGTCATTAGCGTAATAACGTGTGCGCAATGAAGGTGTCTATGTGCTTTGTACCAGATCTGTATTGTGTGACGGGTCGGGCCTATCAGATCAGATGGGACTCTACGACTATACAGGGTTCTTAGTAGTCCCCTGGGTTCAATACCTTGCCTATCCGCCAAAAAGGCTGGTTCTGTTTGCGCGGCGTGGAGCCAGTAATTAATTTGCTTAAGGTGGGCAGCCCAGTAGTACAGTTCAATATTGGGAAGCGCTATACCCCCATCATACCAGTCCTTTACCAGGTTGTATTGCGCAATCCGGGCCGGTTTCCCGTCCCATAGTAAAGTCGATACAGCTGCCGCAATATTCTTAAAGTAGGAGGGGGATACCGGGAATGGTGTGTTCTCAAGGAGGTACAGAAAACGGGGTAACGCCATCATTTTGAACAATGCGGCCTTGCCCAGGAGAGTGAGAGGGAGGGAGCGCCACACCTTCACGTCCCTTTTGAACCGCTCCAAAGGGGGTCCCAGATTGAGGGCGTGAAATTCGTCCGGGTCGGACGAGATTTGGATTCCCAGATACTTGAAGGGGCCGTCAGTATAGTGTAACGGACAGTCCGCCGGGAGCGGGGGTGGGTTTCCAGCAAGAGCGTATAGGACTGATTTAGTCCAATTAATTCTATAACCTCAGACCCTCCCAAATTTCTCGCAGACGTTCAGTAGTTCTAGGACAGATTTTTTAGGGGAGGTGAGATACAAAAGGATATCGTCCGCGTATAGAGATATCCGATCCTCCCACGTCGGCGACCACCTGATACCTTTGATGGATGGCTCCCACCTGACCCAGATCGCTAGCGGCTCAAGTACTAGCGTAAACAGTAAGGGGGACAAGGGGCAACCCTGCCGTGTCCCACGACCAAGCGGGAAATCTCTGGAGACGTGACCATTCGCCGCCACCTGGGCCAGTGGCTTAGTGTAAAGCAAGCGGATCCACCCGCAGAACTTGGGGCCGAAGCCCATGTGACGCAGCACAGCAAACAGATAGGGCCACTCCACCGTATCAAACGCCATAGTGGCGTCGAGCGAGAGAAGTACCGCCGGCTCATGTATACACTCCCGGCGGGCCATTACCGCTTGAAGACGTCTTAGATTATACGAGGTATTGCGATTCGGCATAAATCCGGACTGATCCGGGTGTACCAGGGCGTGCAGGTGCGGAGCCAAACGCTGTGCCAGTAACTTGGCAAGGATCTTCGGTTCCGCGTTTAGTAAGGAGATGGGGCGGTAGGACGTGCAGGATTCCGGTGCTTTACCAGGTTTATGGATCGGGATTACTGTGGCAAGGCGTTGATCTCTAGGGAGTTCCCCCACTTATAGACTGTCCGTAAACATTCAGAGAAGATGGGGGGCCGTTATCTGGGCAGTGTGCTTAAACAGTTCTATTGGGAGTCCGTTGGGACCCAGAGCCTCGCCAGATGCCAGTGCGCTGGTCGCCTCTCGTATCTCCTCCACAGTGACGTCCGCGTCGAGCTCCAATGCCGCCTCGGGGGAGAGGCTGGGGATCGTCAGATCCTTGATATATTCATAGGCTTCGTCAGTCGAGTATGGTGCCTGGGGGGCGTAGATTGCCTCAAAGTGATCAGCTAACAGTTCGACTATGGCTCCGGGGTCCGATACCGGATGCCCCCCTGGTGGCATCAGGCGTGCAATCACCCTGCCCGCTTTTTCTTTTCTGTCGAGCCAGGCCAGCATCTTACCCGCCTTGTCGCCCAGCTCATAGACCCTATGACGGGAGGCTCGAATCTTGGTCTGTACCAACTCCCTTTGAAATGCCACCCACTCCACGTTCCGCAGTCGAACTGCCTGAGCAGTCGCCGGGGAGGGGTGGGACTCCTGGTCAGAGATCGCACACTGAAGCGCGTCTTCAAGGGTACAAAGATCTTGACGCTGAGTACGTTCCTGGGCAGCAATGAATGTAATTGCCTGCCCACGTATGACAGTTTTGTACGCTTCCCACAGGGTGCTATGGGAGCTCACGGAACCAGTATTCTCCTGAAAGTAGAGGGTGGCGGAGTTGGCAAGGGTTTTCCTCAAAGGGGCGCTCTGCAGATAGCTCGCGTGAATGGGAAAGACGCGGTTTCTATGTGGGCGTTGATTCGTGTAGGTGAGCCGCAGCGGCGAGTGATCCGAGATTCCTCGCGGACGAAGTCCGCCTCTGCAATGCCGTGGAGCCCATCACCTGACATTAGAATGTAGTCTAGTTGTGAGAGACAGTGATGTGTCGCTGAGTAGTAAGTGTATTGCTTCTCATACGGATGTTTATTTCGCCAGCTGTCTGTGAGGCCAAGGGCTTCTAGTAGGCCAGCGAGTCGCCCGCCTCCCCGCACCGTCGTGGTATGTGGGTGTCTGTCCATTGTGTGATCTACAACATCATTAAAGTCGCCCCCTATTACCAACGTTGCCGTCGGTAATGACAGTAGAAAGGCCGCAAGGGCCGTGTGTGCCGTGGCATGTAGGCCCGGTGGGACATATACGGATACAAAATTGAAGAGTTGGCCCTCCCACTGTATCGTCGCAGCTGCAAAGCGGCCTTGTGAATCAATTTTGGTCTGTTGACACTTCATCGGAAAGTTCTTCCGAATAAGTATTCCCGTCCCTCTAGAGCCTGAGGAGAAATCCGCATGTGCTATGAATTTATACCCCCATCTATCCATTGCTCTCGAGGCCAGGCCCACAAGGTGAGTCTCTTGCAAGAGGACTATCGCCGGGTTGCATCGCTTCAGATACTGCAGTACTAGGCCTCGCTTCACCTTGTCGCCTAGACCCCTGACATTCCATGTGAGGACCGTGAAGGTTGACGTGTGAGAGGGATGTGGCGCGCACTGCTCAGGTGTAACCATCATGTGTACTGACATTGAGGTGCGTGTGTGGTTTCGTACTGGACAACAGGGGACAGGTCCCACATCCCGCCTCTGGAAGGAAAGTGTCTCTAGCTAAGTGCGTAGCGTGTGCCATAGAACGTCTCATAGTGCAACAACCAAAACTAAAACAATCAAACATTCCCCCTCCTCCCCCCCTCCCTGCCTCCCTGCTACACGGGCCCAGAACCGCCCGCCTCCCCAACTTAGCAGAGTGCTTAGTCCCAACCCAACCCAAAGTACTTGCTTGCAAGGGGTAAGTAGCTCTGTGACCTCACGAGCGGCTCCAAGTGTGCTCCTCTGTCCTGCTCGGAGCGCTCGCCAAAGGTTACATCGGCAATGTTCCAATGAAGTGCCTCTCAAGACTACGATTGGAGGGGCCTATTCTTCCGTGCGTTCTCCGTCCTCCAGGCCTGATTCTGCAAATAGATCCTGGCTATGACCTTGAGTTATCTGGTGATCTGGTTGATTATCCGGCCGGTGGCCACGCTGGCTCCTGTCGCTTCGCCGCGGAGCTTCCACTCGTCTCCATCCGTCCAGCCAGTCTCTCGCCGCCTCCGGGGTGTCGAAGAACCACGCCTTATGATTATCTACGATTGTAGCCTTGCCGGGAAAAGCATGGAATAGGGTATTTCCTTAGCCCGTAGAGCTTTTTTGATGTCAGTGAAAGTCTTCCGGCGCCGGGCCACCTCAGCCGTGTAGTCTGGGAAGAAGGCAAGAGTGGAGTTCAGTATCTTAACAGGAGCAGAGACCCTGGCTGTTTGCAGTATGGCGTCCCTGTCTCGGAAGTTAAAAAGTCTAGCCAGCACTGGTCGCGGTTGCGCCCCTTGTTTGGGCTTTCCTCCAGGGACCCTGTGCGCTCGTTCAACAGAAAAGAAATGCGAGAGGCCCTTTGGCTGCAGCTTAGTCCTGATTAAATCCTCCACATACAGATCCATGGATTGCTTGCCCTCCGACTCCGGAATACCTAAAATTCGGACGTTATTTCTCCTGGAGCGTCCTTCCTGATCGTCCAGTCGTTCCTGTAGTTTCCTGGTGACCGCCTCCATGCGCTCAGCAGCAAGTTGTAGTTCCGAAGTGTCGTCCACCAAGGATTTGGTGACTACTTCCACCTGCGCCACACGTTCCGTCATCTTGTGGAGGTCTGCCCTCAGTAGGCCAACGTCTGTTGATATGGACCCCACCGTCGTCTGTACACTGGAGAGCATCTGCATCAGATCCTCCAGTGTAACTTTTTTGGAGCCGTCTCCCTCCGCACTCTTATCTGTGGAAGTGCGACCCTCCGGGTGTCTCGCAGCGTTTTTTTCAAAGGCGTACTTTTCAAGCTTGGATTGCGCCGCAGAGTGTCTGGGTCCTCTTCCTGCCATAGCGTTGATGTAGCGGAGCGTGGCTGTAGGCAATCCGGCAGTAAAATGGCGTCTTCGGTCAGGGTCACTGGACCGCCGCAAGGGAGATCAGCGTCAGGTACTGCACACCTCCACACACTCGCCAACACTCCCTATCCGCCTTCCAGACTGTAGTGGCCCACAGTTGAACTGCCCTTCTTAAGTCCCACAGGAATCTCAGGCTCCGCAAGGACTATTTGGCCTCAGCAATATCGCATCAATTCCGGCTGTACCGACCCCGGGGGGCCGTCGCTCAGGTTGTCCCGAGTTCTAGTGGTCGGCTCCCACCTTCGAGATGCGAGTCCGGGAAGAGGTGGGGGCGGGCGCCGCAGTCGCGCACCGTCCACACAGCAGTGCGTCGGACCTCCTGGTGCCGGGGCTCTCAACCGCCGGGGCCGCCGCTCCCTACACCCCAGGGCAGTAACGTTGTCAGGCGACCCACCTCCAGTCCCGTTTAGGACAGCCGGCGTCACAGACCGCAATGTGCCAGCGGTAACTTCCGGCAGGGCTCTCCCGACCACAGGGCACTTCCCGTCGGCTTGCTGAGCTGCGTCAGGTTGGCGTCCAGCGGATGTCTCAGGGCCCGTCTCCGCACCACGGTGTATCTTCGTCCGGCGGCACCCGATTCGGCCCGGAATAGGATCGGATCACACCCTTCAGCGTCGGCACTCCGGTCCGGCTACCCGAGGCACAATGTGACGGCTGGATAAACGGATTAGTGTACTGGGAGCCGCTTCAGTCTCAGAGCTCCCGCACTACGCCGCCATTTTGTTTGGCTCGTAGCCACGCCCTCTCGAGACCAGATTTTTATGTGCAAAACATTAATACGTACCATAAGGAATCGGTATTTGGAAGGACGCCCCCCTGAACATGCCCCTTTAAAATACCGATTCAGTGTGATCTCCTAAACCCATTTCATGATTCAGGAAGTTTCTGAATTGTTAAATGGGCTCAGTATTTTTGAAAAAGGGCTTCAGCTTTTCCACATCTTCTTATTTACCTTATCAGGAGGTTTGAAACCGCTAAATCCATTTGTACATCTGGCCCCCAAAAGAATTCTGATTAGTTTAGAAATCAGAAAGTTATGATTTTTTGGGGCGTGGCTTGGCTGCCGCGCAAGATGGCCGGCTAGTTGCGTACCTCCGCAGCACCGCACAGCCTCCTAGCAGTTTTCCCGATGTGAAGGGGACTGTCTTCATCTCGGCTTAGCAGATTTCAACATCGGAACCGGCGGTGAGCACCCGGGTCCTTTCTGCAGCCTTTACGGAGCCGTTTTTCCACCTGAACTCGCGACGTGTCTGTTGCGTATTGAACGGCCGCCATTTCACGTCTGCAGCGCCACCAACGGACCTCACGCTCTCCTCAGATGTCGTGAATTGGTCTTTGCGGTTTGCTGTCTTCTGAACATAGACGCTTTGGTGAGCATTACCATACTTCTGGCACTGCTTCTAATGTTCTCCCTTTTATTATTACTTCACGACGTGATTGTCGCTCGTCAGAGGGCCGCCATTTTGACTGCGCCACAGCTGATTTCCGAGCTTTTCCTCGCAGACTTACCATCACAAACACTGTCTGCGCATCTGATAAAAATGACTGTTTACTTTGTGAGGTGATTAACGCTTGTTTGCCTTCTTGCTCACTGTCAAATGGCTCAGTCTTCATGGGGAACTCCCTCCTACATGCTGTACGATGTTTTTCACAGTTAGCTCTCCCTGGTTCCTACAATGCGCCTTCTCACCACTGTCTGTAGTGCCCTGCTTTTATGTAGAGACCTCCAACATTTTTGACTATCAGGAACTGTGACCCCCCGAGCTTTCCTCAGTTCCTAGTGGAATGCTTTTCCGCCATTTTCAGCATTCTGTTATGTGCAGCAGCATAATTGCCTCCCCCTCTACACTGTGACGTGACTTTTTCAGGGCTATGTGCAGAACATTCTCGGTAGTCCATCCAGTGTTACCAGAACCATTACATTATAAGTGACTCGAGTTTTCTAACTTTCACTGAGTGGAGTCCTGCCTATGTACCTTTGCCAACTGTACTCTTTTTGCCCTGATTTTTCCTATGGTGAATCTGCGCAAGGCTAAATTTGTGTTCACTCCTTCTACGAATACTCCTGTGCATTCCTCACACTTGGGTGCCTCCTCACGATCTGTCAAGATGGCGACCTCCTCTTCTCAACGTTCCTCTTCAGGTCATTCGCCATCAACCAGAACATCACCTTCTGCGACGTCTAGCAAAAGACTGAAGCAAAACTCTCCTCCACCAGATTCTCCTCCTTCGCCTTCCATTGAATTAATTCTAGAGGAGATCCGTGCGTTGCGCCCATTCATTGAGGATACGAGCAGGGATATGCAACTTTTGAAGGACAAGTGGGAGGTCATGGACACTCGCATCTCCTCCATAGAACAACAACTTCCTGAGATCCACTCCAACACGCAACGCATTGAATCCTTAGAAAAGTCTGTTCTATCTCTACAACGTCACACAGAGGAGTTGGAAAATCGAAACAGAAGGAACAACCTTCGTATCTATGGTTTGCCGGAAACTCTTGAGGATGATGACCCAGTTACTTTCTTTACCTCTTTCCTTCCGAAACTATTGGACATGCCACCTTCCACGTCCATCAGCATTCAAAGGGCACACAGACTTGGATCTCGTTCGTCCACCTCTACGAAACCTCGGGGTGTTATCATCCTTTTTTTTAAATTCACAGATCTGTTGTCCATTCTTTCTGCAGCTAGAGCCAAACGACAATTATCTTGGCAGGGTCAACGTATCTTCATATCCCAAGACGTTTCTAATGCCACCGCTTCTAGGCGTAAGGAATTCCTGGCTCTTCGACCCTCTTTGCGCTCTCTTGGAGCCCGTTATGGCTTGTTCCACCCATGTACCTTCAGAGTCACCCATCAAAACAAGTCTTGGTCTTTTCAAGATCCGGGCGAACTCCGTAACTTCCTTCTTCTGCACCACAACGATGGAATGTATTCTTCGCCTTCAAATAGTGGCTGATAATAATAACTGTTATAGTTCTTGAGTAACTGTGATTGTTCTACCTTTGTAATGGTCTTTAGTTGTTTTTTCTCTTCTTTTTCTTCCTTGTCATGGCTTTCCGTTGTTAAAGCGGCTTTCTCTATTTTTCTTTGTTCTCTTCTATTTTGTTGCAACATGTTCTCCATTGACCTTCTTGGTATTTGATCCCTGTAATATTTATGTCTTGTCTTATAGTAAACAGAATGTATATCATGTGTTCCTAACTTACTTGTTTTCTCTCTTCCCTTCTCCAGATGTGTCTTGGTTATTCCCTTCACCATGTTCTCATCCTTTGTAATTCTGTGAGGTTTCGGTGTGGTTGTGCTTCCGCTCCTGGTCTACCTGTCTTGTTACGCATCACCACCTCCCCATCTCCCTTTGTGTATCTTCACCTTCAGGTATGTTTCTAGCAGTCATCCTTCTGGATTTGTACTGTCTTCTATGCATTCTCTTTTTTCTTTCCTCTCTTCCCTTTGCAGATCCTTTTCCATTTCCTTTATTCTCTTTCCTTCCCTTTTCCCTTTTCCTTCTCCTTTCTTCCTTTCTTCCTCTATTTTCCCCTATTTTTCCTTCTATTCTTTTACTGGTTGGCTTATCTTCTAATTCTTTAATGTTTGGATTATTGCTTGTACAGTATGTTTTTGCACTTTTCCATTTTGAACAGTTTAATATGTTTTGATCTTCAAAGTTGTTTCATGGAATGTGAAAGGTTTTAATCATCCGATTAAGCGGCAGAGAGTACTCTCCCACCTCTCTTCTTACAATCCTGATATTGTTCTCCTTCAGGAAACCCATCTTTCGGATGTTGAATCTTTGAAACTAAAGAGACTATGGGTTGGCTCTGTTTTGTTTTCTCCAGCCTCTCATAAAAAGAATGGTGTTGCTATTTTAATCCACAAACGTCTCAAATGTAAGGTAATTCTTGAGGAAAAGGATGATGAGGGTCGTTGGATTCTGGCCAAGTTGCTTATTAATGCCATCCCACTTACCTTGTTCAATGTTTATGGTCCTACAGGCTTTGATTCCTCTTTTTGGCCCTCGATTACTGCAAAATGTCTCCAACATAAAGATGAATCTTTCCTATTAGGTGGAGATTGTAATCAGATCATCGATCCTTTTCTAGATCGTAAATCCTCTGTTCGTTTCACCCCTCACAAACCCCATAAACAGTTCCTTGATACTATTACACAGGTTCATCTTGTGGATTCATGGAGGCTTACCCACCTGGACACTGTAGATTTTCTTTTTTCTCTCCCCCACATGCTTCTTTTTCTCATTTAGACTATATCTTTCTTTCTTCCTCTTTGTCTCAGGCTCTTATATCTCCTTCTATTGAACCTATTGTCATCTCTGACCATGCCCCTATTATCACTGATTTTGATCTTCTTCCTCCTACTCCTAAATCCTCTCGCTGGCGCTTTAACTCTTCTCTCCTCACGGATCCTCTCTTCTCTTCCTCTTTTCGCTCTTTCACCTCTGAATTTTTTCAACTTAACTCTGCTCCTGATACTCCTCCCCATGTTCTTTGGGATTCTTTCAAGGCCACAGCCCGTGGATTTATTATTGACTTTGTTTCCAAAAAAAAGAAAAAGTTTCTCCAACAACGTAAGGTTGCTCTTGCGCATATTAAGTCATTAGAACACCAATTTTACACCTCCTCTCCTAACCATATGTCTCCTGAACTTCTTCAAGCGAAAATTGCATTTAACAAGCTTACTACTGATTCAGCCTCTTCCTTCCTTCTTCGAAGTAGTGCACAGTACTATGGAGGCCGTAACAAATCGGGCAGATTGCTTGCTAACTATCTCAAATCGCGTAAGGAGCGGACTCTCATAGACTCTATCTATTCCCCTTCTAATGTCCTCTTACACACAGATAATGAAATATTGGAGCAGTTTCAATCCTTTTATGAATCTTTGTACTCTCCTGAGAACCCCCCTACCCCAGACCTTCTCCAAACATATTTTGAGAATTTGCCTAAACCAGACACCTCCCAACTTAACTTCTCGGCCATGGACTCAGATCTTACCCTTTCAGAGTTATCCACTGCTCTGTCTTCTCTCACCAAGGGTAAGACTCCGGGGCCTGACGGATTTCCAGTTGAATTTTATTTACACTTTACCGATCTTATCTTGCCCAAACTTCTCTTTCTTTTTCAGTCTTTTTGTTCCGCTGGTCTGGCTCAAGGCTCATTTCAAGATGCTACCATATGCCTCATCCCTAAAGAGGGACGGGACCCCAAATTCTGTAAGAATTATCGGCCAATATCTTTAGTTAATGTGGATTATAAAATTTTTGCAAAGTTATTGGCTCTTCGTCTGGATCCACTCATGCCATCTCTCATTGGGAAGGAACAATGCGGTTTTGTTAAGGGCCGCCTCACATCAGACAACTCCAGACTTCTCCTCAATGTTCAAAATAAAGCCCCCTCTCTTTCTATTCCCCTTGCGGCTATCTCGGTTGATGCTGAAAAAGCCTTTGACAGGGTTGATTGGTCTTTTTTGATAGCTTCATTGAAGTGGCATGGCTTTGGTCCGAAATGTATTTCTTATATTTCTTTAATATATTCTATGCCCAAAGCATCTGTCCTCGTTAACGGTCAACTAACCTCTCCTTTCACACTTAAACGTGGAGTACGTCAGGGTTGTCCTCTTTCCCCCCTTCTTTTTATCTTAGCACTTGAACCCTTCATATCCTCTATTCGTAACAATTCTTCCATTTCTGGTTTTCCGTATGGTACTCAACAACTCAAATTATCTGCCTATGCGGATGACATACTTTTATTTATCTCAGACCCAGTTACCTCTGTTCCTTCCTTATTAGATGAATTTGAGAAATTTTCCCTGGTTTCAGGTTATAAAATAAATTCGGACAAGACGGAGATTCTTCCTATAACTAAGTTTTGCCTTCCACATTTTTTCGCTTCCACTGGCTTTGCTTGGAATAGTAAGAAAATAAAATATCTTGGTGTTCTCTTCTCTAACTCTATTTCATCATCTATCCAACTTAACATGACTCCAGTTCTCTCTAGAATTGACTCTCTGCTCTCTTCTTGGAACCCCCTATACCTTTCCTGGTGGGGTCGTCTTGACTCGGTCAAGAGGATGATTGCTCCGATCTTGATTTATTTACTTTCTGTGCTCCCAGTCCATATCCCAGCCCTATACTTCCGTCGTATTGACTCGGTTTTGTCTAAGTTTCTCTGGAAGCAGAAGAAAGCTCGTATATCTCTTTCAGCCCTTCGTAAATCTAAGTCAAATGGTGGAGTTAATTTTCCAGATTTCCGTCTTTACCATAAGTCTTTCTCTCTCCGTCAAGCTTCTCGCTGGCTATAACAGGACATAACCCTTTTTTCTCCCCTCTGGCTCTCTGTTGAACGTGACTTGTTGCTTCCTTACTCTTTTCAGGATGTAATCCGCTTCACTACTAAGGCACCATGTCTTAATCCCCCCTTATTCAAACACACTTCTTCTCTTTTGCGGCCCTTGGTATCCACAGTTCCTGTCTCTCGCGAATCCTTTTTATTGTCGCCCATTTGGTATAACTCACTCATTCTAATACGAAATAGACCTATTGCTTGGGCTTCGTGGAGATCAAAGGGTATCATCTGGGTTCATCACCTGTTTGACGGCTTATCTCCTCGTTCCTTTCCTCACTTTCAATCCCAATTTCACTGTCCTCTCTCGTTCGCAAAGAAATACTACATCCTTATGGAAACAGTCCTTGATCGATACTATTCTCTCACGTCGGATGTCATACCCACCTCGCCTTCCTCTCTACTTCCCATTCTCTCTGCTATTCCTAAAGCTTCTCTTATCTATCGCTATTTTTCAGCTCCTGATCCTGCTCGTCCCAAATCAAAAATAGAACTCTCTTGGGAAAAAGATTTTGGTTGTTCATGGCCGACCTCTCTCTGGGACAAAATCTGGGCTAAATCCTTGAAGACTTCCCGTACTGCATCTCTCACTCAATCCATATTTTTCTTCTATCACAGACTCTACCTTTCTCCCCTTTCTCTTTCTCGTTTTCTTTCTTCTTCTACTTCTAATTGCTGGACCTGTAATGCACCCACTGCTGACCTCTTTCATCTTTTTTTTCTCTGTCCTCCAGTCCGACTTTTCTGGACACAAGTATGGTCTCGCATTTCCCGTATTTTCAATTTTTCTATTTCTTTTTCTACTTCTTTGGTGTTTTTGGGTAGCCTTTCCGAGTCTTTGGACCTCCCTCCGCATTCACATGGTCTGCTTGACCTTACGCTTGCCCTTGCACTCCAACATATCGCCTCCAATTGGAAGTCTTTGTCCAAGATCTCCATGAATTGCTGGTGGAACCTTTTATGTCATTCTCACCGCTTGGATGTTGCCTTTGCTTCCACCTGCAAACCTTCTCGCAATGTTGAACTCTACTGGTTGCCTCTTACCCTATATTTAGATCAATCCGCCAAAAAGACATATACTCCGCTCTCCTCTGACAAATTTAAGCCTCCTTGAGCAGTTGTACTCCTGCTTGTAGTTTCAGGTTTTTAGATTTCACTAATGTAGTTTCTTTTCTTTGCTTATGTTTTGATAACGTTCTTATTCCACATATTTTCTAGTTATTTGTGCATTTACTGTACTTTTTTGCCGACCATTAGCATGTTATTTATATTTTTGTACTTTATTCTTCATGTATTAGTATTGTTTCTCCTCCCCTCCCTTCCCTTCTCCTCCCTCCCCCCAAACAAAATGTTTTAAAAAATGCTTTGATTTTTTCATTGTGACACCAGCTGATTATGTTTCTATTTATCCCATGCCTGCACCTTTCTCATTTTGCTCTGCTGTGGTCACCTTCTTGTATTGACTATTTTACTTCAATAAAGCTCTCAAACATAAAAAAAAAAGAAAGTTATGATTTTTTGCTACAACTTTCATGCACTCGGTGTGGTAGAAATTTGATGGAAACACCTACTCGAGAGAGCGAGAATCACTTCGGGCCAATGTTTGTTGGGAGTCCCTTATTGATGCCCGATAGAGAAATGAGCTAACTGTGAAGTTTAAAAACACACAAAAAAGCAAGTTTTCTGAACTGACAGGAACCAACTAGTTGTTTTGTTTGTCCGAAAAACGATTGTGATCAAATGCAAATTAAAAAAATAAAGAGGTGGGGATTTAAGTGCATATTTAACAAAGAGTTGCATTGCCCTTGTGCCATGCAACATGGCGCAAGGGCGACGCAAATATTAAGTTAGAATTGTCAGGCCACGCTAGGCGTCCTGGCATGGCCCTGAGTCACTTGACAAATCTAGAGTAATGCAATGCAGCGTGAAATCGCTGTGTTGCATTATTCTGCCGCAGGGAGGCATTGCATGGATGGAGCATGGGTGTTACCACGCACTTACTCATAGTTTTTGGAACATTAAAATCATAATAATTCCTATTTGTAAAGCGTGAACATATTACCCCCTTAAGGGTTTCAAGGCGCTAGGGGTCATTGGGGAGATTAAGTGAGCTATTGCCCAGAGTCACATGATGCTGAGCTGAGCTGCCGCCGACGCTGGGGAACGAACTATGAACCCTGTGCTCCGGAGCCAGCCGCTCTGGCCCCTGTTCGACACCCTTCCCAGATTACCATTACTGGTAGAATGCGTCAAAAAGCTTTGCCTTCCAAGGTGAGGTGTAATGAGGAGAAATATCTTTATTTCTCCTCGTTCTTTCCTCTTTCTACATGTGCTGCATTCTACAGCACAAACGAAGGTGGAAAACGCCTCTGAAGATTTTTTTTCTTCAGAAAGGCACCCCTTCTGCACAAAAACAATCCTGCTTACAATGCAGCCACCCTTGCACAATGGTGCAAGGATACCTGCGTTGGTGCTAGGCAGCACAGTGTGCATCAGCGACATGAAAAGAGAGGAATGCGCCATACAATGTTAAATAAGGTGCATTCCTGCCCTTTCCCTATCACGCACCACAGAAAGGTGGCTTACTGCACTGCATGATTTCTTGATCAATGTGCTCCCTAATTCATAAGCTATTTACACTAAAGTAAATAGGGGTTGGTCTCAAAAATATAAGTAGTAACCCCACCTACCTCAAAGATGAACAACTCCCACCATAGAACTTGCCCATGGCCTCAATATTTTTGTATATTTCAAATCAATGCAAATATGACTGCTTTGAGTTATTATAAACACAAAATGGAGCAGGGTCAAGGCTGATTTGCATATGGCCGAGTTCAAACTGAAATGGCATGGTGAGCAAAACAACAATAGATTTAGGTCCAGATCTCTGTACTGGGGCTTAGTGTGTGACAATGTTCAGCATTCCGCCAATCATCTTTTCGTGTTGCTTGTCACACTAAGTGGTAAGGGTATGCCCAGACGTGGTCCTGTGCTTACTATGCCATTAGATTCAGGCCAGCCTGGCTGGTGATACCCTAAAACCAATCCCAGGATGCTTGTTTCCAGTCGAGGTAGGACTTGTCTTGGCAGTCAGGCTGCACTGTTCAAATGAGAAGAAGGGTGAATGCTGATTTGCATATGTCTGAGTCTAAACTGGAATGGCGAGAGAGCAAATAATGGATTTAGGCCCTGATCTCTGTACTGCGGGTGAATGTTTGACAATCTTCAGCATTCTCTTCATTATCTTTTTGTGTTGCTTTGAGTCATTGGCATTGGAAGACCAACATTTCTAGCCCTGATCTTAAAAGGCACCAAAATATTTTCAATAGCAATACATGAGAAGAGCAAAACAACTAACTTTTCATAGTTAAATGATTTCTTACAACACCTCTTTTAAGAACAAAAAATGACAAAGCAAATAGTTCCGTTTTTCACACTGAGACATATTGTCAAGTTTCTCATGACACAGTAAAGCGTCAGGATGGCCAGCAGCAGTACAGGTGTCCATCAATTAGCAGTAACAAATGCAGAAAATTCAGTAGCATCAGAAACCTCTCTAATGCAGAGAACTGCATAGGGAAGGTGCCCCCACTAACAACAAGGAGTGGATACTGCAAGAAAGTAGTAAAGCAAGCATCTCACACACACACACACACATAAGTATGGCTTGGACAGCAGTGGTACAACCTACCACCATACACAGAACAGAGGCTGTACAAGCAGAGAAAAGCAAGCTTACCTTACAAATGACTGGTAGCACAGGCACCCGTCCTTCCTCTCCGAACCAACAGAGATCAGATGTGGAGTACCCCTAGGAACCTCCTTCAGCCCGATGCTCTTCAACATCTATATGGCGCCTTTTACAACCATCGACAGAAAACACAGACTCAACATAGTATCATACACCTACGACACCCAGCTCATCCTCTCCATCACCAAGGAACCCAACATCACCAGGCACATTTTCCAGGAAGGAATGAAGGACATCACATCCTGGATGAGCAGCGGCTGCCTGAATCTCAACTTGGAGAAAATGGAAACCCCCACCCTCAGAAACCCTCATACCCCTATGGACAATGCCCTCAACCTCAGTATCATACTCAACTCCTCACTCACCATGAAACGTGTCCTTTACATGCTTCAACACCCTCTCCATACTCAGCTAGACCTTCAAATGGATCCCCCAAACTCCAGGAAGACTATCACCCATGCACTCATCACCAGCAGGCTGGACCACGGAAACGCACTATACGCCAGAATCTACAAAACACTCCATAGCAAACTCCAGACCGTCCAGAACGCCGCAGCCACTCGTCCTCAGCATCCGATGACATGACCACATCACTCAGCACCTCAGCAACCTCCACTGGCTACCCCCCCACCCCTAGCGCCTTGAGGCCCTCATGGGTGTGTAGTACGCTCTATAAATCCCTGATTGATGGAGAATAGTCAAAGATTTGTTAGGGAATACAGCAAAGGATCCACAGACATGGTTTCAAAGTTGTAAAACGTTTAATTTATTACCATTGTAGTATAAGGGATACCATTTTGTACATATTTGGCCGCCATCGCCTTGTGTAGCCACCTAGACCTAGCTAAGGTCCTGCGCATCCACAGAGCCAGAACTGGGGGCAGATCCTTCTCCTACATCGGGGCCAAGACCTGGAACAAACTCCCCTCAGCATCAGACGAAGCCTTAAACTGCAACTATTCAGAAAGGACCTCAAGACCTGGCTCTTCGAATTACCTAGGAGCGGCCCGAACCCCCCTACACCCAGCGCCTTGACACTCTCATGGGTGTGTAGTGCGCTCTATAAATCCCTGATTGATGGAGAATAGTCTAAGATTTGTTAGGGAATACAGCAAAGGATCCACAGACATGTTTTCACAGTTGTAAAACTTTTAATTTATTACCATTGTAGTATAAGGGATACCATTTGTACATATTTGGCTGCCATCGCCTTGTGTAGCCACCTAGACCTAGCTAAGGTGTAGCAATATAGGACAACAAGCATTAAACTAGTGCATGAAAATCACTGCACTATCATCCCTAAATGAACCAAATCTACATTTTTGTAATGCCCCTTTGGAATTCCATACCTTTCTTCTGTGGCCTTCATGCATAATTGTTCATATATGAACTGCCTGGACACCTTTCCATCTTTTCGATTTTTACTGGCCTTTTCTTCTTGACCTACATAAAGCAGCCTGCCCACTCATTTACCTAGGCTGCCATATCTTGAAAGCCTCTATCCAAATTGAATTCCCCAAAACTTAATTGACCATTTAACTAAACATTGCACCAACATTTCACAAGATTTTAACTTCCGTAATCTCTAGGGACAATCTTCTTCCCTCTTACTTTCCTCTTTCTGTACTACCATGTCTCAGCCATGAACCCTAAAACACGTTATCCTGTGGCTCAACTTCCATAAAGGTGGCGCACATTTTGGTTCATGATGGAGGACAGAATGCTTTTTTGGGTTGAAGCCTACCAGACAACACAGATATCTAGTTTGCTAACAACATCTTGGGGACATTCAGAAAGATTAACTGGGAATGCATTCCGCCAGTTGTTTACCATTGACTTTGTGGTTTGTAACTCACATTTGTTTGCTTTCTATTTGCTGGCTCTATATGTTTTAGGCTGCCCAGCTTGTGTCCATCTCTTCTGCTGGCCAAACCCTATTTACTGTATTTTTTCACCAGTATTTCTGTAGACAGGCATTCAAATCTTGTCACATTTGCTGTGCATTTAAAGGAGGTGGGCTGGACAAAGGCTGTACACTGGTATTTATTTCTACCACAAAACAAAATGTAAAAGTCTGTAAATGAGCTGTGCAGATATTTCAGAATATATCAGAAGTAGGGAAGCACAAATGAAGCACATTTTGGGGTAATTCTGAAGTGTGATGGAAACAAATATGTTAATATGAAAAATCAATACAATAGGTGATGAAAGTTTCACACAACATTGTATGTGCGCTTTATAGTTTTATCAGTTAAACTATATGTCTGTACAAATGTAATGGCCATTT
The DNA here is from genome assembly GCF_964261635.1 of Lissotriton helveticus. Taxonomy (NCBI): domain Eukaryota; kingdom Metazoa; phylum Chordata; class Amphibia; order Caudata; family Salamandridae; genus Lissotriton; species Lissotriton helveticus. The sequence goes on from NC_136068.1 coordinate 1,378,019,974, forward strand.
CAATTGAAGATGTGTTGACTGTAATGACAGTATGCTACCCCTCCATGTATACTCCACTATACTCTACTCTGCACCACTCCATGCCACTGCACTCTTCTCTGCACCATTTCACACTACCCCACTCAACATTGCATCACCGCACTCTACTCTGCACCATTCCACTCTAAGCCACTTCGCTCTTCATATCTTTTCTCTACGCTGCACCAGTCTACTCTGTGCCAATGAACTCTGTCCTACTATGCACTGCTGCACTTTTCACCACTGCACTCTACACCATTCCAGTTTAGTCCACTCCACTCTATGCCATTCTACTCTACAACACTGCACTCTAAGCCACTGTACTCTTTACCAATCCACTCTATGCCACTCTGATCTACTCCGCACTACTGCATGCAATGCCACTGCTCTCTACACCAAGCTACGCCATTGTGCTATACCAAGCACCACTCCACTCTTCCATGCACCACTACACTCTACACCACTTTACTCTACTTGTGAACAATCTACTCTGCGCCACTCCACTCTATGCCAGTGAAATCTACGCTGCACCACTCCACTCTGCGCCACTCTACTCTACTCTGCACCAATCAACTGTACTCTACACCACACTACTCTATGCCACTGCACTTTGCTCTAACTGTTGCACTGTACAGCACTACGCTCCATGTAAATACACTCTATCACACTTTACTCAAAACCAAAGCACTCTGCGCCACTGCACTCTACTTTACACCATTGTATTCTATGCCACTGCATTCTACACCACTCTATTCTACTCTGCACCATTTTACTCAGTGCAACTGCTCTCTACATCACTCTACTCTGCACCACTCCAAAACACTCTGCTCTGCAACACTGCCCTCTCTGCCACTGAACTCCATACCACTCTACTCTGCACCACTGCACTCAATGCCACCGCACTGTACTCTGGACCACTCTACTGCACTCTATGCAAATGCACTCTACACCAATGTACACCTCTACATCATGCTTCTACACTCACTGCCACTCTATTCTACTCTGCACCACTCTACACCAATGCACTCTATCCCACTCTACCCTACTATGCATCACTGCACTATTTGCCACTGCACTATATACCACGCCAGTCTAGGTCACTCCACGCTACTCTACACCACACTACTCTATGCCACTCTACTCTACAACCCAGCACTCTATGCCACTGCACTCTACTCTGTACCATCCATGCCAGTACACTCTATGCCACCGATCCATACCACTGCACTTTACCCTGCACCACTCCACTCTACCCTGCACCACTCTGAAAAAATCTACCCTATGCTGCTGCACTCTATGCCATTCTAAGCACTTTGTGCCACTCCACTCTATGACACTATGCTCTACGATGCTCCCCTCTACTCTATTTTGCACCATTCTACTCTACACCACTGAGCTCTATGCCACTCTACTCTAAACAACTGCACTCTCCGCCAATGCACTCAACACCACTTTACTTAAAATCAATGCAGTCTACTCCAACTACTCAGCACAACTGCACTCTGTGGCACTGTACTCTACAACACTCTACCCTAGGGACCTACATGCTATGCCACTCTACACTATTGCACTCTACGTCACAGCACTCTATGCCACTCTCTTCTACTCTGCACCACTGTACTCTATGGCATTGCTTTCTACACCACTCTACTCTGCACCACTGCACTCAATGCTATGCACTCTATACCACACCACTGCACTCTACAACACTCTACTCTGCACGACAGCACTCTTCATCACTGAACTCGATGCCATTCTACTCTGCACTACTACACACTATGCCACTGCACCACTCAACTTTACACCACTCTGCACCACTGCACTTTACACCACTCTACTCTATGCCACTATACACCCCTGCACTCTACCCTGCGCCACTCCACTCTAAACCGCAAACTCTAAACTGCATCACTCCACTCTATGACAATCTACTCCGCTCTACAGCACTCTACTCTACAACAGTCTACCCTACTCTATGCAACACCCTCTATGCCAGTTAACTATGCTCTACGCCACTCCACTTTATGACACTCTTTGTCACTCTACTCTAAGGCACTTTTTTACACTCTACTCTACGCCACTCAACTCTACAACACTTTACTCTACTCTACTTTGCACCATCCTACTCTATACCACTGCACTCTACGCCACTCGTCTGTAACTTTCAATATCCTTATAATGAACGGCAGGGGGTACTTTACTTCATATCTCATCATTCACCCAAAGAAACCAGTGATACTCTACTCCACTCTACATGATTTGACTCTGCAACACTCTACTACCTCCATGACACTCCATGCCACTCAACTCTACTCTACACCTCTGTATGCGACTCCACACCGCTCTATGATACTCCAAACCACTCTCCTTTACATCAGTAATTTTAGCCATGCTGAACCCATGTACAACATGGCTAAAACATATAGGTAAAGCCAGTAGCTCTTGCAGGTGAGACCTATTGGCTTTGCCAATGTTTGCCTCTACCTAAAGAAACTAACAGCAAGTTAGTCCAGTGGTGCATGTGGTGCTGTAGGAATGGCAGCCATGAGTCCTCCAAAAACTAATGATCTTAGACAAAGAAGTAGCACAGGCAGCAGCATCTCAAGAATCCCTGAAACACAGGACACCCCTGGCAGCAGTGCCAGCTTCATTGCACTGGTAGAACAGGTAACATAACAGGGAGAGGTTATGCACTCTTCCGTCATACAAAATTAAGATGCATCTTAGGGAGCCTGGACGAGTAGCCTGCTGGATTGCCCTGTTTGTTGATGTGGGAGGAAATCAATGTCTATGGAGTGTGAGGGTATGGTTTACCCGGCAAGCATTGAAGACCAATGCTGCAAACTCTCTTTCACAACCACACCCTCTCCTCCATCTCTAGAGTGGTGAGTAAGCCAGCGATGAGCCAGGTTACCAACGAGCTGCCCATTTCGTTCCTCCTCTGAAGTCTGTTCAGAAAGCGCCATTACAAGAAGGCTGGATGCCCCTTCTCTGCTCCCTGGCTTGGGCAGAGCAACGGCACCTGTGGAGCCAAGTCCTCAGCAGTGCTGCTTGAGGCTCTTTTGCTGATGATTTTTCCTGGATGGTCGCCACAATATCAGTTTCATTTGTGGGATGGTTCCCCAAGCCAGTTTAGACCACAGACCATGTACTGTTTTATCTATGGGCACTGCCGAAGGAAAATGCTCGCCATCCTGAGGATTACATTATATCATGAAACCGTTCCTTGATGGACTGCAGTATGTTAGCTCTTTCCCCAGACAAGGGCCATGTTGTCTTCCCTAAGTGCAAACCCATTCTGTGCGGCCAGTGGCCACTTCTGGTTGTTTGTATTAACTCTTAAACTAACCACCCTCAAGGATCCTCACTGAGCCCCACCCTCTTCAACGTCTACATGAGCCCCCTCGCAGCCATCGTACGCCAACACAACCTCAACATAATCTCCTACGCCGACGACACCCAGCTGATCCTCTCCCTGACCAACGACCCCGCCGCCGCCAGAGCCAACCTGCACGAAGGGATGAGAGATGTAGCCAAATGGATGACGACCAGCCGCCTGAAACTGAACTCGGACAAGACGGAGGTCCTCATCCTGGGCTCCTCGCCCTCCGCCTGGGACGACTCCTGGTGGCCCACCGCCCTGGGCACCGCACCCAAACCAACGGACCACGCACGCAACCTGGGCTTCATCCTGGACTCCTCCCTCTCCATGACCAGACAAGTAAACGCCGTCTCCTCGTCTTGCTTCAACATCCTGCGCATGCTACGTAAGATCTTCCGGTGGATCCCCACCGAGACGAGGCAGACGGTCACCCAGGCCCTCGTCACCAGCCGACTGGACTACGGCAACGCCCTCTACGCCGGAACCACCGCCAAGCTCCAGAAGAGACTCCAGCGGATCCAGAACGCCTCGGCCAGACTCATCCTCGACATCCCCCGACGCAGCCACATCTCCGGACACCTGAGAGATCTGCACTGGCTCCCGATCAACAAGAGAATCACCTTCCGTCTCCTCACCCACGCGCACAAAGCCCTACACGACCAAGGCCCGAGCTACCTCAACAACCGGATCAACTTCTACACTCCCAAGCGCCTCCTCAGATCAACCAACCACGCCCTCGCCGCCGTCCCCCGCATCCGAAGAGCAACAACAGGAGGAAGGTCCTTCTCCTACCTGGCCGCCAAGACCTGGAACTCACTCCCGACCGACCTGCGCCTGACCCAAGACCACCTCTCCTTCAGGAAGAAGCTCAAGACCTGGCTGTTCGAGCAGTAACGGCACCCCCCCCCCCCACCCAGCGCCTTGAGACCCTACGGGTGAGTAGTGCGCTCTATAAATGACCTGATTGATTGATTGATTGACCCATGCAAACCATAGGACACCATCTATCAAGTTCCATCGCAGAGCCATGGAATGAAGGTGCTCAAACCCTCTTTCTAATTGGCTAACATCTAATGCATGTTCTGAGTACGATTCTGTTCACACTGCACTCATTCCCTTCCACCTATTATATGCTCTACTCATGTGCAAGACTATCATCCTCCTTTCACTCTATCTCAGGAGTAACTGGGCATGAACGAGCATGCTTATGTAAGAAAGATACATTTTGACACGACCTATACTTTAACTCATCCAGATGTTGCCATTCTAATTTTTGAACCTCACTGACAGATTGAATTACTGCTCCAGATGTGCCCATTCTAAATACAAGCTACAGAAATCCCAGTGGGATGGAATAATTGAATACATATTTCTATTTTGCACGTTAGTTCTTAGACATGTTCAGTCGCATCTGTTTCTTAGCACCTTGAAAAAACGGTGTCAGTGTAACTGATAAACTCTAGTGTGAACACACTGGCGTCATGTGCTCAGTGTGGCATTAAGCCTCAATGCTACATTAATTACTTCCCAAGCCTTCCAATTTATTTGACTGAATTGGTTACTGTATTTCACAAAGGTCATTTTTACTATTTCTTGAAATTGCGTTTGTGTGATGCATTGTGCTTTAAATATCCATGGTTTATATTTTTCAGGGCTCAGGGTATTCGTCGAGTGTGGTCTCGTTCTAATGGAGTCGATGGTCGTGCTCATCAGTAATACACCGCTCTGATTTGTTTAGACTGCAAGCTTTGATAAAATTCATGGGAGCCTGTCATCCATGGATAAAAGCCTGTATCCAATTTTCTTATAATAAATGGGATGCTGCTATCCCTGTATAAAAACCTGTCTCTATTTATTTTTAATCGTGACTTTTGAGGCACCCAACTACTGATTATAAAGTAATGATGTAATAACTCATCTATTATAAGTTATTACAGTTGAGTTCTGACATTCATAATGCCTGCTGCCGGATCCAGCAGCTGAGGTGAAAGGCAGGGGTGGTCACTTTTTGGGCATAATTAAAACAGCTGTTTAATGAACAAAAAACAAAACAGAAATTAGATATTTATGGAAACGTTTATTTTTTTGCACTCTTAGGTAATTATAGAAAAGTTAGAATCTTTTTGCATGTTCCGATTGTGCCTTTTAAAAAATATCCTAACTTGTATTAAACATCCATTCTTTCTTTGTACCACCTATCTAACAGCTTTTTGTTGAGTTAAGAGATTCTATTTTTATTCTTCACAGTTGCAAACATGCTCTATCTTTCATATGAAAGAGCTACAAACCAAGGATTTAAGTAGTTTGTGGTAAAGGTGATAGTGTGACCATGTATCATAAAGAATAAAGTACCCCTTGCCGTACATGGCAAGGATATTGCAAGTCACCTCGTAGTTACTCAACCTTATAAAGGAGCTCGGCCTTCAGCCTCATTTCTCTATATGCTCAAGGAACCACTTAGTGATTAACAATATCCTTATAATAATGTATTATTATCACATCTATTACAATGAAGTTGTATGCGTCTCTCGACACCTATAATAATGTTACAAAGCTGCTCAAATGTAATAACTTACTACTGTTGAGTTGTGACATCATAATGAGGTAGGTCATGAAGCATACATACAGCTGTAGTTGTAACAATGAGAACTGGCCTTTTCTTCTTTTGATCCGTTTAAAAAAAATAGAGTGATCAGCAAAAAGCAGAGTTTATGGCAGTGTGTTCACTTTTTGCACATGTACAAAGCCCTTTTGAGATCGCAGGTCCTACAATTAACAACTCAAAAAGGGCTTTTGCAATCTTATCAGAATCTCAAACAGAAGGGGGGGTGAAAGGAGTGCCCCTCCCACTGTTTACAATTGATTGAGAAATATATCAATTTTCTATGACTGCAATTGTGTTGCAAAGAAAGGTAGGGGAAAAAGTCTGCACCACCAGCAGAGTTCGCGGACTATTGCCCACTCAGCACTGCGCTTAGAACGCGGAGTTCCGGCAAAACTCTGCAAACAACTGCACGGTGGAGTTTTTTCTCATGTGGTGCTTGCCAACATTAAGTTGGAGAGCGCGAGTACAAGTTTGCACCCCCTAGAGTGATTTTTGAGTGATTGAATGCCTCTCGGCAAGGTTTCTCAGTGTGGGTGGTCACTGCAGGTCACTACCGTTTGTATTGAGAAATTGCTGCTCCAGTAGAAAAGCTCCTTGAGAGGCAGAAAGATGCAGTGCCCTCTGGTGCGCTGCATGGTTCTGTTCATTCAGATTTTACAGCGCAAAACCAGATCCAGTCTCTAAAGATCAGTGTGAGCAGCATGAAATGCCAAATGCCACCTGCTTACGGAACTCTGCGGAATCTGGCAGAGTTTTTAGGTAACTCCATGGAGTGAAACTCTGCGAGTTCCACCCACCATTGGTGGCAAAACATTGATTTTATACCAACACCCCAAAGGGGTGGTATCTGATTCACAAAGGGGAAGGGACCTCCTTTGGCCCCCTAACCCTTCGTGAATCTTGAAAAACGTGCAGGGAGAGTTTACAGTAGCCCACAGGACCAATGCCAACTCTCAGAGAAACTTTTTAAAAAAGACTACTTTTTTTTATTTAAGGAAAACCACCCAGATTGAATAGAAAGTTTTCTCGGATTAAATAGAAAGTTTTCTCTATTTAAAAACAATCATAGACATGGTGCTTTGCTGACCCTTGCAAACAATCATCTCTGTCCTTTTCGCTAATCTCAGAGATCGTAAATGGCAGTTTTACCAACAAATATTAATTTGGCAGGTCGTCCTGGGACCCCATGAGATTTGTTATTTTATAAACTGACCTATTATTGCATTTTCAAAAAGTCAGTGAACAAATTGCAGACACTTTTTGAAAATGTAATCTTTGCACCAGGCCATTAGTTTAATGTAGGAAAGAAATAATTTCGCTGCATATTACCACTCTGAGCTACAGTCCTTTTTAAAATGTGACTTATGTGAAATTGATTTTAAAATATTTTCTAACGGGTTCAGATATGTTTTAGCAACAAATTACTAAATGTTTTTGTATTTAATTTCATACTACAGACTCTGCTTTTACCGTTAGATCTGCAACCATAATATCTCTTTCATATGAAAGGAGCAAAAATCAAGTACTCATGAGGTTTGTGAGAAGAGTGATAGTTGGCCACGTGTTATAAGGGACAAAACCCCCTCTGCCATCCATTAAAAGGATATTACAAGTCACCTCAGAGCTCCAAGACCTTATTAAGGAGCTCTATCTTCAGCCTTGTTCCTCTATATCGTCACATAACTCCTCTTCAATATCCTTACAATGTATAGCAGGGGGTACATTATTTCATATATCATCATTCACCCAAAAAACCCAGATATATAGACATTGGTACAGGCCTTGTTAGTAACCATAAATGTCTACAGGAAAGCATTTGTATTGTGTGATTATAGCATGCATGCTTTCTACTGTCAATCACAGGCAACAGGATTTTCAGGTTTTATTTTACCTGCAATAACCTTGTACGTAACTAATTAAAAGAAAAGTTCTAACTTCCAGGGGCTGCTCCTACGTTTGTGCAGAAGAGCGTTGAACCACTAAACAAAATGACCAAAAACAAGCCCCAGAGATAAAAAATAAAGTTAATTTATTACCACTGTATTTTTCAAGCTCCCTGTCTCGAACAGAGTGTCAGGATGGGGCGGGGCTGGTTGTATGATGGCAGCAGGGAGAAGGGTGGACTGTTTGGGCCCTTTTCAAAATGCGCATGTCCCTTTGGCCGGCCGTCTTGCAATTGCGAGCAAGACATGCGCACTTTGAAAGCTCTAAGTGCAGGGATCCAGTGTCCTCGGGAGAGGCAAGAGAGGCCGCTCCCTTCAATCCTGGCGCTATTCTCATGCAGCATGAGAGCAGCACCAGGATTGGTTAGGGGAGTTGTTGTGGGTCCTGCCCTAGGGAAAAGATGAGAAGATCAAAGCTGGGCCGGAGCGTGGAGGACGTTTGTGCAGGGAAGTGTGTTTTTGTTTTTTTCTATATTTAATGTGTCCCCCACCCATTTGTCCGCCTCACCACTCTCTAGTGCTGCCAGCCGCGAATGCTAACTTCCCACAACACAAGTGAATCTTAGCGTTAAAGCAAAAGTAAAGTAGAGAGGAACATAAGGGAATTATTCGTCACACTGTTAGTGTGAAGAGTTAAATGTGCTCGTGAGGTTGGTTATATAACGAAGTGCTCTGCCGATGGACAGCACTTTATAAAAATTATACAGGTCATACATCTCTCACTCTTTGGGATGTAAACTCATTTGTCATTCTTGATCACCTGTCGGGGCATAAAGCTAATTCGGGAATATGGACACTGATCCTCTCTCACATTTTAAGAGCTGAGAGTTTCAAGTTGGTGCGGTTCGTTTCCCTAGGCAGACCAAACAAACACACTGTCAAGTGTGGCATCACGTGAATGGGAACCATTCATCAAATTGCACTGCAAAAGCGGTCTCTAGCCAGACCTAAAAACACTAAAAGGGCTTGAAGGTTGCAATAATAGCCTGCACGTTTGACTGCAGTAAACCTTTGCCTAAAGCCTGCTGTTTCAGTTATGAGTCCACCATCTGGGATCAGTTTCCCTCAGTCACCTGCACAGATAGATCTTCCAGCTCTGATGGGAAGCACATATGGCTTTAGGACAGATGCTAATTAGAAACACTTACTGTGTCAAGCCTATGATTGATGCTCGTGGGGATAATAAAAGAAATTAACTATTCCTTAAGTCTGGTTTTCGGTTCTGGCATGAAGGCCATTGTGAGCGCAGAGACCTTTGGGAAGTGCTATGCTGACCCTTTATGGTTGTTTTGGGGTCGGTCTAATTCCCACTTACTCAGTCCCTCAGGACGCATAGTCCGTGATCTTGACATAGAGACTGTGGGCAATATTATCAAATAAGGGGCGATACATTATTGCCGCTTTTATCGCCAGAAAACTGCAGCTAAAGCGGCAATAATGGGCTTGAAAATATGCCCTTGTGAATTCCCATAGAAGCCCAGGTTACCACCAGAACCTGGGCTTCTATGGGAATTCACAAGGGCATATTATCCAGGCCATTATAGCCGCTTTAGCGGCAGTTTCCTGCCGATAAAAGCGGCAATAATGTATCGTCCTTTCTTGATAATATGGCCCTTAGTTCGAATTTTTTCTGCTTTAGTCCTCATCAGCAGGCCTGATCAGTGCTTAATTTGTAAAATATTAAATGCAGGTCCTGATGTTTTTCGTCGGAGGCCAAACCCACTCTCCCGGCCCCGCCACCTTCATCCACTGGTCCCACTCACTTCCTGTATGGCCCCACCCACATCCACAAGCCCCAACACATCACAGCTAGCTCCTCACTTCTTGAGTTCTGCTAGAAGCTGAATACCTGGGTCTTCATATAAGCACCTTCCTGTCATTCCCTGCTCTGGTACTCCACTTCAGAGGAACTTTGCTGCCAGTCATGGGGGCACCACACTTGCAGACTAGGCTGATTTGTGTTAATATGCCCATCAATATGTGTGTTTGCGTGCATTTGTGCTTCCACTATTCAAAAGTCCAACCTATTGGTTTTGCTAGTGCTTATTCTGTTTTGCTTGCTACTAACAGAAGTCTAATTTCTAAGAGCAGTGAAATGTTGTACAGAGAATACCTATTGTAGTTTAATTTCTCAAACACAAGGAATAAAAACAAATGTACGTGGGGCAGTAGAACTTGTAGGAAAGGAATCAGGCTGTAATCGGAGTAGTATTGCAATCATGGAGAATAAAGTTATTTGCTTACAATTGCAGAATGTGTTGTGAATGAGACAGGATTAAGTTCAGGCAACACCAAGCTGTAAATATCACCTAAGCGTGCTGTCTCTACTAGAGCCTGTACGGTAAAACCACATGGAGGGTAGTCACAAATCTATGCCAGGGCCTAGAAATGGGGGTCAGAGCTGACCACTGGAGAATAACAGTACAAATTAAGCACTTGCTGCATGTCCGTGTGTATGCTGCTACCCAAGTGTATGCATGTGTTATCAATGACTTCTCCAATCCCTGAGAAAACGGAAACATCACCACCCCCTTCCAAGGACTCTGTGACGCCCTGCCAAACTTCTTTCACAACAAGATCCCCATGATTTACAAACACTTCGAACCTCAACCTACAGTCTCCAATATTCTCAGCCTTCTCGCTTCCACAGACATTAACTCTGTCCTGTTTCGACTCCCAACCAACCAATACTGCAGGAGCGAAGACTATCCCTACTCCTCTCCTATCAGACCAGTCACCAACACAATCAAAAAGACACAGTGATGGCAGGCCAGTATAACAGAAGATGGCGGGGAAATCAAAACATAAATGTTTGGATATCACTTGACCTCGCTCGTGGACTTGCAGACCCCAGAAATCTATAACAGACAAGAAAAATGAAGAAGGCATTGATTCATAAAGATTGCATACTTATTACAATCTCCAGAAAATCTCTCAGGAACTGCCAGTGGTACCGAGACGGGGGTATTAACAGGAATAGCAAGGGGATTGCTACCACTTGCACCTTGACTACTTGTACGGTCAAAATGAAAGGTAGCTGGTTGTACTACAGGTCCCTGGATCTTTGAGGACGGCCTTGCTCCTGCCCCCCAAGTGCGTTCCTTTACTCTATAGGCATTTCATTCCTGATGCAATCCTACATTCTCCTGCCTTAACCCCTGTACTTCAGACTGGAGAGACGTGACCGCAGCCATCAACTCCTGTAAAGAAGGAACCCCATCCTCCCCAACACTGGGAGTGCCCCCCGCATCCATCATCGCTCAGGCAGTATATAAATACGTGGGCTTGGTTTTATGTCCGGTTTCGACTCTCAACCACCCAATACTGCAGGAGTGAAAGACTATCCCTACTCCTCTCCTATCAGACCAGCCACCAACACAATCAAAAAGACACAGTGATGGCAGGCCAGTATAACATAAGATGGTGAGGGAATCAAAACATAAATGTTTGGATATCACTGGACCTCGCTCGTGGACCAGCAGACCCCAGAAATCTAAAACAGACAAGAAAAAGAAAGAAAGGATTAAGTTTGAACATTCATATCCATACGTGCTTGATTTAGGCAGGTTATCTTATACAAACACCAGGACGTTCTTACCCTTCTTGAAAGGGGCCAACAGTTCCTTTGTATCCTATAGGTTTTTAAGCATCATGTAGAAGTCCCCATACAAAGTTCTTCATCCGAGTCCTTATGTACAGTGTCGAGTTATCCTTAATAACTTGATATCCAGGAGGCAATATCTGTATTCTCCAGAATTAAAAAAAACAGTAAGGAAGGGCAAGGAGTAGGGGAAAAAACCACCAAAGGCGGCAAAAAAAAACACGTACTAGAAGAGCAACCAAGAGCTCTTAAAAAGCATAAGTGCACTTAATTCTAGACACCATAAACCAATGTGGCATAAACCATGAACAGGGAAAGGCTAACCTTTTACCGGGCACGCAGCCGCGTAGCCCAAGTAATGCCACCATCCACCAGGAGCCCCTACCGTAGCACAAAAAATAGTCCCTGGATAACACAAAAAACAGGACTAAAGAAACTGCAGGACAGATACAAAGAACTACCTGGACTGTCCTATTGTGCAGGGAAATATCAAAAAAACAAATCCATATGATTAGCAGGAGTTAACCAGCAGATGTTCATTCCTGGCGACGCTGTTTTCACCGAGGAAAAATGCTGAATCCCAAAAAACGGAAGTCAGGCAAGACACAGCAGGAGGATCCGGGACATCCAGAACAACAGCAGGGAAAGACCTTCCAGGTCACCGGACCGGGGAAGAAACTAAGCGCTGGCTGAACGGAATCAGTGCTTTTTATCTGCACAGATCCCGCCCCCACCAAGCACGCAGGTCAAACATACAAAGGAGGAAAAGAGGGGAGATAATCACAAGGTAGAAAGATTGTTGTGTAATTCCCAACCCGCGCTGACTAAGGCATCCCGGGGGGAGGGGGCTAATTCCCAACAAACTCTGACCACCGGATCACCACTTGGGACCAGCTCACCACACAGACCACCACAGCCATCATGCACTTCGTCCACTCAATAGCACCCACAGACCCCTGTGCCATCACATGTTCAACCTCAGGGACCCGCCTATCAGCAGCGAATCACCACCATCTTCTACATATCGATCACCTCAGCCACATTCCCAGAAGATTGGAAACATATCGAAGTCAAACCCCACTGAAAGAAATGGTCTACCAAACCTTAGGAGCTCAAGAACTATCGACCCATCTCTCTGCTCCCCTTTCCCGCCAAAGTCTTTCAAAAAGGCCATCAACCATCAACTCATGGAATACCTGGACAATAACGATCTGCTGGACCCATCCCAATCTGGATTTTGCACGAACCATAGCACCAAACCTGCAGTGATCGCAACCACCAATGACATCAAAACCCTAAGAGACTGTGGAAAGATAGCTTACCTGATCCTCCTCCACCTCTCAGCAGCCTTCGACACCATGTCCCACCACACCTTGGTCAAGAAACTTCATCAGATCCGAATCTAAGAGGATGCCCTCAATGGATCACCTCCTTCCTCATCGGAAGAACTGAGCAAATCAGCCTACCACCTTTCACCTTGGTACCCAAGACATAATTTGCCGCATCCCTCAAGGCTCATCCCTCAGTCCCACGCTGTTCAACGCCTACATGACCCCCCTGACCACCATCGTCAGAACCCATAGACAGGACATCATATCCTTTGCAGGCAACACCGACCTCATCCTCTCACTATAAGAAGAACAATCCACCACCAGGGACAACTACCGCCTGTGCATGACCAGCATCACTGACTGTATGCAAAAAAACAGCCTCAAACATAATACAGACAAAACAGAAGTACTGATCTTCAGGAATGACAACTCCCTGGGGAATGATTCTGGGTGGCCCACTGAACTAGGACCCTCACCCAGCCCTACAGACCATACCTGAAACCTCAACATCAATCTGGACAGCAACATCACTCTTCGCATGCTCAGAATGATCTTCAATTTGCTCCCTGTCAATACCAGACGTACCATCACTCAATCCCTCGTCACTAGGTACTTAGGCTATGGCAACGCACTCTATGCAGGAATCACCACTAACCTCCTAAAGAGACTGCTCACCATACAGAACTCGGTGGCCAGGCTCATTCTCGACTTCCCCAGATGGACCCACACCACCACGCTTTAAAAAAAACTCCACTGGCTCCCCGAACAATCAACAACCAGCATACATCAACAAGTGCCTGGGTTTCCACCAGCCCTCAAGACACCTGCGCTCTGCCTCCCTCTGCCTTGTACACACCCCCTGCATCCCCTGAAGCAAGAGTGGAGGATGCTCCTTCTCCTACCTCACCTCGAAGTCCTGGAATGGCCTCCACCTCTAGACTCACACTCTCTTGAGAAATTCAGAAAGGGACTCAAGACCTGGCTGTTCAACTTATTGTACCTGAGCAGAATGGCTCTCAGCACCTGGATACTCTCGCTGGGGATTAGCAGCGCTATACAAATGATGTTTGATCCTGTTTGAAGGGTCAAAGGAGAAGCTCACACTGGTGGGCTGGAAAGATGACCTATAACTCTTTCTGTTTTTATTTATTTAATTAGTAGCATAACTATCAAAAGTATTGAACATAGTAACATAAATTCATAGGTACAGGGCTGATTACATGGTGATAAGATGATACATGAGTATGACTGGTGAAAATGAACCAAGAGAAAACCATATAACTAGAGTATTTGTCCACATATTTGCATGCTCAGGTCAGCAAAACACATTTCATTGTCATTGTAGCCAGAACTATGTTTTTGGAATGGAGAAGGTGGGTAGATGACTGTGTTTTCGAGATTTAAAAGGTAGCTTTTGATGTTTATTTGTGTGTTTGAACTCCGTAGGCTACTAAAACGGGAGTTCCCTAGGAGAAGCTGGGCATTTCAAAATACTCCACACGACTTCCATACAGCCAGGGCCGGACTGGCCATAGTGGGCACTGGGCGTTTCCCCGGTAGGACGCTAAAGTGGGGGGCGGTTTTGGGCCCCTGGGGGCCATTTTTGTTACCGGGGGTTGCCAATATAGGCCCCCTGTAACATAATCAGCCGAAACCGGCCCTCGCAAACTGCTCAGCTGAACTCTCCCTCACCCCAGGGGAGGCGCGCTGAGCAGTTTGCCAGGGCCGGTTTCTGTTCCCAGTCCGGCCCTGCACACAGCTGGTGGTAGAAGTGTGATTGGCCATGCCACTAGGGTTATATGTTTTCATCAGGCCTTGTGTTTAATTAAGAGGCAACCTGCTTGGTGTTTATGCAATTAGCAGTGTTTAATTTGTAAAAGAATGAGTGCCGATGCCCAAAGCTCTGCTCAGAAGCCGCCATGGCATATGCAGTTGAATGTGGTTGCACCCAATACCGAGGCTGCGTGGTCTTAAATCCACCTCTGACCACTTTAATCCAACATCAGCTACTCCCCGCCTCTTTACCTGACTCTAGAAGGTTCCTGCTTTCTATCTTTATGACGGTTTTTCTGTCTTTACATTTTGTGTTTTTTTCACTCTCTTGCCCTCTGTAAATGTCTGGTACAGAAAAATGTGTGCCAGTTCCTAAAAATGAGTGCAGGTGGTCCTGACCGGCAACCACCAGCTCACATTAAGCACTGAATATAAGATAGGAGAACGTCTGGGAAGGTTTGAAGAGTTCTGTTGCACAATTCAGATTTATTTTTAATGGGGCGAAAGAGTACGGCAGGAGCTTTTGCAGTAATCCAGACTGCTCATTACTGGGGTGTTAATTAGTGATTTGGCAATCTGAAAGGGGATGTGGGAGGATGTCTCACCCTTATTAGTAGCTGAACCTGGCAGCTCTGGCAGGGAAGGAGATAAAGGAACTTGAGTTGTGGAGTTAAACTGTATGCCAAGGTTCATGGCTTTGGGGGAGGCAGTAAGGGAATCTGTGTAAAAGGCAAACAATGAGGAAAGGGTTGAATATGCAGAGGAGTCAGGAAAGTATTTTGTAATAATGTAATAATCTTCATGGAGTCAGGGTGTAGTTCCAAGTTGATATTTATTGTAGTTGAAAGTACAGGTGATACAGATGAGTCAAGGTGGTAGTTAAGTGGTTAATTAAGTAGGTAAGTAAGCCCCACCAGGAGCTGTCCTCCTGGATGCTCAGCCTTCCATCACCAAGTGAAGACCCATCTCTAGCAAGCATTCTATGACATCTATAACATTCTAAATACAGGCAAGCTGGAAAGCATGAGAAGATAGATGACAGATAGGGAGATTAAAATACACTATACAACATATTTTCTGTGTGTTTTCAGTAAATTGAACATAAGCGAGCAGAGAACCATCCAATACTTGATGGCTGTTTGGCATATCCATGTTTATTTCAAAGTTTGGTTGTATTTTATGTGGAGGTTGGAAATGAGAAAAACTTTTTCAAATTGTCACCATACAGCATACGTTTGACAGAAAAATTGATTAACAAAAGTTAAAGATGCACTGAGGCATTAGGCCAGTAAAACCAAAGGGTCATATTCTCAAGGACTTATCGCCGAGTTATCGGCACTTTATCGCAGCGAAAGTGGCAATAAGTTTATCGCCCTATTCACAAGTTGGTGCTAACAGCCGATATCACCAGTTTTCCTGCGATAGCAGCCGCAAAAAACATCGCCACAGATGACACCGGCAACAAAGGCTAATGAGATGCAGAGTAGGCATTCCTGTGCAAAAAGCAGCGACAACACCATTTTGCAACATTCTCAATAACCAGTCAGATCGGCCATTAGATCCCAAAACATACGTTAAGGCGCGTTAGTAGCAGGGATTTACCACCTGCTCTTACCTGGTGTAAAGTCGGATGACAACCTGCACCATAAAAGGGAGCCAAGCCTAGAGACACACCTGAAGAACAACAGATGCCATGGTGCTACTGATCATGCAGCTCAGAGCCGCAAGAGGGCCACAACACCCGCCCCCACTACAAGAGAAAGCATACCCTATGCACACACTTGAAATGTATAAATTGGATACAATGTCCAAACGCAGTTATACAATATGGAACAGAGAAACAACAATAATATGCAAATTGTGAGAATAGGTAAGTAGATGTCAATAAAGAAGTCTTGGTCTCCTTGTTTTATTCAAACACAGCATGTGGACAACCAGCCGACACGTGTTTCATCGCGTCTCGCGAATCTTCAGGGCTCCAATGGTTGTGTTTAATCTTTACGGTCGCTCTTCCGGTGATATTTCCGACCCGGAAGGGCCCAGGACCATTCAATATTAATTGCGAAGTAAAGTGCAATTGCTTGCAAGCGAAATGCGCTTGTTGTGGGTCGCCCGGGGGAAGGATATCGATGTCAGTCACTTTGTATCTGTGCTTCTGGTATGTCTCGATCAAAAGGAATTGTTCCGTAGCCTCATCCGGACTTGGTGTCTCATGGGCGTCGTTGTTTCTTTTCCTCTTCTCCCGGGTCTCCGTGTTCGAAGTGCGCTACGGAACAATTCCTTTTGATCGAGACATACCAGAAGCACAGATACAAAGTGACTGACATCGATATCCTTCCCCCGGGCGACCCACAACAAGCGCATTTCGCTTGCAAGCAATTGCACTTTACTTCGCAATTAATATTGAATGGTCCTGGGCCCTTCCGGGTCGGAAATATCACCGGAAGAGCGACCGTAAAGATTAAACACAACCATTGGAGCCCTGAAGATTCGCGAGACGCGATGAAACACGTGTCGGCTGGTTGTCCACATGCTGTGTTTGAATAAAACAAGGAGACCAAGACTTCTTTATTGACATCTACTTACCTATTCTCACAATTTGCATATTATTGTTGTTTCTCTGTTCCATATTGTATAACTGCGTTTGGACATTGTATCCAATTTATACATTTCAAGTGTGTGCATAGGGTATGCTTTCTCTTGTAACTTTGGAGTAGTATAGCTTGCTTGCTTCTCCGTTGAGTGGTTATATGGTTGTCCACTCACCCAGTTGCACCACATTCCACTTAGTCCTACAGTGCCACCATACTGGCAGTGCGCCCATTCTCTGACACCCTAAAAACCATCCCTTCTTTTAACCCGCCCCCACTACACCCAAGCCCGCCACACACCCCCGGACCACCCTGGACTACCACAGAGGCAGCACAGACAAAGACAGCGGACCTTCAGAAAATGCACCAGCCTCACAAACTTAACATCCATGGATGTCATTGCCCACTACAGGCTCAAAAGGACAACCATCCTCCGCATCCTGACCATCATTGCCCACAGGCTGATGGTACCAACACTGCGGACAACCAACATCCCATCGCAGACAAAGCTGCTGGCTGTGCTGCACCTGTTGGCCTCTGGTACCTTCGAACCAACAACCGCCAGAGTCAGAGGAGTCTCACAGCCAGCCCTATCAAAGTTCATCACAACTGTCTTGGATGCCATCATCAGCTTGGTAGCCCAGCACCTTCACTTCCCTCACACTGCACAGGAACAGCTGGAGACCAAGCAAGGCTTCTATGCCATAGCTGGCTTCCCACATCGGTTGGGGGCCATTGACTGCGCACATGTCCTACTTGTGCCCCCTGCCGACACTGCACACAATTACCACAACAGAAAGCACCCGCATTCCATCAATGTGCAGGCAATAATGGACCACCAGGGACTCTTCACCAATTTAGTCACCAACTACCCAGGCAGTGTGGATGATTCCTACATCTTCCGACAGTCCATCATCAACCAGCCTTTTGAGGCTGGCACCTATGGAAATGCATTTCTCGTTGGTAAGTACCAAATGACCACACCACACACCTCAACTCCACAATCATGCAACTCACAACTTTGGGAATGCACATGTTACAAACTCACATACAACATGCGCACCTACCAGACACAACAGCACAACTTACTGTGGTAACCTGGGCTAGCCATCAACGGCATGGCAACTCAGCCACACAATAGAAGATTGTGAGGAGAGGTGGGAACCAGACATGTGCGAAGGAGGCAAGTGACCCATGAATGAGAATGTACGCAATGCCAAGTGTGGCGTGGATGTGCTGGCCAGAATGCAGTATGCAGACCACAGACATATCCATGTCGACATACACTGCTGGTGTTTGGAGAGTAGTGGACAGTGGACGCAACCATGTTACCTCAGCCAGTGGGGAAGATTGCAGAAATGTAGCCTGTTAAGTCCCCCCTGAAAGCGTGAGCGGAGTGGGCTGGCCCGGCGTACGCCAGGCTAGCGTAGGGGTGTGAATAAAAAGCACGTAGCTCTAGGAGTGGTTCTCTTCCGGAATGGCCAACGTGTCTGCCAGGGCGGCGCCTCTCACCCTGCCACAAGGCCGACGCGGTGAGCGGTGTTGCCTGCGATCCTGTGTGCTTCCTGCACCCCTTGACGCTGGTCCCCAGACCTATCTTGCCTGCCCCGGCGCACCCAGGCCCCACTGCTCACCTGCGGACACCAGCGTGTGTTAAAGAGGGCCCACCACGTGCTGGTGCAAGCTCCAAGCCTTAGGCCCGCGACCTTGGCAGCCTCCTCAGACCATCGCTGGCATCGGCGACACAGGCCCCCAGCACTCCTTTCTCGTTGAGGTACTCCACCGGTGCTTCTGGCCTACACTGTGGTCAGTAGGTCACACATTTGGAACTGAGTCTTGATTTCTTTATGGCAGAGTTCATATAATTGTACGCAAGGAGAGGAGTAAGAGGAAAATGCTGTTCAGTCCGGAGGAAAAAGGATCATCTTTATGGAGGTGACTGAACACTACCAACAACTGCTCTGGTGCCACTAACTCTGTGCATCGCCAGCTAATGACACGTGGCAGTGGGTCCCTGCTGACCTCTGCCTCCAGCCTACAAGGCGGTCGAGTTGGTCACACATTTGGAACTGAGCCTTGATTTATTTATGGCAGAGTTTATATCATTGTATAGGCCTCATCGCAGACTGCATCCCTTTCAGCTCTGGTGCCACTAACTCTGTGCCCCAAATTTCATGGACACTCTCTGGTTGAACTTTGGTGGCATCTGAGTATATGGCCTGGGAGTTGTCTTCATCATCATGTAGCTGATACTGACTTGGTGTTAAGAATGATTCTGTAGCATTCATCTCCTCCATATTGCCTGTTTCTGCTTCGTTCTGCCCTCTGCATCTTCCCCTGGAAGAAAACCTTCCACCATCCCCTGAAACACACTGCGATATTCTCCTTGGACATCGACGAGGACCCACTCAGCTCTTGTGGCCCTACCTCAGTGCACCGCAAGTCACCGTCCTGTGGCGGTGTGCCTGTGCTGGTAGCAGTGCATACGGGGCCACTAACTCTGTGCAGCGTAAGTCGTGGACCCTTGCTTTTTGATTGTATGATCTCTGTTGTAGTTGTTGGCAGCACGAACCACTCCCTGAGGGCTGGCTTACACTCACCCCACACCCATCCAGCACAGGTGTCACTGGACATGTGACCCTGACAATAAAATGGGCCGGGCGCACGTGCCCGTAGCCAGTTCCACAAACTATCTAAGTGTGTCTGTGTGGTCATTATGTATGCATGAGGGCCCTGGACGCTACCACATAACATTGTGCTGTGTACAGCGAACGCAACCATGTCACCTCAGGCAGTGGGGTAGATCGGGGACATGTAGCTGTGTCATACCCCCCTGTCAGCATAAGCGGAATGGACTGTCGTACAACAGTTCAGCAATGGGGTGTGGTTCATCCTCCTGGGGCTCTGGAAAGAGTGCAGGCTCGGCCAAAGGGGTGAATGAAGCCGCGTAAGCCCGCTCGGGGTCCGGGATCATACATGCCAACTATTGTGTGTGTCGCTATTACCACAGAATAAGCCAAAGCTCTACCCTCAATCACATTGCGAGTTCAGACAGCCATGAACTCTGCATCTGTATGTGCCCTATCTTTACCATAGGCCTACACACACGTGGAGGCCCACCTTCAATGCACAACATCACAGTGTTGTTATCAGGCTTGTGGACATGTGCAGACAGGCATGACAATGGTGTGCCATAGGAGTGCAAGTGATGCAACTGCGCTGTGCACGCTAGAGAATAGGCTCGGAGGAGAGAGGAACAGCAGTGAGGCTACCTAATACACATTGATGCCGCTCATTTGCTACAAGTAGTCCATGTCAAACAGGGATCACTAAGTCACACATATCACACACCAATGAACCAGTGAGCCTGCCAACACATCATGAAGAACCAACTATTGACTCATGTCTCTCTGCACTGTCACAGGTAATCAAGGATATGCACTCTGCCCTTGGATGATGAAACCCCTCTGAGCCCCGAACACACAAGCCCATAGGCAGTACAATGCGGCCCACAAACGCACCAGGGGCATCGTGAAACGCAAATTTGGTGTGTTGAAGTCACGTTTCAGGTGCCTGGACATCACAGGTGGAAGGCTCCTGTACAGCTCAGACATCGTGTGCAAGATGATCGTTGCATGTTGTGTGTTGCACAACAATGCCCCAAGGATACAAGTGCCAGATGCACCGGACGATGATGAGGAAGATGAGGCAGGTGGACAACACCCCACTGCAGCTGCAGCAGGAAGAGCCCGTAGGAACACCATCATTGACAATGTCTTCACATGAGCACCTCACATTGTCACAGTCCTTAGCAATCATGGGACAGTACAAAATGACCACAGGCATGGCATGTGCAAATAAATTCAATACAACACACATTCCCTGAGTGCATATTACTCCTCTGTACAAGCACATTACTCTGACAAGTGTAAGTGCAGCATGTAGTGCTAACAATCTCATAAGTTGAAAATAGATGGTGGGTGTACAGAGAGGCTGTTTAGGGTGTCACGTATTCAATATGCCATTTCTGTGTCTCAATGACAGTATGGAATCCCACTCATCAGCGTTTCACATGTGTCCCAAATCATTACATATAGGCTGTCATTTGTGGCCTGCAATTGACAACAGGCCTTCTTTTGGGGTCAAATATGTACCACCATGATGCAGGGATGCACCCTGTGACTCAAGTCCCACAACATGAGCAACATGGACTTAAGGGGGAATCACTGCCCCTCCATTCGTCCATGCTTTCATACTTGATTAATCATAGACATGACACATCTGTGTGTATTAGTATGTATTATTCACGTTCAGTGGAGTGTTGAAGCTGTCTTAGTACTGGGCCATGCAGACAACACTTTATGATGTTGCCCCGTGGAGAGCCAGCCACAGTACTTCGAGATTGACAATTTACTGGGAAGGGGAAGATTCCAGTCCGCAGGCTGATTGCTGTGTCATTGTTAAGCAAACAAAATATGGCAGTCCATGACGAGGTCCAAGGTAAGTGTCGTAGAGTGTATCGGGGACGGTGGAAGGTGTTATTCCAGGGCATGATGCAGAGGGCAGAAACAAGCCATATGGCAGAGATGAGTGCTACTGCTTCCTTCTTACCACTAAGGCAGATTCATCCTCATCTTCGTCCTCTGACGTTTCATGTGCCTCACATATGGGTGATGGTGTTTGGTCTACAGCACTGTGTGACACTGACACAACAGGGGCTTCAGATGTGGATGTAGAAGTGGCAGAAGCATTCATCTGCGCAATGTCTTGTGGCATCACTCCCATAATGAGGATCTGCAGGGCATGGAAGATCCCATTTGCTGCTTTCTCGTGTGTAGGCGTGGTAGCCATTCTTTGCGCCTGCATCCGCTCCATATTCTCCATGACCCTCCTTATGTTTACCAAATCAAGGATGACATCGCTGTAGCCACTCTGACTAGACAGTTGTTGTCTCTGAGTCATGACCCCAGCGATGCCAGCCATGGTTTGTTGGAGGGCATGAGGCGGACTGTGGGTGTCCGTTAGGGAGTGTAAGTGGTCCCTGATGGAACTTAGACCCCCACGTATGGCATCTAGTTTGGCTGCCATGAGGCTGAACCCCACCCGCACCTGTGTAGCCAGCTCCTTCTGGTAGTCTAACACACGGCGTTGGAACGCCATTTGTTCTGCGGTGAGGTGCTGGGAGCCAGACGTTGTGCTGGGTGCTTCCTGCTGTGTGGTCTGTGCAGGGGGTGAGCTCACCTCGATGGTGCTGGGCTGCCCTGCTACTGGAGGTGGGGTGTGGAGGTTGGTCATGAACTGTTGGAGTTTGTCGTAATCATTGTCCTGGGGGTCGTCTCCATCATCACTTAAGTGATGTAGGGTTTGCTCTGCAGGAGGTGTTAATTGTCCATCTGCAATGTAAAGGGGAGATGCAGTTTCACAGTGTGCTCCATGTATGTTAACATACAGACTGCATTACAATGTACATTGTGACTGTTTGTGAGGAGATGCCTATTTGATGCGGGACAGTAGACATTTGTACTACTTCACGGATGTGACGTTGTACTCTTACATTGTCATCTCACAGTTTTTTTCTGTGCTTTTATTGTGCATTTTCCCGCATGACACGTGGGAATTGCAGGCCTGTCGCTGTTTATCGCTGATTTTTGTATCGCGGTTTGGGACATCGCCGCTTTTTTCGCGTTCGTGTTTCGCATTTTGTAGGCATTGTGTTAATTTTAATGCGGTCATTTGATGCGTTATCGTGAGACTATCGCATGGTACCGCAGTGTTGAGAAAACAACGTTAACACTGCATTATTTTCCCACGATAGACTGCGATTTGAAAAGTTGCGTTAAGCTAATTTTGCGATAATTATCACACGTTCTTGAGAATATCCCCCAAAATGTTTTCCAGCTGGCACAGTACCACTCCTCTGAAGAACCCAAGATATGGCAACATGAGTTTCAGGGGCCGAAAGGATGCAAAATGTGTGAAAATGTACTACTACATGAACAACTACAAGTACTTAAATATATTGCTATTAAATACATTGGTTATTAAGCTAAAGACATAATGCAATTGTGATTCCATATCTCTCAGCCTGGCCCAAGACTTCTTGGGTGGCTGATGTTATAAGGCTTCTGTAGTAATATTCCAGTCAAATATGATAAATTATGTATAGTTTATTGGCAGCACGAATGACATCCTTCAGAGTCACCAGTCCAGTCTTCTCTGAGCTGGTACAGTTAATTCTCTTACAATAACAGTTCTGGAACATGGATTACAATTGAAGATAAGCATGTCTCATGCTATGTCTCATGCACTGGCATGCGACCTAAAGATATATTTAAAGTGATAGGCCAGAATATAACACATCTCCCTTTTTTATAAAATGAAATAAATAAAAGTATTGACGTTTATGATTATACATTATGTAACTCAGAACTTTTAAACAAAATAAAACAGAGGATGAAATATAACATTGAACATGAACTACATTAATTTACATATCTTTTAGGAATATTGATAACACGTTTAACATCCTTCACTCTTTGAGCAATAGAATTATCTGCTAACAAAATCTTTGGTTCATTTGATAATTTACACTTATCATTCATGACAGTATACTTAGCTAATTTCTTTACATTCCAATATTTGCCATCCTGAGTCATAACACTATTGGCAAAAATCTTTTTGATCTGAATGGGGTCACTAAACTTGTTAGTACCTTTGGACAACAAACCAGGTCTGAGAATTCTCACCCATTCTCCCACTTGAAACTCCTGGGATTTTGTGTTCCACTTTTTGTCATACCATTCTTTCGTTTTGAACTGTTTATTTTCTACACGTTTAGCAACTTCCTCTATATTAACCTGGTCAAAAGAAAACTGATTGCATTTCTCTTTAAGCCACCACGGTAACATTCTTGAGGCTGGATTTCGACCCTTAAACAACTTGAAAGGACTTACTTCAGTAGTTGTGTGAGGTGTAATGCGGTATGTCCATAGTCTTTCCCTTAAAGCACTTACCCAAGAAACTCCAAACTTGACAGATTCCACCACAAAATTCTTCAACACCCGGTTGAATCTCTCAACTTGACCATTCTCATGAGGTTCGTATAATGATGTAAATCTGTGAATAATGTTACAATTCTTGAGAAAGTGTGCCATTTCACCCGATGTTAATTGAACACCATTATCAGATACCAACACAGAAGGGCATCCTTCTCTAGTAAAAACTTCTTTGAAAAAAGAAATGACAGTTTCAGTAGAAGCCTTGGGGACAAATTTCACTTCAGTCCATTTGGAATGGTAATCTACTATAACTAAAGCATAGCGGGAAGATTCAGGTAACATGTTAAAAGGACCTGATATGTCAAAAGCAATCTTTTGCCACGGTTCTGAAGGCCATTTGACAATTTTGAGGGGTGGAGTATATACCTTTAACATTCTTTCTTTACATACACACTCTTGACACTCTCTAACTGTCCTGTCAACAAATCTATCAATCCCTGGCCACCAAAATACAGAGCGAACTAACCTTTTCATGGATGAAATACCAGGATGCGTATCATGAGCAATTTGTAAAATGATGTCTTGCATGCCTTCTGGAGGTATACATTTCCCAGATTTAAAAATAAAACCAGAATCCAGTTCCAACTCATCCATAACATTGTAAAATGGCATTAACTCTGAATTAACCACGTTCTTATTTGGCCAACCATTCTGAATGTAATTCACTAAATCTTTCCACTTGGAATCTTTTCCTATGCAGTCTTTCCAATCAGATTCTGAAACTTTCTTGAACTTCCCTTGTAACACATCTTCAATGGCTAAAACAAAATCACTATTCTCCAATTTTTCCTGAATGGTACAAACCTCCTCACTTTTGCATGGCAACCTTGATAAACAATCTGCCGTAACATTTTTTTTTCCTGGAACGTAAATTGTAACGAAATTATACTCTTGCAACCTTGAAGTCAACCTCGCAATTCTGGCTGTGGAATTCCATCCTCCTCCTACTGATAAAATATTGACTAAAGGTTTGTGATCCGTTCTTAAGGTGAATTTTGATCCCCAAATATACAGTCTAAAATGCTCAATGGCCCAAACGCATGCTAATAATTCTTTTTCTATTACAGAGTATCTACGTTCACAGTCATTTAAAGTTCTCGAAGCAAATGCCACATTCCATTCTTCACTGCCCTCCCTTTGGGATAATACTCCACCCAAACCATATAGACTGGCATCAACGGTAATGATACATTCCTTGTTGATTCTGAAAGGTTTGAGATTAGGGGCTTTAACAATATCATTTTTAATTTCGTCAAAAGCTTGTTGTTGGGCATCAGACCAAACATATTCTGCTCCCTGCCTCAACAACCTTCTTAAAGGTTCCATTTTGCTGGCAAATTTGTTCACAAATTTGCTGTAGTACTCACACATGCCAGCAAAAGATAGTAATTGATCCTTATTTTCTGGTTTCGGGGCTTTGACAATAGCTTTTACATTGGATTTTTTCGGAAATATTCCTTTACCAGATAAGGTATGCCCTAAATATTCTACTGATTCTTGAAACAATTTGCATTTATGTGCTTTTACAGTTAAACCATTGTTTTGTAATCTTTTACATACTTCTTGTAAATGAACTTCATGCTCTTGAGTGTTTTTTGAGAACACTAAAATATCATCCTGAAAGCATTTTACGTACTTATCTATATCCCTGAATATGTGAAACATCACTCTTTGAAATACTGATGCAGCGGACGCCAGTCCAAAAGGCATACGGATGTATTGAAACAAACCTTGAGGTGTTATAAATGCCGTGAGTTTTCTCGACTCTTCAGTTAATTCTATCTGATGGTAGGCAGATCTTAAATCTAATGTAGAGAAGATCTTTGCACCATCAAATAATGAAACTAGTTCATTTATATTTGGTAAAGGGTGGCAATCAATTACGATATTAGAGTTCAATGCCCTTAGGTCCACACATAGTCTCAATTTTTGGTCAGATTTCCTGACTAAAACTATGGGCGAAACCCATTCTGACGATTCTATGGGTTCAATGATTTTCTCTTTTAATAAATCATCTAACATGGACTTGAGTTCTTCCCTAATGTTTATGGGAACACCTCTAAGTTTTTGGACAATAGGTGTATGAGCCTTTTTTAACACTATATTGTGTGAAAATTTTTTACGTTTGCCTAACTTATCACAAAATACTGTATCAAAACGTTTGACAAGATCATCTCCTTTGGTATCAATTATAGGCTCATTGGATAACTCAACTACAGAAATGGTATTCATAAGATTATCATCACATAAGGATATTGGTTCTTTTGCCCTAGGATTCAAAATGATGCCTAATTTCCATTGATCAAACCAACCCAATACGTTGATACCTTTAATAGATATATATAATTTGATGGAAGCTTTTCTGTACTTAAATTGAATTTCAACGTTGAAGAATCCAATCATCTCAATTTTTGTACCAGAGAAATTTACAGCAGCAACATCCGATTCATTAATGTTTCCTAACTTATTAGAATGAGATAACATACTCTGAAAATATTCTTGTGTGATTATGGTCCATGGCGAACCAGAATCTACCATAAGAAGTAAATTAACTTCACAAATAGTAAAAATACATTTTGGAGAATTACGCTGTATCTCTGAATGGTTGTTTACAATGGAAACTACAAAACCAGCTTCTATATTGGAATTAATAACATTCTCTTCATTCCTAATATTGCTTACCATTTCTTCAGACACAATGGATACAGGTCGTTTATATTGTGTAGATGAACGTTTATCTCTACACATATTACTGAAATGACCTATGCGTTTGCAAAAATTGCATTCTCTCTTTATAGCTGGACAACCTGAAAAAGAAGCAATGTGAAATTTACTCCCACATCTAAAACATATTCCCTGAAAATTTTGATTAAAAGGCCTTTGAGTAGTAAATTGTTTGCCCTTATTGTAAGAGGACAAGTCTTGTTTATATCCTTGTTTGTGTTTTATAGCGCAGACTTCTTCATCGACTTGTTTCTTTTCAACATTGCTTTTGATTGTATTCATCCATAAGTCTGATTGTTCTTGTGCTTTAGCTATAGCAATGGTTTCTGTTAAATTCGGATCTCCCATGACCCATAGTTTATCCTGAGTTTTCTTACACTTTGTATGGACAATGATTTGATCTCGAATCATTTCGTCCGCAATAGTACCAAAATTACAGTGTAAGCTAAGAGACCTTAATGAAGTTAGGAAGTCTTCAAAGGATTCATCTTCTTTTTGTTTTCTGGTATAGAATTTAAAACGTTTGAGTGCAATGCTCACACTTGGTTTGAACCTCTTTTCCAGTCTAGCTAGAGCCTCAGTATATGGATTTAAATTATCTCCTCCACCTTCATTTAAAGAAGGAACTTGAGGTAAAGATCTAAAAATTTCTTGGCCTTCTGAGCCAAGGCAGTGGAGGAGAATACTTTTCTTTCTTTCTGCACCCATTCTTTCACCGTCAATAGCTTTCATGTAATTTATGAATTCTTCCTTCCAACGTGTCCATGGTATGGGTGGATCACCCTTTGTTTGAAGGAATTTGTTGGGAGGATCAAATTGCATGTTGTTTATGTATAAGATTAGATGTAAAGAAAATATAGATAAGGTACTATTTAATTAGAAATAAAATGTGAAAACTAATTTTAAGATGTAGTTATACTATAATAACGTATATATAGTCTTTAAGTGAAATAATTTTGATTTGATATCAACCAGCAGTGTGAGTTGATAATGTATTTTTCTGCTTAAAATATGTTTATGTAATAAGGCTTACTTCTGCTCCGTAGTTGTTGTCCATAACGATGTGTCATATAATCTGCAAAATGTTCTTTTGGAAAGAGAAACGAGGTTAACGTGCTGTTGATGTGGTGCGCGATGTAATTATCGGCGCAGGGTTGTCATGACAACTTCAAGCTTCACAAAGTTTATAAAATGGCTGCCACGCAGTGCGCAATGACGTATGTGCGCATGTGCGTAGACTTTGCAATTTCACTGTGTTGACGCGCCTTGGAATGGAGGACGGAGGAAATTCTAAACAGGTAGGACGCGGGCAGATTTTAAATAACAATACGAAGGCTTTATGTTCAAATAATTAGTTTCAAGTAAAACGCTGGCATTCAAACAGTAAGTCGGAGCCAATATGTGAAATATTTCAGGGGATGGGCGGTCAAAGTCAAAGTCTCCAAAATTAATTAAATAAAATAGAGAGCGGTGCATTCGAGTAAGTCTCAATACGCGATTAATCTTTGTAGAAAAGGTAACATGCAGTTGAAATTATTGTGGAGAACAGCCGCAGGTGCAATCAGAGCACAGGTTAAGTAAACAGCCGCTGGCAAATTAAATTTGCATAAGTAAATGCGTTGTACATACCATGTGAAAACGGAGAAGTAGAAATTGTTAAATTGGGTCCAAAACACCACTGTGAATCCGTGCTGCAAGTGGTGATTTTCCTTGTCGCCAAAATTGTAGTAATATTCCAGTCAAATATGATAAATTATGTATAGTTTATTGGCAGCACGAATGACATCCTTCAGAGTCACCAGTCCAGTCTTCTCTGAGCTGGTACAGTTAATTCTCTTACAATAACAGTTCTGGAACATAGATTACAATTGAAGATAAGCATGTCTCATGCTATGTCTCATGCACTGGCATGCGACCTAAAGATATATTTAAAGTGATAGGCCAGAATATAACAGCTTCATTGGTAGAGATTTCACAAGGGTTGTGCACAGTGGAGTTTGTAAGGGCATGAGGGATGCATTTCAGAACACAGTATGCTAAACGTTGCCATTTCTCCACAGACGTTCTGGTGTACAAAATTACACAACATGCAAGCCGGTAATGTTAGTGGCCAAGGCCAAACCATAATGTCTCAGCTATGCAAACGTAAAAAAGACAATAGAAGCCTCACACGCACACATGCAAGCACATGAGCGCGTGCACACACACACACATATATATTAACCCTGGGCGTAGTTCGCGTAGTAGCGATTCGCATAGCTACGCAAAGTGCACTTAGCACTACGTGAGCTACACGTAGCTACGCGAACTGCGTAGTGCACTGTGCAAAATGCTGTTTGCACTGATTGCACAGTGCCGGATGCTTGTCCGCACTGTGCAATCAGTGCAAACCGCATCTTGCACAGTGCAAGCGGTCATTTTCTGCTGCTCGAGTAGATTTCTACTCGAGCTGAAGCTTTCTCAACGCGGACTGGTAGTTTCTCATCACGTGCGGTCGCGAGCATACGCGACCACTCGAAATAAGAAACCTGACCTCCCGGCGTTGAGAATCTCGCCGGGAGGTTTCTTTTCCACGCTCACGATCGGCAACTTGATGTTGCTGATCGCAAACAAGGGAAAAGTCTCGCCGGGATGTCATTTTGCTCGCTCGCGGTCGCCAACTTGCCGTTGAGGACCGCGAGCAAGCAAAAAATGACCGCTACACTACACTACGCTATGCTACGCTACGCATGTTTGCATTGTGCTACGTGCAATTCGCGAAGTGGCGCAAACTTCGCAAACTACGTGACCGTAGCATAGTACTTCGCCCAGAGTTAATATATATGACTAGGGTCCTATCCTTAACTTTGTTTGTTAGACCCTCACTCATGAAGTGTCAGGGTATCTCTCAAATGGCCTGATTAACCTCCACCTGCTTGTTTGGAGAACATTTCTTGTAAGGAGGGACTTAACAAATGCCACATGTTAAGGGATCAAAGATTTTGGTATTTTTGTGAGGTCTTGAAATCTTCTGCAATTTTTGGCACATTTTAAAATAACCCACTGTTTCAAAGTGCTCTAGTAGGAGTTTGTTTAAGATGAATGGGCTAACCTGCCCAAAGACCCAGTTCGTAATCAACCAGGAGCACACATAGACCACTGCCCTCTCATTGCCAAACCATTTGGTGATACAAAGATTTCAAAAACCGCTAATCTGTTTTTAGCCGTGAGGCTAAATGTTTCAAAGCTGCTTGATTAGCAATAATGTTCCTCCCATGATTACAGCGAATATATCTATTGACATCCATCTCATGGCCTGGTTAATATTATTTCACTGGTGCTTCTCCCTTCTGGAGCCCAGTGAGTAGATCAGGGTATGAACCCCACTGGAGAAGTAGGCCCATAGACACAATGGCAGTGACCATTTGTACTACCATGCTCTTTAGGAATGTGATATTCTGGTAGGTTAGAATTGAATGTGTTTATTTGGTGGAGGTAGGAACAACGTGGGTAGATTCCTGTATGGCAGTGTGTGTGTGTGTATATCCATCTGGATCTTTGATTTGTGATTTCATGCATTTATTTTCGGGACCTCAGTTGTACTCTACATATGAAGCGCTCCTAAAAAATGTTATGGACTTTGTATATCAGTTGCCAGTGATCGCTAAATGAAAAGGGGGGGCCCTCGGCCCCCCCGCACGCATGGCGGCGCGGCGACCGCCGCCCCCCCCTATTTCCTTTCGTCATTCGGCGGTGGGGGCGTGCCCCGGGGGTGCGGCCCACCGCCGATTGGCCGGCGGCCGTCCTGACCCGGATCCAAATTAGTGGTTCCGGGTCAGGGGGGACGGGCGATAGGAGGGGCCAACCGGCCCCTCGGGAATAAGAGGTGGGGAGCGCCCAGGAGACCCCCTTGTCCCTGGACGCTCCCCCGCTGTACGTTGTGCCCCGCGTTCGGGGCCTCTTTGTTTTATGTAATTTTTCTCCTTTTATTTTCCAGGTCGAAGAGAGAGTGTTGGACGGACTAGCGAGCACCTTGCCTGGCTGTCCGAGCGGAGCACCGGCAGTGGAAAAGGGGAGGCGCGCGGGCGGAGTGCTTTCGAGGCCGCACTGAGGCGAGCGGGCACGGTGAACTGAAGCGGCTGGGGAGCTGCGCCGCATGGGGACAAATCGGTCGTAGAGCAAGTCGGTAACACGCGGGAAGGACCGGCGCGAGCTAAGGTATTTGGGCGGGGTTGGGCGCTGCATCGGGGAGCGGTGAGCGGTGAGCCAGACGAAAGGTCTTTGTTCATCGGGAAGTACAGGCTCACTCTGCGGACCCGGGCAGCGCCAGCAGAGTAACGAAGGGGTCGGGACCTCTTTGTCAGGCGGTACGAGGGGTTTCCCGCCTTCAGGAGGCTTTTTAAGAACGGGCGCCTAATTAGAGACGTTAAACAGAGTAAACAAACGTGATTTCCCGCCTTCGGGGGCATTTTTAAAACGGGCGCCTAATCAGAGGCTGTAAACAGTGTAAACAAACAGCGGTTTGGGTGAAAAGTCTGGTTTGGTCGCGTGGAGGGCCACAGCCTTGTTTTAAAAGTTATACGCTGTGAGGAAAGTGAAGCAGGGTCAACCAGGGCAGCCCCTGGGAGGGAGACCCCCTTTACAGATAGTGTACAATTAAGGATAGGTAATTATTATTGCCTGGAAGGTGTTTTATTGTGCTAGATGGGACATTTCACAACTGTTTTTCCCCTTAAAGTGATCTGAGACATTTTAATTAATTTAATTGTTAAGAACAGTGAGTTGGCTTTTATAACTGCTTTTCATGCCTGTTGTTTCATTAAGTAACAAAGGGGGGCAATTGTTGGTAAGAAGTTAATTCAATAGGTATTTAGGCCCCCTTTTCGCTGGTCTAAAGAGAGAGTGTTGTGTTATTGTCTACAGCAAAGGTTTAGTGGTGCACATCACCAGAAAGTTAACGGGGGGGGTTCAAGCCTCCATTGTATGTAAACTGGGTTGTATAAGCCTGCTCCTGTGTTATCGCACGGTGTTAATACATCTCTCCATTTCAGGCCCTTAACGACGTTATTTCGTGCAGATTCACTCATTGGACTGGGCGTAAGGACTTACGGACGGTCAACACTCAACCTGGTGCGCAGGACTGGTCGGTAAGAGGGGTACGGGGGGCTGGCATTCATCGCTCCTGGTGGCCGCCGGGTGGGTCTACATTAGGTTTACTCACCCCTTACATAAGCGGACAAGCCGCTAGTGTTGCGGTCGCCGTTGCATGGTGCTGAAAGCCCCCTGGTCACCCTCCATCTGAAAGGTACACACAGTTAGCCTGTTGTGATATTGAGAGAGTAGGCTGCTGTTGTCGGGGGTAGCATCATGCCAGGTCCACGGGGTGGAAAGAAGGGGTCCAACATGGAGGCTATGATGCGGGCCATGATGCGTGACATGAAAGAAATGAAACAGCAGCTAGGGAAAGTAAATGAGCTGGAAGCACGGTTTAATGAGAAGCATGGTGACGCCCCAGGTCCATCGGGTAGGCCTATTCGCAAGAGGGTTGCACCAGTGCCAAGGGGGGATTTTATCACCTCACCTACGAAGTCTAAGTCCAAGAGACCCAGGGATGACACCCCCACCCCAGGGCCAGTAGAGCCGGTAACTTCCGTGCCGTCGGCGGTCGTGCCATCCCCGCATATACCTATGCCGACACCCCTTGCCCCCGTGGTGCCGGTACCTGTAGGTCAACCAGTAGACGCTGGGCCTGCTTCCCCACCGGTGCCCACAATCCCGGGTACAGGTGTGCCACACCCGGCACCCGCCCTGCCAGCTGTGTCGGTACCACAGGGCATAACCCCTGTGGTACCTGTTGTCCCTGTGGGTAATTTCGAGTCAACACCCCCTGAATTGGTATCTCAGATAACGGCCTTGATGCCATGGCTCCAAAAAGGGGGAGCTTTTCCGAATTCTGCAGACCATGCAGCAGAGGCGGCGAAGTTTGTGGAAAAAATCAGACTGGCGACGGTCGCCAACAGTGTTGTCTTGCCAGTATCTTCTCCCCTTGCAGGTCCAAGTGTTCCCCAGCTGGACGGATTGAATGGGCAGCCGCCCCCGGTGCCCGCACTTGGTAAGGAAGTGGCATTGCCACTCTTGGGGGACGGTGTTGTACCTTCCAGGAGCGAGAATCTGGCTCAGCATGTGTCATTAGCTGTGAAAGAGATGATTTGGGCGGATAAATACGTGTACATTTATTCTTTGTTGTTAGATAATAGGGAAATGGAGCAGGCAAAAGCACTGAAGGAGTGGATGCTCCCAAGTGAATGGAGGGCGCAGTGTACTAGATTTAGGGTTGAGGAAAATCTCAACAACTGGATGCAAGCATGGGCTGTATTCACTGCAGTTAAAGCGGAGCGTCCTCCTGATTTACAGGCAGCATTGGCATGCTACTCGAGCAGGATTGTGGGGTGGAGTCAACAGTATTCTGGGGAAGCATGGAAGGGTTATGATGTCAATTTCAGGAAGGCATTGGAATTCAACAGATCATTGCCATGGGACACGGTAGATTCCATGGCGTGGCACAAACAGTTCTCTGATACTGCACCTCCCCCTCAGTTCGGTGCGGGCAAGGTGTTCACTAGACCGCAGCAGCCCTTTCGGCCCCCCCAAACGAGTGAGGTACCTGGGAAGTTTAGGGCAGGTGGGCCAGAGAAAAAGGGGGTGTGCTGGGATTTTAATAGGCGCACCTGCACAAGGGCCGCGTGTAAGTTTAGACATGCGTGTTCCTCCTGTGGGCACCCCTCCCATCCAGAAACTACCTGTAGGTCCAAGCAAGGTAACACAGGTCAGAGGGGTAGGGGAAGGCCGTTGTAATTCAAACAGGTCAGGCCCCCCCACACCAGTGGATGTGGCGGCAATGATTCCATGGTTGAACAGATACCCAGACCACACATCGGCCACCCTACTCCAAGAAGGTTTTTCTAAAGGTTTTAGGATCCCGGCCGGGGGATACACAGGCAGTGCGCACTGTAGAAATCAATTGTCAGTCAAACACAATCCGGCTGTTGTGGCCGCCAAAATTGATAAGGAGCTTTCATTAGGCAGGATAGCTGGCCCTTTTTCTGAAGTGCCAGTACCCAATTTTGTGTGTTCCCCACTGGGAGTTGTCCCCAAGAAAGAGAAGGGGCAATTCAGATTGATTCATAACCTGTCAGCACCTAGGGGGGCGTCACTGAATGATGCCATTGACGAGGGTATCTGTAGTGTTAAGTACGCCTCTTTTGATCAGGCTGTTAACTTATTGCAGGCCACGGGACCCGGGGCGCTGATGGCGAAATCAGACATAGAATCAGCCTTTCGCCTCCTCCCAGTCCACCCGGCGGACCAACATCTTTTAGGTTTCACCTTTGGGGATAGGTTCTACATGGACAAATGCATGCCTATGGGTTGTTCTATTTCTTGCGCTTACTTTGAGATGTTTAGTTCCTTTCTCGAATGGGCCATGAGACAAGTGACGGGCCATCAAGGGGTCATGCATTATTTAGATGATTTCCTCTTCCTCGGTACGGCGGGATCTCAGGAGTGCGCACTGGCATTGCAGGAATTTTGCGTGCTCATGCGGGCTTTTGGGGTCCCTCTTGCGCCCGGGAA
The DNA here is from genome assembly GCF_964261635.1 of Lissotriton helveticus. Classification (NCBI taxonomy): domain Eukaryota; kingdom Metazoa; phylum Chordata; class Amphibia; order Caudata; family Salamandridae; genus Lissotriton; species Lissotriton helveticus. Next base: position 1,378,054,611 of record NC_136068.1, read on the forward strand.
GACTGTGGGCCCGACCACCTGCTTAGAATTCCTTGGCATCGAGATTGACTCAATGGAGGGATGTTTTAGATTACCTAAGGACAAGGTGTGCAAATTCAAGACATCGCTACAGTTATGCCTCCGGAAGGAGAAGGTCACTTTGCAGCAATTACAGGAGGTGGTAGGGCAATTGAATTTCGCACTGAGAATCATCCCCATGGCTCGCCCTTTCTCTCGCTCCATCGCCCACGCGATGAGGGGGCTGAGGGAAAAGCACCACCGCACTCGCCTATCGGCTGAAATTCGCCAGGATATGCTTATTTGGATGGCATTCCTGGAGGATTTTAACGGTAGAGTGGTCTGGCCCGGCCCGCTCACAACATCAGCGGAGTTGGGCTTATGGACTGACGCGGCCGGTAGTGTGGGCTTTGGCGCCATCCTAGGGAACAGGTGGGTCGCCCAACAGTGGCCGGAAGAATGGACGACATGGGGTCTGACCAGCAACATTGGCTTCCTTGAACTCTTCCCAATATGGGTGGCACTGATGGTCTGGCCCGAACACCTATGTAACCAATCAGTGGTGTTTTGGTCAGATAACATGACGGTGGTGGAATGTATCAACCAGCAGGGGGCGCGGTGTCCTTTCATACTTCGTCTGATCAAAGAAATTGTTCTGCGGTGCCTTAAACTGAATGCTAATTTTAGGGCCAAACATGTCCCTGGTGTCCTAAACAATGCAGCTGACTCCCTCTCTCGCTTCAAAATGCAGGTTTTCAGGGAGCATCTCCCCTCAGCGGACCCCTCGCCAGCACACTTCCCAGCAGCACTTTGGCAGATTGGTGCCCCAGATTACAGGACCTCGTGGTCGCTAGCCTAGCCCCCAGGACCAAGACGGCTTACGAAGGGGCGTTTCTGTCTTATTGTTCCTTTTTGGGGCCACAGTGGGAAGCGCTTTGGGCGGAGGAAGATGGCTTTGCAGCCTATTTAGAATGGATGCATAGGGAGGGGCGCTCGGTGGCAGCTGCAAACAGACATAGGGCAGCGGTGTCATTCTTCGCTCAAGCTAGGGGCTTCCGGGATCCCACTAATACCTTTATGATACGTAAGGCTTTAAGGGGATGGCGCCGTATTCAGGGACACCAGAAGGATAAGAGAAAGCCTATTGGATTGGCCCGGCTGACTGCCCTACTGGGCACGCTGGAGACTGTTTGTAGCTCGGAGTGGGAGGTGCTTCTTTTTAGGGCGGCATTCTCTTTGGCATTCTATGGGGCGCTGAGAATTAGCGAACTTGTGGCAGGTTCGAAGTCGGACCTACTGGGCGGCTTACAAAGGGCTAGTGTGACGATAAGGGGGGACACCATGTGGGTGATTATCCAGAAGTCTAAAACAGACCAGGAGGCTAGGGGTCACACCATAGTTCTGCAACGGGCCCCCGCCAACCCGTGCTGCCCGGTCAGGCACGTGGAATTATTTCTCGGACTCTTGGTAGGCTCAGTGGTCAGGACATTGCTCTGTCACGCTGACGGGAGCCCCTTGACCAGGTATCAATTCAGGAAAGTATTGGAGATGGGGGTCAGGAAAGCAGGTCTTGACCCTAAAGAGTTTGGTTCTCATTCCTTCAGGATTGGGGCAGCAACTGAGGCGGTGGCAGGGGGCCTTCCAGTGGAAAGAGTGAAGACAATTGGGAGGTGGTCTTCAGAATGCTATAAACGTTATGTTCGGATTGACATGCTATGATTACATGTCACTCACGCTTGGTTTCTTTCCGCTCTCTTACAGTTTCTCAGACCTGTTACGCAGGGGAGGAATCTGTCGTCGGGCACCGGCAACATTCATCAGCACGGAGCGGCGACCAGGAAACAATGAAGAGCAATGTCTGGATTGTTGGTCATTCATATGTGAAGCGGGCAGAATGTGTCTTTATGTCAGGTGACAAGAGGAGAAGGGCGGCACAACTAGGGTTGGACATCACGTTCTTTGGCAGAGGGGGGTTGTGTCTTCACGAGTTTAGGGGATTTTTCCAGGGGCTTCTAGCACGCCAACAATCTCCACCGGCAGTGGTGATACTTCACCTTGGGGAGAATGATTTGGCAACACTGGGTAGACGCATTCTGATTGAGGAGATTATTTCAACGGCGGGTTGGATGGCTAGGACCTGCCCCGGTTGCACATTGGTATGGTCACAACTCATTCCTCGACTACAGTGGCGGGGGGGACATTCGGTCAGGGCGTTGAATCACTCGGTAAAGAGGATCAACACACGGTTGGATAGGTTGTTTCGCTCCCCCTTGTTACAGTCAATACCTCATGGGTGTATCTGGGGCGACAAGTATTACTTGAGGGACGGGGTTCATTTAACTCAGGAAGGGAATGTCTTGTGGTCTGACAATATCTGGGCTTGGCTAGGGGGATTTGTGAGTAGTAGGCTTCCATAGGTAGGCGTTAGAGGGGGGAGGCCAGATCGTCGGTTAACAATGCTGGCCTGTGGCGGTAAGGTCATTATCGGTGAGCACATATTTGAGGTCTGAGGGGGCGGGCATCATCCTATGGAGGTTCCCGCCCAGGGGGAGGGGCCTGCGGGCCACTCCCACAACTCCAGGGGCAAGGTAATAGGCAAAGGAGCGCGGGTAGGAGTAGTTCACGCTTTCCTTAGGCTGGTAGCCACCCCGCGCGCGTGGACTCATGACGCCACCGGCGCAGAGTAAGGGCCCTCCTTTAGTGGGTAAATGGAGTTTAGGGCGTAGACCGGGCAATTCCCGGGGTAACACTGCGCATGCGCACTTCTAGGGGGGAGGCGCAGCTTGTAGGACCTGACACCGGTAGTGACCCTGCCATATGGCCAGAAATGTACAAAAATCAAGTTGAGGATGTTTAGTCTAAGTTAGGAACAACATGTATTAGAGTTTTGTTAAGGTCAGGCTCTCAAACTTGTTGATAAGAATGTGAACTAAATGTCCTGCTGATTTTTGTTTTCATGGTTGATTATGCAATTAAAAACCTTTTTTAATTTCATACTTTAATAAATACGGCCGGGCGACTAGCGCCCGCCTTCCAAAAAGTAAAGACGTCTCGTGTCCACGTTCCTGGGTGTTGGGTGCCGGATTGGGGGGGGAGGCGGCAGCTAGTCGCTGACCATGTGAAAAGGGGGGGCCCTCGGCCCCCCCGCACGCATGGCGGCGCGCGACCGCCGCCCCCCCCTATTTCCTTTCGTCATTCGGCGGTGGGGGCGTGCCCCGGGGGTGCGGCCCACCGCCGATTGGCCGGCGGCCGTCCTGACCCGGATCCAAATTAGTGGTTCCGGGTCAGGGGGGACGGGCGATAGGAGGGGCCAACCGGCCCCTCGGGAATAAGAGGTGGGGAGCGCCCAGGAGACCCCCTTGTCCCTGGACGCTCCCCCGCTGTACGTTGTGCCCCGCGTTCGGGGCCTCTTTGTTTTCCCACCCACCATCCCTTGGAACAGAGTTTGGAGTAGTTTTATGTCTGGTGCAATGGTAAATTTCGAAGGTACGGTCCACAGGAGAGACGGATCTGTTGGTGTATGTTGTGATGATTTTGTTTAGGAATTTTTTCCCCTTTTTAGCAAAACATGTGTGAAGTGAATTGTATTTTGAAGTCATGTGTCTTTAGGCCCTTTTTCCCTTTGTAGCTATACATTGTACTGTTATTGAGCGTAACATGTGTAAGCGAATTGTATTTTACTGCCATGTGTCGTTAGGCCTTTTTTCCCTTTTAGTTATACGTTGATACTGTTATTTATTAGCCAGTGTAGCTGTCCTTTAGAATTTTTTCCCATAGGTCGTCGTATTTATTAGGTATGGGGCATGCGGTAAGGTCATTATCGGTGAGCACATATTTGAGGTCTGAGGGGGCGGGCATCATCCTATGGAGGTTCCCGCCCAGGGGGAGGGGCCTGCGGGCCACTCCCACAACTCCAGGGGCAAGGTAATAGGCAAAGGAGCGCGGGTAGGAGTAGTTCACGCTTTCCTTAGGCTGGTAGCCACCCCGCGCGCGTGGACTCATGACGCCACCGGCGCAGAGTAAGGGCCCTCCTTTAGTGGGTAAATGGAGTTTAGGGCGTAGACCGGGCAATTCCCGGGGTAACACTGCGCATGCGCACTTCTAGGGGGGAGGCGCAGCTTGTAGGACCTGACACCGGTAGTGACCCTGCCATATGGCCAGAAATGTACAAAAATCAAGTTGAGGATGTTTAGTCTAAGTTAGGAACAACATGTATTAGAGTTTTGTTAAGGTCAGGCTCTCAAACTTGTTGATAAGAATGTGAACTAAATGTCCTGCTGATTTTTGTTTTCATGGTTGATTATGCAATTAAAAACCTTTTTTAATTTCATACTTTAATAAATACGGCCGGGCGACTAGCGCCCGCCTTCCAAAAAGTAAAGACGTCTCGTGTCCACGTTCCTGGGTGTTGGGTGCCGGATTGGGGGGGGAGGCGGCAGCTAGTCGCTGACCATGGGACTTGCACTGTTAGGCTGGTGTTTCGGCTTTTGTCAGTAGTCTGTGTCAGGCTGACTATAGGGCAAGCAGGCAGTGTCCAATGGGCTAGTGTGACAGATCAGTGCGTGGGCAAGTTTTTTGACTGTTTGTGAGCCTGTTTTATGGTCTGCTGGGTTGGTTTTTATTCTTGTTTTCTCTGGTGTTACAGAAAATATTGCCTGCAGTGAGCCCAAATCCACGCAGTCTTCCATACTTTGCAAAACACCTTTACAGCATGTCTGTACTAGTGAAAAATTGCCCCAATTTGCAATCATGGACCACCTTTTTAGCTTTCTAATTCACGAAATGGGGATAATTTTATTTTGATGTCTGGACATATTTTGTGTCCTAATCCAGCCCTGCCACTCGTTTGTGAACTAGGTTTACAGAGATGTATGGGATGAATGCTCAGGAGTAGAGTTCCAAACATTACCACTGAAACATTAAAAGAAAAAAAGAAAAAATATTATTGGCACAGGTAAGCATTTGGAAGAACACCATGACTATGGGAAGAACTACATTGGAAGCAGTGCAAATGTCACTTTCAGATTACACAATTAAGTACGCACAATAGAAAAGGTAGCTATTCTGAGGATGCAAGAAAGGGAAGTGTGAATCCAATAAGAGTGTGACAAGCAATGGTCAGTATCCATTAAATCTCGGTCTATTGCAGCTGTTTCAGAAACCTGAAGTACAACAAATGTTGTGATATCTCAAGCTATTTCACCTGAATGCGATTTAGAGGCAGGTAAAGAAATTAAATATCTCCATATTTATTGTTGAGTTTCAGTGTTGCCATCATGTTATCCGGGATGCATCCAAAGACGCTGAGTGATAGGATAAGAATTGTTATAAACAAAGTTTTGACGTCTTTTCTGAACGGAAGCAAAGGTCAATTGGTTTTGGTGAGGAATGTTGTAGATCAGGGTTACGCGGAAGGGGAAGAATATTATTTTTTTAAAGATTTCGAGGTCGTGGGTACTTTTTAGACGTTGATGTCTGAACAGCAAGAATAAACTTTATTTTTTAATTTATGCTGAGAGGGTCACAAAATAGTTTTTATACAATTAGCAATAGCTTGAAGTGAATTCTCTAGCATTAATGTTGCGGCATTCTGAGGAGTCGTGTCACAGAATTTAAACCTTCTGAAAGCAAGCAATGAAGGACGATGTACGCTCAGTTTTCAGTGTTATGTCTGAGGCATAATAAGGGAATTTGAGTAAAAACAAGATGCAAGATACTATGCGTCTGAAAGTAGATTATTAATGTGGGAAGTGGGGTCTCTTATAAACTTAATAAACACACCCTGGTTAGGTTTCAACTCAGTAAAACTCTGTTCAACCTTTATTTAGTAGCTTGAACATTCAGTAGGCAATTTCCCATAGAAATGTATGTTAAATTCAGCTACTAGCAGCAATTTTAAAGCCAAGAAAATGTCACAAAGCAATTCTCAAAGCAAGTTAAAAGAATAGAGAAAATGTAATTTTTACTAAGCAAAAGCCCAAAAACAATTAAAATCACATAAAAAGAATGCAATTGTTAAATCTTTTAAGGCAAAAAGTGCAAAGACAAAGTACAGCTCAAACATATCAGTTTCAAGTTGACCAACATCTAGGTGCAATTTCACACCTACTGTAAAGACGTTCCAAGTAGGATATATCTGTCAAACTGTTCACTCAATCTGCATTTGGTGCTCAAAGACTTCCAGCAGGGTCAGGTCCAAGACTTAAACCAGTGATTGTCCTTCAAAATGTAGTAGATTATTGTTGGGCTCTCCTTGAGGCAGTAGTTTTGGTATCAAAGTGTTTTAGCATGAAAAGGCTGGATTTTGTAGCAGTTGGTGTCCCTTTGCCACTAGAATGGTGTTGCTGCTTTGCCCTGGTCTGAGATTTTAAATTAGTTGAACGCAGTCACTTTTATGGTTCTCAAAATCCACCAGTGGGGCACAATTGGAAGCTGTGGCCAGGTAGGACGCCACAATATCAAATACCGTTACTGCTTAGTGTAGCAGAACCTGAAAGATCCAAGTAGAACATGGTTTTCTTGCTCATCTGGAGTTATTATCTCTGGGGGTGCCTCTGCAACTTTTACCAGTTCGTCCACCTTCACCAACTCCTAGGAAGTTTTCTCCTTGTCACCCCTGCAACACTACAGTCATGAATATTCTTATTGGAGGAAGTGGTGGTGAGGTGTCAGTCTTGTCATTTGGACTAGTCATTGTTGAAGAATTCTGTGATAAGGTCTTGGTCACATAAAAGATTAATGGAACGCCCAAATAAATTAAGCGGGCCTGCATTTCATAACGGGTTTATGATCAAGGAGTGTCCTGCATTGCTGGGGCCCACCTTCTTTACAGGGCACTTTCTGTAAAGATAGAAACCACATAGAACTGTTATGTTTAATGGGCAAAAAACATATAACACAAAACATACAGGAAAAACTTCATGCACATACATTACCAACGTGGGATTTATACAGTTGAAATGGAGGTGCAAGTCAGTAAGGCCCCCTGAGAACCTTCTTAGAGTAATGGTTCTCAGTATGCAGACAATCTGATGTATCTCCAACGTAAATGGCTCTGCGAGCAGAGCAAAATGGACCAGGGCTGCTGGAGCAAAAGAATCACTCAGCATTGGGTTGCTGCACCTTTTCACTGTAATGAGATTCAAAAACCTTTCCTCTTGTAAGTATCGCAGACAGCCATAGGCCAAAGATTAAGAAAAGGATGGGATTGTGACCAGTGGGTACATTCATGAGTAGATTTGGAGCAGGGGAGGATACTGGAAGGGAAAGGTGGTTGATTGAAACAAATTACAAGTCAGGTGGCCTCAAGCTCACCTGGGGCCATGGTACCCAGTGCTGCGCTTTTACCTTGTTTGCGCCGGGTGCTCCTTTCCAATGTTGCACCCTGCACAAACAAGGAAAATGCACAGTAGTAGATTAAATGAGCTGCCCCCAGGGCAGCCATGTACTTGCACTACCCTGGATGCAGCATATTCATGTGAAATAAGGAGAAGATTTGAAGCAGCTGCTCCTTGTTTCACTGTGCAGGCGGCAACCTGCCTGAATTTTTAAGAGGGGTGAGAAATCCCCTTGCAGGTGGGTGCAGTAAGTGAATGTCTAGGGGGGGTCTATAAGACCGGCGAGGCGTGCCCCAGGACCAGATGGGATACCCTCAGACATAGTTAAAGCTAACACCTCACTATGGCCCCCCTTTTGACTAATGTCCTAAATGTAGCCTTAGTGACTGGCCTACCCAAAGGATGGCGCCATGCCATTATAGTTCTAATATTTAAAAAGGGCTCGAAAGGCGACCGACAATGCTATCACCCTAATTCTTTGATAAGTTCACTGCCAAGGTTATGAGACCTGTTTTGCTGGTTCGCCTCCAAACTTGGACTGATGGACATAATGTGCTTTCAGAAGTCAAATTTGGCTTCCGCCCAGGTCTAGGCACTGTGGAGCAGTCTCTCAATCTATACCTGCTTATAAGTAAGTATACGGTGGCAAGGAAGGGTAAGTTGTACTTGGCCTTTATGTGCCTGAGTACTGTTAACAGGTCTAAGCTGTGGAGCACGTTGACTAATATGGAGGTTGACCAGTACATTGTCAATTTCCTCAGAGAGATCCACAATTAGATCCCTGCTAGTGTGAGATGTGGTCCAGGTGGTGAGGCTACTTCAGCCTTTAACATAGCCAAAGGTGTACGTCCGGGCTGTGTTTTGGGTCCTTTCCTATTTTCACTGAATATTAACTGTCTGGAGGAGAATCTGCTGGAACTTAGGTCCAATTGCTCCCACATAGGTGACCGCAGTGTTCTGACGTTAATTTGTGCCGATGATACTGTCCTAATGGCTGGGACAGCAATCAACTTACAACGGTAGCTGGACCGTTTTTGTCATTTTATTACCAGTCTAGATCTGAAGGTCAATCAGGCTAAGATGCATGTTATGATCTTTGGTGCAAAGAAAAAGGATAGCACTGCTTTTGATTGTCAATAGCTCCACGGTCAGTACTGTGCCTTCATTATCATATCTAGGTATTCCTTTTGACACTCACTTAGCATGAGGTCCCTTAAAGACCAGTAGAGCTGCTACTTTCTCTAAAGCTGTTGAGGTTCTTCTTAACTTTGCCAGTAGATTAGGGCATAAGCCAATCAAGGAACATTTGGTCATTTACAAAGTCAAATATTATGCCGTTGCTTCCTTTGCGGCCGGGTTATGGAGCACTAATGATTAGCGGAGCCTAGAAGTCATTGAAAATGGTTTCATTAAAGGGTTATTATCTGTTTCCAAAAGCACCAGATCTTTTATTTGTCACTCTGAGGTTGGAATTGGGTGTATAAATGAATGATTTTATAAGGATGCAACCACTCCTCCTGTGGCTCAGAATTTGGTCCATGAGCCAGGCCTCATTTAACTGAGCTGTGCTCGCTAATTGTTTGAACCTTGACCAAAACCTGACCATCCCCTGGATAAGGTATATCCATGGCACTTACCTTAGTCTGGGATGTGAAGACTTGTTTACTTCTCCTAGCAGTGGGGTAGCTGTCTCCCATACTTCTCTCAAGAACACTTTTTTAGCTAGTCAAACAGATGAGTGAATTTGGATGGTGGTTGACATACCTACTGTCCTGGCGTATATGCTCAACTGTGTAAATACTGTCATTGAACCTTACCTCACATGGGTGTGTAACTAGTATAAGAGATTTTTGTTAGTCAAATTCAGACTATACACTGTGCACTTTTTGGCTACCTTTCTTCGCTAGGGCTCTTACTTCCATTGCCTACCTGTCTGTCCCTGTGTGTCCCTGTGACAATCATTCAGCACGAAGCACGATTCCCTTTATGTTTTCTGTGCATTTTAATAATTGCTGAGAAAGCTCTATTTGCTACCTTTTTTAAAATAAGCGAACATTCAATACTGTAAAGTAGGTTTTAACTATTTACAGACTCCTCCTTCGGTGAAAATGTGTTTTTAACAGCCGTGTTCATTCTATGTGCGATAAAACAGAGGGTGCCTCTGATTATGTAGTAATTAATGCACTTTCTTTTATTTGTGCCTGTATGGGCCTTTATATTTTATGATCATCTGTTTTGATGCCTTTTAATTGTACTCCGCCTGCTGTATGACTTTATTATTGTTTTTGTACTTATTTGTATGGATTTATTGTTTTTATACTTTTATGGTCTAGCTAGACCGAATAAAGTTGCGTCTGAGTCTGAGCACCAAGTTTGTCATGGGAACTTATTGGTGAGATGTCGATGACGCATTGGAACCTAGTCATGTAGCCAGTGGTATCGCCAGGTTCCATGGTTTTGCAGGGCCTTCTATTTCATTGGGGATTGTACTGTGCAGGGAGATGTTTTCATATGACCCAGCTCAAATGTCAACACATCATTAGGGCATTCAAGCTCCTGAAATTGATATTGGATCGTTGGTTTTGTGTGGCTAGCTTTGATTTTCTTCGATATGATGAAGGCTGTGTGTGGTTCATGGGATTCATCCTTTGTGATTTCATTGATCCATAGACAACTATGCGGAGTAAGAGTGAATGTATCAGTCAAGATCACTGTATTAAGTGAATATTAAGTGTGTTTGCCGTATGCCAGTTCTACAGCCGATAGTGACCCTGAATGAGATTTCAACGAGGTCTGTTGTCGGACTCTCTCGAAATCTGTTCGGCTTTTTTTCCAGAGCATCTGCATTCTTCTCCCTGTTTTTTTGCTATTTTTTTCCGAAATTTCTTTGCTGAAAGCCATCCCAAGACACCACCGTTTAGAAACAGTGTGAGTGTTCTAAGTGCAGTTTCCATTATCTCCATAGTTTTTCATTTGTCGACAGTTTCTTTACTGTGTTACACATTACTTGTGACCCTTAAGGCTTGTGCTTCCATAATATGAGAATATCACCAGTAAATGCTCAATCTATACCAGAAAAGGCCTGAATAGGTAACTGTTGACGGACTCTCTCCAGTTCAAAAATGCTATTTTACTTGTAGTGCCAAAATCCGTGGCCCATTCTTGCTGGCCTTTCCATAATCCTGAACCAGCGCAATCATTTTGAAGATACATTTATTATTGACAGATCATTAAGGACATGTTTACGATTACATCATGGGTTTTCATTTACCGCTTTTTAGTAGTAATTTATTTTCACAAGATAGTGTCTGTGTTTGTGCAAAAGAAGATGTTGCATTCACTATGCCTTATCTTTTGATCAGGCGGATGGTTTCATGATGGTTATGATGTTGACCTCCTTACATGGTATAGAGGCTTACCTCTTATCTGGAAACCTGTCTATTACGGATGTCACAGTGGTGGAGGTTTTATAATACCAACATGGCGTTCTTGTTTACTGTGGCGGACTAGCAACCCAAAGCAGCCCTGGCAAATTTTGTCAGACCAGCCCCTGTATGGTGCAAAGCGAGTGCAGCGAGCGAGCCTGACCACTAAAAGGTTTTTTTTTGGGAGGGGGCGGGGGGGGGGGGGGGGGGGGGGTTCCAATCAGGAAAATGTGGGAAAATGGATAAAATCTAGTGCATTGTACAGCACATTTTTCAATATATAGTCAATTGTATTAGCTTTTAAAGAATAGTGAATCGTGACCTTACAGTGCACCAGGATATAACAATCTTTGTTGGGACTCTTCAATGATTCCCTCACTCTCATCCTTCAACAGTGCCTCTCATCTCTCCATAGCCCTTTTCTCATATGCATTTCATTTATTTTATAGTATGTCTCATACCAGTGTAGGTTGTCAGAGCACTTTACATCACACACACACGCACAGATAATAAATCATGTGCAAATCAGTGTGTCGAAAATGTTCTGTAAAACAAAGGAGATTACAAGCTGTAAGAATTACATGGCATCCATAATGGTAGGGATTTTCTAAGAGTACTTGCTCTGTTGACATACAAACTCTGGATTCAGAATGTAACACAGTGTTTAGGGTTGGCTACACAAATAAGAATGTATTCCTACCCAAACAGACCCTTAGTAACATTGGGCAATTCACTTAATCTCCCCGTGCCTAACAAAAAATGAGTGTGTCCTCATGTAATGCAACTGGTGCTATGTAAAGTGCTCTGATACCCGATTCAGGTCAAGTTTGCGCTATATAAAACTCTAAAAAAAAAAAAAAGGATAATGAAAGTATGGAAAGACACATAACTTGTTAACCTGTACCATGCAGTTTGCATGCAGCTCTTTAATAGCAGTTCATAGCTCACTGTGCTACATTTCGATTGTAACTTATTAACTGCAAAAAACAAAAGGATCTCTGTGACAACAGCAGTAACCCACCGAGCTATGCACTTAAAATGCTTCTGTGATCTGCATGGTTCACATTCTTTTCAGCAGGCATATTAGCCCTCGGCGCTACCTTAGATGAGCTATATCTGCCATGAGACAAAACTCAATCTCTTTCCAGCACGTATAGTAATCACCAGAGTTATCTTGACACAAATGTTCCCTGGAAACTACTGATATACAAGGATCTCTGGCTGGGTGCACAGCTACAAAACTGGACACCTGGAATAAAACCGACCTCACACCCTTTCAGCCTCCCAGGGAAAAGCCCAATGCCAGGTATGGCCCTTCCAGCCTTACGGTTTATCAGATGGCTCATGGTGTAAAGGATGTTGTCCTCCAGTCTTTGTAAGCCTAGACCAGCTTGCTTTACCAAAGAGGCCAACACTGTAAACCCCATGAAGTGGACGTTTGCTGGTTGTCCATGGCCTCTATTTCAATGCAACCTCATTCATTAGTTTCACAGCATTCTTTTCTGGCCACAAGTCCCACCCTCTTGGGCAGTGACCTTTTTTCCTGACTGTATGCAGACTACTCATGCATCAGTTCCATTGCTGGGCACAGACTCTGCCTACAGGGTGATTTCAGGGTTGTTCCCTGGATCATGCTACTGCGCAAGTGACTTGCACCCACTCTGTTCAGATCATTTATGCTACTTCTACCAGTGTACTCTTTACCACAAGAAGACCTTCTACATTTTGCATCAAGGATGCTGTGTGCAACAATCAGGCCCAAATCACAATGGGAGGTGAACTATCAGTTCTGTGTTAGTCACACCTCTCCCGGGGGCTTTAAGTGGGTCAGGTGTGTCCGCGTCTGAGACCCGGTAACAATTAACAACGCACATTGTAATAGGTCACTTTGGGGTCTGTATTCATGCCCGTAACTCTACTAGCAAAAACACTGACCGATTTCTGAACTATAAACTTTTAAAACGTTAATGGTAATCTATGTCAGCAATTTAGTTCTGTTTAAAGTTCACGTATTTTTCTTGCATTCCCTAAGAGTGTTATGTTGTGTTTTTTCAATTTTTTTTGTTTTGGTATACCCTATTGTGCTTGCATGGTGCACACTGAGTGGGAAACATCCTTTACGACGCAACTTTTAACACGCAGTGCCTTTACAACGCAGGTTTTTCACCGCAAGTCATTACAACAAATTGCGCTGGGGGGCGCTCTAGGATAGGTAATAGTTCAATTTACTATTCAACACCTTCCCTACTATCCACGGGGACAGGAGTTGGAACAGTAAATTAAACTATTCACTATCCAGCACCCCCCAACGCAAGTCGTTGTAACGACTTGCGTTGAAAAACCTGTGTTGTAAAAGCATGCCTGGTAAAAGCATGCGTTGTAACAACGTATATCCCACTGAGTGGCTCCAGGACTTTATAGCAAGCCTTGTTTAAGGGTTCTGCAGTTAAGGATGAAGACAGCGGGAGTTTCTAACAGTGCCTGTCAGCGAGTCAAAAAAGGTACATGGTCAGCCAATCCTTGTCCTTTCTGCAGACTCAAGAGCATTGGATGTGCAGTGTGGATGGGGGTGTGAGGTGAATGAGATGTGCTATAGTGCATTCAGGAGTGAGAGGAAAGAGGGTGCTGAAGAGGAAAGAGATGTAAGATATGCAGATGGACGAACCGTGGGGAAAAGGGGCATGGAGGGAATATAACAGGAGTGATTGAGATACTTTGAAGACCACCACCCATCCCACAGGCCTGAGTAACGATTAATTCACGATTAATTCACAGTCTCACAATTGCAGAATTGAAATGATTTCAGTATTATTTACAACAAAACCGCTGTTGTTACTCATTCATCTAAAACATCCAACAACTATTGGCAAAGCCAATGGTCGCATTTTAGGTGTATGATTCGTGCTGTGTTGTATTCCTGGATGCAATAACAGAAATCTAAGAAAGAAACCAACATACCGGTCCATGGCACATTATTTGAATCACAGAAATTGTTTATGTGTTTAAGCCACTCCCTTAAATGCATAGGCCATGCCCTGTAGTAACGAAGTAGACCAAGGGTGATAGAATAATCCTTAGTATTTATTAAAGGAAATAAATACAATAGCAACAGGTGAGCGCCAGGGGGAAAAGGTACCATCAATCTTCCAGCCAACCCACAACTGACACCATATAGAATCTGGTCAGCAGAACCAACTTAACATTCTACACACGAGCTATTTAAAGATATACTCACATAATGAGCAATACAACACACCCCCCCATTATAAAAAAAGAAGTAGTATGTACATACAGAATAAAAGAAAGGAACTAAACTTAAATCATTAACTAATATACACACAAAAAATAATAATAATAATAAACAAAATTACATTACAAATCCTTTCAACCACCCTGGCAAAATCCTTGTTCTTTTGCCAGGCAAAGGCAAAATGTCAGCATCATTAATGTGAATATGATGCTGATCATCACTACACACAAACCTTCCCCCCTTATCATTTGAAAGAAAGTTGGAATCAGATTGGGAAGGAATAACTTGCCTACTTCCACCATTATCACTAGCCAATTGAGACTGTAATTGACTATTCTCAAAATGATCTTCAATCCACCCATTATCAGCTGATGTCAAAGTGGGCAGTTCACTTTCCTCTTGGTCAGGATTGATTGTCACACTCTTGAGATTCCAAACCCTACCATCCTCAAGCCGAACTGCATTCGTTAAGACTTCTGCCACCTTAATAGGAGGTTCAAAACGGCTTTCACCTTTAGCTACTTTAAAAGGATTTTTCACCCTAACCAAATCTCCAACCTTAATCTGTAGATCCTTTGTGTTGTGATGTCTATCATAAAAGTCTTTACTTTTAGCATGAATAGACTCCAGACCAATTAGTTACTTTGCTATCCAACAACCATCCAGGATTGAATTTAGCTCTAGCTGATCTACCCCTCATCATTGTGAACAGAGACAAACCAGTATTAGTTTGAACAGTAATTCTGTAAGACCACACAGCCTTTTGTACTTGAATCTTCCATTCTAATCCCTTGTTCATTGATGCCTGAATAATACCCTTATCACTCTATTAAATCTCTCAACAATACCATTACCGCTTGGATTGTATAAGGCAGTGGTCTTATGCTTAACTCCACACCTGTCAAAATATTCCTTTGCCATTTTAGAGGTGAACTGCACACCATTATCTGACAAAACACAAAATGGTAGCCCCTCCATAATGAAAATCTTATCCAAAAATGTCATCACAGTTTGAGTATCTACCTTCTCTACAAATTTTACAACTGGCCACTTTGAGAAAAGATCAATAACCACTAAACCAAATTCTTTTTGCTCTCCAATAGGTTCAATTATGTCTACAGCAATAGTATCCCAAGGTGAATCAGGAATTAGGCCATCACTCATCATAGGCTTTAACGTCTTAAGCATTTTGTCTGCTGAATTACAAATAGTACTCTTCTTTACAAAATCCTCCACCATTCCATTAACACCTGGCCACCAAAACATTGCCTTCACAATTGACTTTGTCCTCACAATCCCAAAGTGACCTTCATGACACAACTGTAGAATTCTCTTCCTCAACGACACCGGTGGAATCACTCTCTCACCTCTGAACAATAAATCGTTTTCACATGATAATTCCATACGGATTTGCCAAAAAGCATTTAAACCATCTTTGACACCACACCTTTTAGGCCATCCTTTACAAATGTAATCAAAAACATCCTTTAAAATAAGATCCTTACTTTGTTCTTCCATCCACTCATTCTTACTAATAGCAGGAATGCCAGAGTCATGTACAAATGCCACACAAAAATCATTCCATGGGGGGCGTGGCCAAGATGGCAGCTTGAGAGGACGTGGATCGCGAGGCTCCCCGGCCCTGTGCCCCATTCCAAGTTATCACCAGCTGACACCCCCTTGTAAACCTGCCCAAATCTAGCTCCTAATCACCCTGCTTACTTGAGGAACCTCCGATCGGGTCTCTCTGAGTCGGAGACCGCCTATACCCCGCTTTTTCAGCTGCCGGCGGGAAAAGCGTAATGGCGACGAAGGTTTGAGCCCTTCCGCCGCAACTCCACGCCACAGCGGCTGTCAGCGCTGAGACCGGGGCACCGTAGGGGCGCACAGCGAAGCACAGTGGGGCAGGTCCTGCGGTCGGCAGCGGATGGCCGAAGAGAGCTGTGCGTCCCGACCCCTCCGGACACAGAACGCCCCGCCGGAGAGTCCCCAGCAACTCCAGGCCCCGGCGTGGGCCTACTAGGCGGCCGAGCGGGACTCAGATCACCAGATCGGCAGCGGCCTGCATCAGGCGGGGCACTGACTACCCGCCTCACGCGATCCGCCGGAACCTTCCCACCCCCTCAGCTGCCAGCGGGGGCGGTGCACTAGCGAAGGGGACTGCGAGCTCCGACCCTTCAGGACCCTGGGCGTCCCGCAGGAGAGCCCCTGGTCACTCTAGGCCCCGGCGTGGGCCTGCCGGGTGGCCGCACGGGAACTGAACCACCAGACCAGCAGTGGCCTACATCGGGTGGAGCACTGACTGCCCGTCTCCCGCGATCTGCCGGAGACTCCCCTCCCCCCCGGCCACTGGCAGGAGAGACGCACCCACGAGGAGAGCTGCTTGTCCTGACCCTCCCTGACACTGCACGCCCCACCGGAGGGCCCCCAACCACTCTAGGCCCCGGCGTGGGCCTACCAGGCGGTCGGAAGGGACCCTGCCCACTGGACCTACTACGGCGAGCACCGAGTGGGGCGCCGTCTGCCCGCCGCCCGTGGCCCCCCGGAGCCTTCTCCCTCCTTCAGCCGCCAGCAGGGGAAGCGCACTGACGACGTGGGATTACCCCCTCGCTGCGGCTCCACGCCGCGACGGCAGCCTCTATAACGGACGGCAGTCTGGGAGAGCACACTGCAGAGAAAGGTGAGGTGCGCCCTGCGGATTGCGGCGGGAGGTTGGGAACAACTGACCCTCCCCCCGGACACTGCACACCCTGCTGGGTAGCCCCCGGCTGCTGTGGGCCCCGGCGCGGGCCTACCAGGAACTTAACCGAACCTTCGCCCACCGGGGCTACTAACTCTGGCCACCAACGAGGTACCGGCTGCCCGCTACCCACCGCCCACTGAGGCACCCCGCTCCATCGCCTGGGACATCTGTGGACTTCCCCA
The DNA here is from genome assembly GCF_964261635.1 of Lissotriton helveticus. NCBI lineage: Eukaryota > Metazoa > Chordata > Amphibia > Caudata > Salamandridae > Lissotriton > Lissotriton helveticus. The sequence continues at coordinate 1,378,071,545 of NC_136068.1, forward strand.
CGCCTGGGGCTCGGGCGCCACTATCCGGACTGAGACGCCTCCCTCCTGCTGACAACCGCGGCGCTACCCCTCCGCCTGTGGCCTGCGTGCTCTCACTGAGCCCGCGCTGATCTTCCTGCTATACACATCTCCTGCTGCACGGTGAGAACTTCTTTTGGCATGGCCCGCTAAATCCGGTCCGGTATAACCCAGACATTCTGAGGCCATGTATGGGCCTCTGGGGTGACGGCGCGGCCTGACTCGACGGCGCCCTGCACCGGGCGCTCTCGCCCCCCACCCCTCGCCGGAGTTTCCCCCGCATCCCCGATCATCGGCGGAGGACGACCACCGGAACTGCGGCCTGCTTCTACGGCCCCTCCGGGCACAGCAAACCCCACCGGACGCCTCCTGCAACTTTAGACCCCGGCGTGGGCCTGCCCGGGGGTCGGAAGGATCTCCGACCGCCACTCCACCCACAGCGGACATCTCGCTAGCGGCATCGGCCCGCTACTGGAGGGGACCCGGAACCCCCCCGTCCCCCCGACTTCTCGGAGAAGGGACCCGCCACCAACGCGAGGAACCACACAGCAGTGCACCCCCGCATTGGAAACGACCCCTAGGACGTGGGGGATAAGGTGAGAGGCGCCCTGCGTCCTGGACTACCACTTGCTTCCCCTCCCCTGGGTCCCTGTACTCTCTGCTGGGGGTCCCTCGCCTGCGGGGGTCGGTGTCACTCCCCTGCTGGACATTGCCCTGAGCCTCCGTTTGCTGGAACCGTCATTGCAGACCTCCTCCCGACTGCCTGCTGCCTGCTACCCACCGGCTCCCCCGCCTGGTCGATCAGCCCGTCTGTGGACGTCTTCGCAGCCTTCGACTGCTTCCGAGGCGCTGCTCTTCAGCCTGGTGTCACAGCACTCTTCATAGGCCAGCGTAGCTCTTCCTCACTCAGGCGTACCCTTGCTCAACGAGGCGCAGTGTCCCCAGCCCGGCTGGCCTGGTCGCCTCTACCCCCATCGTCTCACCGGCTACATCGCGTCCTGAGCGCCACCCCTGCGGCGCCACACGAGAGACTCTTCCTCCGGCCACCCCCAAGACGCCTCCTCTTGGGTCGCCACTCCTCGCCATCTCACGGGACAGCTCTGGTTTGCTCACCACTCATCACAGTTAGTCTCTTTGCCGGCTGGCCTGCCGCCCTGCACCGGACACAATGACGCACTCTAATCGCAAGGGGAACCGGAACGTGGTGGAACTCATGCATAAAGCGACGTCGAAAGGTGACAAAACCCAACCACAGCCATCCCCGAGGCCCCCCGCGAGCCCTCAGCCACAGGATGAAGACTCTGCTCCGATAACGAAAGCCTTCCTGGCCTCCCTTTTCAATACACTGCGTGAAGACTTCCAGACTCTGAAACAGGACATGGCCGGGGAACATCGCGAACTCCGTCACGACATCGACGGCCTGGGTGAGCGTGTGGCCTCGCTGGAGGAGGCGGATCGGTCCCGCAGTGGGGAGGTGGAGCGACTTCAGCAGGAAATCCTACGACTTCAGGATCAGCAGGTGGACTTACAGTCGCACTCTGAAGACTTGGAGAACCGCTCCAGGCGGAATAACATAAGGGTCAGGGGGGTCCCGTTGAAAGCTGAAAAGGACAGTGTGGCCACCTACCTACAGGACCTATTTAGACACATTCTGGGGGAGGCGAGCGACTTCGAAATTCGCATCGACAGAGCGCACAGGGTGGGCATGGCACGCAGGGCGCCAGCACCACCTCCGGACATCCTCGCGTTCCTACCGGACTTTCCCCTGAAGGAACGCATCCTTAGAGAGGCCAGGAAAGCACAACCCATCACGTTTCGCGATGACCCAGTGGCCCTTTTTCAGGATCTCTCTAATATCACCCTGCTGAAACGCAAATCCTTCAGGCCTGCGACGAACTTCCTGAGGGAGGCCGGGGTACCCTACTCCTGGGGCCACCCGTTCCGTCTGATCTTCAAGTGGAACGGATCCCTTCACCAGCTTAAATCGCTCCGCGACACCTGCTCCCTGCTTGGGATTGACATACCGGACGGCACCACCTCCAGAGACGCCTCTCCGTCCCGGTCGCAGGGAGACCCACCTCGCCCAGCGGCTGACGGCTGGCAGACGGTCCGCAGGAGGAGAGCGCCGAGATCCGTCCCAAAGCCAGACCCTATCACGGTCGCTCAGGAACGAGAAGCTGCAATACAGGAAGTGGCGGACAACACGGCACCCGACCAGTAGACTATTGCCCTTATGGACCTTGCCCAGCTTGGGGGTGATATCTCATTTGAACGCAGTTTGACGGGGGTTTGGGTCGGGGAGCCTCTGATTGGGCTGCAACCACGGTACCCCTTTCTTTGACTTTCTACGGACCTGTGCCCTGCACGACTAGGCCCGAGACTTTTACTGGTTTTCGTTGGGGGGGAGGTTATGGGGGGGATGGGGAAGTTGGGGAAGGGGGGTTCGGCACTTGCAGGGGGTTAGGGGGGTCCACTCTGTTGGGGTTAGGGTGGCCACGGGGGGGGGGGAACTGTTGGGGGGGACCAGTACACCGTGGGGGGTGGGGACCAGTACGCCAGGGGATCTTTACACACACCAGGGTTTGCCCACGTTCTCCACTGCTGCGCAGCGTTTTGCGGAGTTGAGCCCGTTCACCACTACGTACCCCGGTGATGGCTGACACGCTCAAAATCCTGTCCCTTAATGTCAAGGGACTCAATAACCCGATTAAGCGCAGGGCTGTCCTCTCCTACCTAGAGAACTCAGCAGCCGACATCTGCCTGCTGCAGGAAACCCACCTCTTGGCCAAGGATTGGCACCGGCTGCGCTCCCGCGCTTTCCCACAGCAACTATTCTCCTCTCTCACGTCGAAGAAAGCTGGGGTGGCTCTGCTCATTTCACGGCGCTTTAAAGGCAAGGTAGGGGCTAAAATAGGAGAAATCAGGGGACGCCTTCTAGCCCACGCTTTCCAGATTGGCAACACCACATACGCAATAGGCTCCATATACTCCCCCAATACCGGTCAGGAACCCTTCTTGCTTTCCGCAATCTCAGAAACGCTTCAGACACCTCACACCTACATGCTTCTAGGGGGGGACCTTAACCTCGTCATGGACACGGCCAAGGATAGGTCGGGGCACCGTTACGGAGACACGGGGGCGATTTCGCAGAACGGCACTACTTGGCTGCATGATAGGGACATCTCAGACCTTTGGAGGCACGCTCACCCGCTTGCAACGCAGTACACATTCTACTCACACGTACACCACACCTACGCCCGTATAGACCACTTCTTGGGCTCATCGACCCTCATTCCCCACATCACCACAGTGGAGATTGTCCCGGCTGCCCTCTCCGACCATCAGGCAGTGGAACTGACGCTTCAAGTACCCTGCACGCCACGCACTCCGGGGTCGTGGAGACTTAACGAAACCCTCTTACAAAAACCGGCGGTCACCCGCCAACTTCATAAGTGCATCTCGGATTACCTGGCCACCAATGATACCCCTGAGGTGTCGATGTCGTCCTTATGGGGAGCTTTGAAAGCTGTCGTTAGAGGGGAGCTGATAGCGTTATCAGCTGCAGACGCCGCACTTCGCAAAGAAAAGAGGGGCGACCTCTCCGACAAAGTTGCGGAGCTGGAGAGAGCTCACAGCCGTACCGGAGCCCCGAGAATTTGGCGCCAACTTAAGGCCGCCAGGGCTCAGCTAGCTAGCCTCGATACCGACAGGGCAGAATTTGCTGCTCTTCGCCTCCGCCACACGTACTACGTGGGGGGCAACCGCACCGGCCGGCTCCTGGCCAGTGCCTTGAAGGCCAAACTCCAACGCTCCAAAATCACGACGCTGCTAGACGATGCCGGCGAGGCAGTTACTGAGGACGCACAAATTGCCTCGGCCTTTCGCTCCTACTACGCCTCTTTGTATAGCACAGATACGGCGTCGCCGACAGCCATTGACGCTTACTTGCAAACGGCCAACATCACGCCGTTATGTTCAACGAGCGTGGAAACCCTTGATGCCCCCATTCGCCCCGACGAGATCCTCGCTGCCATTGCACGCCTCCGTCCGCTTAAATCCCCGGGCCCTGACGGTTTCTCGTCGGGCTTTTATAAGTCCTTCGGCCATGTCTTAGCGCCTATCCTCGCCAGGCTCTTTAATTCCTTTGAAGGGCCAAGCTCCATCCCGCCCGATATGCTTGCAGCCGACATTGTGGTCCTGCCTAAACCGGGCAAGCCCCCAACGCACTGCTCCGCATTCCGCCCCATCTCCTTACTCAATCTGGATCTGAAGCTGTTCACGGGGGTACTGGCGGCTCGCTTAGGCCCCTGCCTCCCGGGCATCCTCGAACCGGACCAATCGGGCTTTGTCCCGAACCGCCAGTGCAGTGACAATACTAAAAGACTCCTGCACCTCGTGGACAAAGCTCATTTTCAGGTTTCCGACTCTGCCCTAGTAGCCATCGATGCGGAGAAGGCTTTCGACCGTGTCGATTGGACCTACCTGCAGGCTGTGCTGCAACGCTACCGCCTGGGCGACCGGTTCCAGGCCTGGATCGCGAGCTGCTACTACCGTCCCTTGGCCCGTGTCCGGCTGGGCGGCCTCAAGTCCGACCCTTTCGAGATACAGAGGGGAACTCGCCAGGGCTGTCCCCTCTCACCACTCCTATTTGCCCTATACATAGAGCCCTTGGCGCAGAAGATCCGCGATAATCCCCACATTTTAGGAATGTCTTTCGGCAACGAATCCCACGTGGTGGGATTGTACGCGGACGACATAATCGCCGCGTTGAACCGTCCCTCTAGCTCCATACCAGCACTTTTGACGGAGCTGGACCAATTCGGCAGGGTGTCGGGTTTCAAGGTCAACCAGGGGAAATCCCTGATACTACCCCTTGGCAGCCATGCTCTTTCCAACAGCCCACCGGCCACCTTCGGTTGCCAATTGCGGTCCACCACCCGTCTGCCGTACCTGGGGATTACTCTGACCTCCTCCACGGTCTTGACGGTTACTCACAACTACTCTACCTTATCATCCCAAATCCGGGCTGACCTCGCGCGTTGGTCGAAGCAACTCCTCTCCTTACTTGGGAGGATCGCGGCGGTAAAGATGTCGGTCCTACCCAAAATACTATACATCTTTCAGACCCTCCCGGTGTCACCGCCAATGGGGACGCTAGCTGACCTCCAACATGCTCTTCACCAATTTGTGTGGGAGGGGAAACGCGCCAGACTACATCGTCAAGTGGCGCACAGGACCGTGGACGAGGGCGGCCTCGGGATCCCAAACTTGCTGCAGTATTTCCAGGCCTCGCAACTTCGGTATCTGGTGGAATGGTACCGGCCCGAATCGGAGAAGAGATGGCTCTTTCAGGACAGGGCCATGGCACAGACCTCCCTGTGGAAGATACCGTTCCTTGCTCGCCGGCATAGGCCGCGATATCTCCTCCGTTCCCCTATTACTCGGACCACTATGGCGACCTGGGACATGGTGGCAGTCAAACGGGGCCTCACGACCTTCCCGTCCCCACTTACTCCACTCTTTGACAACCCCGCATTCCCACCCGGCACGGACACTCGAGCTTTCTTGCAATGGCGTGATACACCGTGCCGATCGGCCGGGCACCTCTTTGACACGGAGGGGTTCCTTCCTCTCGCCGAGCTCTCTCGAGACTATGGAATGGACAATCCTCACATGTATCAATATTTCCAGATCCGCCACTGGCTCTTGAGCCCAGACGTTGCCCCTCTGGTGGGCCGGCAAATGACGCCGTTCGAACGCTGGCTTGTGTCCAAAGACTCCGATAAACATCTTATCTCAGATCTCTATCGGATGCTCTCCCCTACTGCCGACCCTGCTAAGACCGCTGGGCAGCGGCGCTGGGAAGCGGAACTCGGAAGACCTCTTTCCACGATCGAATGGAACCACATATATTACAGGGCCGCCCACACTACCCGCAACACCAAAGCCAGGGAATCGGCGATAAAATTGGCTATATATTGGCACCTTACCCCAGCGAGACTCAACCAAAGCAACCCGACCCGTAGCGCGCTGTGTTGGAGAGGATGTGGCAGCCGGGGTACACTGACTCACCTCCTATGGGACTGTCCCGCCTTGCAGGAGTATTGGAGGGTCGTCCTGGACGATATTGACTCCACATTCGATACTGAGATCCCACGTTTCCCAGCATACGCACTCCTAGGACTTCCAAACGCACTTACATTCCCCCTACGATCAGCTCGCGGCAAACAAATGGGCATCGCCATGCAGGCAGCGTCGCAACACATCTTGTCGCTATGGGGCTCTACTACCCCACCCACCCACACTGGCTGGTTACACAAGCTATGGTTCACCTTGGGCATGGAACGGATTCAGGCCACACTAACACATACTACTGACGCATTCCGCACCACTTGGCAGCCACTCCTAGCGTTGCTCTCCAGGGAATTCCACGAAATCACCTGCCCGAAGTACCTTCGTATCCTACGACTTACGGACTGCATGATAGACCGAACGTAAACAGAGGCACCCTGATACATTTAGTCTTGCAATACCTCACAGGACTGCTATGGAAGACTGGCGTACTGGTGGGGTGGGGGGGTGTTGTTTTGGGGTGTTAGGGGGGGGGCGGGTTCTTAAGGCTGGCTTGTTTACTTGTTGCCCCGACTAGGGGCGTCTTTCGACCTCCGGGCACTACCTTTACATCTGAGCATGCTCACCCTGCTCATCTACCGCTTATTAAGAGAAGACGTGTCTGTCTGTCTCGCTCGCTTAACCTGCTTGTTGATTGTGCTTAGCTATGCCATGCCTTTCTTTTTCTGTTCTGAAAAATTCAATAAACATACTTTGAAATTAAAAATCATTCCATGGGTCATCAACACACTCCTCAAGAGGAGGTGGTAACCTAGATAGACAATCAGCAATTACATTTTCTTTCCCTGGTAAATAAACCATTTTGTAAATGTACTCCTTCATGCGCATAGACAATCTTGCCATCCTAGCCGATGCACCAGAAATACCATCACTAGATAGAATCCTAACCAATGGCCTATAATCAGTACGAATAACCACTGGTTTACCCCAGACAAACGCTCGAAAATGCTCCAAAGCCCATGCACATGCTAATCCCTCTCTCTCAATAATGGGATACCTACTTTCAGCAGGAGAAAGAGCTCTTGACGCAAACAAATGATATTTTCCTTACCATCCAAACCTTTTTGCGACAATACGGCACCCAGGCCACTATTACTCGCATCAGTAGTTAAAATGTAGTCAGCATTAGGATTAAAACTTGCAAGTGCATTAACTTTTTGTAAATCTATCTTCATCACCTTAAATTCCTCTTCACATAACCCAGTCCATTCAAACTTCACATGCTTTTTCAAAAGAGAACGAATTTTGTAATCTTTTGATGCAAAATTCCTAATAAACTTGGCACAATACTCAGCCATGCCAAGAAATGGCCTAACTTGTTCCTTTGAAGTCAGTGCAGGAAACTTAATGATGTTATCTACTAAGGCAGGTTTTGGTCTCACACCTTCCTCACTAATCACATGACCCAAGTACGACACACTTCTTTCACCAAACTTACACTTAGATCTCTCAACCGTCAAGCTAGCATTTTGCAACGTACTTAACACTTGTTTCAACTTTGAGTCATGATCACATTTGTCCATGCCCGCCACCAGAATGTCATCTTGGAAAAACGACACCATGTGCATGTTCCCAAACAATTTATGCATCAAACGTTGAAATACAGCTGCGGCTGATGCCAGCCCGAATGGCATTCTTCTGAACTGATAACAACCAAAAGGGGTTATGAACGCCGTGAGTTTCCTGGACTCCGGCTCTAACTCCACCTGATGGTATGCGGCAGAGAGATCAATTGTTGCAAACCACGTTGCACCCCTTAATGAAGATACCATCTCATTAATTCTAGGTAGTGGTAACTTATCCACAACAATGTTATTGTTCAGGTGGCGCAAATCTATGCATAAACAAATTTTTCCATTAGGTTTCCTGGCCACGACAATTGGAGAAATCCATTCTGATGTCTCAGTCTCCTCAATTACACCTTTGCACAACAACCCTTCAATTTCTTTTTTAACTTCCTCTCTGATCAACATTGGAATGTGTCTTACTTTACGTATCTTAGGTTGAGCATTTCCTTTCAAAACAATTTAGGCTCAAATCCTTTCAATGAACCCAAATCCTTACAAAACACTTTTGGGAAACATGCACACAACTCATCCTCCAACTTACTTCTTTCATCCATAATCAAAACCTTCTCCTTACTGTTTGGATCCAGTATTATATTTAATATCTTTTGATCAAACCATCCCAAAACAGACGGCCCTAACTTAGCCACATACAATTTCCCCTTTGTGAACCTCCCCTTAAATAAAGAGGTGAGCCAGCGAAAACCCAACATTTCTATTCTTTTTCCTGTGTAGCTAACAGGGTTGATATCTGATTTATCCAAGTGTTCACCCAACTTACCCACAAACTTTTGTTTCCATACATCTTGGTTAATGATGGTGTAAGGTGAACCCGAATCCGCATAAACACTTCCACACACACCACCAAACGAAACCTCACAAATAGTTTTCCCTTCCATCAAATTGTCAGAAATATTTATCACTACATTGCCTCTCACATTCTTTACACAATCATCCTCATCCTCATCCTTCACTTCAACTTCCACATCTCCATCACAAACATATTTAACATTGCTGCGTCTACGACATAACTTGCTAAAATGACCAATGAGTCCACAATTCGTGCATTTCTTCTTCAAAGCTGGACAAAATTGACTGAAGGCCAAATGCTTCTTGCTGTTACACCTATAACATATTCTTTCTTCCACACCCCTGTTCTGAAATCTCGTCGGTTGGTTCATCCATCTTCCTTGTTGCTGCGGACGAAAATTCTTCAACGGCCCTTGAACTTTACAAACTGTCCCCGGAGCTTTAGATACTTCCTTGTCCGCTTCCTTGACTACATTAGCACATCTCCCAGACATCTCCGATTTCCTCATTATGGCAACAACATCGTCCAAAGGTGCATCACCATTAACCCACAGCCGATTCTGTAGCGTTGAAGTGTTGCCTGATAACACCCATGCACACCTTAGGCGCAAAATATTTGTCCATATCTTTAATTCCGTTGTCAAATACATTCAAATCTGTGTCTTCACACTGGCTCATCCTAGAATACGTTTTTAAACTCATAGGTCCCAGTGAATGTAATAAAATCCTCTTCTTTTGTTCTGGCTTCATTTTCTTTTCTTCATCTACAGCTTCAATATAATTCACGAAATACTCTTTCCATTCAATCCATTGTATACTGGCCTGTGCACCTTTAGCCCAAAATGGCTCTGGAGGGCTTATTGAAAAATTTTGTTGTGCCATTTCTTTATTCACTTCTTGAACACTGTCACCTTCACCCATCCAAGTTCAATACAATTTTTACAACTCTTGTATTCCTTATTCATTAGTTCAAAAATCTTTCCTCTTCTCTTTTTTTTTTTATAATAAAAATATAAAATAATATATTCAATCCAAATAGCAATAAATTCCCCCCGACTGCCTCAACTGTTGCTCAATGTCCTCACAATAGTTCCGACTTCTTTTGCCACTAAATGCTCCTCAGCGTGTCACTCGATGTGCTCTGTAAATAAACAGCTTGTTTTCTCTTCTTCGCCGTCCAAAAATGGCCGCCACGTAAGGTCACAGGACGTGACCTTGCGCACTGACGTCACTTCGTTGACTTACCCGACACCTCCTGCGCATGCCTGAAGACGCGAAGAGACGCGTCACCCTCTCCGCGCACCACCGAACTTCACGGCAATTTGAAAGATGCCTCCGAAGCCGGTGTAACGGCAAGAGCACGCAGGTAACTTGCACAGAGTGATCTTCAATTTAATCACTTGCCTTGTCATTCTTTGAATAGAGACATGCTGCGTTCTTAATTTTCTTCCGTTTTATGGCAAAATCTATTCCAGGAATAACAAGCAATAAAAAAAAAAAATTCAGTCAATCCAGAGGTCATAAAATTTTTTATCTTCAGACGTCCCTCATCGTCGCCAAATGTGTAGTAACGAAGTAGACCAAGGGTGATAGAATAATCCTTAGTATTTATTAAAGGAAATAAATACAATAGCAACAGGTGAGTGCCAGGGGGAAAAGGTACCATCAATCTTCCAGCCAACCCACATATAGAATCTGGTAAGCAGAACCAACTTAACATTCTACACACAAGCTATTTAAAGATACACTCACATCATAAGCAATACAACATCCATGCCCCTTTCAGAGACCTCAACCTTACGTCTTTTATCCCACATAAAGCCCTGCCTCTCCCACCTCATTCACTGTCTGCTACCAGCTAGATGCACCTCTGACTTGAAGTTCGTAGGCACAGGGTCACCAAGTAATCATAACGTTGTGTCTAAATTTCCTGTCTAATGCAAAACCCCTCAGGGTTATGACGTTTGTCATTGTTTTCAGTCCCACAGAGCATCTTGCTGCTTGATTGTGACGATTCCATCCCAGACCACAGTCAGATACATCTTTGAGGATGTGCCGTCAGTAATGTGTGCAAGTACATTCATCTGTTTTATTATTGCTACATGTTATTTATTGAGCTATGGTTTTAGGGTACTGGTGTTTGATGAGTGGAAGTAGACGGCTACATTACCAGTGGCGGCTCCTCCACTAAGGCAGAGGTGCGTCGCTCCACTGCTCTGCAAGCAGTAGTTAAAGGGAAACTAAAGGGATAATAACCAATGTTATTATCATCATAGTTTGCCGTTTCCTGGTGCGGGCGGGGCTGCTCTGCTGACAGAGCAGGGGCCAGGGTGAGGAACGGGTTGCCAACTCAAAGTGTGCATGAATTTTTAGCCGTCCGTCTCAGGCCAGCCGAACATTCATGCACTCTTTGCATGCTTTCCACCCAAGCTGCATTACAGCCTGTGTGGAGAACATGCCCAGGCTCCCCTTTCCCGTCTGAGCGCCAAACCACGGTGCCCAGACCAATAACAACACAGCATTGCAGGTTTGTGATTGGCTATGAGCCCGGGTGCTTCCTGCTGCCGGGATCCAGACAGGAAGAAGATAAGAAGAGGACAGCAGGAGAGCAGGTGGCCGGACATAACCAGGTAAGTGCCCCTGTCCGGTAGGAGCCGCTCATGTACAATACATCCCTTACCTCTAGGTGATATCAGCGTTTCTGAAGTAACATCACAGGGTCGTGCTGGATGCCTGTTAGCTGTACAATTATATAGTATTCATTCGTAGGATAGTGTGGCATTACCTGTCTTGTTGCAGGGTTTCTGTACTCACACAGAACTGTGCACAGAGGAGTGGAACCTCGGCAAATTAGGATGTCCCAAAACTTACCTTAGCAACCAACTCACCCCTCACCCGAGCTAGCTACAGTGTCTCATTGGACATATCAAACTCCCAATGTTTAGACAAACCAGAACATGAACTTACAGTACCTCAGGGTACGTGGGACTCATGAACACTCTTTCGTTATATTATCATTACAAACCAGAACATGGAGTAAAGAAGACACATGTGCATTTGAAATGTTTATTTACTAATGCCGTCTTCTCAGGCGCAGTATCTTAGATAATACAAGTATACTTATTATCAGTAGCAAAATTATCAGCATAGTTACTAAGACATAAAAAGCGAATGGTGACAGCATGTTAACATGCTGTAATGAATAAGAGTTAACAACACTTATATCTCACCCTCCCTAACACATATATTATATTATTAGCTAAGAAGGTCTCTTTGGGTTGTTTTAGGGCGGGCCCATACCTTAGTGTCCTAGCATGAAGGAATCACATCAGCATACACCAGCTCTCTCTGCATGTGCACCGCATCAAGTGTGTTAACAATTCTCGTGCAAAGCAATATCAATCCCGCCTCAAGCCCAAGTTGGCAAAGGCTGCACTTGTGTTATGACTATGAAGGCGTGGAGATCAGACCTCATAACAATACCATATCGTGTTGCTCCTGAAACTTCAGCACTCTCCGTGCAGACATGGTTTATTAAACAAAACTGATATCAGAGCAATAACATATTATTCTCACATACACCACGGCAAACCACTAGGTTGAAAGCTAAGTCAACAATTAAGGGTCGTGTGCAGAAGTTGCAAGAAAGGAAAAATGGCGTTTAAATCTCAAATGTACCTATGCTAACTTAACACGATATAAGGATATATAGGAGCTATACAACACCCCCCCATGATCCGAGAACGGACTAAATAAGATAACAGAAGTGCCATCACATGAGAGCAGAATCCAACAATAAACGAGCATGAATAAAAATTCAATTATAAAAACTAATGCTAAAAAATAGCCCACAAGTATAATGTGGCTCAAGCCAATAGGCAAGCAAAAATAAAATGTCTTGACCAAAAGTCAATAAAATCAAGAAAATGCTATCAATCAGCATGTCCATTTGAGGCAGTGTCTATGATAAGACTGTATATGAAAAGTAAGCTGCAACAGCCTCCAGGAGGAAGTCACTGTCCTCATCCGAAAACAGTTCAGCCATCCAATTTAAAAGATGAAAGGAACATACGTGATCTTCCAGCACCGGATCCTCTATAACCATCAGAGGACAGCTCGGTGGGTTTTCAAGAAAACTTTGTTCCAAGAAATTTTGCGCTGCCGACAACACATCCCAGGGACCCATTAGTCCATGTGCCACCGCCAAGGCCATAATCCTTTCGTCAGAACAAACCAACTCGTGAGCAATGATAGGACTCATCAGTTGATCAAAATCGACGTCAGAAGATATTGGTCCGCAGAGACACAAATCAATGGCCCAAAGGAAATCACAGGTCAGGCAGCGAAATACAGGCTGGACACAGGTGAAATAGGAGAACCGAAAAGATAATCCAAACGCCGTGCTTAGAGTCGCCAACGGCAGTGTGCCATAATAATCAAGCATGCGGTTGCGAAACCGCGTCAGTAGCAGCTGAGCGTGGTCTTGCACAGGAAGGGCATCCATATTTAAAAAGGCAGAAAACCACCAATGCGCCAGCCGCTAATGCAAGTAAAAACGGGAACCCTCCAAATAAGGATGAAAAAATAGAATGGAAGAAGGCAGGGATGACTCCAAAAATCTTCTCAAAGGAAGTCACGAGACCACCGCTAACAACTTTAAAAAAATGCGCTAGGCCCGTTGTGGAGGATGCGTTAAAGATAGAACGGACCATGGCTCCGAAATGCAAAGGCAAATCAGTGTTTAAAAGAGCCTGAACCTCCGTACGGGTGTTAGCAATGTGAAGCACGAAAGTTTCACGGGCCGAGCTCAAGGCCACCTCTTTCTGGGACAATAGAGCTCTTATTCTAGCCATGCCGCTGAATTCTGCTCCCAAGGTCGGTATCTGTGGCCAAATGGAAGACTCCCTATGTTCACGTGTGGGAGGATAAAGAACATTTCTGCAGCAAATAACTCGCTCACTAACTGTTACTATGAAAGCTATACCTTTAATTAAACCACAACAGTTTTCATTATTGAGCATTAAATAACTACCATTCTCTAACAATTTAAACGTGGGGATGATAGCAGGAACTGGCGTGCCCTGTAAAACGCAAGCCATATTCGGTCGGTCCTTGTTACATGAACCGTGTAACTGTATGTGTCTGCACATTAAAGAATGATCTGGCGTCTCAGTACACTCATCCCCTGTTAGATAAACTTCTTGTTCATCCTTGAAACATCTGTATGTGTATGGGAGTGACCAGACCTCATGAAGAAAACCGCTACCTAAGGGTTCAAAACGACCTATTGGCACATATTTCATACAATTAGAAAACTTATATAAAGCAAAAGGCAGTGTTATTAAACCGTGGATAAGCCACGTAGCAGCAGTGGCTTCTGCCACAGAAAAAGGTAAAGATTCCAACCTTTCAATATGTAGCATAGAAAAGGAAGCATCACGCATGGAAAGCAAGCGTTGTTTGTCTGTCAAATTAAACGGTGCAAATAAAGAGGAAACGTTCATGTATCCCCAGGGAACTTTACCCATTTTCAGAGTCTGAAGTGTCCATGCAAACTGCATGATTGACCGTAATTGATTTTGACCATGGTATAATACTGACACTTCATCATGCACAATATCAACAACAGACGACACAATATTATCTAATGTGTAAATTCTAGAGGAAAGCACGTTAATGCTATTGTCAACAACTGCAAGCACTTTCTCAAGATTCGCCTGATCAATAGCCCTAAGGCGTGAAGCAGCCTCAATCTGTGAGAGTTTCCAAATTTCATTGTAAACCCCATATAACCACCTTTTCGACCTGCCACTAGCTGGGCCTTTAATGAAATCATTCAAATCCACGTCTGCATTCAGTTTGGAAAGGTGATACTTAACCGCAGGTAAAGTTGAATGTTTCAGCCAAGCTTGACACAACTTGCCCACAGAGTAAGAGGTGACAGTATGACTCAAATCAAACCGGGGATCAGATCTAACAGTCTTAAAACCGTCAGTTATATTTAAAAACCTTTTTTGGCAAGAATCAGCACTACCGTGCCAAAGCAGCCAACCCTTGGGATTCATACTGGAAATGTTAAAGGAGGAATTAAGAAGCAGAGCCTGTATATCTTTAATAGACAATTGAGTAAAATTACTCCAATCCTCATATTCCTCCAACTCCGGGAAAGACGGGGCGTTTAACCTTTTAGATGTAGCCAATCCAAAGCATGTGGTCTGGGAAATGGTTTCATTTAAAAACAACATATGATTCGGGATGAGACATGCACGGTGCAAAGCCTCAGTGCCTCGTACCTGCCAGGCCCTTGAACCCCAAACCGATTTAAGGTCTATTGTTTCCTTCCATAACTCATAGCCCCCAGTAACTAATTGATCTAGGAAGGCCTTCGAGTACAACAATTTTGTATCGGTAAGTCTAACCTTGGACAGTGGCTGTTTGTGAAATTTAAAATAAAAGGACTCGGGATTGGACTGGTTAAAGTCAGTGAAATAAGTATACTTTTTAAGAAACGTTTCTGAACTCCCTTGTGTAGGTGCCGGGCAATGTTCCCACTGTGTAAAATTAACAGCATCCCTTCGGGAAGATGTCTTGTGTAAGAAGTGATTGCCATAATGTTGGTAACAGAACAATTCACCATAATTAGCAGATTCTAAATATAAATCCTCAGCATCAAAAGCAGCATAGTACTTCAAATCAGAAAACAAACTTTCCACAGCATTAACATCCCAATCATCAGAACGAATGTTTTGTTTCACCACATCCCCCATATTCACTCTAAGCACATTAGGAACATTAACGACTTCCGTTGGGCCATGAATCTGAAAACGAACTGCATCCCACGCGATTCCATCCAGAACAGGCCATGCTGTGATGTTAACCAAAGTCAAGTCTCTTTTTAATCTGTGTGTAGAATGTGAAGAGGAAAGTGGGGCCAAAGTTCCATTTAAATGAGTAATGCAAGTTCTCTCCTCGACATAGTGTCCATTCATAATCCGAAAAAAATAAAACACAAAACCAATTGACATAAAAAGGTAAACCGAAAAAAGGACCAGCCAAATGTATATCCAAGGAGGTATCAAAAAATGTTTTTTAAACAGGCTAGCATATACTGCAATTTGAGAGGGTTTTTTCGAGGCAAGGGAAGCAGAGTCAAATGAAAATCTGGATTCCGTGGCTAAACGAGCTTGCAGGTCAGGCATGGACAAATCAGTGGGGTATGTATAGTCCAATTCATCAACGTTAGTTCCGGGCAAATTATTTAATAATGGACTGGAAACAGCAGGTAATTCGATGGCCACTTCAGGTTCAATATTCGAAGCAGTGGGCATAATTGAATTTCTCACAATGGAAGGACAGGAAACAGCTGGTGTCATGCTAAGAAGAATCGGCCACTCTGTGTATCTTGACATTGTCAATAGAAATAAACCTGTTTTCCTTACGACCTGGAAGAGGTGGTAAAATGACTGTTCTCGTGCCCTTCACTCCAAGCACTGGGACCGGAGCTCGATAGGTGGGACCAAACTCTTTCTTGTTGTCGATCTTCTCTCGAACCAGTTCTCCAACTTGGGGTAGCCAGCCAACTACCGGGATCTGCAACGCATCATCCGATGTGGAGGGCAAATGTTCCTTTGCAAGACTGTCTCTGGTCTTTTGTAGATTCTGTAAAACATTGCAATGTTCATCTGCGTCAAAGGAAGTGGCGCGAACCACAGAGTCTAGACCGTCAAGGTCAGGGACGTACATCTTGATGCCAAAGAGCATTTCGTATGGGGTCTGCCCACCCAGAGACCTTCTAGGGAGATTATTAAGAGCACGCTGCACGCCATAGAGGTGAGCCAGCCAGTTTCTGCCAGTGCCTATAACTCGGGCTGTCAAAGATTGCTTTAAATCACGGTTCATTCGTTCAACTACACTATTACCCTCAGGTCTGTAGGGTGACGAAAACTTGACTTGGACCCCCATCGAAGTCATGGCATCCTTATACGCCTTAGAGGCGAAAGCCGGACCCTGATCCGAATGGAAGGTACCACAGGCAAAAATCCCTATAAAGATACGCAAATCTCTAATGACAGTCCGTGAATCAGCGCTGCGATGTGGCCATACCCACACAAAGCGTGTGCATGAGTCAACTGCTACTAAGATGTACTTATACGCAGTATCAGATGAAAAAGGACCGCAGTGATCTAAATAAACACAGCCTAGTGGTTTATTAGAAATGTACAACTGAGTCTGTGGCGGACGCGTAGCAGTTGAAGGTTTAATCTGCTGGCATATGTCACAAAGAAGGACATAATTACGCGTCTGTTTGTACAGTCCCCGCCACCAGAAACGTAGTTGTAATTGAGTTACAGTGGCCGAGACGCCCGCATGCGCAGACGCCACACCTTCATGAGCCGCTGTAATCAAGTCTGCTCTGCGATCCGAGTTGGGAATCAGCCGTTCCCCAACATCAGGAATTGTCACAAAAGGAACCTTTTCGGGACTTAAGTGGTATTTATACTTCGAAGGGAATCCCGCAGGATGTTTACTTCCCTTCTCAGAGGCAGCAATCGCTGCCAAGATGTCGCTATCAATCTTGGTTTTAGACCTAGTAACTGCTGCAACTAAGTATGTAGATACTGCAGATTTCGCCGCTTCATCAGCAAGCGAGTTGCCAACAGCGTGAACTCCTACGCGCTGATGACCGAGAGTATGAATCACATAAACGAGTGGCAACATAGCCTTAAGCTCTGCCACTCGAACCCAGATCATTTTATGTTTTATTGTGCTACCCTTGGAATCATGAAAATCATTTTGAATCCAAAAGAACAAGTTTTCATTGTAAGACTGGACACAGTAGTAAGAATCACTTACAATTAGAGTAGTAACACTTGGATCTGCGTACTCCAAAGCTAGTAAGAGAGCACGAAGCTCCGCCAATTGTGCGGTGCAATCGCCCAGGGGCAACGTGTGCACTTCCCTGGAAACGAACTCATCATTCAACATAGCACCGACCACAATGGCGCATGCGGAAACGTAGGCATGTTTAGAGCCATGCGCAACCTGCGCCGACCCATCAGTGTAAATGATGCAATGGAAGTCCTCCAAAGGTCGCATAGCCAGAGGAGCAGGATGAACGAATTCATACTGCAAGTACTCTTGAGACCGTAAGGAGGCGTCAAAAATAAACATGACATCCGTGGATGACAATGACGCAGCCCACTGAATCCACCGAGGGTGCAAAGCTTTCGAATTTGGTACACTGGCTTTCGTGACCGCCTCCAAGTGAGGACAGGGTGTTACCACTAGCATGCGTTTCCCCTGAGACAGTGCTCGTTCTTTTAGAATTGCCATCTGTACAGCAGTTAAAACCTTTTCCACTGTGGGAAACCGCATCTCAGCCGAAGTGTACAAGTGTGACTTGTAAGCAATAGGTACTGTGTCACCTTCATTAAAAGTGAGGTATGTGAAACCCACCGTCCCAGGAATTATTCTTATTACCAGGTTGGTGTGGTTATCACGAGTCAGTAAATATTTAGAAGCGAGCAGATCAGCCTGCAAGGATTGCAAAATGGCTGAATGCTCAGGCAGCCAGCATGATTTTGAGAAAGTTGGTTGTATCAAAGCATACAAAGGCTTGATACGCTGGGCATAATCCGGAATGTAAGTTCTGCCGAAATTCAAAAAGCCCAGTAAAGATTGTAATTTTTTCAGTGTTGTTGGAGCGCGCAATTGTGCGCACTTCTCTAAGAAGTGAGGAGCCAAACCTCTACCTTCATTGTTGAGCTCATAGCCCAAAAACAACACTGTGTGTTCTGCAATGTGCGATTTTGCAAAATTAAATTTGTAACCCATGTCTGCAAAGGTACAAATTATGGAATTCACTCGACACAGATGCATCCAAATTTCGTCGTCTGTGAGATAAATATCATCCACATAAGAACATGCATCCGGATCGATTCCCTCCAATAGTGTGACTATTCTGGAGGTGAAGACCCCTGGACTATTTTTGTAGCCCATTGGGAGTCGCCGGAAGCATTTTTGCACACCAGCGGACGTAAAACTTGTCCATTGGGAGCTAAAGCCATCCAGTCTGTGGGCATAAAAACCATTGGAAATGTCAAGCGTTGTCTTGAAACGCTTACGCACTAGACTATCCACTAGGGCAGAGCCGTGAGTATTCTGTACTGCACAGTTACGGCAATGCGAGTTCAAATGCCGGTAATCCAATACCAAACTATATGATCCGTCAGGTTTGGTCACAGTAAAAAGGGGATTATTCATTGGTGACACACACGTTTCAATAACTCCCTGATATTCCAATTGTTCAAGGATTTCTGCGACGGCCGCTTTAGCTTCACGCCGTATGGGATATTGAGGCTGAGGCTGCGGCTCAGACCGCAAAGGAATTTCGTGGCATGGGGACAATTTGTCCCAACCACATTGGTTGCGGTAGAGAGCCGGTGCAAGGGCACGAGCCCACTCTTCTGCAAAATGCTGCGCATGCTCAGTTGAGACAGTGTGCGCGAAACTGGGAAGGATTACCTCCTCCCCTCGCGGCGCTGCGAGCACAAAAGGTGGGGGCCAGTCAGCCTCGGAAAGCAAAATGTCGTACGTAGACGAAAGGTTCTCCCAAAATACCCCTCTAACAGTACGCTGTATGTCACCTTCAATTAACAGGACAATTTCAAAAAGTCTTTCAGGGGGAGCCAATCTCGTATCGGCTGTTTCTATAACAACAAAAACTTCAGTCGCTGTCACCCTCAGTAGTGGACGGAGCGCCTCTCTGACTATGGTAATCTCCGCCGCGCTGTCCAGCAAGGTCAGAGCCCACGTCAGATTCCGAAGCCGCGTTCTCACTATCTGTGGCATATCTATGCGCTGTTAAGGCCGCGACTTTCTTCTTCGCAAACTGCGGACGCTTAGGCGTAGAATCCTCCTGCTTCACTGCGCCGTCTGTCTGGCGGGACTGACCACGTCCTTGCTGGCCACCACGTCCACGTCCACCCCCTCCTCCACCACCGGTCTTCTGGGCCGATGTTTCCTGAAAGGAACGAGGAGAGCGTTGATCAGAACCCTGAAAACGATCAGGTGATTTAATCATCGCGCGATCGCGCAAATCATAAACTTTGTCTGCCGGTGCAGGAGCTTGTATTGCAGGAACAGAATCCTGAGTTTGCCTAGTCTGCTTCCCCTGTGTCTGTTTTTTAGGCCAATTCTGTTTTTTGAACTTGGGCTGGGCATCTGACACTGCAGATTGCCCCTGAGGTTGTTTTTTCTCCTTCACCGGAAAATATTTCAGACCTCTACTCGTGCGGCCAATTGTCTTATAAGCGGCCACCACAATCTTTGCTAACTGGCGGGGTTTGTCGGCATCGGGCAGAGCAGCCAAAGCATTCGACACCTGAAAGTTAACTGCATCTCCTTTAACATTGGAGAGAATGAGATCACTTACAATCTCAAATGAACCACACAGGCGCATACCCAATTCAACCGCTGCCTCTGGACCGTGATCATTCTGAACACGTCAAATGATTTCAGGCAGGGCATTCATAGACGGGGTGCCGAAGCACCTCGTATAAACTGCCGCAAAAGTTTTTCCCCAGCTTTCACAGTCAGCAAGTTCAGGAGTAATATCCTTTGGTAGAGTAATCGTTAACATTCTATGTTTATCAGCAGGAGTAGAATTCGGAAAAACCGCCTCCAGTTGATCAAACTTCTCCGCTAGCCAGAATGGGAAGTCATCGTTGTCAACTGGACGCGCACCAAAAACCGAATTAACCATCACAGGATTGAGACGCATTCCGCCTCGTTCCATGGGAGCGGCTGCACCCCCCTGGGGACCACCAGGAAGATGTCGACCGATGTATTGCACTAAAGCACGAATCACGGAAATGGAAACAACATGTAGCCTGCGTATTTCTGCTAGGGTACAAGCCCCGTGATTCGGGTGCGGGGTAAAGCCACCCAACGCAGGCCAATTTGTACCTGGAATTGAGAGTGGACCTAACCTCGCAGCGGACAAAGAGTGGGGGAGGGCGCCATCAAACCAAACTCGATGCTGCCAATGATCAATAGGTATTTCCAATGCCCTGTACGGCGTATATACAGCCGGGACATCCGAGGCGGTGTAGGAGTGAAACAAACCAGAATTAGCGTCCACAGCCGGAAACGTAACCCAAGAGTAAAACAACTCGTAAGGAAACGCCGGATCTGCACATACCACGAAAATCACAGCCATCCCATCTACTGGGACCTGGTACGTCTGAAGATGGTTGCGTACCGCTACGCGACTATGCTGCGCAATAGCCACCGCCGCCATGACAACACTGGAAACAAGAACACACAAAGAATACTTTGTAGCACAACTGGGTAGTAATTCAAAGAAACCGTTTAAGAAAGAATCAAGCTTGAATAAAGACCTATTTTAAAAAATAGGTAGGTTTCACCGACACCCCGTTTTCCGGAAACGGATGTGAAGGGGTTAAGGCATGAACGATAAACTACTCGAGTGTCATGATATAAGACCACCGAAACCGTTGGGCGCCATGTTGCAGGGTTTCTGTACTCACACAGAACTGTGCACAGAGGAGTGGAACCTCGGCAAATTAGGATGTCCCAAAACTTACCTTAGCAACCAACTCACCCCTCACCCGAGCTAGCTACAGTGTCTCATTGGACATATCAAACTCCCAATGTTTAGACAAACCAGAACATGAACTTACAGTACCTCAGGGTACGTGGGACTCATGAACACTCTTTCGTTATATTATCATTACAAACCAGAACATGGAGTAAAGAAGACACATGTGCATTTGAAATGTTTATTTACTAATGCCGTCTTCTCAGGCGCAGTATCTTAGATAATACAAGTATACTTATTATCAGTAGCAAAATTATCAGCATAGTTACTAAGACATAAAAAGCGAATGGTGACAGCATGTTAACATGCTGTAATGAATAAGAGTTAACAACACTTATATCTCACCCTCCCTAACACATATATTATATTATTAGCTAAGAAGGTCTCTTTGGGTTGTTTTAGGGCGGGCCCATACCTTAGTGTCCTAGCATGAAGGAATCACATCAGCATACACCAGCTCTCTCTGCATGTGCACCGCATCAAGTGTGTTAACAATTCTCGTGCAAAGCAATATCAATCCCGCCTCAAGCCCAAGTTGGCAAAGGCTGCACTTGTGTTATGACTATGAAGGCGTGGAGATCAGACCTCATAACAATACCATATCGTGTTGCTCCTGAAACTTCAGCACTCTCCGTGCAGACATGGTTTATTAAACAAAACTGATATCAGAGCAATAACATATTATTCTCACATACACCACGGCAAACCACTAGGTTGAAAGCTAAGTCAACAATTAAGGGTCGTGTGCAGAAGTTGCAAGAAAGGAAAAATGGCGTTTAAATCTCAAATGTACCTATGCTAACTTAACACGATATAAGGATATATAGGAGCTATACAACAGTCTCAGTGATATTTGGAGCATGTGGATAACCAACTCTACAGAATTTCTGTTCTGCTGAGTGTGTGTGCAATTTTCTTTCTAACAAATAATGTTGGATGATATTCTTTCACCCTGTAATAAAGATATGTGGTAGCCATTTACTGGGAATATGAAAGCATTCTTTGTAATGTGTTCTCTGCAAGAAAACTCTGGCTTCAGGTTTTGGTTGAGTCTGACACAAAGTATTTATTATACATAGCCATTCTCCTATTTAGCTGCCAAGAGGTGGAATGAGCTCCCCTAAGACCTACGACTCACCTCTAACTACATCCAGTTCCGGAACAAATGAAAAACACACCTATTCCCTAAATTGTAAGCTACAGCCCTGCAGACTTACCAGGAAATTTGGTTGTCAGCGTCTTGATATCCCTTGGGATGAGTGTTGCGCTCTACAAATAACATAAAATAAATAGCTGTGCATCACAGAAAAATGGAGTGAGGGCATTCCCCAGCATCAGTCAATGAGTTGAGCTACCAGAGGCCAGGTAAAGCTCACATGTATACCCTAATGCAGAAGTTTCTATAACGGGTCAAGGGTCTGAGAGATTTCGATACTATAAAAAGCAGTTGTGGGTGAGTGCACGAGAACCAGAGCAGTAGACCTTCTAAGGCATCAGTGCATAAACAAAGTTTTACAGAAACATCAGTTTTCAGAAAAGCATGCCTCAGGGGGCAGAGATGCTCTATGTTTCTTATCAGTAATAACTACCAGCTAACAGAGTTGAGAACTGTCAAGAAAACATCGCTGTAATCAAGCTTTGTACAAAGCAATTTATATTAAATTGACGTTTTTTTGGTGGGTGTTTCCCCAAATTAGTCGTTATGTTATGTTATTTGGATTTGTAGAGCACTACTAATCATCCTTGAGGTTATCCAGGCACTAAGCAGGAGTGTAGGCTATATGGAACTCCAATTCGAATAGCCAGGTCTTTATCGGCCATCGAAAATAGAGAAGGTATGGGGACGTCTTCATGTGTTGTGGGAGGTCGTTCCAGATCTTAGTGCTGATGTAGGAAAAAGACTGTCCACCAGAATGGCTTTTGTGGATGCGGGAAACTCGTTTGATGGAGATGCTGAGCATAGTGATCTAGAAGGCCTGTATAAGTGGAGACGGTTGTTAAGGTATGCAGGTCCCGCATTGTTTAGGGCTTTGTTGGCATGGATGAGTAGCTTTAAATGGCATCGTTTCTGTATGGGTAGCCAGTGGAGCTCTCTGAAGTGTGGGGTGATGTGAGCACTGAGGGGAGGAAGGTGTCCAGAATGAGTCTGGCGGTAGCATTCTAGGGTGTTTCGAGCCTCTGAATGAGTTGGTTGGAGATGCCAGCGTAGGGTGTGCTTCTGTATTCCAGTTTGCTGGTTATGAGGGCATGGGTGGCTGTTTGTCTAGCGTTTGTGGGGACCAACTTGAAGATCTTGCAGAGCATTCTTAGTAAGAGGAAACAGGATGAGGACACAGCATTCACCTTCTTGTCATTTCAAGTTTATTATCTAGGATGATTCCAATGTTTCTTGCATGATCTGTAGGTGTAGGTCTTAGTTTTGCTAACCACCAGGAGGTGTCCCATGGGGAGCTCTTGTTTCCAAATATCAGGTTTTCTGTCTTGTCTGTGTTGCTTTTTAGGCAGTTCTCCTGCCGGCTGGGTCGAGCTGGTTGAATCTGAGGGTGAAGGTCCAGTCTTTTTCTGCTATCTTGCAACTGCCTGTTTCTGAGGTTGTTGGTGTAGTTGTATGTTCTGGGGTGGCTTGCAGTCATGTGGAAGTGTATGATTGAGTGGTCAGTTCAGGTGAGAGGGTGAGGAAGATGGAACCGAGGGATTGCCCTGCAATGTGAATAGGGCCTTTGACAAACTGGTTGAGTCTGAGGTTGGCAAGCTCTCAAGGAGGGTGTCACCTCCCTCCCTGATGGATGTGGCACATCTAGGCAGTGAGTTTCGAACCACCGTCCTCCTATAATATGCAATCCGGCTTTCTCCCAGAGGAGAAAAAAAACAACCCCTTGTCCCAGGCACATTTACAACCCGGGCAGGTGGGAAAATGAGATAATCAGGAGGCGTACACACTCCTTGGGTGAGCTACCTGATATGTAAAGCTGGAGAAGGGTTCTAGCATTCTTAAAAGTGACAGAATGGAGGCTTCTGGGTGCCACCTTCCTCAGGAAGCAGTCACCTTAGGGGTGGATTAGACACTGGGGCTAGTAGTACATTGACTACTAGCACCCTCACCCCTAACCCTCCTAAATCTGGGATTTAAGGGGCTCCCCTGTCACCAAAACCTCATATCTGATCAACTAGTAGCCAAGGACAAAGAAGATACCAGAGTCTGTGAGTTCCGGACCAGCACAAAGCAAACGTGTGAAATCCTGCACCTGTGGCAGCACCTTCAACCCAACACCTCAGTTGTTCTGTAGTTGAGCTTTGTCATCCGTTTCCTCACTTGCACCGTCTAAGTGGTAAAACCAGCAAACTCATGGCTCCTGCTTCAGCAGCAGGGACAGCCAGGACAACTCTGCACCGGGGCGCTACGAGCCAGATAAAATTCAATGGACTGTTGGACCCTGCTCCTGGGATCCGCATCACCTTACCAACCAGTGGGTTCCACTGAGTTCGACCTGCAAGTGACGGAATTTCACAAGTGCTTTTACCCACTGAGTGCAATGTAAAAGTTTTGCAAGAGTGAAATGCACTGAATTTTTTCCTTTAAAAATCATCATTAACTCCTTTTATACTCATCCGATTGTCTTTGTTTTGGTGTCAACATTTTTATATAAAAATCTGCAGTATTTTTTTTAACTGGTGTTGGATTTCTTTCCAGTCATGTCAATTACTTATCGTCCATGTTGGTACTCTGAAATGCTTAACAAATGTTCCTCTAGTAAAGCCTGACTGACACACTACCAGGAATGAGCAAGGGATTTATTAGTATGAATCCAAAGGACCTATTTGGGGCAACGTGAAAGTATTGCTTAGTTAAGCCTAACCAGCCTTACTACATATACCCCACTATTCTACACTCATGTCAAAGTGTGGCAGTCATAAGTGCTGTTTCTGTACTGTGGTTGGGCCTTAATTAATACTGTGTGGTGGTGAGTAGCTGGTGGTTGCAGAGGTGGTCGATGAGGTGTCGGGTGATTACATTTTATAAGGCCTTTGTCTTGTATGGTAGTTGGAAAGTGTGGCTGAGTTAGCAGACGGTTTCCTGAGCAGGGGCACAATGGTGGCATGTTTCCATATGTCCGAGAATATGGCTAGTTAATGGAGGCTTAACATGACTAAAAGGAAAAACAGCACTATGACGAAGTCAATGCTTGCCGTGTCATAGCTCTTTTTTTTTAACTTTAAGCCATGGTTGATTTTGAGGCCCCTCTGATTTTGGGAGGGGACTTTACCGTGCTATTAGACAATAAGCTAGATAGGTCTTCCTCTCATACACAGATAGCAGCTCCCTGTGTTAAGGCATATCTTTTGAACACCTTAAAAATGTCAACCTTTGTGATGTGTGGAGAAAAAAACTTGGAGAGGTTACAGAGTACTCTTTCTACAGTAAAAAGAATTCTCACTATTCTAGAATTGACTACGTATTTATGGAGCACTCGGAAGTCCATAAGGTTAGCCTAATTAAATATCTGCCTATCCACTTATCAGATCATGGAGCCATTATCTTTAAATTTAATTTTCTCTATGAGGAGATGGACATTAAATAGAAGATTTCTCTTGTTATCTTCTACTCTGGCCTTTTTGAAGTTTGAAACGGACACCTTTTTTCATAGTACTTTAGGGTCTGCCCCTCTACATATTGTCTGGGATTCCTTCAAGGCTTGGCTGAGGGGGAATACTAAAAGGGGCTGTAGCGGGTGGGCTAGGTCGGAGAAGAAAGATCTGGGCAACTTAGAACAACAGTTAGCGGGCGCAGAAGCTGTCTTAAAAGCGTGCCCTCCTGATGACCCGCAGAAAGTGGGACGGATTAAGAGAGTGGAGAAGCTTCCGTTAAAATTTAGACTTAAGTCAGAAGAGATTTTACACCAAAAATGGGAGATAAGTAAAATGAGGGAGTTTGACCAAGGGGAGAATTGTGGCAAGCTCCTTGCCATGAAGACCAGGGTTGATAGAGCTAATAACTACATAACTAAGGTCAAAGTGGGTCTGGTGGCTCAGTGCACTAATGCGTCCATTGCAGGGGCCTGTGTTCGACCTCACGGTCACAGGTTCAAATCCCGGCGGGTCCACTCAGCCTTTCATCCATCTGATGTCGATAAAATGAGTACCATTGAATTGGGTAACAATGAACATCGGTTATTCAGCACCAAGAGACCTCTGGGTGAACATGCGCTTTACAAATACATATGTTATGTTATGTTACACAACTTATAGAGGAGAAAGATAAAGTAGGACAGACCTTTTCAGAGTTCTTCCAAGAATTATATCATGAAGATCTTCAGGGGATGGAGGAGCATACGGATAGGTGGCTGGAAGATAAACAGCTTCCAAGATTAACTGAGGCCAATCAAGAATTTCTTTCTCTAGAAATATCAGGGAGCGAGATTTTAGATATGTTAGATTCTGCTAAAAAAGGGAAAGCTGCAGGCCTGGATGCAATATTGATTGAGGTCTATTCGATGTTAAGGGAAGAAATCATTCCCGTTTGGCTGGCACTGTTTAATGAAATACTAAAGGGTATATCTCCCTTACCGGACTCATGGTGTGATGCAGTTATTACCTTGATCCTGAAGCCCGGCAAGGATCCTCTTCAATGTCACTCATATCGACCAATTTCTTTATTAAATGTCGATGATAAGGTCTTTGCAGTGATCTTAAATAAAGAGCTTTATAAGATTATAGGCCAAATAATCCATGAAGATCAAAGGGGGCTTCTTCCGGGCAATTAGATGTCAGATTTGGTATATACTTTAGTTGGAACAGTGGATATGGCTTCATCACTGGGCCTCCCTTTGTCAATCATTACGGTTGATGCGTCTAAAGCCTTGATCATGAGAATTGGCGTTTTTTAGATAGAACCTTGAATGTCTTGGGCTTTACTCTTGGTTTTACAGAAGTTATCAAAAAAAATTATAAATCCCCAAGGGCTCGGATTCTGGTTAATGGAAATCTCTCTCCTGTTGTTAACATAGAACACGGCCCTAGGCAACGTTGCCCACTGTCCCCAACTTTATTTGATATTTACATAGAACCCCTGGCCCAGAGTCTAAGATTAAATAACAAGATTGCTCCTTTCAAAATTGGGGGGTTGGTTAGGAAAATAGCTCTATGTGCGGACGATCTAGTGGTATTTTCCTCTAATGTGGACATTACATTACAGGAACTTATCTCCGAAACTCAAGCTTTTGGAATGTTTTCTGGTTATGAAATACACAAAGATAAAATGGAGATTATGGCATGGAATATTGCCAATCAGGAGGGGTCCACCGCTGCAGATCTTAGATATCTTGGAATCACAATAACCAAAGATCCCAGGGAAATCCCAAGAGTCAATTTAGACAGAGTTGCGAAGGACGTTGAGCTCCTTTTAAAAAGATGGTAGCACTTACCACTATCCCATTTTGGCCGGGTTAACTTGATTAAAATGTGTGTCCTCTCGAAATACACTTATCTTTTTAATAATATACTGATAGAATTTCCAAAAGCTGAGATTCTCAAAAATCAAGGCAAAATGTCCTCTTTTATTTGAACAGGCAAAGGGATTAGGTCGTCCAGGAAAAAACATAGGCGCAAATTTACCCAAGGAGGAATGGGTTTACCCGATCTTCAGCTCTATTGTTGGGCTTACCAATTAAAAAATGCCAGGATGTTACTGCTTACCCCAGATAATTCACTGATAGGCAGCATGTTTAAAGCTATGTTGGATGGGGTAGGGGAGTATGACTTTATGTACAAATTTGGCACGCCTGAAGACACTGGGTATGGCGGCCACGTTATTGTCAGACTGCCGAGACTGCTTGGGGCTTACCTACAATAGTGATTGGGCACTGGTGTGGGATTCTCCTGGAACCCCGGAGTGTCGTTTAGACGCTCTAGCTCAACCACTTAAAGAGGCAGGAGTTTCACATTGGGAGATGTGGTAGTGGGTAACAAATGTCATCCTTGGGAATTCTGGAGCCATACCAAAATTGGAACCTTGTCCAGATTTAAATTCTTCTAGGTTACATCATGGTGTAAGAGTCAAAGCTTGTCTCTTTTGGAGGACAATGATAGGGAAAATGAATTACAAAAGCTGGCCCCAAGGAAGAAAGAAGTTGCTCTATGGTATAACTATCTTCTGGCTGCATAAGAAAAAAGGATGGATAAGCCATACCGGGTCTGGGAGAATGACTTGCCGAGTGACTAGCGGAAAGAGTTATGGCAAGTATCTATAGATATGCTTTACCCTGTGATTAAATCTGCTGCACTCAGAATAAACCACTTTTTCACACTCTATAGGATATACTGGACCCCACTTAAAATTTCCAGAATGAAGGGTGGTGGAGAAGCCAGATGTTGGAGGTGTGGATTCCAGAACGCGGATGACGTTCATGTATTTGCCTCTTGCCCCAAGATACAAGAATTCTGGACTGATGCTGGTAAGATCATCCCCAGGGTTATGGGTGCCGATGTGGAGGTAAGCTCAACTCTCATCTTATTTGGCATTGTACCTATGTTAGGCGGGGTACGAGATCAGACTGGAGCACAATATAAATTGGCGTTTTACCTGATTTTGTTGGCAAGGAGAGAGATTTGTAAGTTGTGGTGCAAGGAAGCCCCTCCAAGTTGGAATGCCTGGTTGAACTCAGTTAAGTATTTTAGAGGGGCGATCCGGAGGAGGGGCTAGCGGTGTGCGCTCCATTGCGGTGGTTTCTATTAATTGGCTCCCTTGAGCTTTGAGCCGACGGGCTCCTGGATGCTGCCCTGTGTGCCGGTTCGGGCATCGAGGCCATTGACGGTTGTTTGGCGGCCTTCTCCTCCACCCCTAACCATTTCTCTACTGATGAGGGAAGTTATCCCGAAACCCGAGCCATGTCTCGGGCGATACCCAAAAACCCGGGACATGTATCGGGTCTAGAGATTCATCAGTCCAACAAGTACCGACTTGCACCCACCTGGGTGATCCACTATTGAACTACAAGTACCAGAGTCCCGAGGGGCGATCCGGAGGAGGGGCTAGCGGTGTGCGCTCCATTGCGGTGGTTTCTATTAAGACGTCTTTGGTAGATAAAGAAAAAATGAGAGACATCTATTGGTATTAGCAATAACGATTCACAAAGAATTCAGCTTTTAGGTGTAAAATTTCATAGAACAAAATTACCCTGGTGATCGTCATAAAGGAATAATGTTCTAACGATTTGTTACAATATTACATTACCCATCTTCCTTGAAGTCAGTGTTTAATTTGTAAAACAAATATGTGCAAGGACCCCATGTTTGTCTTAGTAGCCTGCTGTTGAAAATCAAGGCTCTAGCCTTGATTCCCCCTCATTTCTCTTTTATCCTCCACCTAACGCTTCATCTTTTGCTTGTGTGGTCTTTTTCGCCCTTTTTTAGCCAATTTCCTATTTTTCTCCTCCTCCTCACTTTCTTCGTCTCTTTTCTTTCTTGCTCAGGCTGAAACTTTGATAATAAAAAATAAGTTCCGGTCACCAAAAGTTAGAGCAAGTGCTGACCACTGGCAGCTACTATTGTAAATTGAGAAATCATCACAGCCCTTAACTGTGTGGGTGACCCATCCCTCTGAGACAGAAACCCTGATGTTTCTTTAAACAATATAAATACATATTTTTATATACTTCTACATTTTTTATTTCACCAGGCCTCAGTTACTAGTGCTTCAGAATTATCCCTAATTCCCTGACCTGGCATTAGCTTTACTGGGCGTTGTGGTAAATCTGGGGGTGGGAAAGGGTGCTGGGGCGGTGTGTAGGGTGTCAAACAAGAGATACTTTTACATTTTGGGCAATAGTGTTTATGTGTTGAGTCTTGCATACTTTCATGAGTGACAGAAACAGCACTAAAACAGTTTACCGTGTGTTTTTTATTTTGACAGTTTGTTTGCTTAATTCGGATAACGACTAAAACATCTCCTTGTTAACTAGTTTATCTATTATGTGACCCCCCTGTAATAGGCATTCAACCTCTCAGAGAAACAAGTGGAGTTGAGATCAAGCAACAACAGATCTGTGCTGCCCTTAGATGTCCGGGGCTGTACATACGCTACACTTACCAGATGAGCATGTATTTACTCTTCATCAACAGGTGTAGGTAACCCATGCAACCCTGTTCATGATAGGGATCATAACTATTTCCATTGAGCAAAGAATTCCCAGTAAGTGCGGGTACTATGCTTGTGTTGATTAAGTCCATGCAGTTTCGATACACTGACCAGCACTGCTACTGATTGGATTGATTAAGAAAGACCTTGTATCGGCCCTTCCGGGTCAGTATAGACTCTGGTAGAGGGCTAAAATGATCAAACATGACTATTTATAGGTATTAAAAGTCAAATCAGTTTTCGGCGGGTAAACCTGCAGAAGGATCAGTGAGGGTGGAGTAGCCAAAGCATCAGTCCAAGCCTGACCTTGTCTGCCTTGGCTGACTTGCAAATGGAAGACTAGTGCGACC
This sequence comes from Lissotriton helveticus, assembly GCF_964261635.1. Classification (NCBI taxonomy): domain Eukaryota; kingdom Metazoa; phylum Chordata; class Amphibia; order Caudata; family Salamandridae; genus Lissotriton; species Lissotriton helveticus. The sequence goes on from NC_136068.1 coordinate 1,378,102,175, forward strand.
TGGTCTCCCCTCAAGTGGCAACTGGCGGGTTGGTTCCTCCCCATAGGATGGACCAACACCAGAAGGGCAGGGTGTGTGTACCCTCAGACTTTCCTTGGGGGAGAACTTGGTGGAACTTTCCACAGGCATATGCCTCTTCAGCGATCCCAGTCATGAAGGCCCAGGCCTCGAAGGTGGCCCGATGCAAGAAAAGCACTCTTAAGATGGCACACAAGCTCATCTTGGTGTAATTATGGGGAACCAAATTGCAGTGCCTTCCTGGACTGAAAAATATGGATGGAAAGGAGAAGTAGCCCTAAGATAATCCCCGCTCATTTGGGTGGAGACACCATACCAACCAACTAAAGCCCAAGGGCACAGACGCCATTGTGGTTGTGTGCTTGTCACTTCGATGGGTGGGAGGGAGCTTCTCTGGCCTCTCAGGCTGTCAATAGTGCACTCCTACAGTGGTTGTGGGAGTTGCTTAGATGGCTGGATGAATCTTGGCTCTTTTCCCCCTCCAGGCTGGGAATCTCGCCTGCCAGCCCAGCTTGGGGCTGATGTCTAGATAGGTGACTAGGTGGAACAACCCTCTTTCTTTGTAAGGTATATGGTTGCTTGGTCCCTTCTGACGTGAGAACGGTATGTAGACTTGTGCGGTCCTGCCTGATTATTGGTGGGCCCACCCAGGTTGGACCGGTGATTGGGCAGTCTCCCTCAGCTGCTATGGAAGTAACTTTGCCAGCCATGCCCTGAATGGTGGAGCTCCTGCGCTGAATACCAAGAAACTTTTTTGTTTAGCTGTTGTATTTGACTTCAACTGAGGAAGCCTGATGGGATGCCGGGCAGTCTTATAATGAGGGTGGCAGGTGGGTGGCACTACCTTCCTCCCGCCTCTCTTGCGCCTGTAGGTAAGCACTGGTTGCCTGTGACTGTTTGAAGTGAAGGACCCAGCTACCTGCAAGAGCTACCAGGAAGTACATGACACACTCAGCATTGACACTTGGAATGAACATTGCTTCCCTTGGTTCCTCCGGGGGCAATGCCTAAGATGCACTGGAACCTCAATCACCCTGCGGCTCTTCCAGGCTGTGGCTGAGGCTGTTGTATTGGGCTTCCCTCACTGGAGGCCCTGATTGCCTGCTGTAGTCTGGTGTCGGAGTACACTGCCAGCAGTCCTCTTCTCTCTTTGGGGGGGGGTGATAGGCTGCATGCCACACATGATTGTCTGAGGTGTTCATTGACCTTGATCAGGATTCTCCAAAGCCGGTCCCGGAGGGCTGGCTCCATGCCAGATTCTTAAAATTTATGTTAATTTGGTAACACACTGTCTTTTATGATTAACTCCTTCGACGCTCATGACGAGCTCAGCTCGTCATGGAGTTGCCATTCACTTCAATGGAAATTATATTGAAGTGCAAAGAGGTGCCTTAGCATCCAAGTGGTTAAGAATCGCAATAAAGACTGTGGGCCAGATGTATCAAGATACCCTTTTGCGAATCTCAAATAGCAATTTTTAAGGAATCGCTATTTGAGAATTGCAAAATGGTATGTATGTAGAAATTCGCTATTTTTTTAGCGATTTCTTAAAATTCCTTAATTGCAATTAGCAAATTGCTAATCGCAATTAAGGAATAATTTCCCATTCATTTCAATGGGCCAGGAGGCCCAATGGAAGGAATGGGAAATTATTCTCAATTTGCGATTCGCAATTTGCTAATCGCATATTGAGAATAATTTCAAGGGTGCAGGGTTGTCTTAAGGACACCCTGCTGCACCCCCTGAAATTGACATGTGTCCACATATGGCGTACATACATGCCCTACGGGCATGTATGAGCGTCACATGCCACCTTTACAAATTGCAAAAAGTGCATTTGTAAAAGAATTCGCAAATTACCACCAACTACAAGTTGGTGGTAATTTGCGATTTCTTAGTGTGAATTGGCAAAACTTTCTTGTTTCTTAAATACCATTTAAGGAATCGCTTTTTGCGATTCCTTAAATGGTAGCGCAAAAGTATGGAATCGCAAATTTTGCGATTCCTTAATTTTGTGATGCGTTTTTTTCATACATCGCATTTCCCGTTTTTTTTCTCGCAAACGCTGCTACTTTGCGATTCGCAGCGTTTGCGACAAAAAAAACGCTTGATACATCTGCCCCTTAATGACTGACTGACTGAAAATATCTACATTGATCTTAATGGGGATATTCTAAAAATCTGGCATGGATCCGCCCCTCCAGGACCGACTTTGCAGAACCCTTATCTTGTGAGGCATCACTATACTGAAAAAAACCACTAAAAAGAGTTACAGTATACAGCATGTTTGATGGAAGATATTGATTCGATCCCCTCCCTTAGCTGACCTCACGGCTCAACCTTAGCATGAATAATTGAGTCAAAGCCAAGACAGTCTCATCTGTCCTGAAAAGTTGCCAAAGCAAACAGTGCCGAGGATTTCCCATATCGGGATTTTTTTTCTAATCGTAATGCGAGGAGAATCTTGGTGTGAAGTGAGAAGCGGCGTGCACACCAAAGATGTGGTTGGGCAAGTCACATACACTGCAGAGGAATGCAGCAGCTTAGTCTGCTTGTCAAGAATGATGGATGGCCCGCGACACAGGGAGTAGCTCATAGACACTTACCATCTCAACACCTTTGTAATGTCCGAGAACAGATGCGAGAAGGAAACCAACAAATACGCGAGATGAGTAAAACACTCTGGATGTACTTGGCTGCATGATGAATGTGCTGGCACAATTTTCTATGGAGTGTGTGTTTTTGAACGTGGAAGAAAGATTTATTTAAGGCACCACAGGGCTCTTGGTCCAGACAGGGCATGTTACATTTTATCATCTGTTGCAATTACGATTTTAAATGTGTTTTGGAGACAGTCTCCAAGGTTTTGATGGGCGAGATTTGCGAAGGGTGTATTTGAAAGTGAAGCTGCGCCATCAATAAAGTTAAATATATGCTTTAAATAAACACGAACGTGAAAAATTATCTGCTCATCTTCTTCCTGCTCTTAACACTCTGAGATGAGCTCTGATCTTGAGAGAGGAATGCGGCTGCTGAAGTTAAAATGACGAGATCTTCCCATATGTTGAGAAAGCCACAAACCGATGTACTCAGTGATGGGAATGTGGGAGGGTTTAGTGAGGAGAGAAGCTGCTTTTTTATTTCATTTTCCTTCCAGCTCCTCTAAAATTCGCAGATATTCTTGTCTTGCATTTCAAATGAAATAGCATTGGTTTTGCAAAGGTTTCCAGTGTTTTTTTTCCCCGCAAAGTGTGGGGTTCACACTGCTGTCCATGTCATTCATGCAATTAGTCAAAAACATTATCCATCTAACAGGTACACTAATTGTAGTTGCCCAGCCCCAGCCTGGCTCCTCAGATTCCTTTGGGAGTGGGGCCACCCAGGCACAGCACCACAAAATGGCCTGCTTCTACTACCTCACTGTCCACAGCACTGAGAACAGAGGGCCTTATTTATGAGGCCTTGCGTCAGTTTTGCGCTGCTGTTGCGTCACTTTTTGTGATGCACCAGTAGCGTAAAACATGGCCCCTGTTGCGTTCTATTTACAAGGTGACGCACCTAAGCAGATGCGTCACTTTGTAAACCCCTGAGCTACAATATACCTGCGTCAGGTATAATGTATGCGGGGGGCGTTCCCACGCAAGTAAGCCTCGTAGAAGTGACTCAGTGAAGTCTATGAGATTTCACTGCGCCACTTCTAGGACGCCATTGCGTCGATATCTAACGCCTGCCTCATAGCAGGTGTAAGACTGACACAGGCCCTTTCACATGAGGCTTGCCCCATGTGTAAGTACACATTGCTGGGGTTGCGTCACTTTTGTTACACACTCCGGCAATGCGTCATTTTTGCGCCTACAGATACGTCAGAAATACTGGTGTATCTGTAACTCCTTGCGACATGATGCGTAAATATGATGCATCCAGCATGCATCCAGCATGTTGCAGGGAGGCCCAATGAAAAGTGACGCATCGCTGTTTTCACGCAGCGATGCATCACTTTTCATAAATGAGACCCAGAGTCTGGAGAACAGGTTACACTAGCAGCGACAAATGTGAGTCCTTTTGACATTTCTCCATATCCATAACGCGTTGTCAATCCGTTGATGCTTCTTGTAACCATTAAAGAAAAATACACTGAGTTTCTGATCTGTGACTCTCTGAGTCTTCTGGCTGCACAAAGTTATGAGAGTTCCCTACATGACGGTCCAGGAGCAGCTCGAGCTCACTAAACAGGGAAGACAGCATTGCATCATCACCATCGTCACGTACAAGGAGCTAAAGAAAGCCATGTTGACAGGAAGCCCTGCTCTCCATCTTCTGCTTGTTAAATCCCTCCGCAGCACGTGTCCCAGCGTTCTGTAGGGCTTTCATTGTCACTCAACAGGGAGGCCAGCAGTGACATTCATGATTCCCAAGAAGCCTTGTTGGACACGCTTGATGAACAGCTGACGTGGATGCTGTCTGTTCCACACATTAGTCATTAAAGAAATGCACAACTGACGCCCTGGCAGTGAGAACATTCAGGGGTGCAACCTGTTAACAGAAACACTCTCTTCTCTCGGCTAATGGTCACACCTCCACACAACAATGCAATAGCTCAGTGTCAGCGTGATGTGTGCCAGCAGCCAAGGGCCGCAGTCAAACCAGAAACCAGAAGTTAGGACAGTCACATCAGGCACAAGTTGAAACAATCCCATCCGACACAACAGGGTGAGTCTCATGGTTCGAAAATTAAGTCTGGCCAGTTTCAATTGCACTTCAGGCTTTGTTCCAGCCTCTCAAAAGGCAGGTCCTCCTATTTCAGATATGATTTTTCTATTGCAGCCCCCATAAAAACTCTCACGTCAATAACCCCCCCCAAACAGCGAAGGCGGACGCAGGGGCAGTGCATGGCAGTAGACGCAGAGCTGCAAGCACACACAGAAGCAAGGGGTGAAAGGGGGGGCCCAGGGAGCCGTGGGAACACCAAGCCACAGCCAGGCCCCACATCCCCAACGAACCCACAACAAAAGAAGCGGTAGAGGGGGCAGAGCCACCAGGGCGAAAGCCGGAGAAAGCAAAAAAGGCAAGAAGACAAGGGGTGGAACCGCAAGAGGCTGGCGGAGTACAGGACAAAAACTAGAGTGGTCAAGTGGCCACCCAGGTTCAGGGACAACCCCCTAACAGCAATAAGCACCCTGAGGAACAAGGAAGGGAAGGGGGAAAACAAAGCCGCCAAAAGACAACCGCCAATAGAAGGGAAACCCAAGACTAACCAGGCCAAAGGAGGTACCGAAGCCATGGCAGGCAGAGACGGGAAACAGGGCACAAACGACTTGAAAAAAAGCGAGAATGAAACCCCAGCCTCCCCGAGCAAGGAGCGCAGTGGCCAGGGGGACGGTACAATCACGCTAGACACGCTCCTGAAGAAAATAACAGAAGGAAACGAGCTGGCAAAGGCCACGAAAAAGACAGTAGATAGCATCCAGATGGAGTTAATAGCGATCAGAGCAGAGCAAAGCAGAGCCAATGGCAGAATAGACGAGGCAGAGAAAAGGATAGGCCTGCTGGAGGACAATGCCAACATAACACACAAAGACCTGGGGCTGGTGATAGAGAGAACCACGGCGCTACAAAAAGCCATGGCGGAGCAAGAGGACAGGAGCCGCAAGGGGAACATAAGACTCCTGGGAGTGCCCGAGGAGGAGGAAGATACACCGGGGGCATGCGCCCTAATGCTGGAGTCTCTAATACCCAAACTCACCGGACTCAGCTTCGACAAACCGCTCGAAATCACCAAAGCATATCGCATACCGGCCAGGAAGCAAGCGAACAGCAACACCCCTAGGCCCATAATATGTAAACCTCTAAGAGAAAATCAAACCGACGCGATCTTTGCCGTAGCCAGGAAGGGCCGTCCAATGCTGGTAAACGGAAGCAAAGTAACAATCACCCAAGACTTCTCCAAACTAACAGTTGAGGCGAGGAAAGGCTTCCTAGCCCAGAGGGACCGCCTGCGGAAAAAGAACATTGCCTTCACTTTTGCGGGCCCGTCCAAAATGAGAGTGACAGACAGGCACGGAAGCAGAATCTTCGACGACCCCAACGACCTACACAGATATCTACAAGGCCCGGAACCAGAAGAGATGGAACTACCAAGCCCGGGGGCGAAGCGAAGGGCATCCTCGGACGAAACACATGAAGGGGGGAATAGGAAAGGGAATGTTTGTGTAACATGCATGCGCAACCAGGCACCGAGACTCTGAACTTAAACGAACAAATCTACCTCAGACAATCGCACAACAAGAGCAACCGCAGCTACCTCAGCAGAGCCACCGCAGCCACGGAAAGAAGGGGCAGAACACCAACAACCATATCCTTTTTAGCTAGTACCCGATCGAACGAAGAAACCGTAAGGGCTGGGGGCCAGCCCAACACCAGAGACTTAGCAAGGACTTGGGGGGGGGGAGTGTGAGGACCCTTGCTGTCGCACACCCGAGATACTACTGACGGGGGGAGGGGGGGAGGTGGGCGGGCAGGGGGGGAGTGAAGCAGGTGGACATGACAGTACATGATACAGCCACCATTTGTGTAATGAACAAAATACCTCTACTCTTTCCTTTTTCTATATACATCCTTTACCTTTTCCCTCTTTCTATTCCCATCCAACCCCCTGGGGGGGGCTGCAAAACACAAAGCATCAGCGACAACACCAGACCACCATGACAGACCCAACAAAAGCTGGCCTGTCCACTGACCTGAAGATAGTATCCATGAACGTTAAAGGACTGAACCACCCGGTCAAATGAAGGAAAATATTAGAACACCTGGCCAAACTAAAAGGAGACGTATACATGCTGCAAGAGACCAAGCTCTCAGAAGAAGAAGCAAAGCAACTCAAAGCTAGATGGATAGGGGAAGTACTCTGCTCGCCAGCAAAGGGGAAAAAAAGAGGAGTAATAACGATCCTGAGCAAGAGGGCCAACCTAACAACACAAACAACGGACGCAGACGAGGACGGCCGCATGCTAATAACGAGCGTCCAGAGAGGGAGCGACAGAATTCACGTGGTCAACATATACGGCCCCAACTCTGAAGATAAACAATTTTGGCAGGAAGTGGACAGCAAACTATCCGGCCTGCCCCAAGAAGACCTCCTGATCACAGCCGGGGACATGAACAGGACAATGGACCAGGCAACGGACAGGCACCCAAACAGACCGAGCCATAACTCCAACAACAACAACACCCTGAAAGACCTGTGCATCAAACAGCATCTAGCAGACCCATGGAGGCTTCAACACCCAACAGCGCGTGAGTACACTTTCTACTCACACCCACACAACTCCTACAGCAGGATTGACTACATACTGATGTCCAACACTCACACGCACCTTATAGAAGAAACGGAGATAGCTCCAATTACCATCTCGGACCACGCTCACATAACACTCACTCTAAGTGGCAAACACAACGAAAGCCCAACGAGGAGATGGAGGCTTAACGAAGACATCCTCCAGAACAGAGAGAACGTTAAAGAAATTGAAGCCACAATTAAAGAATACCTCGAGCACAATGATAATGGCGAAGTAGGGAAGGACATCATATGGGACGCCCTCAAAGCGACACTAAGGGGGAAACTAATAAACATCAAATCCAGGATGAACAGAAGCAGAAACAAGAAAATCTCTGAGCTTGAGGAGGAGATAACAGCACTGGAGAGAGGTCACTGCGCAAACATAACAGACAAGAACACGCTCACCCTGCTCACAAAAAAGAAATACGAACTGAACAAGATCTTAAGCGAGAGGGCAGGGTCCTGGCTAACAAAGTTCAAATCAGTCAACCTATGCGCAGCAAACAAAGCAGGGAAACAGCTGGCATCCTACCTAAAGGCAAAACAGAGGCAGCACACGATAGCAGCAATACCAGATCAAACGAACAAGTCCCAAACAACGAACAAAGGAATACTAGAAGTCTTCAGACAATTCTACCAAGAGCTGTACACTGAGGATCAGAACCTGAGCAAAGATGCAGGACTACATCTGCTCAATGACACCAATCTGCCAAAACTCAAGGAGGAGGAGAGGGAGTCGCTCGAAGCCGACATAACGGAAAAGGAGATTGAAACAGCCATAAGCCAACTAAAACAGAACAAAGCGCCAGGACCCGATGGATACTCCGCAGCGTTCTACAAAACTTTCGGCGAGCACATTAAAACGCTAATGGCACAAACGTACTCGACATGCATCCAGAACGGGAAGATGACGGAGTCCATGTGCGAGGCCAATATCACCATAATCCCCAAGGAGGGGAAAGACCCACAATACCCCCAGAACTACAGACCAATTTCGCTAATAAATGTCGACTGCAAAGTCTACGCAAAGGTCTTGGCCAATAGACTAAACAGAATTCTGCCAGACATCATCCACACCTCACAAGTGGGATACATTAAAAACAGGCTATCGCAGGACAACACAAGGCTACTGTGCCATCTAATCAACCACACAGCAAGGAGCAATGAACAAGCAGTCATGATAGCGCTGGATGCGGAGAAAGCCTTTGACAGAGTCTCGTGGCCCTTCTTGAGAAACTGCATGGGGAGTTTCGGACTGGGGGAAAAATACACGGCAATGGTCATGGCCCTCTACAACAAACCGAAAGCAAAAATAGTGGTAAACGGGAGTGCATCCGAAACGCTCACGCTGGGAAGAGGCACCAGACTAGGATGCCCCCTCTCCCCCGGCCTCTTCTTGCTCGCTCTAGAACCCCTGCTAGCCAGAATGAGAGACAACACAGGTATAACAGGCGTCAAGATCAAGAAGAAGACAGTCAAACTAGCGGCGTACGCAGACGACATCCTAATCACAACAGCAAACCCCTCCACGTCAATAAAAGCGCTAATGGCCACAATAGGAGAATACGCGGAAGCCTCAGGCTACAAACTCAACAAGGAGAAATCGGAGTGCAAGCCAATGAATGTCCATACCACAAGAGAGGTCCTAGGCGAATCCGGACTGGCATGGCAGACGAAACCACTAAAATATCTAGGACTCCACTTTGGAAGAGACCTCACATCAACGCTACAACACAACGAGGACCTTACACTGAAAAAAATAAAAGAAATGCTGGAACTATGGTCGCCAAAATACATAAGCTGGTGGGGAAGAATTGAAACCATCAAAATGATGATAACCCCAGCGATAAACTACACGCTAACAATGCTACCACTCCCAATGACAGAGACATTCCACAAAAAATTAGACCAACTCATAAACATCTTCCTATGGAAAAACAAAAAACCAAGGATAAGCCTACAAAAACTAAGACTGACAAGGGACCTTGAAGGCCTCAACCTGGCAAACTTCAAAATATACCAAACGGCATGCCTGGCGAGACAGGGGATTGCCTGGATAGACGACACACAAACTTACAAACCAGTATGGCTTGAGGTTGAACAAGACATCCTGGGAGGGCTCAAGCCAATAGCCCTCCTAACAGCAAACAAACACCCACAAAAAACTAACGCCATACTGAAACACACGAGAGAAGCACTGATGAAAGTAGAAAGACACATGGCGCAGAAGCTGAAAGGCTCATCATGGGAGTCGATCTGGTTCAACACAAAAGTAACCTATCATGGAGCGACACTGCACAACGACACATGGATCGAGAAAGGCATAAGCCTTCCTAACCAGACGAAAGCCAAGCACGGACCGCTGACGTTCCAGAACCTACAGCAGCTACACAACCTCCCAAACCAAGAACTCAACAACTTCCTAAAGATCAAGACAGCCATAACGAAAGCGAACCTACACAGAGGGGAGCCAAGTATCATCAAGTACCTGCAAGTCCTCAACTCAGCAGGTCACCAAACTGCAAGGATCTACAAGCTCCTAAGCCCCTCCACGCTGGCGCAGAACAAGAAGGCCACCAACACATGGGAGATGCTCCTAGGCAGGCAACTGAATGAAATAGAACGGGCAAAAATGTGGAGCGCAGCGACAACAAACAAAGTCACCCCACAACTAGCGCAAACAAAGTATTGGCTACTCCACAGGGCCTACTGGACGCCATCCAGGCTCCACAAAGTCGGCATTGCAGAATCAGGCAACTGCTGGAACTGCCAGAAAGAAGAAGGCACCCTCGAACACCTCATCTTCAGCTGTGTAAAGGTCAAGAGGTTCTGGACACAAATTAACACATTCATAAACGATATGCTCAAAGCCGACCTAACAATTAGCTTCGTAAGCCTGGCGACAGAACACATGACCGCGAACCTGAAAAGTAGGGAAGAGAGAGAACTACTAGACCTACTCCTCACAGCAGCCCTTAAAATAATCCTGACAAACTGGAAGAACACAGCCAAAGCAAATTTTAAAACATGGATTAATTGGGTCACCTTCCTGAGAGGGGCTGACAACATCACAGGCAACTTCTCGAAAGAACACAACGCCAAACTACGCATGTGGGGCCCACTCGACGACCACCTGATGAAACCCCAGTAAGACCCCCCCCCTCTCTCTCTCCCCCTCTTTCTCTTCCTTCCCCCCTCGTAACTGAGGGGAAACAAACGAAAAGAGCGCGCATCCACAAATGGACTGTAGATATAGAAAAAGCCGCTAATGTACACTCCACCTATATATATATTTTTGTATGTTTTTTGTATATTCGTGCTGATGCCAATAAAAGTTTTTAAATAAAAAAAAAACAAAAAAAACTCTGGGGCATATTAACAAGGAGCTAACGCCATCAGAACGTCACTTTTTCTGATGTTCTGGTGGTGTTAAGTCCGTTGCCTTATCTACAAGGCGTCATTATTGCCACCTTGTAGATAATGTCACTATTCACACAGCACTTAGCATGAGAGGGGCAGGCAATGGGTGTTGCAGTGGGCGGTTTGCTGCAACGCCCATTGCTTTTTTACGCTGCCCCTTATTTACAAGGTATGGGGCAACGTGAATAATACCGCCAGGGAATACGAGGAGAAATGTATTCTGCAGCACACATAGAAACAGCACATTGCCTATAAAGATTGTGTATGTGCAGGAAGGTGTGCCTTCCTTCACATAAACAATCACCCCTGCAGTGCAGGCAACCTTTCAATGTGGTGCAAGGGTGCCTTCGCTGGTGCCAGATGGCCTCTTTTGCGCCAGCGGTAGGGGAAATGCAGAGTGCACCACATTCTTGTGAATACTACACATCCCTGAGTTATGAAACTGATGGAGCATGGCGTTACCAATTTTGGCGTAACACTGCACTCTGCCAGTTTCTACCAAATATGCCCCTCTGTGTCCTCACGCTATTGAAACAATGAGGCATATTTACAAGCCCCTACCACCACCGGAGTGTCACTTTTTCGATGCTCCAGTGGCGCTCTCTGCTAGCCCATATTTAAAAGGCCACTCTAAGCCACTTTGCGTGGCTTAACACAGCCTTGTAAATATGGCCTTCTGCAACGCAGTTTTCTGTGGCATAGGGGCGCACAATGGGTGTTGCTGTGGGCGTTCTCCAAAACACCAATGGCTTTTTGACACTGCTCCAGATTTACAAGGATCTGTAAATCTGAGGCAGCGCCAAAAACTAGTGTCTTTCAAAAGGAGGCGTTAATGTGGCACAACAAGGATAAATTCCTTTATTTCTCCTTGTTTTTTGCTATTTCTATGTGTGCTGCATTCTGCATTATGATTGTATTTGTGTAGGAAGGGGCACCTTCCTACATAAACACAATCATCCCTGCAATCCCTTTTATGCCTGCTGTGCAGGACCCAGTATCAAATAATGGAGAGTGTTTTTCACAGCATTCTGCTGGCCTCTAATGACCTTTTGCTTACATTTTTTATTGTTGCGCTTTTAACTGCTTTGCAGATCTCACTGCTAGAAAGTTTTTGTAAAATGGCCCTCATCACTTTATAAAGCACCTAAAAAATGAATACATTAATGATGCGCGGCTGCTGACAGCCTATCCTGTGTGCAAACTCGAAGTCCACTTTGGTAGGTCCTAAAATTCTCAATTGCTGCAGCAGTAAGAACTGTGTATTACCATCAGATGCTTAGGTCTTCCTCCCACATTTGTCCACGCCCGCCTCGCGTCATTCTTGATAGGTCTGAGAGGTTGCCAGGTTAATGATACAAATGGTGCATCTCTGGTAATACATCTTTTAGAGAGTCTGTCTGCCTCTTGCAACAAGCCTGGAAATAGGTTAATTTTCTGCTTTTTGGATACTGAAACAAGGCTTGCATTTCAGTCAAAAACTGTACTGTCATCTTTCACGATCTGCACTGGATACTTGTGGTCTTTGGTTAGGATCCTAGTCGGCCAGATCTGATTTGAAAGCCTTTCAAGATATGTGCCATTCTATCGGCAGTCTCGAGAAAGAAGAGAGAAAGAAGGATTACAACCTAAGATCTTAAAAAAATGGAACCCACCATATCAACATTAGACTCGCAATCGGGGGGAGGGGAGGAGGGTTGGGATATTCTTCTAGTGTGACTCCCAACACGGACTCTTCTACTCAATAGGTTTGAGACCTATACCAATTTTGCTTCTATTTGGATCACAACACCAAGCCAAATGTTCTGATTGCCTTCCCCTTTTTGAGTTTTGCAATGCAGTGCGCGCTACGAAATTCGTTTTATTAATTAAATTGTGTACTTACCTGCAATTATCCATATGCCGGTTTTTAGCACCCTCCACCCTGCCCCTTCCCCTCCCCGCCTCCCTGCCCCACTGTAACTCCCTCCACGGGCCGGGGCTGCAATTGTGTGGTCTTGGGGCATACTATCACAGTGTAGTAAAACCATTTATGCCTTCCGGAATCCTTCTGTGAATTTGTGACAAGTGTAAATCAAAGTATTTTTCGTATTGCTGAAAATGTCTTTCTGAATTAGTTCCAAAGTGCTAAAGATAGACGCATCACTTATCACGTGGATTTTTTTTTTCCTACTGGACATTACTACTGCAAGTATTTTCCATTTCATTTTCTTCCCCAGCGTTACAGTTTTGTTTTAAAACGCACGGCCTGCAGGGAATAATTCCATGTGGCCCAGGAGGCCCTTTTCTTGGGTCCGTTCTGCGCAGGGGAGCTTGTGAGGAGAGGTTTACCTGTTGACACGGTGGCCTGGGCCTGTCATGGCTTGTGTATACTGAAATCAGAGCCTTGTTTATAGGCCAGGGTCCTGATTCTACGTGTAACTGGTCAAGGTTGCTTGGCAGAGATGGTTTGCATTAGGGTGGAGCCCTGTAGCACAGCTGGCTAATTCAAAAGGTTTAAACAGGAGGTATAGGGTTACCGCCCTGCTGTGCGCAGCCAGGCTCCGCTTGCACAAATATTATAAGTAGAGGGAAGTGGTTTAATAAACCTGGCTGGGTTCATGAGTAAAGGGGCAATGCCTGCTGGACGCTGTTAACTGTGTCTGTACCTGGGTCACACCGGGAAGGTCAGAGCAATGCCTGCTTCATGCAGGCTTTTGCCACTCGGTATGGTATGGTTGGCTGGTGTCCCAGTCGTGACATTAGGTGTAGCACAGCGAACACCCATTCCTCTTTAATTAATCAATATTTAAGCTTAGAAGCAAGTACCTTTGGTGCCACTGCACCTGCTGCCCCTCCTGTGCAGCAGGTGCAGTGGCACCAGCGACCCAGGATGGTAGGGCGCACTGCACTCGCAACTGTGGATTTTGTTTTGCTATAACGCAAGGGTATGGGGTTCCACTTTGGTTGGACAATGCCCAGAGGTTAACAATAGTCAACTTCTCTGTTAATCCTCTGTTCAGATTAAGTGACATCTCAGGCGCGTGTGATGCATCAGATTCTTGTGCTGCCAGAGTAAAAAGACGGAAATGAATAAAATAACTTCCGGGGCATACAGTATTTCTGAATCTGAAGATCCCCTAGTTGCTAGTCACTGGTTGCCTGATTAAAGGCAGTGAGTCACTCTCTGGTGGGTGGTTACTGCTTTTGCCCGCAAGCTTACATTTGCTAGTCACCCCTCGGGAGTGACTTTCCTACACCAGTGTCTGAAAAAAGTGCATGATGAAGTCTGTTAATTCCATTTCCTTCCTGAGTACTGAGATACAGAGATTTCAGTCTCAATAGAAGGCCTGTTATCTAATTAGCTGAAGAGACAACTAATAATCTGTGTACAGTTTGGCTGTGGGTCAGGAACAATACAGTTATGTACAAATCAGTAGGCTGTACAATTTCTCACGCAGATAGACCCATTATAGAAGCCTTTACAGGCCTTCATCACCTTCAAGACGTGCTGTAGTATCTACACGGCAGCAACAATCAGTACACCATCCTACCTTTCTCAAAAACCAACCAACTGAAAAGCAGTCAAGCAGAAACAGGTGCCCTGGATGATTCATATTGAAACTACGGTCTCAATGGCCCTGTTTCTAATGAAGGGAAGCACCAAAATGGCTTCCTAAGCCTTTAAATAAAGTAGGCGTTTCCAATGGAGGGGAGACGTTGTGTTGCTCTCCTCTATTATAAATGCTATTTGTGCGGGAGTGGTCACAAAATCCTTCCAAAATGGTTGTATATCATTGCCCCAGTTTAAGAGCCCTCTTCACAAAGTTTTATTTTTTTCTGTAAGTGGAACTTATGAACGGAAATTCAGCATTAAGTCCTACCTAATTCGAGAAGACAACTACTTACAGGAAACCCCGCCCGAATCGTGCCCTAAATTAGGAAACTTTAAAAAGCAAAGATCTGTTAACTGTCTTCATCTACCAGAGTGACGCATAGGGATGCCTTTCCCCCAGCAACTTCAGCCTGGGGACTCGTTATAGTATTTTGCTGGGTTTAATGATCTATGCAGGAAGTTCAATCAATTAACCAACTTTTGATTGTACAGTGTCTAACATCTGTTAAAGTCTCATAAGACCCCACCTCCATTCACAGCACCAAGGAACCTCCTTCTTTCATTAGAAAGCCAGCGCATGGATTGCATGTGCTAGAGAGGTCTTATAAGACAGCGTCCACATACTCAACATACCCTGCAGGTGTCCCTCAGCACACTGTTCCCATGGTGCCACCTTCTTGGATTTTAAGTATAGTAACTAAGCCATGGCATGCTAATGGCTTTCAAAACGGATTGTCCCTGCCTACACCACCACCTTGTACACACCTGCTGTAGGCTGCCCGTAGGTGTGTCTTGTACCTGCAAACACACAAGCAGCCTGATCATACACAAGAATGTCCCAAGGCTCGACCTCAGGTCTCCACACCATAAACAACAGTGAAGGAAGAGACTCCAAGCATATGGCTAGCAGCAGGGTTTTAAGTGGAATACAAAAACTGGGGGTGCTCTAAAGGGGGCGTGGTCAGTGCAATTAAGGGCGTGGCTTGAAAACACATCTGCTAAAAATCTGTGCTTAGCATAGCTTGCCGCCCGTCTTGTATTTTGCGGTGTCTGTCATTGCATCCATATATATGATACAACAAGTAACATCATACCTACATCAAGATAGGACTATTGACTTTGTCAATAGTTGTTAGTTGTATAAGATAAATAAGCAGCAACTATGGCTTGTATATAATACTGAAAAAGCTTCCACTTAAAGCCATGGTGACACCACAACAATGTTGCTGCTCCTGAGTTTCAAAAAGCGAAGGCAAATCAAGAGAGAAAATGACTCTCTTTAAAGGCTTTCCCTTCCCCTACTCGCCAGGCATGACTTCATGCCTTAACTTCTCCACAAGTGAGAAGTGAGCAGTGTGAGCACACCCACATAGATAGGCCTTCTGCCACTGCAGTCTGGAAAAAAATGCACCACCTGTCGCAGGGCACAAAGCGAGACCCGTTTCGAGGCCCCCTTTTAAAAACTGCCGGTGAGACCCAGCCCACTTAAAGCCCTGGCTAGCAGACTATGGCAGATGTACACAGCTACAAGCTTTTTAGGTGTGTATGTACCATAGGCGCAACTAGAGACAAATTTCAGGGGGGGGGTAATTTTCTTGGGGGGGGGATTGTTCTTCCAGCAATAGGCAGAGTGGAGATGAAGGGGTGAAAAAACAACAAAGCCTCGTTAGCACATAAATGGTCTTTTAAAGACCTGTGAAGTCAGGTGTGGCTGCGATAAGCTTAACAAACATTGGCATAGCCAATAGGTCTCGCTTTTGATACCTTATAAGTATTTAGTTATGCAGCATAATATCCTTGGTGCAACCACATCAACTGTTGCATGGCTAAAGACTTATAAGGTCCCAAAGGCGGGACCTATTGGCTATGCCAATGCTTGTTACTCTTGGACATGGTTTCGCCAATTACCCCACCAGACTGTGATGAGTTACAAGCCTGCACAGGTTCGATCAGGGGAGGGACTGTAGACTGCATATCCTGTATCTCTTGCTGGCTCCCAAAGAGTAAACAGCTCTGGGAAGAACCAGCAAGGATAGGCTGCTCCCCTAATTCCAATGCAAAGTCTGGTTCCTGGCTGGAGTGAGTCGTTCTTCTGCATAGTAGATTTCCTTGGAGAGAGCACCCACTGCATTAGTTAAACAAGCATTTACAATGCAACGGTTTCGCCTTTGCCAAAGTTAGAGCTATTGGCATTGTAAATGACAATATTTTTATTTATGTGTTGGTTTTGAAAACAGATAAATAAATGGCATTGTCATTTACATTGCCAACAGCTTAATCTCTTGCAAATGTAAGACCTATTGTACCCTACTGGATTTCACTGAAGAAATTCAGAGTCTGGTCTGCAGGTGTCACGTGACAGATGCCCAATTGACAGCTGAGGGGGTTAAATCGTGCTGGGGTGGCACATTAAGGCAACACTTGCTGAAAGCACTACACTACCCTACTGGAGTGTCAGTCTTTTTGGACATGGTCCACTCACTCATCTTGAAACAGGAAGCTCGCCACCAGTTCCACAAAAAATACCGTCATTAAATCTTTCCTTTTTAAGGGTTGGACATTTCAGTTGGCGTCTGCTCTCAGTCACGCTCGTCTTGTCGCCCATTGTCAATCACGCGCCTCTCTGTGCCTGGCTGTCAAGTGTCGGCGCCATCCTAGTGCGCATCTTCAGTCAGCCACGGTGTGCTAGCCAACCGAACTGCATTATGGGATGGCATGGTGGGTTAAAGAACCTGTTTTACAAACACGTGTCCGTGCTTGTGAGGAGGTAGTGCACCTGTTGAGGGAGAGAGAGTGTGTTTGCATATGTGCGTGCATGCATGTGTGTGTGTGAATAAGCACTTCCAAGATTTAGTGGGACGAGTTTTTATCTACAAATCATTGTTTTCAGCTGTGTTCTAATGGAATCAAAGCAACACTACACCCCCCATAATGCATAGTGTGATCACATAAAAGTACAGAACTGGAAAGAGTGTCCATAATGACCAGCAAGACGGTTTTCACCCTAAGAAGGATGTGCTTCAGTCTCCAGTGCCACGGGCGAGTGGAAACACACACTGTGCTGGTGGAGAAGTAGGAGAAGTACAAGTGTCCATAGAAGAGAAGTAGAGGGGATGCACTCTCCATTCCCTATGCACTCTCCACTCCCTATGCACTCTCCACTCTCCACTCCGTATGCACTATCCACTCCCTACGCACTCTCCACTCTCCACTCCCTACGCACTCTCCACTCCCTACGCACTCTCCACTCCCTATCCACTCTCCACTCCCTACGCACTCTCCACTCCCTACCCACTCTCCACTTCCTATCCACTCTGCACTCCCTATCCACTCTGCACTCCCTATCCACTCTGCACTCTCCACTCCCTATGCACTCTCCACTCCCTATGCACTCTCCACTCCCTATGCACTCTCCACTCCCTATGCACTCTCCACTCTGCACTCCCTATGCACTCTCCACTCCCTATGCACTCTCCACTCCCTATGCACTCTCCACTCCCTATGCACTCTCCACTCCCTATGCACTCTCCACTCCCTATGCACTCTCCACTCCCTATGCACTCTCCACTCCCTATGCACTCTCCACTCTCCACTCCCTATGCACTCTCCACTCTCCACTCCCTATGCACTCTCCACTCTGCACTCCCTATGCACTCTCCACTCCCTATGCACTTTGCACTCTCCACTCCCCATGCACTCTCCACTCTGCACTCTCCATGCACTCTGCACTCCCTATGCACTCTCCACTCTGCACTCTCTATGCACTCTGCACTCCCTATGTACTCTCCACTCTTCACTCTCTATGCACTCTCCACTCCCTATGCACTCTCCACTCCCTATGCACTCTCCACTCCCTATGCACTCTCCACTCCCTATGCACTCTCCACTCTGCACTCTCTATGCACTCTGCACTCCCTATGTACTCTCCACTCTTCACTCCCTATGCACTCTCCACTCCCTATGCACTCTCCACTCCCTATGCACTCTCCACTCCCTATGCACTCTCCACTCTCTATGCACTCTCCACTCCCTATGCACTCTCCACTCCCTATGCACTCTCCACTCTCCACTCCCTATCCACTCTGCACTCCCTATGCACTCTCCACTCTGCACTCCCTATGCACTCTCCACTCTGCACTCCCTATGCACTCTCCACTCCCTATGCACTCTGCACTCTCCACTCCCCATGCACTCTCCACTCTGCACTCTCCATGCACTCTGCACTCCCTATGCACTCTCCACTCTGCACTCTCTATGCACTCTGCACTCCCTATGTACTCTCCACTCTTCACTCTCTATGCACTCTCCACTCCCTATGCACTCTCCACTCCCTATGCACTCTCCACTCCCTATGCACTCTCCACTCTCCACTCCCTATGCACTCTCCACTCTCCACTCCCTATGCACTCTCCACTCTCCACTCCCTATGCACTCTCCACTCTCCACTCCCTATGCACTCTCCACTCTCCACTCCCTATGCACTCTCCACTCTCCACTCCCTATGCACTCTCCACTCCCTATGCACTCTGCACTCTCCACTCCCTATGCACTCTCCACTCTGCACTCTCCATGCACTCTGCACTCCCTATGTACTCTCCACTCTTCACTCTCTATGCACTCTGCACTCCCTATGCACTCTCCACTCTCCACTCCCTATGCACTCTCCACTCCTGTTGGAAATGGGCTCCCCGGCTGGCCAGGGCTTTCGCCAAAGTCAGTCAGAGACCACCACTCCCAAGTCAGGGCAAGGGAGTTACACGCCAAGATAACCCCTACTCACCCTCTAGGTAACGTGGCGCGAGCAGCAAGGCTAAACTTGGAGGCGATGTAGGCTAAGTATTTGCGCACGCACCCCAGCAACAACAACCAAAGGCCCACCACAAAGGAAACTCCACACAAGGTTATATAAAAATAGCCTTTGTATTACACCAAAACACATTAGATAAAACACACACTTTACAATGTGCCAGAGGCACGGGCAGAATTTACAGGGGATATGTACAAGACAGGGCCACCTGGACCACTGTCAGGAATCAGAAGTAGCACTTTCAGAAAGTAAAATTACTTTAGCACAAAATAGCACACAATATAACAATAGAGCGCACAACCAGTAATTACTGGTAACCAGGATCTCACTAGCACCACCTGTACTAGGGAGAAAACAACCACCTATGTATTACAATACCTGTAGGGGTGTAAGGGGAAAACACATGATGCAATGCATAACATTCATTCAGAGGTGTAAAGGCACATGACGCATAAACAATACATTCAGAGGTGCATAAGCACACAATTGCGCCAAACTCAGATAAGTCACCACCTGTGACAGTCTCTGGGTCCAAATGTCAGGGCCTAAACGTGGCAGCTGCCCACAAAGTGCTGGGCAGCTGAATCATCAATAATGGGCCAACTCTGGAGCCTCGCAGGCTCTGCCCAACTGACTGTCTCTCAAGAGCTTCACTAGGCTCTGAACCACAATTATGCCCCTGAGCCTCTCAGGGCTCGTGACACGACATCTGGGCGGGGGAGCCTCTCAGGGCTCAAGAGCAAATGGGGGGGGCCAATGTAGGAGCCTCGCTGGGCTCTAGAGAAATTACTGTGGCACCCCAGAGCCTCTCTGGCTCTCAACCACTATGGCCGTCGATGGAGTCCCCTCTCTAGGGACTCCGAATCACCAGGTGCCCCACGAGCCTCTCTGGGCTCGACAGACAATGCGGCCCCTGGATTTAAAGGGAAATGCCCCCAAGAGCCTCTTTGGCTCCCAACATTCGCGAGCGCGAGGTCGCGCTACGGGGGAGGGGCGGACACCGACAATGTGTCCCGACGCCCCTCTCCCATTCCAGGCACTCACCGGCTGTCTCGTGCGGCGGGCGGCTGTTCCACGAGAGCTCCCGCTCCTCGGGGGCTCTCTTCACTCTTCTCCTGCTCCTCGCTGGGCTCCGGGGCTCTCCTCTCCACTCGTGGAGCCTCGGGGACCCGGCCGGCAGCTTCTCTGCTGCGAGGGGCGGGACTTCCGGGTTGCCTTTCCTGGGCCGCGCTGCGATTGGTCAGCCGGCCCAGTGCTTCCGGGTCGCCGCGGGCAGCGCGGCGGCTCGCTTCTTAGGCAGGCAGGCGGCTCCCCAGGATCCGAGGAGTGGGCTCCCTCGTGAATCCAATAAATCACGGGCACAACAAAGCGGCAAGGAGCGGGGTGGCACCCGCGCCGCCAAAGCAAATATAAAGCGAGGTAGGCACTCGCTAGGCCACCACGAGCAGGGTGGGCACCTGCACAGCAATTGGCGCGCTCCCAAGCGCTAGGCAGATAATCACAGCGCTCCAAGCGCTATAATTCAAAATAAAGCGCTCTCAGCGCTGGGGTGAAGGCACAGCGCTCCCAAGCGCTACAAGCCAAATAAAGCTCTCTTAAGCGCTATAAGTAAAATAAAACGCTCCCAGGTGCCCTCAGCAAGCAGGGCAGATTCCCAGCAGTCCTTGGGCAGGCAGGGGGGACCAGGCTGGGCCCAGAGCCAGCACACTGGGTCTCCAGGCAGGGAGACACCCCAAGTGGCGGTCCTCTGGCCCAGCGACAGCAGCAACAGCCCCCTCAGGATCCTGGAAGAGAACAACTTCTGTGGGGACACAGCCCCATTTTTATACAGTGCATTCCTTTGTTCAAGGGTGTAGAGTGGGGGCGGAACCAGTCGCAGCTGGTTCTTGAGTACTCTGTTTACCTCAACCACCCTCTCTATTCACTGGCAGGGCTTGGGTCATTAGACACACCACAGGGGGGCGGAGCCAGCATTGTGTGGGGAAAACCCAGCCCATCCAGGACACAGGTACACTCCTCCCACACATCACTCATGCTAATCTCCCACTCACCACCGGGCAGACCCATCCAGACTTCCTGGAGCCTGGCATGCCAGCCAGCTCCAGCCAATCACACGCCAGCACCCTCACAGCACACGTACAGCCATGTCTAGAAATGATACTTCCCCACTAGACACCTACAAGCCGCACATACCGTTGCGCAGCATTCATTCTCACGAGTTCACACATACCAGACTCAAGCCTGTACACCCCACGCATCAGGAACTACCAGGGACACATACATTCCCCATGCATTCCTATGGGCGGGCAGGCCTAGCTCAGCACATGCACTCAGAGTGCGCACGCACTTTCCACTGGGACACAGTGAAAGTGCGCAGAATCCCAAAAATCACCATTGCCAGGTCACCATTTCACGCAAAAAGTCTAGGGGTGAACCTGCCCTAAGGGCCAAAGTCCAACATAACCCCCTTCCAGCCAAAACGCAGGGGAGACCAATCACCACCGTGATGGACTTCCCTGCTTGGGGCGATAGAACACGGACGCGGGCCCGCAACTGCAGGGACACCCTCCTGTTCTATGCCACGGTGAACCCATGGGATTCCTTCTCAACACACTGTCTGGACCAACTGGGCTACCCCACTGGTACTCCCAAGTTGTCCGCGGCCAGGACCAGGCCCTGGGCCACCCAGGTGCCACTGGTCCATGCCAATTCGCAGAGCGGGGGGTAGTAACCCCTGGCACATAGGAGCCATTTTCCACTCTTCCTGTCTGCAAGACAGGACTAGACTGCCACTGGTACTCCAGCCTAAGGCCTACAACCTCAGGCGGACCAGGAGTCTCAGGGAAGGCTCTCCTCCCCTTACCTCTTCTTCTAGGGTTCCTCCTCCTCCGGCGAGGGGTACACCTAGAACGCCATTCCAACCCAGGACTTATCCACTCAGGTTGCACCGGGGTCAGAGGTGGGCTCTCCCACCCTCTGCACCCCCTTCCAGAGGTCTGCCCTCTCCCACCTGGAGAAGTTCCTCTGGACGAAGAACCGGTCAGGACACTGGTTACAGTCGTCCTACCCTTCAGGTCAGGCTGATCCTGAACCTGGCCTCCCAACCTCTGGTCTAGAACCTTCGGTGGAACAATTGCCTGGCACTCCAGGACTTCTGGGGATTCACACACAATCCCCCTGAGGCTAACAAATGACACATCTGTTGTGTGACTGTCTGTCTGGCGCAGATCTCCCGCCCTCTGTCCACCTGACAGTGCGTGACGATCCCCCAGACCAGAAGTGTTGTTACCATGGTCACTACACGGGAACCTAGCCCAACTGGGTAGTCCCTGACCCACTGGTCCTTCCACTGGGGAACTCCCCCAATCACTCCTCACTCTGGACTCCTGTACCCTCCCTACCGGAGCGGTACTGCCAGATTCTAGAACCACAGGAGCTCTGGTTACAGACGCTCCAGGTCCTCTACTCACTAGGAGATCCTCCTCAACTGGGTTAACAGGACAGCCTAGGTCCCCAACCTGGTGTTCCCTCAAGAAACCACCCAGGTTCTGAGACAGGGCTTCGGGCCTCTGGGGGCTCTCAGCCACCCACTGACTCCTGCTCCACTGAGCCAGGCAGTCAGCCCCTCCACCCTTCTCACTATACTGGGACCTCGCTGGGCTACACTGAGCCTCTTCCACCACGCTGGGCTGGAAGATCCCTGACCCACTACTTTTGGAGTCACTCACCAATGACTCTACAGAACCTCTGGTCCCTTCCCAGCGGTCTGCTTCCTCTGCCAGCTCACATGGTTCAGACAATCCACACCCTAACAGGTGTTGGCGCAACCCTGGTGAACAACAACTGAGCAACTGCTCTCTGAGAAACATATCGAGCAATAGGTCCCAATCACATTTCGTGGGCTCCCGTACCCAATCACACAGGGCTCTACAACAGTCATCCTCAAAGTCTTCCCAAGACTGATGAGACGGTTTCCTAAGGTTCCTAAACCTCAACCTATTCTCCTCCTCTGGGGAAACAGGAACCATACTCTGGGAACTGG
The DNA here is from genome assembly GCF_964261635.1 of Lissotriton helveticus. Taxonomy (NCBI): domain Eukaryota; kingdom Metazoa; phylum Chordata; class Amphibia; order Caudata; family Salamandridae; genus Lissotriton; species Lissotriton helveticus. The sequence continues at coordinate 1,378,125,390 of NC_136068.1, forward strand.
GACTTTCTAGACTGAGATTTAAATAGCTGCCACCACTGGACCCAACCCTCCCTGGGGGATCCAGAAACTCAACACTGCGCGCAGGGGATAGTCTACCCTCCAGAGCTACTTTGCCTCTGGTGGCGGCCCTCTCAGCCTCCTCTATCCTGTCCTGCGCTAAGACCCTCTCGGTCTCCAGCTGTTGCTTCTTAACCTCCAGCTGTTGCTTTCTAATGCCCAGCTGTGCCATAGCCTGGGCATGCTCCAACCTGAGCCTCTCTAAAGCCAGCTGGTGCTCCCTTTCTCTCCTCCTATCTTCCAGCTCCTCTGGGGACAGGGAAAGGGATGAGGCGCTGCCTCCTAAACTGGACCCAGCAAGGGACTCCCTATCTATGGGGTCCTCACTATCTGCTGGCGTCCCTGTGCTATCATCTTCTTCCTCCTCAGACTCTTCAGGGCTCCTCTCTGACCCACCACCCTCATGGTGTGAGACCCGGGCCCTCTCCTCACTGTGCTCACGCTCCCAGTCATCCTTCTGCCATTGGATCAGGTTACCCCTAAGTTGGGACTGGGTGTCTGACTCATTCACTGCAATGTCTCTCTCTTCGCAAAACTCTCTCAGTTCATGCAAAAACAGACCCCAGACATTAAAAGCAGACTCCATCCTGGCAAGATGCTCACAGACACGTGCAACACAGGGGACTGAACAATCTGAAGTAAGAGGACACAATTCCAAAACTTCAACAATCTCCTTATCAAAGAGAACTCATACTCATGCGTCCAGGCAAACACACCATTCATCCACACACACCCTCCCCTCGGATCGGTAAGGCAGTTTCTACCACCCCTGACTTCTCAACCTGACCAAAAGCGACACAGGTACCAAACTCTGGAAGCAGGGCGGGGGACAAATGTACTGAACACAATCAAATGACACTCTTCAGGAGAAGAAAATAATGAAACTTCCAAAACAATACAATCCCCTAAAATGTGGTCATCTAAATGCAGAGTTTTGTGGTGCAGCCAGCCGCTACTAAGGTACAAGGCAAACACAAATCCTTATCCTCACCGCTTGCCGCCAATGTTGGAAATGGGCTCCCCGGCTGGCCAGGGCTTTCGCCAAAGTCAGTCAGAGACCACCACTCCCAAGTCAGGGCAAGGGAGTTACACGCCAAGATAACCCCTACTCACCCTCTAGGTAACGTGGCGCGAGCAGCAAGGCTAAACTTGGAGGCGATGTAGGCTAAGTATTTGCGCACGCACCCCAGCAACAACAACCAAAGGCCCACCACAAAGGAAACTCCACACAAGGTTATATAAAAATAGCCTTTGTATTACACCAAAACACATTAGATAAAACACACACTTTACAATGTGCCAGAGGCACGGGCAGAATTTACAGGGGATATGTACAAGACAGGGCCACCTGGACCACTGTCAGGAATCAGAAGTAGCACTTTCAGAAAGTAAAATTACTTTAGCACAAAATAGCACACAATATAACAATAGAGCGCACAACCAGTAATTACTGGTAACCAGGATCTCACTAGCACCACCTGTACTAGGGAGAAAACAACCACCTATGTATTACAATACCTGTAGGGGTGTAAGGGGAAAACACATGATGCAATGCATAACATTCATTCAGAGGTGTAAAGGCACATGACGCATAAACAATACATTCAGAGGTGCATAAGCACACAATTGCGCCAAACTCAGATAAGTCACCACCTGTGACAGTCTCTGGGTCCAAATGTCAGGGCCTAAACGTGGCAGCTGCCCACAAAGTGCTGGGCAGCTGAATCATCAATAATGGGCCAACTCTGGAGCCTCGCAGGCTCTGCCCAACTGACTGTCTCTCAAGAGCTTCACTAGGCTCTGAACCACAATTATGCCCCTGAGCCTCTCAGGGCTCGTGACACGACATCTGGGCGGGGGAGCCTCTCAGGGCTCAAGAGCAAATGGGGGGGGCCAATGTAGGAGCCTCGCTGGGCTCTAGAGAAATTACTGTGGCACCCCAGAGCCTCTCTGGCTCTCAACCACTATGGCCGTCGATGGAGTCCCCTCTCTAGGGACTCCGAATCACCAGGTGCCCCACGAGCCTCTCTGGGCTCGACAGACAATGCGGCCCCTGGATTTAAAGGGAAATGCCCCCAAGAGCCTCTTTGGCTCCCAACATTCGCGAGCGCGAGGTCGCGCTACGGGGGAGGGGCGGACACCGACAATGTGTCCCGACGCCCCTCTCCCATTCCAGGCACTCACCGGCTGTCTCGTGCGGCGGGCGGCTGTTCCACGAGAGCTCCCGCTCCTCGGGGGCTCTCTTCACTCTTCTCCTGCTCCTCGCTGGGCTCCGGGGCTCTCCTCTCCACTCGTGGAGCCTCGGGGACCCGGCCGGCAGCTTCTCTGCTGCGAGGGGCGGGACTTCCGGGTTGCCTTTCCTGGGCCGCGCTGCGATTGGTCAGCCGGCCCAGTGCTTCCGGGTCGCCGCGGGCAGCGCGGCGGCTCGCTTCTTAGGCAGGCAGGCGGCTCCCCAGGATCCGAGGAGTGGGCTCCCTCGTGAATCCAATAAATCACGGGCACAACAAAGCGGCAAGGAGCGGGGTGGCACCCGCGCCGCCAAAGCAAATATAAAGCGAGGTAGGCACTCGCTAGGCCACCACGAGCAGGGTGGGCACCTGCACAGCAATTGGCGCGCTCCCAAGCGCTAGGCAGATAATCACAGCGCTCCAAGCGCTATAATTCAAAATAAAGCGCTCTCAGCGCTGGGGTGAAGGCACAGCGCTCCCAAGCGCTACAAGCCAAATAAAGCTCTCTTAAGCGCTATAAGTAAAATAAAACGCTCCCAGGTGCCCTCAGCAAGCAGGGCAGATTCCCAGCAGTCCTTGGGCAGGCAGGGGGGACCAGGCTGGGCCCAGAGCCAGCACACTGGGTCTCCAGGCAGGGAGACACCCCAAGTGGCGGTCCTCTGGCCCAGCGACAGCAGCAACAGCCCCCTCAGGATCCTGGAAGAGAACAACTTCTGTGGGGACACAGCCCCATTTTTATACAGTGCATTCCTTTGTTCAAGGGTGTAGAGTGGGGGCGGAACCAGTCGCAGCTGGTTCTTGAGTACTCTGTTTACCTCAACCACCCTCTCTATTCACTGGCAGGGCTTGGGTCATTAGACACACCACAGGGGGGCGGAGCCAGCATTGTGTGGGGAAAACCCAGCCCATCCAGGACACAGGTACACTCCTCCCACACATCACTCATGCTAATCTCCCACTCACCACCGGGCAGACCCATCCAGACTTCCTGGAGCCTGGCATGCCAGCCAGCTCCAGCCAATCACACGCCAGCACCCTCACAGCACACGTACAGCCATGTCTAGAAATGATACTTCCCCACTAGACACCTACAAGCCGCACATACCGTTGCGCAGCATTCATTCTCACGAGTTCACACATACCAGACTCAAGCCTGTACACCCCACGCATCAGGAACTACCAGGGACACATACATTCCCCATGCATTCCTATGGGCGGGCAGGCCTAGCTCAGCACATGCACTCAGAGTGCGCACGCACTTTCCACTGGGACACAGTGAAAGTGCGCAGAATCCCAAAAATCACCATTGCCAGGTCACCATTTCACGCAAAAAGTCTAGGGGTGAACCTGCCCTAAGGGCCAAAGTCCAACAACTCCCTATGCACTCTCCACTCTCTATGCACTCTCCACTCCCTATGCACTCTCCACTCCCTATGCACTCTCCACTCTCCACTCCCTATGCACTCTCCACTCTCCACTCCCTATGCACTCTCCACTCTGCACTCCCTATGCACTCTCCACTCTGCACTCCCTATGCACTCTCCACTCTGCACTCCCTATGCACTCTCCACTCTGCACTCCCTATGCACTCTCCACTCTGCACTCCCTATGCACTCTCCACTCTGCACTCCCTATGCACTCTCCACTCTGCACTCCCTATGCACTCTCCACTCTCCACTCCCTATGCACTCTCCACTCTCCACTCCCTATGCACTCTCCACTCCCTCGATCTCCACTCCCTATGCACTCTCCACTCCCTATGCACTCTCCACTCCCTATGCACTCTCCACTCCCTATGCACTCTCCACTCCCTATGCACTCTCCACTCCCTATGCACTCTCCACTCCCTATGCACTCTCCACTCTCCACTCCCTATGCACTCTCCACTCTCCACTCCCTATGCACTCTCCACTCTCCACTCCCTATGCACTCTCCACTCCCTATGCACTCTCCACTCCCTATGCACTCTCCACTCCCTATGCACTCTCCACTCCCTATGCACTCTCCACTCCCTATGCACTCTCCACTCCCTATGCACTCCCTATGCACTCTGCACTCCCTATGCACTCTTCACTCTCCACTCCCTATGCACTCTTCACTCTCCACTCCCTATGCACTCTTCACTCTCCACTCCCTATGCACTCTTCACTCTCCACTCCCTATGCACTCTTCACTCTCTATGCACTCTTCACTCCCTATGCACTCTTCACTCCCTATGCACTCTTCACTCCCTATGCACTCTTCACTCCCTATGCACTTTGCACTCCCTATGCACTCCCTATGCACTCTGCACTCTCCACCCCCTATGCACTCTGCACTCTCCACCCCCTATGCACTCTCCACTCTCCACTCCCTATGCACTCTCCACTCTGCACTCCCTATGCACTCCCTATGCACTCTCCACTCTCTATGCACTCTCCACTCTGCACTCCCTATGCACTCTGCACTCCCCACTCTGCACGCCCTATGCACTCTGCACGCCCTATGCACTCTGCACTCTCCACTCCCTATGCACTCTCCACCCCCTATGCACTCTCCACTCTCCACTCCTTATGCACTCTCCACTCTGCACTCCCTATGCACTCTCCATGCACTCTCCACTCTGCACTCTCCATGCACTCTCCACTCTCCACTCCCTATGCACTCTCCTCTATGCACTCTCCACTCCCTATGCACTCTCCACTCCCTATGCACTCTCCACTCCCTATGCACTCTCCACTCCCTATGCACTCTCCACTCTCCACTCCCTATGCACTCTCCACTCTCCACTCCCTATGCACTCTCCACTCTCCACTCCCTATGCACTCTCCACTCTCCACTCCCTATGCACTCTCCACTCTCCACTCCCTATGCACTCTCCACTCCCTATCCACCCTGCACTCCCTATCCACCCTGCACTCCCTATCCACCCTGCACTCCCTATCCACCCTGCACTCCCTATCCACCCTGCACTCCCTATCCACCCTGCACTCCCTATCCACTCTGCACTCCCTACCCATTTGCTGTTAATCACCTTTGCAGCACGTACTTTATGGCCTCTGATGCTCTTCAGCGCTTTGCAGTGCGGTTAGGATATGAAGCGCTATATAAATTCAACTGTAATGCATTACGAAAAATGCCAAACCATGAAAAAACTCCCTGTTGCAAATCTTATGAGCAGTTTTACAAGTGTCACACGAGGGGCACGAGATGCTTAGCCCATACGAGTCTATTTAGGCCGTTTGGGTACTGGACACCCGCAGTTTTAAGGACATTATTAAAACGGACTGTAAAGTCGAACTGAAAGAATGAAAAGTTATGCATGCTGCAACAAAGGGGATCAGCCGAGCAATTTCACATCAGACAAACCACTGCGGAGTCCTCACTACAAATAAAGGGGCAAAAACTACTTTTAGCGCCCATGCACTTGATGAACAGCCAGATCGTGGCCTGTGTCTTCATCATGTATTTTTAACCAACGTACACTGAATTCACGTGCTCCACCACTAAAAAACAAGCACTCACCTGGGCTTCCTCGCATGGAATGACCAAAACAAACACAGAAGGAAAAAAAACGAAACTCCGCCCACCGCCGCGATGACGACATCGCAGAGGCGGAGAGGGAAAAAATCGCGGGAACGCCCCCGAATCTGGTCCGGCCTTGACGGACAGATCCGGCTCCCAATGGCTAGCCTCCATTTATGGAGCTAGCTACTGGGAGGTGGGGGACGTTCCGATAGCCAATATGGTAAACAAAAGATTTCACCTGCGCGAACTGCTTGCGCAGATCGCCAGGTCGAAACCTAAAAAGGATAAAATAGTGGTGCTAGTTCTAGGACGCTCAACGGTAACATTAAATGCCTCTACTTTTCTTATCCCCATAATGCATACATAAATAGGGTGTGGTCTCAAAAACGGAAGGAAAGAGCCAGCTAAAGTTCAGAGTACGAGACACCCCAGAAAACAGCAAATCAAGTTTAAAAAGCCAGAATTGGGTATGATCACAACAAAACAATTCTCAATCCCAGCACCAGCTATTCAAAGCCACAGAGCAAAGGAGTCACATTACCTTGGATGCAGAACCAAAGGGGGTGACTTTGCCCCGCCTCTTCCTGGAACAGAACGGGCCTGGGCTTGTCCCTTGCTGTGGGAGATTAACATCGCTTTTGAGAGCGAAAGTGAGGAAGGTGGTGCCTCCTGTCATGATAGTCACTGCGGCTTGTAGTCCCCTCTGGGAACTCCTGTAGCCTCAGTAACGTACCACACTGCGGGAGATCAACCACGCTTTTTATCACAAAAGTGCATTAAGGTGGCGCCAACTGGCGCGATGTTCGCCAGAGCATGTAGGCCCTTACAGCAGCCCCTGCAGGCTCTGTAGCGCCCGTGTTGCAGAAGATCAAAAGCGCTTTTGAGTGCAAAAGTACAGTAAGATGGCTACTCCTGGCGCAATGCTCATTGGGGCTTGCAGTTCACTCCAGCAACCCCTATAGCCTAGTATTCAAATGCATAAAGGGTTGTCTGCCTGCTAAAGTTACAAAATGGATACGTGTGTGACAATGGGTGATTCTGTCTCATATACCCATTAACCACATACCGACTAAACTATTCAACTACTCTCATGTATGCACCTATTTGTCCACTCCTTTAAATTTATGGTTAATGGGTAATTCAATGGGAGAGATTTTCTTTTTATTAGGAACTCACAACCCATGCAATTACTAGGATAGAGCTATACAAAGTCTTCTCATCAAAAGGCCATATTTACCACAGCACATTTCTCACTCACAACAGGCCACAAGAAGGCTCAGTTATACAACAGTGAGCGCGAACGCTCTTGCTTCAAAGTAGATTTCCTGTAAGTGGACCCTAGTCATGGAAGTTTCAATGAAAAATGGGAGAGAAAAGCAGAAGGAGACAAAAAGAGGAGAGAGAAATGACGAGGCAAGATGGATGAGTAAGAAAAGAGGAAAGAAGAGAAGAGCGCTAGAAAAAAGAAGAGGTAGAGAATTAGGGAAAGAGGAAACAGTGCAAATTAGCAACCGGAATAAGGGATGAAAGGCGAGCGGGTGTCTAGGAATAGTGTCCTTGGAAGAGTAAGGGGAGACAAAGAAATGGAAGTGAGAGAAACGTGAGTAAGAAAAGAGGAAAGAAGAGAAGAGCGCTAGAAAAACTAAGAGGTAGAGAATTAGGGAAAGAGCAAACAGTGCAAAGTAGCAACCAGAAAAAGGGATGAAAGGCGAGCGGGTGTCTAGGAAAAGTGTCAGTAGAAGAGTAAGGGCAGACAAAGAAATGGAAGCGAGAGAAAAGTGAGCGAGGAGGAGAAATGAGAACGGTGATGGAGATGCACCCGCTGGGAGAATCACGAAGGCTTGTAAGCATGAATTAACGCGAGACCTAGCGGGGAGGGGCAGGGGCAGGTAGCAAGCAAGAGGAAAGACAGATGGCGCGGAAGGCTGGTGGTTTGCGCGTGCATGCTCGTATGAACGCAAACGCTAGGCCAGCCAAAGCCTGGGGTAGCACTTTAAAAACCCACCTACTAGATGTCTCGCCTGAGACAGCACATGCGCTGGCTCAGGTGAGACCTAAAAACTGTCTGTGTGTGTGCCTGGGAAGCTGTCTCAGCTGGGCTGACACAGGACGTGGGAGGGGGGCCAAGCCCTTTGAGCGCAATGGGCCTTGCGAGCCTGGTATGCACAGTTAGAATTGTGCCCTCACTCCGTGAACTTTAGAGAATCAGGAAGAGCGCTGAAAAGCAACATTATTATGCCATAAACATGGCTCCTCCAGTAACCACGTGCCAAGAATATATTGTCAATGCGCTGACATGCAGCACATATTTTTTGTAAGCGTGATTTGAACACAGAGTAATAGCCAGGATAGAGATTCTTAACTAAATTGCAGACATTTTCAAGATTCTTGTAGCGGGAAAGCCAGCTATACAGGATTAATTCCTCTCCTGAACAGAGGAATTAAACTAGGTAAAGTCAAGCCCTCAGGCGTCTCTGCATTGCCCACTAAGCACCCCTCCAAACTATCCTTCCATCCTGCACCCGTTCAACCTCACCCCCATCTCCCACCCTCCTCCGCATCCATTTATGCAGTCACAACCCCGATTTATAAATTATTTATGATAGAGATTTTGTGCATTTAATATTTTTTCACTTTCCAAAGATGCTGTTCCATGTGTCAAAATTTAAACCAAAGTCATCATACTAGGACACATGAGAAACAGACTCCTTATCCTAATTGTGAGCTGCCTGATGTGGTTTCCGCGGAGGGATACAGCCTCCGGCATTTACAAGATTTCCGTTGTCTCCTAGCCTGGTATTATTGAGGCTATAAACAAGAAGCTGTCATGGAGAAGGTGGACCCGGACCTGAAATAGGAGCTGCTGGGGTTCAGGTAAACTGATGTGCCCTACCTCCGCCCACCTGCTTCATGCAGAATGGGGATGCAGAAAACACTCTCCCAGCTCTACCCTCTTCCACTCCTATGGCTTCCTCGACCACACTTAGCCTCTGCTCTGCAGACTATGGACCAAATAAAGGCCCTGCATCGAGCACTTAGTAAATGCATTAGAAATGAGGCTCGTTATGTTTCATGAAATAGGGAAACACATGGAATTGGGTCCTATGTACCTAGGTGAGTGCATAAGCTCCAATTATAAGGAAAATGACTCGTGCCTGGATACTATTATGAATCACTGAATCTCAATCAATCAATCAATCAATCGGGACATTTGTAAAGCGCACCACATACCTGTGAGGGTCTTAGGGAGTGGGGGGGTGCTGCTACTGATCGAAGAGCCAGGTCTTGAGGAGTCTTTGGAAGGCCAGTAGGTCTTGGGTCTGCCGTAGGTTGGTGGGGAGGGCGTTCCAGGTCTTGGCGGCGAGGTGGGAGAAGGATCTGCCGCCGGCGGTCGTTCTTCAGATGCGGGGGACTGTGGCGAGGGAGAGGTTGGCGGAGCGGAGCTGGCGGTTGGGGTTGTTGAAGCTGAGTCGCCTGTTGAGGTATGTTGGGCCGGTGTTGTGGAGAGCTTTGTGTGTGTGGATGAGGAGCTTGAAGGTTATCCTCTTGTTGACGGGGAGCCAGTGCAGGTCTCTCAGGTGGGGTGTGATGTGGCTGTGGCGTGGGATGTTAAGGGTTAGACGTGCAGAGGCGTTCTGGCTGCGTTGCAGCCATCTCAGGAGCTTGTCCGATGGTCCTGCATAGAGGGCGTTTCCGTAGTCTAGCCTGCTGCTGATGAGGGCCTGGGTGACTGTTCATCTAGTTTCGGTGGGGATCCACTTGAAGATCCTGCGGAGCATTCGGAGGATGTTGAAGCAGGATGAGGAGACGGTGTTGACCTGCTTAGTCATGGAGAGGGTGGAGTCGAGGATGACCCCTAGGTTGCGTGCGTGGTCGGTGGGTGTCGGGGTTGTTCCTTGCGTTGTCGGCCACCAGGAGTCTGACTTCCAGTATCCCAAAACACCGGAATCTGACTTCCTTCAAATAATGTGGGCTAATAGTTGGGCGAGGAGCCGTTCTTAATGTTTGAAAACAAAACAGAAGTGCAGAGGCCTCAAGGTTTCTTTAAATGCCAACGTTGGTGCTACAAGATCCAAGGGTTGCAGAATAGAAAGGCTGTCGAATCCTGATTGCACCTCGTGGCTCTTTCTTCTATAACCCTGCATTTCGAGTCTCGCAGTCGTTTCCATCCTTGTTTTCCATCTATTTTTGCCATCTATGTCACTGTTTAGCTATCGGTGTCTTCTTCTTTCTTTCTACAGTTTCTGCCTTACTCTCTCGCTTGCTCAGAGCGGGATGGTGTATCATAAGTTCGTGTTCCCAAAAAGGAGAGCTGCTGCCCACTACCTGCAGTCAAACACAAACTAGGTACTGAGCATCGACGCAAGGAAGGAACTTGGCCCACCCCCCACCCCTCCACTGGTTTTATAGTTAAAATAAAACAGCCACACATTGAGGTGAACTAGGCCTCTCACGCACCTGACCCCGGTGCCACTGCACCTGCTCCACTACTGACAGCCGCGCCCGCGGGACTGGGAGCTGGAGAGTGTTCTCTTCTAATCCGCACGTGCAAAAGCCTCCGCCGCGAGGTCCCTATATAGCCTCCCTTTGTCAATCAGGCTAAATTGAGCGTGGCCTCCCCAACACGCTAAACTCGCTCCCGCTTTGATGTACAACCAAGGACGCTTAAGCGAGTCAGACAACCCAGCCCCGGGTCTTCCAGTGAATTTCCGTGAATTATATCCCGCTGCTGCGGCCTGTAATGGGAGCGTAACTGCGGATTAATTATTGTAAGTTAAAGATGCGGGCTCCAGGGGGATGCGCGCTTCCTATCAGGCAGATTTATGAGGGAATTTGTATTTTCGGCCTCATCCAGTTACAAGCATTAAGTCATGCTGTTCGAGGCTTCAGCACTCGCATCGTGCGGCCTACTTTAGGAAAACGATGATTTGACGGCGCCTTGGCTCCCTGGTCGGACGGAGGGCCTGCTGCCACCCAGCACAAACCGCTGCGGTGATTAATTGCTGAGAGCTCTTCCAAGCACTGCAGAATATATAATGTTATGGTGTTATCTCACAGGCGTTGGAAGTATAGATGCTGGGGTGGCCTCAGCACCCCCACAACAACTATGCCGGAGTTCAGAAAGCGAATGAGCAATAAAGAGGCCTTCACATTTTCTTTTTATCTTGGCACATTTGCTGTGCTCTCAAAGGCACATGGCAGGCTGTCTTTTGATGTTTTTGTTTACTTCTCTTTCTGTGACTGTAAAGGTAGAGGATATTGTAAAGTGAATTATCTGACAACTTTGCTGGGGTACTGAGAGTGAAAGGAAAGACTGTAGGATGCCAGATTTTTTAACCACAGATTTAAAAAATACTATACAAATTTTTCAAAATGTAGAAGCTGTTAGAAAAGAAAGTACATGTTCTGGTAATTCTGAAGTCGGATAGAAACAAAGGTTTCAATAGGATTCGAACAAATCAATCACTTTACTTATGATGTGCAAATGATCAATTTTGCTGATACCCGATTTCCACACACTATGGTTTATATAGGAGTATCAGTGGGTGAGGCTCATTTGCTTTACTTGTTCTTTTTGAAACACTTGGATTGTTTGCAATCCCTTTGACTTCAGTGATATAACAATGATGGCAGCACCCCCACTCTGAAAACTGTTCCAGCACCTCTGTCTCCAGCATGTGCGCCCGCTCTAGTCACGGTGCATGTCACATGACATGACATTAGCTACCGGAGAGAAGAAGAAACCGGTGAACAGGTAAGTAGTGACCAGGTGAGCTGGATGCTCCTTTCTGTTGGCGTGGTTAGAGTTTCATGTCTTGTTTGTGTGTCATGTGAGTGAGGCTTGGGCAGTTATTTATGGTGCCAGGTGTAGAAATAAGAATGGGCATCGCCCGGGTCTGTAATGCTGAGAAGAGTCAGGAAGTTGGAAACCTTTCATTTAGGAAAGTCAGGGCTTTTGTTGTCCCCCACACACATGTATCTGTAGCTGGAGCACACGCACTGGCAAAGGGCAGTGGCGTAGCAAGGGCAGGTGGTACCCGGTGCAGAAAATTTCTTGTCACCCCCGACTTGACAAAATGGCAAAAAATATGTGCTTAAAACACATATTTTTGCCATTTTACCACTCTCCTCAGTGATGACACCCGGGCGGCCCGCACCCACCGCACCCCCTTCCTATGCCACTGGCAGAGGGGACTGCATCGTCAGGCTGGAGCTGTGTAGTGAAAGATCTTGTGTAACGTACCACATACTGTGAGGTGCTGCGGCTGCTCCGAGTTTTCAGGGGTGTTCAGGGAAGTTAGATCTTAAATGCTGCTGTTGCTTAGTTGAGCCAGATGTTGAAAACTACAGTTTTGAGTGTGCTTAGATTCTGAATCCTGGGTGTTGAATTTGAGCTGATGCTGAATACTAGTAGAAACAGATGCTGAACATTAAGGTGATCAGACAGCAGAGGGTACTCAGATTCTAATTCCTGGGTGGCTAGGGAGATTATGGAGGTAAGGTGCTGACCATTGAATGCCCAGGGTGGTCAGTGTTACATAAAGGGTGCTCAGGGAGATGAGAGTGAGAAAAGATGCTGAACACAGGGTTCTGTATGTACTCATTGGATGACTATTGGGGGTGATGAGGATAGTGATGTTGATCGGATGCTAAACCTGGAGTGATCAGGGTTTCCAGATGGTGAACTATGGGGAGGTTGAGGGAGATGAGTGTGCTAGGATGCAGATCATTGTGGCGATTTTCATTCTGGGTGATTATTGAGGGTGTACGGGCAGAAGGGAACATTTTGAGGTGTCGGCAAGTCACATCCAGACATTGACATAGGCCTGTCTTCAGAATGATGACACACATCTCTTTGCTCAAAAGCAGGTAGTGTTATGAATTCTTTGGGGTGGACCTTTAATGAATTCCTCGCTGAAAGAATATTTTTGGGAATGATTTGAGGCATAAGAGACAGTGGAGCAACAAATGAATGTGCACACTCATCAGGATGTGTTTCATTCAAGTAACATTTAGCCCACAAAACATTATTTTTAAACTGATATATTGCACATCCGATATATGGGGTGGGGTGCCTCCGAGTGCTTAAAATAAAATATGTAAAAAATTGTAAAGTAGTAAATAGGTAGTATCTTGGTACTCCGTAATATTTTTTCTAAATATATACAAGTATATCCTTATATTTCCCTACCATTACCACTTGGAATCAAGTGGTAATAGGTAGGGAAAACATATGAAACCTAATGCTATACTTAAGTCCCGAAGCTCCAACTCTGGCAAAGTGACCTTAATAAAACATGCCTGCCAGCAATTATTGAAAAGAAAGTCATTTTCCAATCAGATGATGATTTGCCAGCGCTATGCACTGCGGTTCTACCTCAAAATCACTGCGCTAACAGATATCACTAAGTTAAAAAAGCTACTAACTCTGAAAATACACACCTGGCTGCGAAATTCAATTGCCTTTTCCTTTCCGCATAATCCCTAATCTCCTTCTAGAAGACCTCTACTTTCTCTGGAGAAAACCTCGACGTGCCTGCTACCGAGTCCAGCTCTATCCCTAGGAAGGTGATCCTGGTGGCCGGCCCCTCTGTCTTTTCCTCCGATAGGGGAATTCCTAGCTCCTTAGCCAATACCCTGAATGCTGCCAGGGTGCTTTCACACTCGACCGATTCTGCTGGACCTGTGAAGAGGAAGTAATCCAAGTAGTGGAGCTTTCCCCCTGCTGGGTGCCTATCGTGTAGTGCCCACTGTATGAAGGTGCTAAAAATCTCGAAATATGCGCATGACACAGCATCCCATTGGCATAGCCTTGTATATGTAGAGGCTTCCTTCCCATTGGTAACCCGACAAATGGAAGCTCTCCGGGAGCACTGGGAGGAGGCGGAAAGAGGACTCAATGTCCGCTTTTGCCATCAGGGTCCCACGCCCCGTTGCCCTCACTAGGTCTATGGCATCTTCAATTGGGAGTAGCTTACTGAGCATATCTCTGAGCTAATCCCGTTGTTCACTGACGCGCCCTCCGGGACCGATAGGTGGTGGATTTGGCAGTACTGCCCTATTTATTTCTTGGGAACCATTCCTAGTGGAGAGATCACCAAACCTTCTCTCATCTTAGCGGGAAGAGGGCCCTCGATTCTCCCCAGCACCTTCTCCTTCTCAATCTTCTTGGTTACCAACCCCGGGTGTTGTGTCGCGGATTTTAGATTTGATTTTCTGCCAGGGGGGAGGGTGCCCTTGAAAGGGATGGGAAAGGCTTCTTTGAAACCCTGCACTAGTATGGCAGCATCTGTCTTATTGTGGTACCTGTTGGCTAGTCTGATCAATGCCGGTGTTTTGAAGGGGGACCATGCTAGCCTGAAGTTCTGGTGCCCCGCTGTGTCGCTTTCTCCCTCTGTTTCCCCCCTTCATTTCTTCTTGTCTTTCCTGTCTCCCTTGTGTTCCTTCCTGCGCTGGCATCCCGTTGCCGGGTGCCCTCCCCCGCACGCGGTGCATATGTGTTGGAACTTACATGCTGCCCCGTATGTGCATTCGTTAGTCTCAAATTTCCAGCATACTGCTGGTGGATTGGTGATGTGCGTGGGTTTTCCTGCACCATAGTGCCTGTGCCTCTGAAATGGTTTGCCCCTTCCCCTGTGGGCGTGCCAGGCGAAAGGACTGCTCATTCCTGCCATACCATACCATGTCTTAGCTTCCTTCGCTACCATCATCTTATTGATGAAACCAGACACGCTTCCTCATTCCACTCCATTTCTGGGTGGGTCTGCATTTTTTGTCTAAAACCTTTGTCGTCTTCGAGCCACGCCTCGCCTGGAAATTGCCTTTGCGCATTATGGAGCCACAGATTTGCTGCGCAGCGCAGGAATTTTTCTACAATTATACATGCCATAATTCGAAATGCGTCAAGCCAGTTATCGAAGTTCCGCTCCTTGCACTCTTTGCGCCTTTCTCTTTTCTCTTCAACTTTCTTATCGCATGCTGTCAGTTCCAGCCCCTCTAGCTGTATTTCTAGTAGCGAGAAGATATCTACAAACTCCTTCCTCCAGATCCTTTGCTTAACTGCGAGCGGTATTAAGCTTGTGAGCCCTGTGGCCCTGGTGGTCAGTGATGCTGGCCCCGGGGATGGCCATGCATAAGGTTCTATCACCGGTGTTGTTGGACTGGGGTCAACACCTGTCCCCCATGCTACTACTAGTGACCCGTCACCTGATCTATTGTTTGTTGCCCCGTGTCCTGCTAGTGCTGCCCGGCGTGCAAACCCTGGATCAATTAGGTGCCATGGCAACCATGACGATTCCTCTTCCTCCTCTGAGTCCTCTGCTGCCCCCTCCCCTCTTGCGCCTGACCGCCTTCCCCCCACTGGGATCCCTGTGCCCTGCAAGTTTACATTCATTAACAATGGTGCCATTGTTCTAATACATTCCGCTACTATAGCGCTTATATGCTCACCCGCTGCCGGTGTGTCCAAGTCTCCCCTGCCTGGTCCAGCCGCCTCCGTGGAAGGTCCAGGTGACCGGGCCATCTTCGGGGTTCTTTTCTTGTGGGTTGCCGCCTCTGCCAACTTGGCTGGCGCCCTCCGCTGTCCCTTGCCTGGTGGTGCACTGGCCTCGTCATGTCTTTGGTTGCTTGGCTCTTGTCCTCCATTCTCTCACAGGTGGGG
Source organism: Lissotriton helveticus (assembly GCF_964261635.1). Lineage (NCBI taxonomy): Eukaryota > Metazoa > Chordata > Amphibia > Caudata > Salamandridae > Lissotriton > Lissotriton helveticus. The sequence continues at coordinate 1,378,140,843 of NC_136068.1, forward strand.
GTGCAACCAGTCGCTCCCATGCACTGCTGACGCTTCCCTAATCCGCAGCAGGTCGTTGAGGTCCTCCTGCTGTTTCTTGCCCCTTCTCCTCTTTGACATTTCCGCTCTCTTTGCTCCTTGTCGCTTGCCCCCCTGGCGTTTTCCGCTCCTGCCTGTGCACTCGTGGCGAGGTATGGTGTGCAAAGGGGAGAAATCCTGGAGCGCTATACCACTTGTGCTATCCTGGTGGGGTGCTGCCGCTGAGTCTATGCACCAATCCATGCTCGTGCTCCCCTGCTTGGTAGAAATCCTGGCACGATGCACCAACCTGTATTGTCCTAGCGGCGTGCTGCCACCGAGTTTATGCACCAAATTCTTCCTTGCTCCTGCGTGAATACAATCCTGGCACGATGCACCAACCCGCAAAGTCCTGGCGGGGTGCTGCCGCCGAGTTTATGCATTAAAAGTTCCTTGTTATTGGTGCCCTGCCCACTCCGACGTTCACTGTTATTGCCTCCTGCATGGACCGCTGCCGTCGGGGCCCCGCTTTGCTACCTCGGCCTTCCTTGCCCCAGTTTGTTTTGACCCTGGGCTTTGGGGTCTGAGAGCGGGCGGGAGGGCGAGTCCCGCACGCTCGGCCGCCGCTTACTTCTCCCCGATGTGCCCCAATAATTGGGAGCAGCTGCCGGGAGGCGAGGCGCGATAGCCGCGGACCCGGGCTGTACCGCCACTCCACCCACCAGCAAGTGCAAAGAATGTATTCCAAGTTTATTGTTTGATTACGTAAAATCATTACAAAATGTTAAAACCTCATGACTCACGTATACATATATGAATTTAAAAAGGAACGGAAGAGGAACTTTGAGTAATACAACAGCAGTGCAATTGTCTAGCAATAAAATTTAATGAAATTTAAAAATTGTCCGAATGTGCGTTTATCTTTTACAAATCAGCTCATTAAAGAGCATACCAATCACAGAGTGGATTTAAAAAAGTTTAAGTAGGAGAAATAAGTCAATATGACAGCTGGTTTTGGGGAGCTGAGCGCGGTGTCCATGTAGGCCTTGTCGAGGAGGGCCGGTGGCTGCTTGGGTTTTTATTACAGGGTGATGTCTGGGCCGACCTGCAAAAGAAATGCTGTCTTTTCTTTTCCCAACGTTTTTACAGCTCTAGCAACAAATTTGGTAAACCGGATGTAAAGGATTATATTTTCTTGATTCATAGCTGCAATTATTGCCTGACGACATGTACAAACACCTAATTTAATCCACTCTGCTCTCAGTAAGGTCCTTCTGTCTTGTAGCAGAGCTGGGCATGCGCAGGATATGTGCTCCAGGCTTTCGGAGTGGTAGCCGCATTCTCTGCTTTTGATTTTCTGATTGGGGCACTGCCATTGCGGTAAATGCTTTAAAAAAGGCCATTCACCTAGCCTTAGGGCCATAAATTTGACTTTCCAAAAGATTGAATAGGTACTTGATAGGTAAGCTGGCTCAACTCCCGGTGTGTAGTCTGAGACAACGGCCCAAGCGTGCTTCCTTCTGGATATTTTTGCTCTGTCGGAATGGAAGGACCAGAGCCGAACGCTTCGCTTAATTACGCTCTTCAGTGGCTGTTGTGAGGGGTTTGTCCCCCAATATTCTGAAATTCCAAGGAGCTGTAGGGATTGATCCAAATGGAGCCGCTGTTTTTGGCTTGATGTACTGGTCGATATTTCGTTCCAGAGTTTGATCTCAAGACTGTTTTCTGGGGAATTACGTAGTCTATTACAAAGCTTAATGAATGCACCAGCCTCAACACCACTGTGGTCTAGCAGACCAAGCTCTAATCTGACTTGTGTCGGAGATGAAGACCTCGGCAGATGCCATGCTCGCTTGAAGCTTGAAGATTCTGATGATTGATTTATTAAGTACGATGTTTGTCGAGCCCATCATAATCTCATGGCCATATGATAGAGAATTTGTGATCTTGGCCTTCATCACCTTGAGCAAGGGGGTTAGGCTTGGTCCTAGTAGATTTTTTGAAAGTTTTGCCGACGCGACCTCCAGAGACAGTGCCTTAGCCTTGATGGCATCTTTTTGTTTAATAAAGGAAGCTCTTGAATCGAGAAAAAATCCTAAATATTTGTAGTGTGGCACTGTATCGATGATTTTGTTGTTAAAAAACCACCTTCTTTTCTGCTGTTTCTGTTTGCTAAAGTGAATTATTTTTGTTTTTGACAGGTTCAATTCCAGGGCGTTTTCAGATGTATAAGATAGAAGTTTGTCAAGGCGCCTCTGTAAACCAACCTTTGTGTGGCTCAATAATACGAGGTCATCAGCGTATAACAAGTTACTGATGCGGGTCCCATCCAGTTGAGGCGGATGCGAGTTGACCTTGTCAAGTATGGAGGATAGGTCGGAAATAAACACGTTAAAGAGAAGGGGCGCCAAGACGCACCCTTGTTTGACGCCGCTTCCTGTTTGAAACGTGGGACCCGTCGCCTAGCTTTATCCTTATCCAGGTTTGTGTGTGGAGTTGGATGATGGCTTGTAAGAGGGCTGGGGATATACCTCAGCGGGCCAATTTTTGCCACAGATGACCGCGTGGCACTCGATCGAAGGCCGCCTTGAAGTCAACGAAGCAGCAGTATAGTTGCATGCGACGAACGTCGGCCTTCTCCTTCAATACGGCTATTGCGAGTAGGTTGCTGGTTGTGCCTGACTTGGCTAGAAAGCCGGTCTGGTTAAAGGAAAGGCGCTGTGTTGATTCAACCCATGAAGACAACTCTTCTAGTAGAATGCTGGCATAGTATTTGGATTCGATGTCAAGGAGAGCTATCATTCTATAATTTTTTGGGTCGTCTCTTTTACCACTTTTGTAAATGGGATGAATGATGGCCCCTTTCCAAGAATCCGGGATGTGATTGTTAAGCCTGCAGTGTAAGAAGAGTGGTGCGAGAAGGCCTGACCACAACGTTTCGTCTGATTTAAACAAGGCCTGAGGTAGTCCATTAGGGCCGGGTGCTCCATCCGACCTGCCTTTCCTGATAATCCGGGCGATGTTATTTATTAGGATTCCGTGTGTTGTCGGCGTACCTGGGGTGAGGTCGTTTAGTAGCTCCTCAGATGACGGTATGACCATAGCACCTTCTGTCTTGGTAGATGACCCAGCGTTTCCTGTGTATCGATCTTCGGTGAGTGGTAGCCGGGATTTGAATGTCAAGTGAGGGCTAGGGGGCACTTGCCCACTTGAGTTTTCTCTAAGGTGAAACGTGGTCCAGTCGTCAGCACTTATGTTTGCGGTGGTGTATCCTCAGCCTCCTAACGGCCCTCTATTCACAAGAGTCCAAAATAATTTGGTGTTGGTCTTTTTGCTGGCGTGGATTAACTTCGTCCAGAACTTGTCTGACGCTAATTGTTTGTCTCTATGTACAGATGCCTTAAGTGCTTTTGGTGCTAGCTTGTAATGACTAAATAAAGTTACGTTTCCCGGCCTTTTTCTAGTCCAACGCAAAGTGACATTTCTTTGTTGCTTTAAAGAATTTGTTGCATGGGAAATCCGGAATTAGGGAGGATCTGGCCGGGAATGGGGTTTGGTCGAAAATGTGTTTAATAAACTGTTCACGAGCGCTTCTCATCCGATGATTATAGGCACGTCAGTTTCACCTTTTGAACATAGGAGATGACAGGATTTCTCCAAGACTGTAGGGGCGGCGCTTGATGACCATTTAATTCGTTTTAGATTCTCCGTGTGACTGTCTGATATGGTGTGAGCGAGTGCGTGATGGTAAGGAGCATCGAGGGATATTTGTTATTATTTGGAGTCGATGATCACTTTCCCCCAGTGCTGCGATGTAATGGGACTCAATTAAGGTGGACATTTCGCTGTTTGCCAGAGTGAAGTCCAGACATGAATGAGTTCGCCCGTTGGTTCTTGTCCAGGCCGGTGGGGTATCTGTTGGTGAGAGACCATTTATTACCAGGTAGCCTACTCCCCGGGCAGTGCGGCGGCGGTCCTGAGTGCATTCTCCTTCACCAGGTGGGCTCCGGTTTTACCTTGCCGCAACCTCGTTACCTCCTGCCGGGTGGGCTCCAGTTTCACCACAACGCTGTCCTTCTTTCTTCCTGCCGGGTGGGTTCCAGATACGCCGCGACGCAGTCCCCCTCTTGCCAGGTTGGCTCCGGTTCACTTCGTTGCTGCAGTTGCCATGTCGAGTCCGTGGCCGCTGGCACCTCCACGCCTGCTGCGATCAGCTGCTAGCTCCTCGCCTGCTTACGTTTCTGGGGGAGGTGGCACCTTGGTCCCTCGTGCCGGCAGACAATGCTTCGCCCTTGCCGCGAATGTCTCGCTCACAGGTAGGTGGCCCCGAAGATCCCCCACGAGGGGGGGGACTGCGAGCCCGGGCTGTTTTCACGCCCAGGCTGTTTGCACACCAAAAACCGACACGATGACCTGTTCTTGGGGGAAGAGGGGGACACGGCAACCGTTATGGTGCCGGCTCTCGAGCCCCCCCACCCCGTTCGTGGAGGCAGCCTCTGCAAAACATGTTGTAGGCTTCACCCCTGCAGGGCTCATATAACACCCCCAGCGCATAGTCTCTGGACGTGTGTATTTGGCTTCTCTGCGGCTCACTCACGTGTGTTGTATTTTGTATATTTACATCTTTTGCTTAGGTTGCATGTCATATTATGGGGCTATATAATGCGCCCATAATCCCTTCAGAGCCAATTAAGCATGTTAAATGAAACTCTAGCCATGCTACATACTGCCCCAATTGCTTGGAATAATTGGCAACACGCTAATTTTATTTCTAATTTATGGACATTTGCAGCCTGAGCAAAGGGCGGTGAGGCTGTGGTGCTCTACCATTAGATATTGCAACAGTGCTGAGAAGGGCAGGTGCTCTCCCATTAGATATGTTATTGCAGCAGTGGGAGAGTACCTGCACTTCTCAGAAGTGCAGGTACTCTCCCTTTTAAATTAAAGAAATGCAGGTGCTCAGTACCGGACACTACCTGCCCATTTAAAGCACTGCCTGTCTAAATAGACTGCTGCACCAAGTAGCTGTGATGCACAGATGTGTGAAATGAAGTGTACTAGGTTACTGTGAAGCCATGGGGCTGACCACAGTTGTTTTGCAACACTTGTTTGGAGAAACTTGGAAGGTAAAGTTTAGGATCCATGTTCAATGACTAAAATGAAATGTCTAGTAAACTGAGCTTCAAAACAATATGGTTTTACAGAGCTGCTGTAGCAAATTAAGCTTTAATCTCTTGATATTGGGGATCAACAACAGAGACGACTGTAGTTGGAATACACAGCAATGAAAGACGTGTTGAGCGAGGCTCATAGAGACGGCTGCACAGACACGAAAAGTATATCTAACCAAATTTTAAGTGGAAAAGGGTGGTAAACCAGCTTGAATTAGTCGCCCGAACAGGAAGTGTGTACAATTTACTGGGTGTTCCAAAGCCAGCATGAAAGCATGAAGGCGGGGAAGCCCTCTAAAACTAAACAGTGGTGGGAATCGGGATACCAACATTTCCCGGTGTCAGTGTAGGGGGGGGGGGGGGCTGTGTTTTTCGGCCAACTAATCTGCGGGACTAATGAGCTGCTCGTATTTCCAGACGCTTTTAATTTCTTCCAGTCTTCACGGTTGGGGATGAACTCTCAGATTTTAGACAGCAGCGTAGCAAGATCATTATATGCCCTGGTGCAACAAGGAAAATGACCCCCTATCCGCCGGCGGTTGGTTGGGTACAGTTATCATTCCGGTTCAGTATGGGCCACTTTGCCTGTTCACGTACAGCCGCAGAAACTGCTGGCTCGCTTCTGTGTCTTGCTCGTCCTAACACCAACTCACTCCAGGAAGACTCATCACATGTTCAGACTCCAGGCAGGCACTAGCAAAAACACAAAGAAAGGGCTGGCAGTTAGATAAACTGAAGCTCGAGCACAGCACGCATGCCTCTCCCATCTGGCGGCCCAAATTCTACTGCATCAGCTGATAGCTATGTCCCTGACACACACAACTTTTCTTTTCTTCTGACACTTTCAATATTTCGACAGTTGTGCATTCTTTCCTTTACTAATCTTTCTACAGGGGTACTGATTGCCTTCGCTCTGTGCACTCTTCAGAGAGAGGCCAAGGATTGGTTGAGTATGTTCCGAACTCCTTAATAAAAATAATAAAACCACTTATAAAGCACCTGGTTACACCAACTGTTATGTCCCCGCACTGGAAGACACTCTTCAGAAAGGCTGGAAGGAAAGAGGAGCTATAGAACAGGGTCATGATGTACGCAAACCTCACAGCTGAAAGAGCCAGGTTTTCAAACTTTTCTGGAAAAACATTCAGATGGCTCAGTTCGGAGAAAGAGTAGTAGTGCATTCCAGTTTTTGGATGCCAGGTAGCCAATAGAGCGAGCACCCATTCTGGCTCTTAAGACTTTAGGGACTTTGAACAGGTGGGCGCCCGTTGACCTAGGATGGCGGGCTGGGTGAGGAGGGATGAGAAGATTGTGCAGATAGCTAGGGCCTTTGCCCTGTAGACTTTGATGGTAAAAGCACAGGGGTTTGAAAATAATAATTTTCTCAACAGGTAGCCAGTGCAGGGCATCAAGGGCTTTCGAGGATGAGGCTGTTCTAGGTAAGTTAAGAACCAGGCGTGCCGCCGCATTCTAGATCCGTTGCTGCCTGTTTTTAGCTGCGCCAAGATATAGAACATTTCCATAGTCCAACTGGAACGTTAGAAGAGCATGAACCAGACTTTTCCTGGCAGAGAGAGGGAGATTGTCCAGGGTTTTTCTTAACATTTTGAGAATCCCAAAACATTTCCCTGTAGCATTCCTTATGACCCATTGACTGACAGTGCTAGAAACTTGCTCTACTTTCAGCCTCAACTCCGGAGCACACAACTGTGTGCTGTCAGCAAAACCTATTAACATACTGGATCCACCCACACACCTAGAGGTGCCCCTGTTATCATTATGCACTATACATGCACGGTTGTTGAAGGGAAAACAAATTTGCAGAAATCAACATCTGGAAAAAGCAAAACAATCTTAGGGACTGCAAGATGGAGTGAACCATTTGAAATCTAAACATGGATTTACTCACTGTCATTAATTACAAGGGCTTTTCCACTTAATTTTAAGAACTAGATTGGGGTTTTCACATGTAATGTTAAGGACATGAATATAGGGCCAGGTAAGGGCTCATTTCAATGTCAGTTTTTAATGACTTTTAGTGTCGAAGACTAGAAGGCTCTTCCCATTTAAAGCTGTGCCCTGCCTCTCAACTGTGCACAGAGGTGCCCATGCTAACCAGCCATCTCTGTTCTCTCACGTGCCAAATGTCACTGCTGCACGTCACCCTCTTTCCACTGAGGCTTCAAGCTCATCCTATTATAAAGCAACATGGCCCATGACAATCAGGAGCCTACCTCTGTGCGGAATAGAGAGGGCCAAATTTACTAAAATGTGATGTAACGCAGCACTGCAACCAAAGTTGCTGTACTACATTGCGTCAAAGGGAGAGTGAAAAACAGTGCCCTGGCTACTAAGATATGGCACTACCCTCCACCCCCCCCCCTCCTGTGCTGGCACACTTTAGGATGCGATGTGCCAATGCACAAATCAATGCACCATAGTGAAAGGTGTGTGCATTATGTCATTTGAGATGTCATCAGTGATGTCATAAATTATGTCATAGAGCATGTCATGAGCAATGTAATATATGAGGTCATAAGCAATGCATGGCAGGTCACAAGTTATAGCTAACTCTGCTAACTATAATGGGTGAATTTCAGTGTTTTCTATTTAGTTCAAAACGTTAATGTTGTCACTGAAATATTCACCTAACTATAACATTTCTTTAACCTTAGGTTTTTTCAGTGAATTTTCAAGTTTTGTTGAATTTCTAGTTTAAAAAAACAATGTAAAGCAATATTTCATTACCATACATAAAGCCAACCCTTCCCAGGCACGACCAAATACTATTTGTGGCTGGCCACAGGCCCATATGTTTTTGGAAGCTGCCAGCTAGGGAGCTACACCAAGGATCAAGATGAGTCAGACAACTATGGGGCAAAGGGTAGTGGACAGCATCATTTGACTGACCCTCACCCTTGACATATGTTGGACTGGGCAGATGGGGGTCAGGGGCCACAGTGAGCCCCTAAAGGAGCTGAAGCTGGCGGGTGACAGAGTCCCTCCTAATGGCTTGGGACCTGCCTAATTGGTGGACCCCATTTGAAGCACTCACTTGCTAACATCACCCCCTTGCACCATCCAGCACGTGGATACCTGTTGGACTATCCATGTTAAGTTTTTTTTGACTTGGGTTTTTTTTGGTGGAAGACAGTTCGGCCACCTAGGGAGGGGAGTTTATGTACTTGTTTCGTTTTGGTTTGACCTTGTGCACTGAAAATGATTGTGAGTCCCGGCCTAGCTGCTGGTCCCCGCTATCATCTCTGGGTCTCTATGGGTAGGGGAGTCTTAAACCACAACACACACACTCCCGGCACTAGCACACTGATGGATGACTGGAGACCCAATACACCTTTCTGACCTGGAATGTCAGAGGAATGGCCACCACCTGGAAATGAGGTGGGTTACACACCTACTTAAAATGCTGCCACATACACATCACAGTCCTACAGGAAACACTCCTCACTGGGGCTGGACTTCAGAAGGTGGTGCACAGGGGTGAAGCAAACTTACAGGATAATACATTCAGCAAATGTGAGAAGAGTATTTGGTTGGGTAGCACCGGGAGTCCCCTTTGTGAAGTAACATGGGGTCGTTGACTCAGATGGCAGATATTTAGTGCTTGAGAGGGTACTGTATGGTCAACCTTTCTCTGTCATTGTGATTGATGCTCCGAACGTAAGGCAAATGGAGTTCTTTGAGCCCATGTCCCCGCAGCTAATGCACCACCCACATGCACAACAGATTCGGAGGGGAGACTTTAACCCCTTCCACGCTCATGACGAGCTGGGCTCGTCATGAGGTAGCCTCCTCGCACGCTCATGACGAGCCCAGCTCGTCATGAAACATGGGAATCAACAAATCTCAGCACAGGAGGGGAATACCATCAGCATTGATGTGGTTAATTGCTTAAGGAACACAGACCTTGACTAGTCCACTCCCCCCCCCATATGGTGTCTTGGAGCAGATGCGCTGGAAGATGCTCCTTAGCAAGAACAAATACACACGCACATCATACAATATTTTGCAGACAATGAAGGGACCACCATGCACCTGATCACAGAATGGGATGCCTTCAAGGTGGTCATCAGAGCCATTGCATTAAACCAAGACAGGGTATCCAATGACTATTGAGCGGGGAATTACTTGACCTGGAAGGGGCTATCAGACGATCAAAGAAGCAAGTGGTGACTGACCTGGATCACAGGGTTACATGAAATGATTTTCGTAAGAGCAATGCGGACTTGTGTAGTCAGCTAGGATTTTGTGCTATAAGACTTTTTTGGCTGCTCAGAATGAAGTGGGGGACAGAGCAGCCAGGACACGGGTCTGGTTGCTGTGAGCAGAGACTTCAATTCCCCTGTTACGAGCAATAAGAAACAGGGACTTTGTAATGTTGAACACACAAGAAGCAATATATGACACATTCCAAGACTATTTTTGTTAGCTGTATGCTCTCTGGGATGGCTTGTCACCAAGCCAACACCACCAATATGTGTTGGTGGCTCTCACCCCTGTACTGGATCCTCTCTAACAGCAGGAACTAGATGAGCTGCTGTTAACAGATAAGGTGTGTAAAGCCCTACTGCAGATGGCATGAAACAAGGCCACTGACGTGGATGGACTTCCTGCAGAGTTTAACACCACGTATGAAAACCTGCTGGCCAAGAAGTTGCTCAATGTGTATAAAGTGGCATTTGACGGGGAAGCTACCCAAATCAATGATAAAAGCCATGAAAGAGATTCTCCGAAAGAAGGGGAGAGATCCGCTGGATGTCCATTCATACCTCCAGTTGTTCATCCTAAACCAAGATTACAAAATCCTGAACTGTGTTTTGGTGAACCGGCTGCTCCTCCTTCTACCCACACTTGTCTAAACTGATCAAAACTGTTTTATTCTAATGCATAGTATGTTTTTAAATGTGCACAAACTGTATACCGTGATGGACACGGTACGGTCTTTGGACGGGCATGACGTGGCGGTGTCCCTGGATGTTGAAAAGGCCATCACCACAATTAGTTGGCTCTCCTTGGAGCTAATACTGGGGAATATGAGCATTTGCCCAGAGTTCCAGCGCTGGGTTAAACTCCCATTCACGAGACCCCTGGCCAGAGCGCGTGTGGAACGGACAATATCAATGGAATTCACTATAGTGCTGAGACGCTTTACAGGGATGCCCCTTGTCTCCGATCCTCTTTTTCCTGGCTGTGTAACCCCTAGCCTGCATGCTACGGCAACGTGCAAAGGAATTGGGCATTAGGAAAAGTCCTGTCTCTTTCCACCTAGGAAGCAGATACTGCGAGATGAAGCTGTGACTCTCGAAAAAAGACTGATGTGGGCACCCAATACCTTTAAATATCTTAGGGTTCAAGTGTACCATGAGAATGAGGACCTGGTGAAACACAACTTGGGTAGATTTTTAATCAACTCTAAGCATTCTCTTTCCTTCTGGTGCATATTAACTCTTTCTCCTGAGAACTTCATTGCCATTGCCAAAATGCTTGCATTACTGCACTGAGTGTACATGTTCTCTGTGATCCTAACACTCCTGGCATTCTCTTTCTTTACCAAATTTATGTTGCTCTAGGAATCGATTTGGGGGAGGCAAACTGAAGAGGGTGGCTTTCCACAAGACTCAATTTCAATTCAAGACGCAGGACTTGGCGTGCCCAATTATGAATGGTACTATGCTATGGTGTGGTGTAATTACAGTGGCCGACTTAATGACTTTATGCTCCCGCCAATCCAGAAAGTATCACACTCGAATGAATGATCAGGCAAGCAAGACTGGTGGAGTGGCTCTTGTCTTCCAAGCCACCAAGGGTATGGTTGCCACGAATATATGAGGATTTGCAGGCATGCCAGAATAAATGCCTGTGTTCTATAGGGGCCCCATTCCCTTATGTCGAGCCACATCCACTGTGGGAGTCTGCTGGCACCAGGGCCATTGCCTGCACATATGATATTCACCTACAGGCCACTGCTGGGATCACAACTACAGGGTATCTATACAACCAAGTTGAGATGCGGTCAGTTGCGAAATTGAGGGAAGGGTATGACCTAGGGCCGGGCTAATTTGTGGCTCCTCGTGCACCGACCCATGTGCTGGCAGCTAGCTAGAGTCCAGTTTAACCACTTCTGAATGCAGTACTCTGTTGCCTACTGATATATGGAGGTGGGAGCAGGGCAGCAGCAACATTGTACATTGCACTACAAGATAAACTACCAAAACCAAACTATGACACAAGGGCTATGTGGGCACAATGTTTACAAATGGACATCACTGACAGCCAGTGAAAGACAACAAACCAATACACCAAATGCATCTCAAGAAACACACACTTTAAATACCTGTAGTTTAATGATCTGCACCGGGGTCGTATTACGGAAGTACCCTGGGGGTGGGGGAGGGGCAGGGCACAACGGTTGGTAGTGTCCACTTTGTGTTCCCCTGGGGCACTTTGTTATTACAGAAAGGGCTACAGATGCTTGTGCTGCTCTTTCTGTAATACAGATAGGGCTAGCGGACATATACCACCAGCGCTATCACCAGAGGGTGGTCACTCATTGGCATGGGGACATGGCCCCATGCTCATCAGGGAGTCCAGCACCGTACTATAGATGCAGTTGCATCGGCAATAAAGCTGTAAGGAGGCCCAATGACAGTGCACCACCTAAAAAGTGGAGCACAGTCAGTGGACCCCTGATAGTGCACCACCTAAAAGGTGGAGCACGGTCAGTGGACCCCTGATGTCAGCCCTCTGGAGTGGTGGATAGGGGGTCCTATGGATAACCCAGGCAGCCCCATACAGACAGATTCAGTCACTCACTGCATCTACCTGCTAGGAAATCTCTCAACCTTCTTAAAATTGCAGATGGGTTGCAGCATGCACTGTGAAACACAGAGCGGCTTCAAACCTGCTCTGAATTTCACTTGAATGCGCTGCCCCCAGGGCAGCAGGGGTTCTCTGCTGCCCCGAGGAAGCGCATTCAATGAAATACAGCACACTTTCCCTGTTTGCACATGCCGCACCAGTTTTTAAGGTGCGCCATGGCGCAAACAAGGAAAGTGCACCCTAGCCATAATGCGGTCCATGGTGCACCTCTCCCCACATCAGGCATATGCTCCCAGGAACAGCAGTGGGGTGCCCACGAGGTGCTGCACCTGAAGCGTACTTCTACCATATGGCATTGGAGTGTCCCAAGATTCAATGAGCCTGGACGTAGCTGCTGATCTGTATGTAGGCAGGGAACTTGCTCCCATGCCAGGATTCTGATTGCTGTGGTGGATGACACAGAATAAAAACAATAAACTAGAGAGCCATATGGCGGACCTAGCACTGACACTCTACAAGCAAGGTATTGCAATTGCGTGGAAGGCTTCAGACTCTCCCTAATACCAGTATAGCTCATAGACCTCTAGAAGTGGACCATAGCAGAGCAGACAGCCATGCACACAACAAGTCAATGGATTGGGGCAGTCCAGGGCATAACAATTTTGGATGCTTACATCCTTAAACTGAATGTCAGACTTGATGAGAGACTGCCCTGAACCACCTGTGGAAGTCGCCCGTCGCACATGGTGGATAAAGGTGAAAGATAGGATGGGCATGCAGTCGGTAAACAAGGGAGAGATAACGGGGAAGAAGCTACCAGGTAGGGCCCCCAAAGCGAGACTGACCCATGTTATGGGGAGGGTGCCGGGTTGCCAGGGTACTTTAAAGTTTCAGTATTCAAGCAGTTTCAAGGGGGTTGTGTTAGACCTGGCACCATTAGCGTGGGTCTCCCTTTCATTTTTCGCATTTGTATCCTCTGTGTTTGCTGGTGTTAGATGCTCTGGGTGCTGTGCCAATGCCATTCAGTGCCACAGCGTGAATGCTCCCTATTGTAAATTGACTGTATGAATTGGTATTCCCATAATTGGCTCATTTGGTTTTCCTGTTAGTCCCTAGTATAGTGCACCGTGCATGTCCAGGGCTGTTAGACCGAATACTGCTGGTGGGCCTGCAGCGCTGATTGCGCCACCAACAGAAGCAGCTTGTAAAGGGTATCCCAGACCTGCCATTGCAGAGTCTGTGTGCAGTCCAGAACTGCTGTGCTGACTGTGAAGTGAACTCACTTCCACCCAGTCCCTAAACCTTCCCTTGGCATCATGTAAGTCACCTCTATGAAAGAGTGCATTGTATGTGAAAGGTAGGAAATGACTTGGTCTGTGTAGCATTTCCTGATAGTGAATTACACTCCATTTCGTTTTTCACTATTGCAAGGCTATCTGTTCCCTTAGACCAGGATGTGCAGTTTGAATATTACATTCTATAATCCTAATTGACCCAGGGAACATTATAGGAAAGTCAAACTTCGCATGCCTGAGCTCAGAATATTAAAGTGCATCTTTTAGTGAAGATTATTTTTTATATTCTGTGTTTGACAATACCACTTTTAGAAAGTAGGTATTTTCTTGCCTAAGCCTTCCAGTGTGCTCTGCTGTTATGTGTATTGGCTGTCTGGCTTCGGAGGCACAGGGCAGGCTGAGCCCAACCTGGATTGAATAGAGAGATCTGCAGTTGGAGTATGGGGAGGGGTGACCCTTTGGTCTGAGCAGGGCTCACGTCTTACGACCCGGCTACTGAGTATATCGTAACTATAGACATCGAGTCTTTATACTCATGTATTCCACAGGAGGCGGCCCTTGTGGCAATAGCTAAAGCACGGAGAAAACAGGAATGGTTTTACGATGCGCCACAGAGCTTCATCCTACAATGCGTCGAATTGGCGCTTACAAGAAACTTCTTCTGCTACAAAAATGATCTCTTCCTTCAAGTGACGGGAACATCAATGGGGGCCACGATGGCGCCAAGCGTGGCATGTATCTATGTGGGACAGTTTGAGGAGCACGTCATCGAATCTGATAACAATCCCTTTAAAGACCATCTACGCCTGTGGAGACGTTATATCGATGACGTGCTCCTCATCTGGTCAGGAGAAGAAGATTCGCTCCTGCAGTTCCTTAACTGGTTAAACACGCAGGACACGAGCCTACGGTTTACGTGGAAATACCACCACACAAGTGCAGTCTACCTTGATTTGGATATTGAGGCCTCCGAAGGAAAGTTTGCTACCAGCGTGCATCAAAAACCGACTGATAGAAATTCGCTACTGGCCTATCAATCGTACCACCCTAGGGCACTTAGGGACAACCTCCCAGTGGGCCAATTCATGCGATACAGGAGGAATTGTTCTTCTACTGAAGTTTATAAAGAACAAGCCAAAGATCTGAGTAGTAGGTTAAAAGCACGGGATTATCCATGCAAAGTAATTCGCCAGGCGAATAAGAGGGCCTTGAATACACCTCGGACAGCCCTCTTAGAATCACAAAAGAAAGAAAAATCAGAATGTCTGCCAGTGGTCATGACTTTTGACCCGGTGGCTTCGAAGATTCGCCAAGCCATTAGAAAGCATTGGCCCATCCTTACTACGCAAGACCACAAGATGCCTCCACCCCGTTTCGCCTTCCGAAGGGCCCCCAACCTTAAGGACAAACTGGTCCATACAAGGATGATAGAGAAAATACAAACAGAAACAACCACTGTACCGAATGGACATTACCCATGTGGGAATTGTTCGGTTTGCCACCTTACGAACAAAAGTACTACAATTGTGCTAAAATCCGGAAAGATATGGACACTGAATCATTTCAGTAATTGTAACACTACTAATGTAGTGTATAGACTGAGTTGTGAATGTGGCCTTGAATACATCGGACTGACGACACGCAAGATCAAGCTCCGCATACAAGAGCACCTGAGTACAATACGACAGGGCAAACTGACTACCAAGTTGGTGCAACATTGTCACCGTAATAAACACTCCTTTACGTGGGTGGTCCTGGAAAGAGTGGTAGGCGAGGCACAGTCCAGGGAACAACGCCTTGTAACAAAAGAAGCACGCTGGATATACCAGGAACGAAGCGAACAGCAAGGATTAAATGAATTATTGGAATGGAACAAGTTACGTTAAAATACTTGTATAGATGTCCCATGGCTCAGCAACCTAAGGTCCGATACACAAACATATAACATAAAATGTTCGTGGTTGACGTTTCCTTTCGCCTAGGTGCTTGAATTGTGCCACGCAAATTAATATACCTTATACTATAAACCTAGCATCAGCGTTAAAAGCTTGAAAGACTTTAACTGTACTGTGTTTATTAAGGAGGTATGTTAAGTAAACCCAAATATATGTCATTCACTCTGTGAACATATTCACCTACTGAGTCCCTAAGAAATATATAATGGGGTGTGTTTGTTATATTCGTACATTAAGAATGCAAAATCCCACAAAAAGCGGACACTAGTTATTTTATCCACACTTACTACAACAATGAGACTGCCGATGCTAGATTGTGGGTTCTAGGGGCACACAGAGGTTACTCTCGTTAGACCGTTCCAAGATGGCCGCCCAATTTAACGGAGTACACTCGGTATGCGGGTATTGATTATGATGTATAGTACCAGGCATGAGTACTTCCTGCCCCCTATATACAGAACACGTGGCACCTACAAAATTAACCACTATGGGAAACGTAAATATTGTGAAAAGCTCGTATCTAATGTCACACAAGCCATGTGACCACTCCGGCCAATCAGAGCCGAGTTAGGTTGATGCCGGGAAAGTAAATAGAACGTACATCACTTGTTCGGCGTTCCGGTGCCGAGAAGACGCCGAACGAGTACTCTCCACTGGTAAACGCTGCGAAATGGACAGATCTGGTGGGGAATAGAAGACAGCTTCGGTGAGATTAGAAATACCGCTTCTGAGGAGGAGCTTGGCGGGCATCCGAGATGGCCGTGTGAGCACAGCGCTCCCCGGACCCCCGCCGCTCCCGGCTTAATATCCTGCTTTAATCCTGATTTTTTGCGAGGATTCATATAGAGGACGTTGGGCTGATCTACCTGGACCTTTCAGAAACTGATTTGGACATCGGATGCCTGAATTATGTTCAATTGAACTTTTGGGCTCCGCCCTCGAAGTGCGCCCGGGACTGGGTGAGGTTCGGTGGCCGTCTTGGAGTTGAACAACAACGGCAGGGGGATTGGTCTTGTGGGTCCCCTTCTTAAGTTTCGGTTTCGTTTCTGCCTCAGACTGGGACATTGGTGAGAGGGTCGGGCCGGAGCTGGTGCCAGGACACGCGTCGGCTGTTGAGCCTTTGGTTGGACTGTTCTCCTAATTGGCTGCCTCTATCCTAGTGGTACCCCTCTTGTCTTCCTTTGGTCCTGGGGCCTCCATTTCTGGTGCCCGGTCCGTCGACCCTGGTGACTTTACTCGTGACGCATCTTCAAAATGGCGGGCAGAGGGGACCGAGAGACGCGCAAGACGAAGACGCCTCTGCGCGGGGGTCCGGTTCAATCTAATGTTATGGATCGTTATACCCACTCTAAGGGGTCCCCCGGAGCTGCCCTGCCCGGTCCCATTGCGTCTGACCAAGTAGTGGATGCGTCGACGGAGCCCTCTTTGCAGGACATCATGGGCGCCATTTCCGGCATGAGGGAATCCATAGGCCAGCAGTACGAAACCTTGGCCCACAAACTTGACACTGTGGCGATTGAGGTGAATTTGATTCGAGCCGATCTCTCCAAGACGAACGAAAAGGTGAAGTCGTTGGATATCAAATCATCCAGCCTCACGACGGACGTCTCTGACATTCAGACGGAGATTGGCAATCTCCGTAGGGTGAACGATTTCATGACCCGGCGCTTGGAGGATTTTGAGAACAGGGCACGTCGCTGTAATGTTCGCGTGGTTGGTGTGCCGGAGAATCCAGAACCCCACTCGGTTGATCTCCTGGTTGAAGACCTCATCCAGAACCACCTTTCTCCGTCTGGCCTTAGTAAATTTTTCACTGTGGAGCGCGCACATCGTGTTCCGGGGGGCCAGGGCAAGCCCGGCGCCCCGCCGAGACCTATTGTTGCAAAGCTTTTCCACTATAGGGATCGGGACGCTATCCTGCAGGCCTCGCGGGTGAAGGGCCCGGTGGCCTTTGAGAATGCCACGGTGAACTTTTATCCGGACTTTTCCCAACAGGTCCAGAAGCAGCGCATGGGATTTCGTGGTGCCAAGAAGCGTCTCAGGGACATGGGGATGCGTTACGCAATGCTCTTTCCGACCAGGCTGCGGGTGGAGTATAATGGTTGAACTTTCCTCTTTGATCGGCCAGATGCTGTGAATGACTGGCTGGACTCCCTGCCTAATCGCCCTCCTGAGACTGAGTCCGAAGCCCGCCCGGGCGGTGCTGAAGGTGATGTTGAGAGCTGAACGTTTCGTCTTTGACTGATGCCTTGTTTTTGTGTCACTTTTCCAGGGATGTAAGCCTATGTTCCTCTACCTCATGTGTATTCTGATGTATGTTCTTTTTCTCGTCATAGGTTTGATCGGGGGGCGGGTGGGACGGAGCCTTTCCTCCTCCGGGGTCTTTGTGTAGAATAGGGGTTCTTGGGCGACAGGCACACTGCAGGTTGGGGTGGCTTTTTAGCTTTTTGCAGGGGTGCAGGGTGGGGGGTGTTTTCTTGTTCATTGGGGGTGGGGCGGTTGGGAAGTTCACTGTATGTGTGTTTTGTGTTCAAGGCGACTTTATCCTGTATTTGAAATGCTTCTTGTGGTCATGCTCATTAGTGGGGGGTTTGGGCTTTATCGGGTGGGATGGGGGGTAGCGGGTTGAGATTTGTTTCGTGGAACGTTAACGATCTGGGAGATCGTATCAAGCGAAGTGTGGTGTTGAAATGTATACGACGTTTATCTCCTGACATTGTTTTCCTGCAGGAGACTCATTTGATAGGCAATGTTTGTCACGCAATGAATAGATGGGGCTATCGCCTCGTAGCACATTCGGGGTTTACCTCGGGTTCCAGGGGTGTGGGTATCCTTATTCGGGCTTCCCTCCCCCTGGCTATTGATGATGTTATTCAGGATGACCGGGGGCGGTTTGCTGTCCTTGTGGGTCGATATGAAGGCCGTGTCCTCTCCTTATTAACTGTTTATGTGCCCCCCGGCTTGCAGACTTCTACCTTTTCAGATTTGGGCCGTGTCATGTTGGACCTTCCTGATAGTACTCTCTTTCTGGCTGGTGACTTTAATTCGGTGGTCTCCGGCCTCCACGATCGCCACCCCCCTAGGGATACCCCGGTGGCTCAGCAATGGTTGGGTGGATTTTTGGATACCTTTGGCCTGGTGGATTGCTGGAGGCTTTTGCATCCTACGCAGCTTCAGTATACCTTTCACTCTGGGGCTCACGGGAGTCTGTCGCGGCTGGATTATTTCCTGATGCCTGCGGCTCAGTCCCCGGCGGTGCGTGAGATTGTGCACCTGCCCAGGGGTATCTCTGACCACTCTCCGCTCTGGCTTCGTTTTGAGGTTGGGGTGGAGGCAGTGGGCCGGGTGGCCCCCATTAATCCGTGGTACCTTACCTCCCCCGAGACCCGCACCCTTTTGCTTAAGTCCTTGGACTCGTATTTTCTAGATAACGAGGGGTCGGTTTCCTCGGCTGTGTCCCTATGGGAGGCCTTTAAGACCGTGATTCGTGGGCAGGCCCTCTCCCTTATTGTCGAGGCTAAGAGAGCGAGGAATAGAGAGGTGGTTGATCTTGAGGGAGAGATTTCTGCATTAGAGGAGGGTTTGGAATCTGGTGTCACGCCTGAGAAGCTCCATGCCCTGGGTCTGAAACAATTTGCTTATAAGTCCATGGTCACAGATGCCGCCAAAGTGATGTTTCGGGAGCAACAGGGACGTTTGTATGATGTGGGTGACAAAGCGGGTAAATTGCTAGCATGGCTGGATAAGAAGGAGAGAGCTAATCGTGTGGTACCCGTGATTCAGTCTGCGTGTGGTGTGAGTGTAATGGACCCGATTGGAATTGTTGACCGATTTGCCGAGTACTTCCATGTCGTGTATACCCCTGTGTCTGTGAGGGATGTGGTTGACTCTCGTCTTCTGTTGCGTGATATAGCCCTGCCCATTGTTTCTGATTTAGACCGTGTGGCGTTGGACTCCCCCTTTACGGTTGATGAGATAGCTACTGCCATCCGTTCCCTCCGTTCGGGCAAAGCATTGGGCCCGAACGGGTTGCCGATCGAATTGTACAAGTTGCGTCCCGATAAGGTGGCTCCCTATCTTCGTGCCATGTTTCTGGAGTCCCGGGAACGGGGTATTCTCCCTTATGATCAGAGACTGGCCACAATAGTTGTCATCCCCAAGGAGGGTAAACCGCGTGATCTCTGTTCCTCCTATAGGCCCATATCCCTGCTGAATGTTGAACCCAAGGTTCTGGCGAAACTCCTGGCATCCCGTCTCTTGACGGTCATTAGTGACTTGGTCCATCCGGATCAATCTGGATTTATCCCACATCGCAACACGGCTCTGAACCTACGTCGTCTTCACGGCGCGGTTGCGAGGGCGGGGCTTCTGACGGAGCCGGCCATTTTGGCTTCGTTGGATGCGTCCATGGCCTTCGACACGGTGGAGTGGCCTTATCTTTGGGCGGCTCTTGAGAAATTTGGTTTTGGGCCTGAGTTTATTGGTTGGGTCCAGTTACTGTACGCGGAACCTCTGGCGCAAGTAGTGGTGAATGGTAGGGTCTCGGCTCCTTTTGCCCTTGGTAGAGGTACCCGACAGGGATGCCCCTTGTCTCCGTTACTGTTTGCTCTCGCCTTGGAACCATTGGCTGCTTGGCTTCGGTGGGAACCCTCCATTAAGGGGATTCGCTGGTCTCCGGACTTTGAGGACCGCGTTTCGCTTTACGCGGACGATATCCTTTTGTATCTCACCTCCCCGCGTAAATCTTTGTCTGTTCTGTTTGATGTTCTTGTTTCCTTTGGAGCCAATTCGGGCCTCGTTATTAATTGGACCAAGTCCTGTGTGTATGTTCTTTCGGGTGTTTTGCCCCCCTTACCGAGCAGGCTTCCTATTCAGGTGGTCCAGTCGGGTTTCAAGTATTTAGGGATTTTTATTACGTTGGACCCGTCGCTCCGCTTTGAGCGTAATCTCCTGCCACCGTTGCTTAGACTGCGCTTGGATGTGGCCCGTTGGCGTAAGCTTCCTTTGTCTCCTCTGGGCAGGGCGGCCCTGTTTAAAATGATGTCCTTGCCGCGATTCCTTTACGCGCTCCAAAACTCATTTGACGCTATTCCTAAGACCTATTTCCAGGAGATTGAGAGTCTTCAACGGCAACTGATATGGGATGGGCGTCCGCGTATCGCACTCGCAAAGCTCACCATCCCTTGGTATGATGGGGGCATGGCGCTCCCCGATATCAAGCGATATTACTGGGCTTCCCAGTTGTCTGCCATTAATCACGTGATGTTTTCCCCGGGTCGTAATCCTGCATTCGAGATGGATAGACTCCAGCTTCCGGGTGGGAACTTTACTAGAGCGCTTTATTCTCGTTCGGCCGGGCGCCATCTTGTGGGCCCTTCCAACATCGCAGTCTCCGTATGGCGAGCTGCGAATGTGAGTTTGGGGTGGGAGGGTCGACTGACGTTGGCGACGCCGCTTTATGCCTCAGAACGTTTGGGCGGACTCTGGTCTACCAAGGGCTTCGACCGCTGGGATGTGATTGGGATTTGTAAAGTGGGTGATGTGTGCTCGAACGGTTGTGTGAAGTCGTTTCGGGCCCTCCAGGAGGAATATGATTTGAGTGGTAGGGAATTTTTTCGCTACCTGCAGGTCCGGCACGCCCTCGCCTCAGTCTTGGTTCCTGATGAGGCCCTGCCTGAATCTTCCCCCCTCGAGGACCGTATCCTTGATGGGCATCTTCCCGATAGCACTATTTCTCTGATATACAAGAAATTGATCAATAATCGGGCGGACTTACTGGTCCGACTTCGGGAGGCTTGGGTTGGCGATGGGCTGGAACTGGACGACGAGGATTGGCAGTCGGCACTCTCTTCTCCCAAGGAAGTGGCCATTCCTGCCTGTCTCCGTTTGGTTCAACTTAAGATTCTTCATCGAGTTTATGTTACGGGTCCGCGTCTGGTTACAATGGGCTTTTCTTCGGATGGGCTATGTAAGCGTGGTTGTGGTTTGAGTGCGACCTTTTTGCATATCCTCTGGGAGTGCCCGGTTGTAGCGGCTTACTGGACTGCTGTGCTTGATGTGATGACTGCTGTGACGGGTGTGGCCCTGCGGCCGGAGCCTCGACGATGTCTGTTGAATGTGTGGGAGCCCACTGACTACTCTGTGGCCCAGACCAGATGGGCCACCCTGGGTTACATGATTGCCAAGCGGGATGTGGCGCAACTCTGGGGCGCGTCCAGGCCCCCCGAGGTCTCGAAGTGGGAGGATAACATGGACTGGTCCATGTTTCGTGAGAAGACGGTTTATGTGGCCAGGGGCAGACCCAGGGCGTGGACGAAGGTTTGGGACCAGTGGAATGATTATCGTAGGGGTATTTGCACCCCTCCCCTTGTAGGTACTGCTGAGATTGTCCTATCTCCCTAGACGAGCGTTCCCGGAACCTTTCCATATTGTTTTTCTTTTATATTTCCGGTTCTCCCCGCTGCTCCCCTCCCCCCCTCCCGACTTGATTGGAGCCTCAGGGCTCTGGGTGTGTTCTCCTGGTCGTGGACCGTCCCCTCCGTTCTTTGGGCTGACCTTCATTATCGTGCATTCGCCTTTTAGTGTTTGTTTTTCTTTTTGTAAAATAAAAATCCAAATCGCTCTGTGATATATGTAGAGTATGCTATGTGCTCGAGCTGTGCCTGACCACGGGTGTACATTTTCTTTCATGCATTGTGCCTTGTTATTAGCGGCCAGCCCGTGAGGTTGTAGGCCCATTCTTGTACTTTTCTATGCTTACTCCAATAAAGGTTTTTGAACAAAAAAAAAAAAAAAAGAAATACCGCTTCTAATGTCCGCCCGTGTGGCGTTCCCTTTTTTTACCAGATAAAAGTATAGAAGGGAGGAAAGACCATACTCACCGATCAGGAGTTGGTCCACGATTTTAGAAAGTCGTCTCCGTAACGGTATGAAAGCAAAAGTTGCCATCTAGGTAATTATTGTCCATTTTTGGTGTAATGCAATACGTTTACGCTGTGTTAATTGCACAGTAAAACTACAGGCAGTCCCTCACATGTATACGTCCACCTTGATTTACAGCACGCAAAGCACAGTATCGCTGGCAGTGGCACCTCAATACTGTTTGCCCTGAAGAAATTGCCTGATAAAAACCAAGGCAATGAAACATGTCGGCTGCAAGCGGAGTGCGAATCGATAGGTAGTATTCGCATCTCTCCTTTTTATGTATATATGTTTACTGTTTGCAACAAGAGAATGCGAGTAAAAGGTTTCTGTATCTTGTATGCACAGTAGTTTTTGTGTTATATGTTGAACGTTGTTAGTCCTTGTCACATATAAGTTTTGCGTACACTGCACCATTCACTGTCTCCTTTTCCTTTGGGTTTCGGACACGTTTACGTTAAGCTAGGTGACACCGATGATGAGAACAGGGCCATCCTGGTGAGTACCAACCAGGGGTCCCATTGGTGGTGCGCCCGTGAGGTGTCATCTAGCTATTCACACATTTTTTCAAATGTTGTCCTTCTAGTGGATGTATGTACTGTGTTGTCTGGTTACATGTTTATCAGAGAATGGCTACCTTTTATTTTGGCAATAGACTGGAACATGGTAATAATCTCTAGAATCAGAGGTGTGATTGGAATGATCTTTTATCTATCCACAGATGTTCACAGATCCATAAGATTAAATTGCCCTTAGGACCAGGTCTTTTTGTGATTATTGACTGAGCAGGGCTGTACCTGGCAAGGTGAATGATGGCTCCACCTCCCACTGTGCGTCTGATGGCAGACCCCCTCTTCTTGAAAGGCAGGATGCAGCCTTGTAAATAAAGTGCTCCAGGACGACAGCAAACTGGTTCTGGCTGGGTTCAGGGTTTTTGTGGCTTTTGAGAACAAATACTTTTTTGGGGTATAAGTATCTGTGCAAAAACCCCTGCAAAGTGTGTTACTGCTGGATGTCAAGACGAACCTCATTCCGTGTAACTAGAGGTAAAGGACTTTGAAACTTTCATCCATATTGCTGAAGCAACTACCCAAGGGCCTGATTTGAGTTTGCCTCCTGTTGAAGTCTCAGGCACATTAGACTTCGCCCATCAGCCATCTGGATTCCTATTTGAGGGGGATTCTACTCACAGGTGAGGCCTCTGTTGAGAATTCCAGAGCCTCTGGTTCTACTGCGGGCTGAAACTCATCGTATTGCTAGCGTGGGCCGTCGCAGCTGAGGAGCTGTTGCCGCTGAGAGCCCGCATTGGCCTCTGTTACGAAAATCATCGCTATCGCTATTGTGGGCCGCTGCAGCTGAGGAGCTGTTCCGCTGAGTGCCCGCATTGGACGTAATACGAAAATCATCGCTATCGCTATTGTGGGCCGCTGCAGCTGAGGAGCTGTGCCGCTGAGTGCCCGCATTTGCCGTCCTACAAGAATCATCGCTATCGCTATTGTGGGCCGCTGCAGCTGAGGAGCTGTGCCGCTGAGTGCCCACATTTGCTGTCCTACAAGAATCATCGCTATCGCTATTGTGGGCCGCTGCAGCTGAGGAGCTGTGCCGCTGAGTGCCCGCATTGGACGTAATGCGAAAATCATCGCTATCGCTATTGTGGGCCACTGCAGCTGAGGAGCTGTGCCGCTGGGTGCCTGCAATTGCCATCCTACGAGAATCATCGCTATAGTGGGCTGCTGCAGCTGAGGAGCTGTGCCGCTGAGTGCCACACTAGTCACCACTTCAAGGATCTTGTTACAACCTGCGTGTGCCGCTGGGTTCCCGCCTTTAAGCCCCGTCCCAGGATTATCATGAGTGCGCGCCGCGGACCGTTACAGCTGGAGCTGTGGCCGCTGCGAGTCTGACTGTCATCACCGCAGCTTCCTTGTGAGGCTGAGTGCCATGCCACTTTAAATCTCAGGTACATTGTGCATCACCGGGTCGCGTGGACCCTGGCCTTGAACTAAGTCCGTTCCACATCCTTTTTGAGTGCCTTTATTGTTTTTGAAGTGAATCTGTAATTATGTGCATTGTGGCTCCTTCAGTGCTCTTAGCCTCGTGTTCAGTCTATATAAAGATGACTATTTTTCTATAACTACTTGTGGTGTCTGTTTGTAGCGTCTCTCCTGCGTTATTGTGTATGGTCATAAATGCTTCACACACTACCTCTGAGATAGGCCTGTCTGCTCGTGCTACGTTACCACAGGGTTGAGCAGGGGTCATCAAAGGGTCTAGCTCCCTTACTCTGACTTAGGAAGAAGGATCGTTATTTGGACTTCGGCGCCAGCCGCTGCCAACTAGAGATCCCCATTTCTAACAGTTCGCTATTGTTTTATGTTTCTTCACACTGTTTGCTTCCACTTAAAAAAAGACACAACTACTAACACTCCACACAAGACCTAACTCATGTCCCTTTGTTGTGATCCTACACTGTGCTGTGGGAAGTATGAGAGTGGAGAATCAAATTACTCTGTAGAAGGGGGATGGAAGGAGGGCACTATGGTTAACAAAAATGTGGCATTGTGGGGTAAAACAGTAAACACTAATAAAGAGCAATTATTATGAAATAAATGATGTCATAGAAAATGTTATGAGTCATGTAATATGTGAGATCACAAACTGTGCATGGTAAGGATGTGAGTTATAGTTACTTCAGTTAACTATAATACTGAGTGCCTTTGCCGCTATAATACTGATGCTTGCAGATTGTGACTATTTTTTTATTTATTTATTTTTTATATTCAGGGTGCCCTTTCCCTCTTGGGCACCCACAGCTTAATATTTATATTTAAATGGCACCCGTAGAGCCCACTCCTGCACTGTTGTTCCATTTTTGTTTGGTGGGTGCCATGGTCTTTCTTGGGGCACACACATCTTTACATCACATTGGCGGCCACCAGGGGAGGAGGCTCAAGGTGCATGCGGCCCTGCCAGCTCCCCAACTAGCACCCATCATGGGTGCTGGTGGAAGCCAACAACAGTGAACGTGCCTGGTGGGAGCTTAATTTATTCTCCTGCTGTGGGAACACATTCATTATTTTATGCTCCTGCCAGAGGTGGAAGCAATATTCTCCTTACTCTGCAACTGTCTGAGCTGTAGACCACACATATGTAGACAGTGCATGCACTGTCTTAAAGAGACATGCTGTATCTACTTTGTGGGCTTCAGCCCGCCCATAGGTTTCCCATTTGCTAGCTCCATCATTGCTCTCCCATTCTGTCTCCCCATTTGTCCATGGCATGAATTTTTCATGACTCTCCTGAATTTACCCGTCCCCGAGACCAGGGACCAAGTACATTATACCTTCACTAGCCCTCATTTTATGACCAATTTAGGAACTTATTTTTTCTTAATTTACAAGCCCTCCTCAGGAGAGCTGTTCTTTTCATTTACTCCGAGCACCATTTTTTTCTTATCTTGTGCCCATGCTGCCAGGGGCTGCAGTCACTGCTGCCTCTTCCTGTGCTGGTGACCTGCAGCCTCCCAGCGCCATTTTTTCTTTATTGTGCCATCCCATTCACCGTGCCATTGGTCTGAAAGAGCAATAACTGGAAAAGATTACCACCAGGTTGACCACCGGAAGTGATAACCGAAATCGGCCAAAGAGAACCCTATTCTAGTTCAAATAGTTGTGACTCCTTCGAAAAGGGTCGGGTATGCAAGTAAATATATGGGCAGAAAGCAGGAATCCAGAAGACCCTTTCCCCAGCTAGCTGAACTGCCCCACAACCCCCATACTGCATACCAATAATTGATAGACAGACATGCTCAGTGTCTGTAGACTGCACATGACGTCTCAGGCTCCCCTGACTTATTAACATTGAGACCCTGTCCTCTGAGTGCCAGTGAGATTGTGGTGTACACTGACATTTACTAAGCATGGGCGGATTTTGCGGATTCGCAATCCGCGAATTTGCGTATTTGCGTATTTGCAGATTGCGAAAATACGCAAAATCCGCGAATTCTCGCGGATTTGCGTATTTTTTTGGGGGGGGTGTATTCGCACGGGTTTCTGCAAGTTCGCGAGGGTTTTGTACAATATCGCAAATTGCGAACTTACTTGTCGGGTCGCCAGTTTTGCGAACTTGTTGTTTCTACATGCCCAGCCTGTTTGCAAGGCTTTCTTCATCACTGCCACCCTCTGTCACCACTGGCACTCTCTTTGGTCACCCATGCCACCCTCTGGCTCTCCCATGTCACCCTCTGTGTCATCACAGCACCCTCTGGTTCACCAGTGTACATTATTGGGGCAAAGCAAAGCACTGCCATCCTCTGTCAACACTGGCACTCTGGTTCACCCATGCCACCCTCTGGCTGGCACACCCATGCCACCCTCTGTATCATCACAGCACCCTCTGATTGACTAGTGAGTGTACATTATTGTGGCAAAGCCAAGCACACCTGCACTAAGTTTTGCAAACAACACCACCTGCCCTGCCCCAACTGACATTAATGAAGGCTGGCACCTGCTTGTCTGCTCCCTTTCCTTTTTGTTGCAATAACAGGATGCAATGGCATACTTGTAACTATTCTGTGACTGTCAGAGCAGGGTCACACAATAGTTGCAAGTAGGCAACCGGATTCTGGAGGGCCCCTTCAGGAAGCACTACAGGTAAATGGTTACAAATGATGAGCTCGAACTTTTGCACCTGCTCGTTGGTTTTGCTTTTGCAAAACTCGTTTTTCGGTAATTTCGCCCTATTCGCGAGGCGCGGCGTCGTGCGAACTCGACCGTGGAAGCCGCAAACTCGTGCGAGTTACCCCAAGGTTGAGTATGGGCGCCGCCATTTTGTTTGCGTGACGTATTTCCGTTTCCGCCCGCTATGTGTAATCTCGCGCAATGAGCGCCTTGCGAATGCAAGTTCGCACGAGTTCGCGAGAGAAATCGCGTGCGAACTTACTTACGCGCACGTGATCGGGCCGCCATCTTGTTTTTCATTCATTCCTATGTGTCTGGGTATGGTGTTTCTATCCTCTGTATATCTCTGCCATCCTTTGCTTGTTTTAATATTTTTTTTATCTATTTAACTTATTTTCTATCCCTCTATTTTTCTAGATCTATATTTTTGTGTTTTAGGCTACTTTTGTTTACTTTTCAACTACTTTTTAAAACTTTTATTTCCTTCTTCCCTACTCTTATTCTTTTTCATTTTGTCTCTTCTTTACTGCTAACACCTGCCCAGAACATGGTCAAGACAGCTGTCAAGCTGCCCAAGACGGGCACCGCAGCCCGTGCCCGGCTCCCGTGTAGTCGCTTGAGGGCGGAAATGGTGGTGCCCCGGGAGATCTTCAGCCCTGAGGAGGTGGGCGCACTTGTTTTTTATGTGCAGCGCCGTCTCCCCAGGACCATCGCAGCAGGCGGCAGGATCGCTGCTGGTTACACCAACAGCCAGGAGCGACGGAAGCGGTGGGGGCAGGTGTGCCGGGCCCTTTTTAAGATCACGGGGGTCCAGCGCACCTACAATCAAGTCACCCACCGCTGGACCGATATCCTGGACCGAGAGCGTGACCTGCTAGACGTGCTGGGAGTGGAGGTCCCCGGGCTTGGTGAGTAGTAGTAGCAATTTTTTCATCACTCACTACTCTGTTTTTTCTCCTGCTCTGTGTGACTGGGTTATATTGCAAATGTTTGCTTTAATTTTTTTACAAAGAGCAATAATGCTGCTGATTACATTGATAAGAGAGGTAAATTAATATTTCAAAATCTTCTGTGCATTTCAGGTGCACTGTTCTCCTTCTCTGTGGCGGTGCCACTGCTTATTTGTTTTCTATTTTGTGTTCATTTAATTGGGCTGAGTAATGTATGAGTGTATTTTACAGAACTGCGTAATGCTAGACACAAAGGGGCAGATTTACAAGCCCCTTGTTCCACGTTTACGCTGCCTTACCTGACGCACAGCGACGTAAACGTGGCGCATCCCTGCGAGTCATGTACAACGTGATCCATCTAAGGAGATGCGCCACGTGAAGGCCTGGGCCTGCGCCACAATGGGTGCGTTCCCACGCAAGGGGGGGGGGGGCTGTCAGGCAGCTGTGCGCCTCGCGAAAGTGCCTGCGTGAAATCTACAAGATTTAACGCAGGCACTTCCGCGACGCTGCTATGTCAATTCTTTATGCCTGCTTGCTTGAAGCAGGCGTAAGGACTGATGCGGTATGTTGAGTATTGGGCAGCCCTGAGCATTGCTATAGTTGCATCGCGCCCGCGACGCGACTCTAGAGATGCGCCCCTCTTTCGTCACGAGATGCGTCACGCATCTGCCTACCCTTGCGCCAGGGTTTGCCGCATTGTAATAGCGGCGCATCTGCCGTGACGCAAGGTTAGTTTTGCGTTACGCATTTGTTCTGGTGCACATCTGGAGGTGTCCAGCTCAGAACTCATAAGTATGCCCCTAAGTGTCAGATTAGCAATTACCTGCGCATCCCTGCAAAGTGTTCGGCACGCCAGCACCACCCATAGTGCGCCGTATTTACAATGCTGCACACCATGGTCCCAAAACGTCACCGAAGCGTTACGCATCGGTGCCGTAAAGGCGGCTCATTGATGGAGTTGCGTTGCAACGATGGCGCAGCTCCAGCAATGCTGCGTCAAGCCGTAAGTCTGCTTCATGCAGGCGCAGGGTTTCAGTGACGCATCATTGTCCTAAATGACTGATTGAAATTTTATATATTCCCCATAGCCACTTTTAGCATGCGTTCCTGCGCAGGAACGCCCTCCCTTGCGCTGGAACGCTCCCTAATGGCGCAGGGCTTTAGAATGGGATGCATCTCCCATATGCGTCACGTTGTTAATATACGCCACACCATGGCGCCTCTCTTGTTGTTATTCAAGAACAAGGGTCCTTAGCATTTTAGATAAAACACACAAGATAGAATATAGGCCATACTTGGAGACTATATTTTGTCACTGTCCAGCCGGACAGTAAGTTTTATTTTTCAACAATGTAATTCTTGTGAAAAGGATAACCAGGCACAATCCTGTACCACAAAACAGAGGAACACAAGAAACTGAAGAATTAAAGAAATTTAGAATAAAAGAGAACAGGCAAAAGAAAGAGCAAATGTTGGCCACTTGTCAAATCAGTGTTACATTCAAGGTATGCCAACCTACTGCCAAAACACAACAAATTATACACAATGGTTTAGGTTGTGAAGGCAATCTATATAGTCGACGTTTCGATCCCTAGTGCTCAATTAATTGGGACCATCATCAGGACTGACAAATTTACATTATTTGCCTGTCAGTATGTATTGTTTTAACGCCTGTAGGGAAATATAAGGAGGAAAAAAGGCGAAAGAGAGAACTGTTTTAGAATTTCAAAACATTTTCAGTTTTTTACAAAAAGGGGGAGAAAAGTGTTCATTAGACCTGAATTCTCATAGATCACACATGATAACATAACTCTTGTACTCGGAACCGGCTTGTTCGTGCCTATATCTGTGACGCACTCGTGGAGGGGTTGTTTGATTTAAAACGACGTGATGGTGACTTTGTGAGCAGCACCTTGTGTCATACTGAATGAGTAAATAAAGAACAATATTTGCGCGAACGCTTTCCTTTGGAGCCGTTCTATGTGGCTAGTACATGCATTAGGCGTCCTTTGTGAGGTGACTAGAGGGACGGGCAGCATGGACTTACCCTGGGTCGGCAGGGGTAGCGACCCTGTTCGTGGTGTTTAGGGAGGGAGTTGTGGGTCATCGACCTGAAAAAAGCGGGATATTCAGAATCGGGTGCTACTAAGGGCCGGACTGTGCGGGGTTAAACCGCCGGGGCGCAAAGTTACCTTGAGGACTCAGGTGGTCCCAACTCCGTCTGGGGTGTCCAATAGCTCATAGGTTGAGCACGTTCCCTGTTGGGCAAGGAATTGAAATCAGAACGAGATCTGAGGAAGGCAAGGGTGCACAGATTCAAAAAATGGGGGGGGGAACCGAGACCTCGTGGGGTCACTAGTTTAGTGCGCTCTTACCTGAGGGCGTGTGGTGTTCAGGCTATGTCTCGATCGACATAGTGGGGCAGCGGGCGGGCAGTCAATGTCCTATACAGCGCTGTTGCTCACTGGGGGCCATTACACTTTAATGTGAGTGCAGGGCGTCAGCGTGCAGCGCGTCCGTCAAGGGACGTCAGCAATGGGCGCCATCTTGGAAGGGGAGTGAATGGCACACTCAGTGCGCCATATTGGGTTGGTCAAAGCTACCAATTCGGGCAGCTGGAGGGATCAACCTCTTGGGAGATGGGCATAGGGGTTCAATTAATGCGCCTTGTATAGGGGCCTCAAGGGGGTGACATTTGTGCAATTATCCATGCATATAGTGGTGAGAGGGTGTTTATTTACAGTGCAAGTGCAGGGTAATGTGGTGACATTTCAACAGACCATTTCAATAAAACTTCTCATTTTGAGCGACCAAAAAGTAACATGTACGAATTTAGTCTCTGTAGTTTAAACAATACTTTCAGAAAAAGCAGCATTTTGATATAGTCTTTCAAAGAAGGCTAGTCCAGTCCTCTAGGCGATTCAGACCTTTCTGAATGGTGTCGAATTGGATCATTGTTCTTAGTTCTTCCTTATTCAATAGCTGAGCCAAATTACCACCTCTTGGGGGAAGTTTCACGACTTTGAGGATGGACCACTTGATGTCGTTCTCAGTGTGTCCTGCTGAATTATAGTGGTCCACCAGAGGGGCATTTGCAGTGTTACATCTGATCCGGCTTCTGTGTTGGCAGATTCTCGTCCTTACTTTCTGCGTTGTTTGTCCCACGTAAAGTTTGGGGCAGGGGCATTCAATAACATAAATCACATTTGATGTGTTACAATTTGAAAAAGATCGTCTTTCAAATGTGATGTGCTGGTGCGTGAATTTTGTGCCCTCCACCGTGAAGTCGCAAACAATACATTTACCACATTTAGCATGACCTACAATGGGTGGCAAACCCCACGCTGCTTCGAGTGTATTCCCTTGCGTGGCAACTGGGAGAGCCGCCCTCACGAGATGGTCTTTCAGATTTTTATTTTTATTAAACGCAAAGAGGGGTTTATCAATCATGATACTCCCTACGTTTAGAGTAGGCCAATGCTTAAGAATCGACTTACGGATTCTGTTGGATATTGGAGAGAAGGTGGTGACACAGGCTACTCTCTCTTTTTGAGTTTTTTCTTTTGGGATTAACAACACTTCCCGCGGGCAGTACCATGCCCGTTTGGAAGCTTGCTTCACAATTCGTTTTGGGTAGCCTCTGTCCCTTAGTTTTGTGGACAATACCTCGGCTTCTCTGAAAGAAAGAAATAAGAGAGACTATTTCAGAGAAGCCGAGGTATTGTCCACAAAACTAAGGGACAGAGGCTACCCAAAACGAATTGTGAAGCAAGCTTCCAAACGGGCATGGTACTGCCCGCGGGAAGTGTTGTTAATCCCAAAAGAAAAAACTCAAAAAGAGAGAGTAGCCTGTGTCACCACCTTCTCTCCAATATCCAACAGAATCCGTAAGTCGATTCTTAAGCATTGGCCTACTCTAAACGTAGGGAGTATCATGATTGATAAACCCCTCTTTGCGTTTAATAAAAATAAAAATCTGAAAGACCATCTCGTGAGGGCGGCTCTCCCAGTTGCCACGCAAGGGAATACACTCGAAGCAGCGTGGGGTTTGCCACCCATTGTAGGTCATGCTAAATGTGGTAAATGTATTGTTTGCGACTTCACGGTGGAGGGCACAAAATTCACGCACCAGCACATCACATTTGAAAGACGATCTTTTTCAAATTGTAACACATCAAATGTGATTTATGTTATTGAATGCCCCTGCCCCAAACTTTACGTGGGACAAACAACGCAGAAAGTAAGGACGAGAATCTGCCAACACAGAAGCCGGATCAGATGTAACACTGCAAATGCCCCTCTGGTGGACCACTATAATTCAGCAGGACACACTGAGAACGACATCAAGTGGTCCATCCTCAAAGTCGTGAAACTTCCCCCAAGAGGTGGTAATTTGGCTCAGCTATTGAATAAGGAAGAACTAAGAACAATGATCCAATTCGACACCATTCAGAAAGGTCTGAATCGCCTAGAGGACTGGACTAGCCTTCTTTGAAAGACTATATCAAAATGCTGCTTTTTCTGAAAGTATTGTTTAAACTACAGAGACTAAATTCGTACATGTTACTTTTTGGTCGCTCAAAATGAGAAGTTTTATTGAAATGGTCTGTTGAAATGTCACCACATTACCCTGCACTTGCACTGTAAATAAACACCCTCTCACCACTATATGCATGGATAATTGCACAAATGTCACCCCCTTGAGGCCCCTATACAAGGCGCATTAATTGAACCCCTATGCCCATCTCCCAAGAGGTTGATCCCTCCAGCTGCCCGAATTGGTAGCTTTGACCAACCCAATATGGCGCACTGAGTGTGCCATTCACTCCCCTTCCAAGATGGCGCCCATTGCTGACGTCCCTTGACGGACGCGCTGCACGCTGACGCCCTGCACTCACATTAAAGTGTAATGGCCCCCAGTGAGCAACAGCGCTGTATAGGACATTGACTGCCCGCCCGCTGCCCCACTATGTCGATCGAGACATAGCCTGAACACCACACGCCCTCAGGTAAGAGCGCACTAAACTAGTGACCCCACGAGGTCTCGGTTCCCCCCCCCATTTTTTGAATCTGTGCACCCTTGCCTTCCTCAGATCTCGTTCTGATTTCAATTCCTTGCCCAACAGGGAACGTGCTCAACCTATGAGCTATTGGACACCCCAGACGGAGTTGGGACCACCTGAGTCCTCAAGGTAACTTTGCGCCCCGGCGGTTTAACCCCGCACAGTCCGGCCCTTAGTAGCACCCGATTCTGAATATCCCGCTTTTTTCAGGTCGATGACCCACAACTCCCTCCCTAAACACCACGAACAGGGTCGCTACCCCTGCCGACCCAGGGTAAGTCCATGCTGCCCGTCCCTCTAGTCACCTCACAAAGGACGCCTAATGCATGTACTAGCCACATAGAACGGCTCCAAAGGAAAGCGTTCGCGCAAATATTGTTCTTTATTTACTCATTCAGTATGACACAAGGTGCTGCTCATAAAGTCACCATCACGTCGTTTTAAATCAAACAACCCCTCCACGAGTGCGTCACAGATATAGGCACGAACAAGCCGGTTCCGAGTACAAGAGTTATGTTATCATGTGTGATCTATGAGAATTCAGGTCTAATGAACACTTTTCTCCCCCTTTTTGTAAAAAACTGAAAATGTTTTGAAATTCTAAAACAGTTCTCTCTTTCGCCTTTTTTCCTCCTTATATTTCCCTACAGGCGTTAAAACAATACATACTGACAGGCAAATAATGTAAATTTGTCAGTCCTGATGATGGTCCCAATTAATTGAGCACTAGGGATCGAAACGTCGACTATATAGATTGCCTTCACAACCTAAACCATTGTGTATAATTTGTTGTGTTTTGGCAGTAGGTTGGCATACCTTGAATGTAACACTGATTTGACAAGTGGCCAACATTTGCTCTTTCTTTTGCCTGTTCTCTTTTATTCTAAATTTCTTTAATTCTTCAGTTTCTTGTGTTCCTCTGTTTTGTGGTACAGGATTGTGCCTGGTTATCCTTTTCACAAGAATTACATTGTTGAAAAATAAAACTTACTGTCCGGCTGGACAGTGACAAAATATAGTCTCCAAGTATGGCCTATATTCTATCTTGTGTGTTTTATCTAAAATGCTAAGGACCCTTGTTCTTGAATAATAGTATCTACCCACGGTCCACAGCTAACTGGTTGGGTTACCTTGTTATAAATAAAGCCTCTCTTGTTGTGGCGCTGCGTCACAAAATTGACGCAAGAATGGAGCAAAAGAGCTGCAAGGGGCTTGTAAATCTGCCAATGCAGATGCAGTCCTTCCTTTGTAGCCCTCATTTTGGATGAAATAGTTGGTTCTTGTTCTTTCTAAATGTTTGATTTGGTTGACAAGGATATCGGCAAGCAGCAATCATCAATGTTTTCTGTTAATTCTTTCATGTTGTACGTCAGGTCCGCCCAGGGGCAAGCGGACCGAAAAATCGGATGCAGTGGCTCCAAAGGAGGAGGATGCAGGCCAGGGCGGCGAGTGCTCCTTTGCTGGCCCCAGTAAGTTTTCATTTAAATATAGAGGACCTATTGTTGTCCAAGCGTTCCTAATTTAATTTTTTCGAAATAGTGTTTAGATAGGAGCAAAATCAATAATCCTACTGTTGCAGGGACAATTCTCCACAAACCGAACTATGGACACCAAAGACCAGAGTAATAATATTTCAGAGTGGCGTGTTTGGCACACTGTATAAACCTGGTAGTGTCAGCGGCACGGACTCCTTGCAAAAATTGCAATACTTTTCGCTCAGTCACTCTAGTCTGGAGGACCAAAAACCACAGAGTCTATTCAAGTTTAAAAGCTTTATTAAAAGTTTAAGTAAACACATATATTAAAATAAAGTTAGTTGGAAATGGAAAAGTGCTTGGTGCTGAGTTGATGAGTAATGGAACACATTTCTTGTGGTCGAGCCGAGCTTTCACCTGGTTTGAAGTTGCTGTTGCTCTTGTCCTTAGAAGTCCAGTTTCTGTCTGTACAGAGAAAAATGGTGTGTGTTAAAATTAAGCAAGCATTCAACAATTGTGACAAAAAAATGAAGCAAGACAACAGCCTTCCCTGGAAGGAGGGACATTTTTACTTTAGACTAGAGTAGACAGTCAATTATTTTTTCTGTTGTTTTCACATTTTTTCATTCATAGACCAAATACTACTGAGTGGTGTAATCTAACATTCTTAAATCTACTTTGTAGGTGGAACATCTGGTGGCGGGGCCAGCTCGGATGTGGTGGTGATCATTGACTCTGAGTCCGAGGATCACTCTGGGGAGGAGGCGGCGCTAGAGGAGTCAGACCAAGAAGTACAGACTGTGAGGAAGGAGACAATGGCGGTGGCGAGTACAGGTAAGCTGGATCATGGTACTATCTGACTCTTAGATAGGATATGATGTGTATCCAGTGGTGGCCCAGTGACAAATTACAATATGGTAATTACAGCAGGCTGGGACCGACAGACAGATAGAGGCAGAGACAGAGAGAGAGGAAGACAGAAGGAGAGAGAGAGAGGGAGGGAGCCAGAGGGAGGGTGAGGGAGGAGACAGAGAGAGAGAGACAGCGAGGTAGAGGGAGACACAGGGAGACATAAAGAGGGAGACAGAGAGAGAGAGAGAGAGGGAAACAGACATATCGCCTGGGCTTCTGCCAGATCTCTTTCATATGAAAGAGCATCAAACCAAGGATACAAGTGAGTTGTGGGAAGGGAAATGGTGATTCAAGCGCCCCCCCTTGCCCCTCCCTGCGGACGCCCATGATACTGGCCTGAATATTTTTGTACTGCGCTGGCTAGTTGCTAGTTGTACTTTGACATAACTTCCTGCTCAATTATTTTGTGTTAATCATATTCTTAAAGAGCATTGGTTACATATTATGTCTTTCTTTCTTCATATAGTTGGCAATACTAAAACCTCCAAACCGACGAGGAGTATGCTGGCTGTACTGGCCCGGCAACGGAGGCTGGAAGCAACTGTTGCCGAATATCGGCGGCTGGTGGAACTGGAGGGGGACGACACGCACTCCAGTGCATCAAATCTAACATCTACATCCTCCTCCGTGACCCCATGTTCTGCCGGTAAGCGCAGTGCTCCAGCGAACCGGAGCCGTGCTGGAAGACGCCACCGCCGAGCAGCAAAAGCTGCACCTCACAGTACTGTTAAGACTCGCTTGCGCCGTGCACTCCGCAGAGTGTCCGACCTAGAGGCGGAGGTCCAGAAATGGAACGAGTATCAGAATGTGGTGGAGGGCCTCCGCCTAGATCACGCCACCCTCCAGGAGAAGTATGATGCCCTGGCCCTAAGGCATGATGCCCTGGAGGCCAAACTTAACAGCTTGCATCCCTAGAGTGTCCCTTGCCCCTTTTTAGAGACTTTTGGGGGGTGGGAATTGGGAGTTGGGTTTTTTGGGGACTTTTGAAGGACTATTTATTTTTTGGGGTTAGGGAGGGTCTTGCGGGAGATTATTTTGTTAGGGATATAAATATACTTTTTCAAACTTTATCTGAGCATACCTGTTTTTTTACTACTTTTGAGCTTGGTGGGTGGTGGTTTTGCAGTAAGTTCATTTAACTGAACA
Organism: Lissotriton helveticus; assembly: GCF_964261635.1. NCBI lineage: Eukaryota > Metazoa > Chordata > Amphibia > Caudata > Salamandridae > Lissotriton > Lissotriton helveticus. The sequence continues at coordinate 1,378,177,241 of NC_136068.1, forward strand.
CTGTCATCGTGTTGGTTCACGTGCAATAGGCCAAATGTTTTCCAAAGTAAATGCCTGTCACAGAGTTTGTTAATTCAAGAGCCCTAGGACTTTACTACTAGTACCACTGTCACTCTCTCGCCTCTCCGAACACTCCATTATACTACCTCCCATCCAAACGCTTATCTTACCTGTAACTTGTGTTTGAGGGCTGGCTCCACCTGGAATTCACAGAGTCCTAAAGCGTTCTGCAGCAGGGCCACAACTGGCCAATTTCATCCCTTAATAGACCTTGCCAGCAATGGCCCAGCCAAGACCCGTAAACCCAAGCGCAAACAAGTTTGACAGTTGACACCCCCAAACAGCCAAAAATGCAAATCGGGGAAAAAAAGTCACACTTAGCAAAATGTATTTAAATGAGGACTCACTACTTCCAGTCCCTCTTTAGGGGACTCAACGTAAGTTTCTTCATTGTGCAGAATCCAGGCATCAGCATTACGGGAAATGGATAGGATGAGTGGAGGAGGAGGATAGACGACCAGGACTAAGTTCTTGTCAACTAACTGTTGTGAACATGAGGAATGCTGCGGCATCAAAATCAAGACAGTTCTGCTGATGGGCTTGTTGTTGCTTGTGATGGGGTGATTACAGTTTTGTTGTGAATGTGATGAAGCACTTGCTAAACAAAGAAAGACAGACACACAGGAATAAAAGTGAATAAGGAGGACTAAATTTACAGTTAATGAGTCATTGACTCATTTTCAGAACTCGCTGTCAGGGAAGCAGAACTCGTCCTCATACTCTGCTAATTCATCAGTCGGTTCTACTTCTGGTAACTGAGGAGAACTTTCCTCAGGTAGGTCGGTGTCCTCTTCTTCCTGCGTGCATTCTCGTACTTTGTAATCTGGTGGTATGAAGTGCTGGTTCATCTTTATCACGGTGAGCCGCTCCACATTTGCGGGCAAGAGGCGGGACCTTTTGCAAGTCACAATGCCACCAGCAGAACTAAAAACACGTTCTGAAGACACGCTTGCGAGTGGGCAAGACAAGTAATTGATAGCCAGGTTGGTGAGCTCTCGCCATATTTTTCTTTTCCCATGCCAATACGCCAATGGGTCCTCAGTAATATTGACCGCTGTGGAGTCATCCAGATAGGCCTGCACCATTGAAAGAATGTCCTCCCGCATTCCTGTACTTTGCACTTCTGTGTCCTTTCTGGGACAAGGAAACCCTAGCTCACTTAGCCAATCCGCTTCAGACATATCGCCTGGGCCTGGTGCAGATGATACGGTTGCTGGTGTGGTTAACGGCTTAGTGGAAAAGTCACTCACTTCTGCCAGAGGCACAGATGCAGAAGTGCTTTTTTGGGACGCCTGATGGTCTGCTGATTCACTAGTAGTACTGTCTTCTCGTACAGTTTCCTTCCGCTCTCTTTCAAAACGAATGGCTGACTGAGCTAGCCAACCTTTGTACTCTGTAACATCTGATGTTTCAAAAGGAATTATTACTTTGCCAAACAATGGCTTTTTGTAACGTAGATCCAGAATAGTAGCACAAATGTAGTGCTGTTGTTTCTTGATATTTACAAGCCGTTTATTGCTAACTAGGCGTTGTAATAATCTCTGCGCCAACTCATATGCTTCATTCTTTCCAGCATCTTTTAATTGTGAAGACACCACCTTGACTTGGTGCTCGAGCTTCAGCAACAATGGGATAGCTTTGCTCAAAGAACAGTCCTCCCTGCTGACGTCACGCGTGAAGACCTCAAAAGGACGAAGCATGTCTGTCAGGCTTTTAACTAGCTGCCATTGCTCCACCGCTAGCATCATTTCTGTCGTATCACCACCCAGGTTGTAGAAATACTCATTGACTACTGGAAACAGCTCATGCAGACGCTCAAGCATGTAGAAGGTTGAGTTCCAACGTGATGCCACCTCCTGGATAAGTGCTTTCACTGGCATACTATGTTCATTTTGCTTGCGCCTCAGCTCCTTCCGGGCCTTAAACGAATGGTTAAAATGTGTGCATATTCTTCTGCAGATGGTCAGTATTTTGTCGACTGCAAGTTCTTTTTTCAATAACTTTTGCACGACAATGTTCATACAGTGCGCCAAACACGGCACTCTGAAATAGAAACCGTCCTCCATGGCCCTAACTACATTGCTGCCATTATCAGTAGAAACATAACCAACCTTGCATTTTCTTGGGGGCAGCCATTGCGAGACCTTTTTGTTAAAGTCATCCAAAATGTTGGCTGCAGTATGACTTTTCTCCATGCCAAACATGGCTAATGTTGCATGTTTACGAGCACCCTTAAAAATCTCGACCAAGTCACCACCTGCATTTATCTGTTGTGCAACCCCTGAAAAGGAGACCCAGTGTGCAGTGATGCACATGTAATCAAGGGCTTGGCAACTGGTCCACATGTCTGTTGTCAGGTGTATAGTGTGAACTGCACTCTTCTGCAAAGCTGCCCCAACCAACTCAAGCACCTCTTTATATAGTGCTGGAACAGCAACCCTGGCAAAATAGAACCGGCTAGGAACCTTCCATTTAGGGGCCAGTGTTGCCACGAGTTCAAGGAAACCCACACCTTCGACAAACGAAAAAGGGAGAAGGTCCACCGCTAGCATTTTAGCCAGCTTAGTGTTATACAGGCGTACAATTGGGTGGTTGCGTTGAAATTGCACATCTGAGGAGAACATGGCTGAAATGGTGTGCTGGACAAATTTACGGGATGATGCTGATGCCTTCTTCGACCCACTTCTGATCAGTGTTGACATTTTCCGCATTGGTGTGTCTCCCAGACTCTCAGTGTGCCTCCTATGTGTTCCGGAGGGTGTGGTGCTGCCAGGGGTACTGGGTGCAACCGGACACATGTCTGACGCTTCTTCTACCTCCCCGTCATCTTCAGATGAAACACCTAGTATGGGTATATTTTGGCCACTTGCCCTTTGGGATTGCTTTCCCTTGATGTTTGCTAGGTGCGCAAACCATTCGACAGCGTGCCTTCTTTCAAGATGACCTATCTGGCCTCCGGTTCCATAGTTGGTATCAGTCTTACCACGGCTAACGCTAGTCTTACAAATGCAACAAACGACTATGTTATCATACTTTGCATGGACACTAAAAAAGTTCCAAACTGGGGACTTGAAACCTCTGGTTTTGGCGCACGAGATGATACTGCCAATGCCAGATGAAGCAGTGGTGGATGAGCCTTGCAGACATCTACTGGGTTGTGCAATTATTTCAGCAACCCTACTTGAGGGAGTCGAGCTGGATGGAGTCCCCCTCTGGGGAGAAAATATGGGAGCTGTAGGTTTTGTTGAACTTGTTGTACTACTTGACTGCATTGGTGGTGCTACCAGTGGCACGTCGCCAGGGTCACGCTCAGCCTGACGTCGGGATAGGGTATAAATGTCTGTCTGCTGCATGGCCGGTGTGGCTGGAATGACGTGTGTGATGACTAGGTCATTGCTGTCATCCTGTTCATCAACATCAGAATGAACCACTTCATCAAGTCCGACGTTCGGATCCATAAGTATGAGCTTTCCGGGGCCCTTCCTTTTAACATTTGATACCTTTCACAGCTCATGGTGTGCCTCCCTCTCAGACGTCGCAGATGGTTGCCAATCTAGATCCAGATCATCATCTGATGGAGCGGGGCTTGAAGAGGAACTTCTACACACACTCCTTGATCTTTTCTTTGGTGGGGAGCTGGGAGAAAATGAATCATCAGGAGGAGTGCCTTCGTCTTCCTGACATGATACCCCGGCTCCAAAGTCAATTTCCTCCTGTGCCCCTACTTCTGGAAGAACAACCATTGTGGGCACTTGCACCGCTCCATGCGCCGCTACATGGGCCTCTTCATTGATCGCTACTTGCAACTCTCCATGGACCTCTCCTTCTCGGCCTTCTCCTTCTCGGCCTTCTCCTTCTCGGCCTTCTCCTTCTCGGCCTTCTCCTTCTCGGCCAGCTCCTTCTCGGACAGCTCCTTCTTGGACAGCTCCTTCTCGGACAGCTCCTTCTCGGACAGCTCCTTCTCGGACAGCTCCTTCTCGGACAGCTCCTTGCGCATGTACTTGTGCTTGTACTAGTAGCCCATACAGTTGTTGTTGCAGCTTTGGTTGTTGAATAGTACTTGTGAGATGAGTTACAACCTGTGTTGATGGTGTGCTGCTACTTTCTTGCGATGAGCCAACATCACTGGTCGTTGGTGATTTAACCATTAAACCGGCTACCTGTGCAGCACTCATGGTGGGCCTTTGTTTTCCCCACAAAAATTTAGTGGTTGTGCCACCAGTCTCCTTGGTAAGTGGTGCCACTTGCTTCTTCTTCTCCTTAGTAGAGACATCTTTCTTGCTAGAGGACCTACGGGCACCTCTTTTTGGAGCCATCTTCTTCAGATGTCGGAACAACAGGCCGCAGCAGGACTTCTTCCTGGCACTGATGCTCAACGATGATGCGGATTTATTGACTTTATGCACCTACAAGCAAACGAAGACAGAGGAACATCAGTAAATATATGTTGCATATGTAGCACTTCAATAATTAGTTTGCAAGTAGGCATTTATGAATACACTCGTGCACACCACACAATATGGAAATTTCAAAATTAAGAATTGCTAAATTTTTGGGAAACAGGAATTTAACATTGATCCAAGAGAGCACACACAGAGAGGGTTATAGTTTCATGTACCACTGACTCCCCCTGGGCACAATGGGTGAAAGCAAGGCAAAATGGGTGCAGGCCTATGGCACAAAGCTCACTGCCTGCCTTCAAAATGGCCGCTTGACCCCCATCCACATGGCCAGGACCATGCCTCAAAATGGCCACCACCAACATAGCCAGCCCCCAACCCCTACTCCAAAAAGTCAAAAAACACAACACAAATCAAATCACCACAATCCAATGCCATCCATCAAGTTTCAGAAGGCTTATGCTGCCTGCTGGTGGTTTTCTGGTGCAAAATTGCAATTTTTACAATTTCGCGAGTGCAAGATTGTTGCTTCACGGCGCGAACGTGCCGAAAAACCAGCAAAATCCGCGAACAGACCGATTCTGGGCCCCCTGGCCATAATGGATGAAATCAGAGCACACTGGGTGCAGGCCTATGGCACAAAGCACACAAACTGGCTTAAAAATGGCCCATAAACCCCCACCCAAACGGGACCAGGCAATAAAATGGCCCCCACCCACATAACAAGCCCCCAACACCACCCCAAAAAGTCGTAAAACACACAAAAATCACCACAATCCAATGCCATCCATGCCCTGGCCAGAATCATGTTAAAAATAAAATTCAACAAAACAGTTATACATGCATGCAGCCATGCACCCATAACTAAGCCTGGTGGTTTTCAATTCATGTGCAGAATTGTAATTTTTACAATTTCGCGAGTGCGAGATTGTTGCTGCGCGGGACGCGAGCAGTGCGAACACAAGCAAAAAAATCCTCAGCTAGCGAACTTGCAGATTTTCCCCCCAAAAAAGTCGAAAAACAAGCAACACACACAAAAATCACCACAAAAAAACAACATCAACTTACTTCCTTGTGAAATAAAATTTCGAATCCAAAAGTAATCCAAAAGGCCTCAAATCCAAATATCCAGCAGCATCCACAAAAAGTAATCCTTCCCAGTCAAGATCGAAATCAAAGTGGCCAGGAAATGGACTAAGCAATGGGAGGAGCTTGCTGGACAGGAACAGGAAGTTGGAGACTGGGGCACTTCCTTCACACCACCCCTATGGGAGGAGCTTGCTGGACAGGAACAGGAAGTTGGAGACTGGGCCACTTCCTTCACCCCTCCCCAATTGTAATTTTTGTACTTTCGCGAGTGCGAGATTGTTGCTGCCCGCGCCGCGGCCCGCGAGCAGTGCGAACACAAGCAAAATATCCGCTTCGCACGGATTTGCGTATTTTCGCCACATCCGCGAGAGTTCGCGGATTGCGGATTTACCGAAAATACAAAAAATCCGCGAGCGTAACGGATTTTACGCCCATGCTTAACATTTACTCCCCAAGCCAACTCTATTTGCTTGAATGGGTAGAGGTGCTCACCCATGAAAGGAACACACCCCAGTGGTTAGCAGCCACATAGTGATGCAAACCACATCTTTCCCTCATGAATCCATCGAATTAGCATACATTAAAGAAGTAATTGAGTGATTGCACAGCAGTACATGTGTAAACTCGCATAGCTCACCACAACCTACTTGCCAAGCAAAGGAAACACTGCACAACAACAGTTCCTAGTGGGGCCCGATTTACAATTGAGGTATGTGCCCAAGGTCACAGGAGGCATCAGATAAGAGAAGAGGAGACTATAGTGACTCAGTACAACCCTTTCATATGCTTTTAAGGAGTGATGTGCGTAAAACACTACCGGAGCGATTCACATGCACACAATCTCAGCAACCCCACATTTTGAATTCACACTTGCCGCTGCACTCACTGAGCCCTGGCATGTTCCGTAGTGTATGAGTAGTATATAACAAGCATTGACAATTTTTCTTACAATCAATAATATAGTAATTTTGTGATAACACTTGCACAGCTGGCTGACGTAAAAACACAAAGGTGTTTCCTAAATGATGTGCAAGCAAATTAGTCCAGAGAACTGGCATTTTTTTGCAATATGAAACTATTCACAGGCAATTAGGTGGGCTGGCATTCTGGGTTTAAATTTAAACTCAACATCCAATTATGCTGAATAAAGCATTTTCGATCAAAACACAATTGTGGCTGTTAAAAGAGAAAATTTAACTTTCCTAAGTGCTGAGAATAAAATAACCATCTGAACCAAGGAAGGGCCCAGTCTTGCGATATTTTCCAGGAAAGATTTTCGGGTCTAACCAGAGCAAAGAAAATGCTCCATAATGTAGTGGTTGTGATCCTCCGTGTTTGTTGTATAAATCATACCATTCAATAAGCGAACATTTACAATGTTCTGAACGGAGAATTGTGCCTTACCTGGGTTTGGTACACTTGTGCATAGAGGCAGTCTAGGGATTTAGGGCCCGATTCACAGAACTAACTTAAGACAAAATCATAAACTTACTACCATTTTGGTTTTCACAGAAGGCACTTACTTGTTTTGGTATCCACTGAAGGAACTTACTCATTTCGGTATTCAAAGAAGTTAGGAGTCCTAACTTTAGGACTCCTGAATGCCTTCTGTGAATACCGAAAGTCTTAAAGTTTGGATTTTTCTCAGTTTAGAAGTAGTAAAGTTAGGACTCCTTACTTTAGGACTCCTAAACTGAGAAATATCCTAACTTTAAGACTTTCGGTATTTACACGAGGCATTTAGAAGTCCTAAAGTTAGGAGTCCTAACTTTACTGCTCCTAAAATGAGAAAAATCCTAACTTTAAGACTTTCGGTTTTCACAAAAGGCATTTAGGAGTCCTAAAGTTAGGACTCCTACCTTCTGTGAATACCAAAATGGTAGTAAGTTTAGGATTTTGTCTTAAGTTAGTTCTGTGAATCGGGCCCAATGTTTATATAATATAGTCAACGGTCAAAAACTCCATATTGTTTGGTAAATGTTGTCATCAGAAACCCTGGGAAGGCATTATTGGACCAGAGTTCATGTGTAAATATACACATTGTTTATATTACATATGCCACCTTTTTATATGCATTTGGGATTCCAGTTTGTTTTAAATCCAGAATTGATAGGAAAGTTAATATGCTATTATAGTGATTAGTAAATGGCATCAAAATCCCAAAATAACATTATTGGGACATAATACATGTTCACATTTGTGTGGGAAGCGATTCGGGGTGGGGTGTAGAAAGGACAAAGAGGGATGGGAGCCCACTGCATCACCTCCCAGCACAGTTCGCCCCTTAGCATTATGGTAAATGCAGTTCATGGTACATGTTTACTTGAATATTTACTGGTGTGTTGCACCAAAGTTGGTGCAGGTTAGTGCTGTAAATCTCTAGACACGTGTTTCTGGATATCATCCATCATCAGTAGAGATAAAAACAAATTTAATCTGGGGTTCCTGAGCAAGCTGCCAGAATCCGTTCCAGTCTCAGTACCTCTCACAGGAGCACAGGTGCATCTCCCCAAGCTTGTCAGAGTAACCATAGGACATTTTGCCTTGGGTCACCATAATTTTGGACTCAAACCAGAGCACCAAGTTACATCTGCACTTGACCCTCAGAGAGAGCTGCAGACAGAACGTTTGACGGCCTACTTAGAGATGTGGCATGGACTAAAGACCCAGAATTTTCTTAGTGCAGCGAATTAACAATCCAGACAAAGTTGTGTATGTTTAAAAAAATACTTTATTCTACACACTTACATTTTTATGCATATAAATATCAATACAAGTGGGAAATACCAACAATGTACCAAATGTGAAAGCCTTTTCAAGGAACAATTCACACCTTCTGGCTTCTTCTGAGGGGTCCTTCACCATAAACACGTGTCTGCCTGTAGGCTATGACCAAGGGCTTTGATTCTCAAAGTAAAACACCTATCTCGAGAGTTCCATGGAAAGTTTTCCCTATAGAAGCCAGCCAGAACCACTTTTTGTCTGCACTCCCTATGGTATCACTGCAATGTATTCTGAGTCTGAGGCTTGTGAGCAGCTCATCCGTTGTCAACCTCTGTTTCTGATTTCATCAGCCTAATCCCTGCCTGGAGAAGAGTGCATGTGCGCACGACATTGGCTGCAGGCAGGAGAGCTGGCAGTTTCAGCTGGAGGCCAGGTGGAATCCTGGGGATGTTGAGCGGGGGACTGGTTGTGTGCATCCATCACAACTTACACTGAATGTTTCTAAGCTTTGCACCACTCTCACATGGTTCGGTCCAACTTCCTCCAAGCTGGCTCCATTACATATAAACTGGAGAGCCCGCCTGGCATACAATGACGTTCCTCCAGAGGAGGAGTTACGACCACAGGGTGGAAGGCCTACACATATTCCTGGTGACAGCGCACCTGGGTTTTACAGTGGAGAAGGCCAAAAACGAAGGTAGCTCAAAATATATGATGCTGATGAATTCCATGGGAGTAATAAGTAGCCTATCACTTCTTAGGCTTCTAACTTTTAACCTTGTGATTTGACTTAGTTTTTCTGAAGCCTTGCACTGTGCAATGGTCAACCAAGCAGCAGGCTCACGAAATACTGCTGCTGGACAGCTTTGTGTGTGTTTTTATAGGTTTTGGAGCACTGGAAAAGCCAGAAGCTTTTGCATGTATAAAATCTATTGTTTTTAGAGCATGCGCTGCTCGTCTAGGTAGCGCATGTGCTTTCTCAAAGAGACGTATTATGTTCTATCTGAGGGCTTACAGGCTGCCCATCTCTTACCATTGATAACCTTCAGCGTCACTTTAATTTTCAATGATGCCATTCGTCATGGCATGAGGGCATCATACCCTCTTTTTGAGTTTGGCCCTCCCATTGTTCATGGGCAAAGTACATGTCTCCTTACACTGCTCTCGGTTAACACAGCTATTTTTCTTTGTTTTCAAGCATTTCACAGGAGTGCTTGTGTTTTCAAGCTATCTCCCTTGTACACAACCACACATACCACTAAAATGCATGCGTGTGTACATAAAGGAATGCATTTCTTAAAATGTTGTTAAAACACCACCATCACTTGTTTTTTTTATTTTTTTGCATGATCCGATGGTATTAGAGCGCTTGCTCCGTCATTCCATAGTACGAATACAAGTCAATTGTATTGGAGCATTTATGTGCTCAGTCGGTACAGTCCACAATAATATATTCATTTTTGTTGCAGATCCTGCTTCAATGAAGGTATTCTCTCCCCTCATTGTTGCTTCCTCGCTCCGTGTCCCACCATTGATTGCCTATCTCCCCAGCCCCTCCTGCTTTCCTGCTTGACCTGTCCCCCCCCACAACCTCCCTCGTCGATGAAGCTTCTTTTCACATTATGGTAATGGAGTGCTTGCCATAGTGTTAACACCAGCCAATGGTATTGGAACGCATTAAGTGTTCACCAGTTACATTACACAATGGCACATTCATTGTCATATGCAGGGGGAAGCAGAAGTGATTTGTTCAGAATCACAAACTGTTCAGCCAATCCCGAGATTCGAAACTGGTTCCCCGGTTCTCTCGTCAGTAGCTCTGGTCTTTACGCCACATCCTCTGGTGTTTTTTTAAGGATAAAGAGGCTGAGTCACCAAGCCCTAAAATGGCAGCCAATCAAATCCTATTTTTTGATCTGCTGGTCCCATTATACTCCCTCATGCTTGTGATGCGCTACTGATTTAAACTCCCATGCAGCAGCTTACTGTAGCCCAAAGAGTGCATGTTTCTTACTACCACATTAGGGGCCAGGAGACCCAATTTCCTTCCTTGCTCTGTGGTGCAAGGCATTCTTGCCTTACTGCTTGCCACATGGGAAAATTATGGAGCCAAAAGTAAAGCTGGTGAAACTAAGAAGAGGCATTCAAAGTTGTAAAGGCAAGGACCACGCCTCGTGCAGTACATGTACACCTGTTGAATGAGGCATGAAGTAGAGGAGCACCCTCATTTTACTGCGCTCTGCACCTCAACCTGTACTCTGTCTCATTACTCTGGAGAGTCAAGTGCTAACACAAGGTGATGGAGCAAGGTTTCATACATAACGAAACTTGCTTGGATTCAGCCCTCTCGAAGCAACATATAACTTATTAACCAACATGTTTTGTGACTACTAATAATTGCACCACACGACATTTCAGTATCTAGCGGAAGCTTTCCCATGTGCTTTACGAACAAGTAACCCGAGTGTCTTAATATGGCCGCCGAAAACGCGGGAACTCTTCTGCGCATGCGTCTACTGCATCTACGTAGTATGACGTACTTTGCTTTTGGTAGGAATTCTTTGCAGCTGCGCTTTAGTGCCAGAAACGGCCGTTTTGAAACTCACATACTAATGCATAAGCTTTTGCTTAAACTACACCTGTGTGTTTTGCTTAATTACTAATGCATTAGATAAAACAAAATACATGGGAATAGAGTAGAAATAAGTGGTATACTGTGCATTCATTTATTTTTGTATTCTAACGTGTCTATCTTTGCCTTTATTGATAGCTCGTATTTGGGCCTGAAGGGTGCTTAAATTCTCCATCTTGGCTATGCGGTGCATGCGCATTGAAACTCTGAAAACCTTGAAATCCTGGCATTGAAACTCTACCAAGTCCCATCTTACCAGTGATGCACCTGGGAACCTCACCTCCCGACCCGGAGAAAGGAATAAAATAAAATAAAATGTTTTACATTGTATATAAAATTAAATGAAATAATGCTGGGTGGACTAAAATCATGGGAAAATAAATTATAGGAGGGAACCTGGTTCAATTAACTAAAGGAAGATGACTTCATACTGGTATGGTGTGATGACCTCTCCCCATCCCACTATCCAATCAAATAAAGGGAATACATGAATATTGAAACATTGGTAGGCTCAGTCAGTTAGATTGTCCGACTGGCCACAGACTTGTCACTGACCCAACGTATGCTGATGGAGAATCGAGAGCAGAGGGCTGGTCGAGCACTCTGACAGAAGAATTGGGAATTTGCTGAGGGAGAAGAATCGATCTACCCAGTCGGGGTCCGAGAGTAGACTTAGAGTGGTGTGTAACGCTAATGTTGCACTTAGCGGAGGTTACATATCCTGTCCTGCATCTGTCCTGACCTGTTGGCTCCCGTCTAGTTGGGAACTCTTTTTCTTCCCAGCCCTTGTCCGGGGTTGGTCCTCGCACCATTCTAGGTAAATCAATCAATCAATCAATCACTCTACTTGTAAAGCGCGCTACTTACCCGTGAGGGTCCCAAGGCGCTGAGGGGAGGGGGGATGCTGCTACTGCTCAAAGAGCCAGGTCTTGAGGAGCCTTCTGAAGGCGAGAAGGTCTTGGGTCTGCTGTATGTGGGTAAGGAGGGTGTTCCAGGTCTTGGCGGCGAGGTAGGAGAAGGATCTGCCGCCGGAGGTCATTCCTTGGATGCGGGGGACAGCTGCGAGGTAGAGGCTGGCGGAGCGGACTGGCGGGTGGGGGTGTGGAAGCTGAGTCTGCTGTACAGGTAGGCTGGTCCGGCATTGTGGAGTGCTTTGTGTGCGTGGGTGAGGAGCTTGAAGGTGATCCTCTTGTTGACGGGGAGCCAGTGTAGGTCTCTCAGGTGGGGAGTCATGTGGCTGCGGCGGGGGACGTTGACGATCAGTTGGACGGAGGCGTTTTGGATGCGTTGTAGTCGTCGTAGGTGTTTGGCTGGGATTCCTGCATAGAGTGCGTTGCCATAGTCCAGTCTGCTGCTGACGAGGGCCTGTGTCACCGTTCTTCTTGTTTCGATGGGGATCCACTTGTAGACCCTGCAGAGCATGTGGAGGGTGTTGTAGCAGGAGGAGGAGACCGCGTTGACCTGCTTCAACATGGAGAGGGAGGAGTTGAGGATGAATCCTAGGTTGCGAGCATGGTCGGTGGGTGTTGGTGCTGCTCCCAGTGTGGTCGTCCACCAGGAGTTGTCCCAGGCTGAGGGGGTGGGTCCGAGGATGAAGACCTCCATCTTGTCCGAGTTCAGCTTCAGGCGACTGCTCCTCATCCAGTCGGCGACGGCCTTCATTCCCTCGTGGAGTTTGGTTTTGGCAGAGTGCAGGTCCTTGGTGAGGGAGAGGATGAGCTGGGTGTCGTCGGCGTAGGAGATGATGTTGAGGTCGTGATGGCGGGCCACTTGTGGGAGGGGGGCCATGTAGACATTGAACAGCATCGGGCTGAGCCCTGGGGGACGCCGCAGATGATGTCGGTGGGTTCGGATCGGAAGGGTGGGAGGTGGACGCTCTGGGTTCTGCCGGAGAGGAAGGACGTAGTCCAGTCAAGAGCCTTCTCTTGGATTCCGGCTTCTAGGAGGCGTGTCTTTAGAGTGCGATGGCAGACCGTGTCGAAGGCAGCTGACAGGTCTAGGAGGATCAGGGCTGATGTTTCGCCGTTGTCTAGTTTACGCCTAATGTCGTCTGTGGCGGCGATGAGGGCTTTCTCGGTGCTGTGGTTTCGTCTGAATCCGGACTTGGAGGGGTCCAAGATGTTGTTGTCTTCCAGGTGGTGGGCCAGTTGCATGTTGACGATTTTCTCGATGACCTTTGCCGGTAACAGGAGCAGGGAGATTGGCCGGAAGTTCTTGAGGTTCTTGGGGTCCGCTTTTGGCTTCTTGAGGAGGGCGTTGATTACGGCGTGCTTCCAGCTTTCCGGGAATGTCGCTGTTTCGAAGGAGGTGTTGATGACTTTCCGTAGTTGGGGTGCGATGGCTGCGTCTGCTTTGTTGAATATGTGGTGTGGGCATGGGTCAAATGGAGATCCAGAGTGGATGGAGTTCATGACCTTGCGTGTCTCGTTGACGTTGGACTAGGAGGTCAGGCGGTTGGCACTGGTGGTGTTCACAGGGGGAGTGGAGTCTGGCGTAGTCGGGTGGTCATGGTGTTGAAGCTGTCGTGTATGTCAGCGAGCTTGCGGTGAACAGCGTCGGGCTGAGCCCTGGGGGACGCCGCAGATGATGTCGGTGGGTTCGGATTGGAAGGGTGGGAGGCGGACGCTCTGGGTTCTTCCGGAGAGGAAGGACGTGGTCCAGTCAAGAGCCTTCTCTTGGATTCCGGCTTCTAAGAGGCGTGTCTTTAGAGTGCGATGGCAGACCGTGTCGAAGGCAGCTGATAGGTCTAGGAGGATCAGGGCTGATGTTTCGCCGTTGTCTAGTTGACGCCTGATGTCGTCTGTGGCGGCGATGAGGGCTTTCTCTGTGCTGTGGTTTCATCTGAATCCGGACTGGGAGGGGTCCAAGATGTTGTTGTCTTCCAGGTGGTGGGCCAGTTGTATGTTGACGATTTTCTCGATGACCTTTGCCGGTAACGGGAGCTGGGAGATGGGCCGCAAGTTCTTGAGGTTCTTGGGGTCCGCTTTCGGCTTCTTGAGGAGGGCGTTGATTTCGGCGTGCTTCCAGCTTTCCGGGAATGTCGCTGTTTCGAAGGAGGTGTTGATGACTTTCCGTAGTTGGGGTGCGATGGCTGCGTCTGCTTTGTTGAATATGTGGTGTGGGTATGGGTCAAATGGAGATCCAGAGTGGATGGAGTTCATGACCTTGCATGTCTCGTTGACGTTGGACTAGGAGGTCAGGCGGTTGGCACTGGTGGTGTTCAAAGGGGGTGTGGAGTCTGGCGTAGTCGGTTGGTCATGGTGTTGAGCTGTCGTGTATGTCAGCGATCTTGCGGTGGAAGAAGATGGCTAGTGAGTCGCACAGTTCTTGTGAAGGTGGAATGCTGTTGGCGTTGGCGCTGGGGTTGAAGAGTTCCTTTACGATGCTGAAGAGCTCTTTGCTGTTGTGTGCATTGCTATCCAAGCGGTCTTTGAAGGAGGATCTCTTGGCTAGTCTGATGAGGTGGTGGTGTCTGCGGGTGGCTTCCTTGTGGGCTGCGTGGTTGTCCGGTGTGCATTCGTGGAGCCATGTCTTCTCCAGTTTCCGGCATGCGCGTTTGGAGGCCTGGAGCTCATTGGTGAACCAGGTGGCTCTCTTGTTGGCGTGGCTGTTGGAGGGTTTCTTGAGCGGGGCGAGGGTGTTGGCGCAGTCGTCGATCCACTGTCTGAGGTTGCGGGCTGCGGCATCTGAGTTGGTGGGGTCGGTGGGTGGGTTCTTGGCGAGGGAGGTGATCAGCTGGTTTTCGGTGAATTTGCTCCAGCAGCGGCGAGGCAGCTGCTGAGTGCGGTGGTGCGTGGTTGGTTTCTTGAAGGTAAAATGAATGCAGCGGTGGTCGGTCCAGTGGAGTTCGGTGGTGGGGTCGAAGGCAACGTGGGATCCTGTGGAGAAGATGGGGTCAAGCGTGTGGCCGGCAGCGTGGGTGGGTGCGGGGACGAGTTGTCTGAGGCCGAGGTTGGCGAGGTTGTCGGTCAGGGTGGCGGAGTTGGCGTTGTTGTTGTTCTCGAGGTGGAAGTTCAGGTCCCCGAGGAGGATGTAGTCCGTGGAGGCGAGTGTGTGGGTGCTGGCGAGGTCGGCGATGAAGTCGCTGAACTGAGCCCGGGGTCCGGGTGGTCTGTAGATGAGTGTTCCTCTGAGGGTGGTGTTGGGGTCGGTGTGGATCCGGAAGTGCAGGTATTCGGCGGCGTTGAGGGTGTCGTCAGAGTGGGTGGTGACCTTGAGGGTAGACTTGTGGACGATGGCTAGTCCTCCTCCGATTCCATTGGGGTGATCTTGTAGCCATCCGGGATGGTTATGGTGATGTTGAGCGCCGAGGAGTCATTCCACCAGGTCTCGGTCAGGAAGGCCACATCTGGGGCGGAGGTGTCGAGCAGATCCCAGAGCTCGACGGCGTGTTTGCGTGCGAAGCCGGTGTTGAGGAGTATGCAGCGGAAGTGGTTGGGTCCAGTCTTTGGAGGCTTGGTGGTTCTGTCGCAGGTGAAGCTGCAGGTGTGGCAGGAGAAGGGTCTGTGGGTCAGTTTCGGGGCGGCCTGGAAGCAGGTGTGGTTTCGGCCGGTGTTGAGTGCGTAGAGGGTGCTGGCGTCATAGTGGATTCTGGTGTCGTGGCGTTCACGGGGTCCCGGGGTTCTGGCGCTGGGCGCGGTCCAGGCGCGGATGGGCACAGATGGGCTTGCCTTAGGCGCGCCTTTGGTGCACCAGCGGTGCGCCCGCTGTGCGTGTCCGCTGCTCGGCCGCTTCTCGGCCTGCATAAGAGGTGGCTTGGGAGGGAGGAGCAGCTGGGAGGCGGGAGCGGGGAGACGAATGGGTGTGTAGGGGGTGGGGCTGCAGGGAGGCAGAGGCGGGAAGGTCCGGATCGGGAGCGGTGGGGGGTGGGGGGCGGGGGGAACTGGCGCACGGGCAGGGGGAAGGAGAGAAAAATTAGCACAGGAAACACAGAGGCAGCAAGGGCAATCAGATGACAAGCAGCGGCATGGGAGCGACCTGTGTGGTATGTCCTTGTACTGTTTTCCTTTTTCAACCTTCCCAGGTACCAGTGTCTATAATTTTAACTATGTCTCCAAAGATTCTTGCTTTGATCATTATTCTTATTCTTGAGAAACTGTTGAATAGTTTGTACTGGTATTTGACTCACAAAATATTGCATAGATAAAGGTTTTAAAACTTTCCCGAGTCTGTGGTCATTTCCATGAAATACATAAATTGTTTTAGTTATACCTATTATTCTAACTTCCTGGTCCAAAATTCCCTCATTAATTGTGGTGACAAGGAATTGTTAAGATATGGTTCACAGGTATATGTGGTTATAAGGTAAATAATTCCTAATTGGCAGCAGCAAGAAAATAGATTACGGGCTTATTGTGTGTATGTTTATGGGCCCAGGTAAGTATGTGTCTGATGTGAGTAAACAAAGTGCTCTTCACCTCTACCTGTACTCTGTCTCATTACTCTGGAGAGTCAAGTGCTAACGCAAGGTCCATGGCCGATTGTTTGCCATCTAATACTAATGTGGCCCCAGGACACGGGTGCTATTCAGTTCCTTTCTGCCACGTGAGCTGTTGAAGAGGATCTCAGATCTCACCTCTACTTATAAACACCAACCTGTACGTCCTCCACCTCAATGGCCACAGCGAGTCATTGATATACCTCTTGTACTTCCCTGCACTTGTGCACTTTGCATTCATTCCCTTTGATGTGCGTCCCTTCTGTCCCCTTGCTCATGTACCCTTGTGCCACTTGACCCATATGCCCTCCGTGCCTTCTTGCTCTGTTAGGGTACTCGCCCAAATCTATATTGCGAAAAAATGTCAAAGCATAACTTTTCATTACAGGTGTCTTGCTCTTTTGAAAATGAGGTAAAAGTTGTACATAAGCACTTTGCGTAGACACAAGTCTACCAATGAAATATTTACAACATTTTAGGTGATTACGACTAAAAATTGGTTTTGGTTGTTACTGCTTATTAATGTAAGACTAAATGGAAGTTGCTTAATGCAAATTATTACAAAACATGTTTTAAAATGTTTTTACTTCTCTGCTTCAGGCCCGCCTACTTTTCAGCCTAACGTGCCTAATCGGAGTTGCTGTGATTTTCACGCTGGCAGCCCATCTGCTGGGTCGGTGCTACACCAAGGCCACTGTATGCAGCTGCCATACTTCACAAGTGGCCGGAACGTGTGGGAGACTGCAACAAATCGTATTAAAAATGGCCTTTTGCACGGGGAAAGGGATTGCCGAGACTGTAAAATATTTTGCCACGAGTTCTCTCAGGTGGAAGAGAAGCATACACTGCTGGAGCGAAAAAAAGAGAAATGACCCTCAGCTCAGTTGGTCACAGCCCACAAGGGAGGGCTGCAGCTCGATTGTGGTTTCAACCTTATTTTTTCTGCAGTTTAATCCCTTTTTTATTGATTTGAGCTGTGGAAGTACCTTATAATATTTCAATCATAGGAGAGCACCTTAATCAAAAAGGAAAAGGCTCTCTTAGGCCCGCCAAGATCATACTTTATGGGCTGTGTAATTTCTAAAGGAACTGCTGGGAAATCAAGGGCTATGGCAAGCGAGCTGGCCCAAAAATTGGAAAAAGTCAATAATAATTCGTAACGGGCATCTCTGGAATGAGAAAACGAGAAGGCGATTTACTGACCTGTCACCAGGTCGGTAAGGTTTGATGTCGCACATTTTCCAGAAAAGGAAATTACAAAAACTCTCACAAAAACTCCTGTGTGTGAAATTAATTGTTCTCAGCTTTGTTAAAGTGTTTGACGATTTTAATTGGGTTCCTTAACAGGGGCATAACACACACCTGTGCAGCCCATGTTTGATGTTCTGGACCAACTCCTGGGCCTCATATCGAAAAGCCCTTAGTTTCACAATCCCTGTTTGAATCAGATTAAAATGGCGTATCCTGTTTGGAGAGTTCACTTTATTCTGACTCGTTTCTGTTCGATCGCTGAATATGGTCTCCCTACTTGCTAACATGAGGAGCTGAGACACCAGCCTTTTATCAGACGCACTATGTGGGTGCATTTTGACCAGGTCATCCCAAGTGGACAGCCAAAGTTCTAGGAGCAAGCCTTAACAGGGTTGAGATCTCAGGCTACTTTGCCATCACTTGCTCCATTTCAACGCAAGCCATTTCCTTGTCAGCAACACTTCACAGTAACATACATGAAGCAGGTGATGCCAGGGTTTTTAAAATGATGCATCACTGGAAGAGGGAAGAAGCAAACACATGAAAAAAACACTACCCTTTCCCGAAAAAATTGGAAAAAAAGCGCATTGAAGCAGGAGCATGGGCAGGTATCCCCTGTAAACCTAAAAAAGCATGTGGAAAAAAATGACGTGAGGAAACAAAAATTGATCTGGGGAAAAAGAGGAGACGGGCAGGAGGGCCACTGAGCCAGTTCGTCCTTGCTTCCAGGTCATGGCCGCATACATGGCTGTGCAGCCTGCTATGAGTTTGTCTGGCAGAGTTTGCTGCTCCTCCCTGTCCAGAAGAGGAGAATCCGGTAAGGGCGGTGTGGTATGCTGAGGTGTGCATGGAATAAGAATGAGGAATGTGAGAAATGTAGGGTTTGTGAGCTCGTGGCTGAGCAGGCGAATGGAGAACATTTATGAGGCTGGTTGTGGTCTAGCGTTGATCTCTTTCCATCAGGCGGAAGAAAACCTTGGAAATGGCAGGAAGAGGAGGGTGGGAGTTGTGCGAGCCATGTGGACTGGGAAGATAGACCAAAGAGAGGTCCTCTGCATTGGGTCCCCACGGTGTTTGGTCTCAGATTCTGGACTATCTTTCCTTCCGCCGCAGCGTACCTCCACCAGTTCACCGGTTATGGTTATGGAGGGTGGTGGGTCCGAAACCCCGTAGCCCTGCCTACCACAGTCGCCCAGCACAGCACCTCATCCAGGTATGCACATCTGCACCCACTCTCAGGTTTTGACAGTGACTATGGGACTAGCTATTCTTGATGGAAGCAGGTGTACTCGCCAGTGGCCATGAGTTGAGTTCTAGAAGCAGCATGGTACACTGGCATTTTCATAAATAGCTAGAAGTAAAAGATGGAACAGAACGACTATAAATAACGCACCAACTCTGGGTCAGGCTTGACGACTGCAACAGCTATTTGAACTCATTTCTCTCAGGTTTAAAGAGTATTTATTTTTCGAGTAACAAAAAAACCTATGGCACTCCATGTTTTTATTTAATTTTGTTTTTATGGGTGTGTTATATTACAATTAGAACATCAGTGGTGGTTTATTGCAGCAGAATTGAATCCGGTAGGTTTCTTTAGTGTTATGGCCTAGTTGAGGTAGGAATCAATCAATCAATCAAGAAATTTATATAGCGCGCTACTCACCCGGAGGGTCTCTCAAGGCGCTTGGGGGAGGGGGGGTTTGCTACTGCTCGAACAGCCAGGTCTTGAGTTTCTTCCTGAAGGAGAGGTGGTCTTGGGTCTGATGGAGGTGGATGGGGAGGGAGTTCCATGTCTTGGCTGCCAGGTAGGAGAAGGATCTTCCTCCCATGGTGGCTCTTCGGATGCGTGGAACGGCGGCGAGGGCGTGGCTGGTCGAACGAAGCTGGCGGGTGGGAGTGTAGAAGGTCAGGCGGTTGTTGAGGTACCTGGGGCCCAGGTCGTGAAGGGCCTTGTGTGCGTGGGTGAGGAGTCGGAACGTGATTCTCTTGTTGACGGGGAGCCAGTGCAGGTCTCTCAGGTGTACGGAGATGTGGCTGTGACGGGGGATGTCCAGGATGAGTCGTGCGGAGGTGTTCTGGATGCGTTGGAGTCTCTTCTGTAGTTTGGCTGTGGTTCCGGTGTAGAGGGTGTTTCCGTAGTCCAGTCGGCTGGTGACGAGTGCCTGGGTGACCGTCTTCCTGGTTTTGGTGGGGATCCATCGGAAGATCTTTCGGAGCATGCGTAGGATGTTGAAGCACGAGGACGAGACGGCGTCGACTTGTCTGGTCATCGAGAGGGAGGAGTCCAGGATCAAGCCCAGGTTGCGTGCGTGGTCCGTTGGTTTGGGTGCGCTGCCCAGGGCAGGGGGCCACCAAGAGTCGTCCCAGGCGGAGGAAGATGGTCCCAGGATGAGGACTTCCGTCTTGTCTGAGTTGAGTTTCAGTCGGCTGTTCTTCATCCACTCGGCTACTTCTTTCATCCCTTCGTGTAGGTTGTCGTTGGTGAGGGAGAGGATCAGCTGAGTGTCGTCGGCATAGGAGATGATGTTGAGGTTGTGTTGGCGTGCGATGGCCGCGAGGGGACTCATGAAGATGTTGAAGAGGGTGGGGCTGAGTGATGATCCTTGTGGTACGCCGCAGATGACTTCGGTGGCCTCGGATCTGAACGGGGGGAGGCGGACTCTCTGGGTTCTTCCGGCGAGGAACGAGATGATCCACTCCAGAGCCTTCTCTTGGATTCCGATGTTGCTGAGGCGTTGTACTAGGGTGCGGTGGCAGACAGTGTCGAACGCTGCGGAGAGGTCCAGGAGGATGAGGGCCGCTGTTTCCCCGTTGTCGAGCAGGGTTCGGATGTCGTCAGTGGCTGCGATGAGGGCGATCTCGGTGCTGTGGTTGGCTCGGAAGCCGGACTGCGGGGGGTCGAGGGATCCGTTCGTCTCGAGGAAGGCGGCAAGCTGTCGGTTGACGGTCTTCTCGATGACTTTAGCAGGAAACGGGAGGAGCGAGATGGGACGGTAGTTCTTGAGGTCGGTGGGGTCTGCTGATGGTTTCTTCAGGAGGGCGCTGAGTTCGGCCTGCTTCCAGCTCTCCGGGAAGGTGGCGGTGTTGAAGGAGCAGTTGATGACGTCTCGAAGTTGGGGTGCGATGACGGAGGCGGCCTTGTTGAAGACGTGGTGGGGGCATGGGTCGGTTGGTGACATGTTGGAACATGTTTTAAGTACTGTTTTCAGGTTTACCTCTGGTCTAACACCACTAACTTTTTTGTAAAAGCATTCCTACGCTAGATATACACTGCTACTGCTACATTCCTTGACACCACCATGGACATTCTTTCAAAGGCAAGTTTGTTGACTAAAGTTACATAGACATTTTCAATAGAAATAAACATGGCTTCATCATAGTTCTAGTGAATTTGATATTCGACAAATGATTGTTTGGAAGGGTCCAATGAAGTTCCATGATGTAGGGGGCGACTTGGGGATTGTCTTCTGAGGGTTCATCTCGAGACTGAGTTTGTGGATTGTCAAGGCAAGAGCCCGTCTGTTGGCTATGGAATACCGTAGATTGATTTATGATTTGGTCACACATTGAGCGTCGATTGCAATTTGGTGATCCTACCATGCAAGCCAAATAAATATTACTCATGCAGGGCAATTCCACGTCTTTTCTGAATAAGCAGGTCTGGGATGCCATCTCTAGGAGAGGGCAAGGTTTGTCCACTCCACCGCATGGCATGTATATGTCAGGCCTACATGGATATTCGATGTGCACCTGGAACTGAGATGTGGATTGATATGAGGTTTGTTTCGATGTAGATTTGTTGGTCATCAGTTTTGGAGATAGATGAGTCTCCTTCCATGGAATGTCTTGTGCAATGTCCTCAGGGCTTTGAAATGTGTCCTTTACTCCACTACAGTGTAGAAGCCAAGACACGGATTTCCCTTTTATAATTTTTCAGGCACTCTCAAGGTGCCTTTTTAGGGCTCGCGAAGTAAAAAGCCCTTTTGCAGGGGTTTTAAAAATGGGCCTGGAAATTCCACACAGCTCGTGCGTGTTATTTCCTAGGTCCATTTTGATTGGGCATTGAGTGCGTGTTGTTTTAAAACAGAACACGCAATAGGCCATAGGCGGTCGTGTAGCTCCGCCATGGCCTATTGTTGTCTGGTAGGCGCACCAAAGCCCATGTGTCTTCAATTATCGTGCCGACACAAGCGCGATAATTGAAGACATATGCCTGCAGTGGCGCGCGCCCGCCACTCACGTGCTTTTTTAGGGCTCGGCGACGTCACCACTTCGTCAGAAGTGGGGCGGAGCTGCGAGCCGTATTGTTAAGGGGTTTCTGGATCGTGCTTGAAAAATTCCTCAGTGCGCGAGCTTTTGCAGTAGTTTTTCTTGCCATCTGGATGTTCATTGGTATTCGCGGTCGTGTCTTTTTAGTACCCTTCACGCATTAGGCCATATGTAATTCATGTTGGCCACTTCCGCCATAATCTGTGCGGTTATGCGCACGGCCGTCCATAAATATCAATTAGGAGCTGTCATGGAGGCGCTGTAATGTAATCCAGATGCTGTGGGCGCGTTCACCATTCTGCAGTGTGTTTGGTTGGCACGCGTTCGTCTGCATCGCAGTTCAAACAGCTTGTTGTTCACAACGGCGCGGTATGTGCAGATAAGAGACAGCTATCTCCTCCAAATAAAGATAGGCAGGAAGAGCAGTGCGTTTGGTGGGCGCGCGTACTACGGCCAGCAATACCATCACCACCACCAATGCTACTGCTACCAGTACCACCACCACCAGTACTACAGCTACCAGTACTACCGCTACCAGTACCACCACCACCAGTACCACCACTACCAGTACTACCACCACCAGTACTACCACCACCAGTACTACCACTACCAGTACCACCACCTCCAGTACTACCACTACTACCACTACCAGTACCACCACCACCAGTACTACCAGTACCACCACCACCAGTACTACCACTACCAGTACTACCACCACCAGTACTACCAGTACCACCACCACCACCAGTACTACCACTACCACCACCACCAGTACTACCATTACCACGACCACCAGTACTACCACTACCAGTACTACCACTACCAGTACCACTACCACCACCAGTACTACCACCACCAGTACCACCACCACCAGTACTACCACTACCAGTACTACGGCCAGCAGTACCACCACCACTAGCACTACCACTCCCGGTACCACCACCAGTACTACCACTACCAGTACTACCACCACCAGTACTACCACTACCAGTACCACCACTACCAGTACTACCACCACCAGTACTACCACCACCAGTACTACCACTACCAGTACCACCACCTCCAGTACTACCACTACTACCAGTACCACCACCACCAGTACTACCAGTACCACCACCACCAGTACTACCACTACCAGTACCACCACCTCCAGTACTACCACTACCAGTAACACCACCACCAGTACTACCAGTACTACCACCATCAGTACTACCAGTACCTCCACCAGCAGTACTACCACTACTACAGCCACCAGTACTACCACTACTACAGCCACCAGTACTACCACTACCACCACCACCACCACCACCAGTACTACCAGTACCACCAGCAACACCACTACCAGTACTACCACTACCAGTACTACCAGTACCACTACCACCACCACCAGTACTACCACCACCAGTACTACCAGTACCACCACCACCACCAGTACTACCACTACCAGTACGACCACCACCACCAGTACTACCAATACTACAGCCACCAGTACTACCACTACCATCACCACCAGTACTACCAGTACCACGACCACCAGTACTACCACTACCAGTACTACCACTACCAATACCACTACCACCACCAGTACTACCACCACCAGTACCACCACCACCAGTACTACAACTACCAGTACTACGGTCAGCAGTACCACCACCACCAATGCTACTGCTACCAGTACCACCACCACCAGTACTACCGCTACCAGTACCACCACCAATACTACCACTACCAGTACCACCACCACCACTAATACTACCACTACCAGTACCACCACCACCAGTACTACCACTACCAGTACCACCACCACTACCAGTACTACCACCATCAGTACTACCAGTACTACCACCAGCAGTACTACCACTACTACAGCCACGAGTACTACCACTACTACAGCCACAGCAGGTACTGTGCCAAGGCAGCAGCAGCAACAGAGCAAGAGTCCCTTACAAAGAACAGGAACAGCACAGAGATGCACAATGCAATCTTCTCCTACTCACAGGCAGCAGCGGTGCAAGCTTCTCACACTCACAAGAAGGACATCACAGGCAGCAGCTGTGCAAGCTTCTTACACTCACAAGGAGACCACAGGCAGCAGAGGTGCAAGCTTCTGCCACTCACAAGAAGGACATCACAAGCAGCAGCGGTGCAAGCTTCTCACACTCACAAGAACGACATCACAGGCAGCAGCTGTGCAAGCTTCTTACACTCACAAGGAGACCACAGGCAGCTGAGGTGCAAGCTTCTCCACTCACAAGAAGGACATCACAAGCAGCAGCGGTGCAAGCTTCTCACACTCACAAGAACGACATCACAGGCAGCAGCAGTGCAAGCTTCTTACAATCACAAGGAGACCACAGGCAGCAGAAGTGCAAGCTTCTCACACTCACAAGAAGGACATCACAGGCAGTAAAGGTGCAATATTCTCACACTCACAAGGAGATCACTCGCAGTACACGCCACATGAGCACACTCCATAACACATAGCAACAATACATTGGCATTTATAATGCCATTAGCTCAAACTCAAATAAATCCGAGCCCGATTGCATTTCCAATGCTTGTTTTTTTGGGATCCATTTCACGGCGAAGCAACTAAATAAAAAGTAACGGGAACTCCAAGAGTGTGGGATGGAACAATCTGATTTACGGCTATCTTGCACCATTATTCAAGTAGCTGACATCAGCAATATGCTAATTTAGATATGTTTTTAAACAATAACACGACATAAATAAAGAATGAAAGACTCAGTATTTCAGTTTCGACACATCATCAATGTATATTGTTAGCTAGCTTTGACGTGGGAAAATGCATGTCGGGGTGTGTTGTGTCACTAGATTCCATGTGTCCATCACCCCCGGCCTCTCCGAAGGACTGACTTTAGGAGGTGGATGCAAGGGTGGGGGCGTTTTTATATAGCGCTACTGGACCCAAAAGTATCAGAGCGCTTTGCATGAGCACCAGTTTTCTTACAAACGGACACATTCATTTTGCGAGGCACGGGGAAATTAAGTGATTTGCCCACAATCACAGAATGTTTCTGCCAAGACTCCAACCCAGTTCCGCAGCTTGAAAGTCGATCGCTCTAGCCGTTAGGCCACATGCTAGTACATAGTATGTGTGTCTGCTGAACAGACTTCGAAGCAAGCCTGATATGCTGGGAGGAAGGTGGGGCTGGGAGAGGCTCAGCTGACAGCTACTGAGGTCAGGACAGGTCAGAGCTCCTGAGACGCGTGCTGGGTTGGGGCAGAGTCAGCCTCTCTGAAAGGCTGCAGCAGAGAGCTGCGATGTGGAAACTAGTTGGTGTTTCTGGAGGTAGATAGAGCTGGGGCAGGGTCAGCCTCTGAGACTTCAAAACATGCCTGCACCTCTGAAACGCATGTAGGGCTGGGGCGGAAGGAGTCATACACCGTACACGTCTGACGTGTGAGTGGCTCCCCTGAGCGCTTCTGGTCTTCTAGAGCCCCTGCCTTCAAGAGAGACCCTCCCCGTTTTCCTAGAAGCCCAGCCCGGTGAGACCTGAGAAGTATATACCGAAATATTCTCACATCACGTGGGGCTGTTGTTCCCATCACCGTCACTGATTGGAAGATAGCTCTTTGGGTTAATGCACTCAAGACCGAGACCCTATGGACCTTGTGCATTAATTCCATTAAATATTAAAATGTTTTATTGTAGTGTTTGGGTAGTTCAGAAATTGGGCGCTACACAAAACAAGTTATTAATTTAAAAGATGTATTTATTACATTCAATCTCAACCATTCATTTGCGCCCATAATTTTTTTCAACCTATTTTTACCGCCTCACGCTCTCCCTTTCCTCCCCCTTCTCTCTCTTCGCCTCTTGTTCCCCGTCTCTTTCTCTGCCTTTCTTACTGCATATTTCGCTCTGTTTGTTTTTTTCTCTCTCTCTCCATGTATATACTAATTTCATAATTACACCTCTCTGCCCTAGAGCCCCGGCCCCTTTGTCCGCACCCCCGCGCCCTCGGCTCCGAGCAGGAAGTGTGGATGTTGGGGTCCCTCATGAAATCTGGAATCAGCTGTCAAAGCCGCTCCTGGGCCCGAGAGCCCTTCGCGGTCAGGTTTTATGGAGCTCATCCTACGGACAGCGGGTCTGGAGCAGTTTATGGTCGGGCCTCGCTGCCCCAGCTGCCCCTTCCGGGGGGACACGTGTGTATTTCCAGTTTGTATTACCATTTTCCTGGTTTTCACTGACAGCCTTGGTCTGCCTGCAATGGGCAATGCAACTGCTTTACTCATATTAATAGCCAAATGTGTAGTTTGTGCCACAAACTGAACTTTCTCTTCTCGCTTACAGAAAGCATATTTTATACCCAATTCGGCCCTTCTTGGATCAGGTTTAGGAGGAGGGGAGGTTGAGCTTGTGATGTGCCGGTTGTTCGCGGATTTGTGGGAGCGGGCGCTCCACTCACTGAGCTACCTTCCCCACTCGCGCAGCTCCAGGCCGAGGAATGCTGGCCGGCCCCGCAAGGGATTGTCATCCCTGTGCTCCTATCAGGCCCTCCTCTCGGCTCCTGTGTCAAGTTACGGTGTGGTATTTTGGCAGGTTATAGAGCCTTCCTCTGGAATCTTGCGCCCTGTTCTGGAGTTGATCACTGTTATACGTGTGCCCCTCCGGAGATGTGTCCTGTTCTGCAGGCTCTCTCTGTTTCCCTGTGACCCCTTCTGGTGTTTTAATCTGGAGTGCTGCGTTCAGTTCTGGACGCCACCACGGTTATCGTGTGTCCCTTTGTGGTGGTCATAGCTGGAATACTGTGTCTGTCTAGTTCTAGAGCCTACGTATGTTACAGCCAGCCTCTGTCAGGGGCCTATGTCTGGGATACGGTGTCCTGATCTGTAGAGTATCTCTATTACAATGAGACCCCCTTCTGGTGTTATATCTGGAGTACTGTGTGCAGTTCTGCATGCTATCGCTTTGATACTAGCTCCCTATGAGGTGGCCACATTGGGAATAATGTTCACTTTTGGCGGTTCTATCTACAGCACTGTGATCGGCCATGGGAAACTTTTCTGAAGTTTTGTCCAGTCCTGAAAGTCACATCTGGAGCAGTAAGTCCAGAACCGTATACCGCTTCTGAAGTATTGTCTCTACTTCTGAAGGCTCCGTCATGAGTATTGTTCCAAGATCTAGAGGCCTGGAATAATGTATTCAGATGTAGCATCTGAGGCATTTCTTCCTGCTCCAGGCGATTCATCTGAAGTATTGTGTCCGGTTCTTGGGACCACCTCCAACATACTCTTTTCTGAAAGTGGCATCTGTAGTACTGGGCCAGTTTCTGAGGCCCTGTCTAGACTACTGTGCCCAGCTCAGGAGGCTGGCCTGCTCTAGAGACCTCACTTTCACTATTGTGTCCAGTCAGGAGTATTGTTCTGGTTTTACTGATCTAATTTATTAGTTCTATCCCGTCCTGGAGTTCTCATCAGGAGTATTGTGCCCACCTCTTGAGAACGCACGCGGAATGTAGCGTAGTGTTCTTGATTTGTCACCTGATGACTTGAGGTTTGCAGGGTTGTGTCTTGTTTTAAAGATCTCTGTTGTATTACTTTGTTAGTTTCTGTAAATTGCATCTAGAGAACCAGGTCCTGTTGCAGGGACCTCTTCTGTAATTTTGTCCCCAGTTCTGGATGGTTCATCTGAAGTTGTGTGCCCACTTCTACAGGACTCATTCACAGTATGTATTCCAACTCACCCATACACACAACCACACACAACCACACACAGCCACACACACACACAACCACACAGACCTAACCACACCCATACACACAACCACACACAACCACACACACAAGCACACACAACCACACACACAACCACACACACAATCACACACAACCACACACCCAACCAAAAACACGCAACCACACACACAACCACAACCACACACACAACCACACACACAACCACAACCACACATAAAACCACAACCACACATAAAACCACACACACACAACCACACCGTCAATGCACACTTTCACCAGGCACAGACACCACCAGACGTCAGTGCGCGCTTTCATCGGGCACAAACACCACCAGCCGTCAGTGCGCGCTTCCACCAGCACACACCACCAGACGTCAGTGCACACTTTCACCAGGCACACACACACCACCAGCCATCAGTGCACGCTTTCACCAGGCACAAACTCACCACCAGCCATCAGTGCACGCTTTCACCAGGCACACACTCACCAACAGTCGTCAGTGCATGCTTCCACCAGGCACACACACCACCAGCGTCAGTGCATGCTTCCACCAGGCACACACACCACAAGTCGGCAGCACACTCTTCCACCAGGCACACACACCACCAGGCATCAGTGCACAATTTCTACATTCACACACACCACCAGCCATCAGTGCACACATCAATTGTTAACGCATCCACAATTAACTATTGTAGCAATCGGAGTAGGGCGCACTTTACTTTTAAATGTATTCATCTAAAGCGCAGCATGCCACCATTGCAACAAAAATAAATACACTTTTTTTGTCCTACAATTTATAGACTTTTGTTGCAATTGGTGTTGCGACCTCAGACCCTGTCACCAGGCAGGTCGCTCCCCCCTACCGCCACACAGCCCCCAGTGTGACCCTTCCTGCCGCCTGCCTCCTAGCCCGTGCAGTGTTGCCTGTCTCCTCCGTTTTGCCGCTTGCGTCTCTGCCTCCTTGACTGCCTTCTGCTTGCCTACTTGACTTTTGCTTTCCCTTCTTGCTGCGCCCCTGTGCTCTCACCCTTCTTGCGCCCCTTCTTGTCATCCCCCTCCCTCCGTGACCCTCGCCGCTTCTCCCGCCGGCTTTTCCCGCTGTTTTTTTCTCCCGCTGCTGACCCCCAGTGGCCCCGCCCCCCTTCTCTCCCATTGGCCGCCTCGCTCCCACCTCCCACCTGCTCCTCCCTCCCTCTGCCCCTCATAAGGAGGCAGCGAAGCGCCCCTCGCCCCCGACGTAGCCAGGCGACCCACCTCAGATGCGACTCCGCCGCCATCCACGCACTCACCACCGGCCGATCACCTGCCTGCTACCGTGCCACCCTGAAACTCTCCCACGGACCCTTCACCTGCCAAGCCTGCAAATTCACTTGCCTCCGGACCCGCACCGCACCCACCAGACCAAGCGCCAACAACAACCACCTCAAGTGCATCCTGCTTAACACCCGTTCCGTCCACAAACACGCTATTGAACTAGTGGGACCTCCTCGACACAACATCAACAGACGTCGCCTTCCTCACGGAAACCTGGATGAATGCCTCCTCAGCCCCCGACATCGCCGTGGCCATCCCGGACGGTTACAAGATCACCCGGAGGGACCGCATCAACCAAACCGGAGGAGGCATCGCCATCGTCTACAGGAACACCATTCGCATCACGACCAACTCTGACGACGCCCTCGCCCTCGCCGCCGCCGAACACCTTCACTTCCAGATACACACCGGCCCCAAGACCACCCTCAGAGGCACTCTCATCTACAGACCCCCTGGACCACGCACACAATTCAGCGAAGCCATCGCAGACTTCATCAGCCCACACGCCCTCGCCTCCGCTGACTACATCCTCCTAGGTGACCTGAACTTCCACCTGGAAAACAACAATGACAACAACACCACCACCCTGCTGGACAACCTAGCCAACCTCTGACTCAAGCAACTGGTGAACACCCCCACCCACTACGCCGGCCACACGCTTGACCCAGTCTTCTCCTCCAGCAACCACATCTCCTTCAGCTACTCCACTAGACTTCACTGGACCGATCACAGCTGTGCCCACTTCAACTTCAGTAAAACCACGACTCACCACCACCCGCAACAGGTTCCCCGAAGACGCTGGAGCAAGATCACCACCGACCAGCTCACCACGTCCCTGAGCCAAAACCCTCCTACCAACACCACGGACACCAACGACGCAGCCCGCAACCTCACACAGTGGATCACCGACTGCGCCAATGCCCTTGCACCACTGAAGACCCCGCCAAGCAATCCCGGCAGCAAGAAAGCCTCATGGTTCACCGACGACCTCAAACACTCAAAGAAAGCCTGCGCACCCTCGAGAAAGCCTGGCGCAATGAACAGTCGACAGGAAACATGACTGCCCTCAAGAACGCCACCCGCAAACGCCACCAGCTGATCCGCACCACCAAAAGAACATCATTCAGAGAACGACAGGACAACAACACCCACAACAGCAAGGAACTCTTCAGCATCGTCAAAGAGCTCTCCAACCCCAGCGCCGGCAACAACGACATCATGCCATCGCAAGACCTCTGCGACTTACTCGCCATGTTCTTCCACCGCAAAATCGCCGATATACACAACAGCTTCGGCGCCCAGACTACGCACCCAACCACCGAACCAACGCCCCCTTCCACCATCCTCCGCGCCTAGACCCCCATCAACACCGAAGACACCACCCACGTGATGAACACCATCCACTCCGGCTCCCCAGCCGACCCCTGCCCACACCACATCTTCAACAAGGCCGACTCCATCATCGCACCCCATCTCCGGAACATCATTAACAACTCCTTCGCATCCGCCACCTTTCCGGAGAGCTGGAAACACGCAGAGATCAGTGCCCTCCTGAAGAAACCCACCGCCGACCCCACGGACCTCAAGAACTTCCGCCCCATCTCGCTACTCCCCTTTCCCGCAAAAGTCATCGAGAAGACCGTCAACATACAGCTGACCACTTTCCTCGAAACGAACGGCTCCCTCGACTCGTCGCAGTCCGGTTTCCGAGCGAACCACAGCACCGAAATCGCCCTCATCGCAGCAATCGATGACATCAGGACCATGCTTGACAACGGGGAAACTGCCGCCCTCATCCTCCTCGACCTATCGGCCGCATTCGATACAGTCTGCCACCGCACCCTAACGACCCGCCTCCACCACGCCGGGATCCAAGAAAAGGCCCTGGACTGGATCACCTCCTTCCTCTCTGACAGAACTCAAAGAGTACGTCTCCCGCCCTTCCGTGCCGCGGCCACCAAGATCATCTGCGGCATACCCCAAGGCTCCTCGCTCAGCCCTACCCTCTTCATTGGCTACATAAGCCCCCTCGCGGCCATTGCACGCAAACACGGCCTCAACATCATCTCCTATGCAGAAGACACCCAGCTGATCCTCTCCCTCACCAACGACCCCGCCACCGCCAACGCTAGCCTCCAGGAAGGAATGAAGGACGTCGCGGAATGGATGAAGCTGAGCCGACTGAAACTGAACTCAGACAAGACGGAGGTCCTCATCCTCGGACCATCCCCCTCCGCCTGGGACGACTCCTGGTGGCCCCCGGCTCTGGGCACCGCCCCCAAGCCCACAGACCACGCACGCAACCTGGGAGTCATCCTTGACTCCTTTCTCACGATGACCAAGCAAGTCAACGCCGTTACTTCTTCCTGCTTCAACACCCTTTGCATTCTCCGTAAGATCTTCCGCTGGATCCCACCAGAACCAGGAAGGCTGTCACCCAGGCCCTGGTTACCAGCCGACTGGACTACGGGAACGCCCTCTACGCTGGAACCACAGTCAAACTACAGAAAAGACTTCAGAGCATACAGAACGCATCGGTACGACTCATCCTGGACTTCCCCCTACACTGCCACATCTCCTCCCACCTGAGAGACCTGCACTACCTCCCCGTAAACAAGAGGATCATGTTCAGGCTCCTTACCCACGCACACAAAGCTCTCCACGACATGGGCCCCGAATACCTCAACAACCGCCTCAAATTCTACACACCTACCCGCCAGCTCCGCTCCGCCAGCTTCGCCCTCGCCACCGTCCCACTGATCCGCAGAACCACCACCGGAGGAAAATCCTTCTCCTACCTGGCTGCCAAGATGTGAAACTCCCTCCCCACCCACCTACGTCTGACCCAGGACCATCTCTCCTTCAGGAAGCAACTCAAAAACTGGCTATTCGAGCAGTAGCAGCAACCCCAGCGCCTTGAAACCCTCAAGGGTGAGTAGCGCGCTCTATAAATGTTCTTGACTGATTGATTGATTGGTTTCTTTTCGAATTTCCTTCTTTTTTTAAAGTTTTTCAATGTGTACCATCTGGCCTAGGACCTCACACCGGTATCATCCCTGCCAACCCCATCAGCATCCCAAACAGCTTGTCATAGTTTCTAGTGTCTGAACAGCAGGTAAAGCAAAAGCACAGATACAATGTAATAAAGAAAGTTACAAACTGAAGAGCACTTCATATGATCATCACTGCCTGAGATTCTAACCTGAGGCTTCCTTCAAAGAAGTGATTTAATACTGAGCAGCCTACCTTGTTTTCATTACCTGCGACCCCCTGAACTCTCCCAACTTAGGGATGCTGCCGCCGTGATAAAGCCACCAAAAATGGTGGCCCTTTATTTACTGGTATTTCAGCTATGTAGGCGGCGCAGCGGCTGTTAGTAAAGGGATTTCCTCCCACCAAATTGACGTTTTCCTATACAAGCAGGTGTTTCTGTGCAGCCGCGGCGGCCGCCTCTCACACCTTGAGGCTTATGAGTATCAAGCGACAGCAGCAGTGGGGCTGAGTTCACAGGTTAGGTGCCGAGCGAGTATAAAAATAACATGAAATAATGCTGACTGCAAAGGAGAATTACTTTCCTTCAAACTTTTTTTCTTCACACTTCTCTTTCCTGTTTCCTAGCCTGGGGCACGGCGTGTGATACGAGTTTGATGATTGGTTTGCCAGCTGGAAATCATCAAATGGTGGGAACGCCTCGTATTGAAGAAATCTTATATCATTACGTGATTTTTTTGTTTTGATATAGACAATTAGTTCCATCACTTGCTTCCCCCACTCCTCCCTCAGTTCCCAAATACCAGAGCACGTCTCATTTGGTTAAGGCATTGGTATCCTTTTCTGTCAGACACATTTTACTTAGGCGTTGGAAGTAGGGGTGCGGGGAGGAGGGGGGCAGAGGGGAGTGGGGTGTAGTAGCAACCCCCCCAAAAAACAATCATGCTGGGGTTTGGAAGGGGAATGAGAAATAAGGATGCCTTTTTTTATTTGTGTTTGTTTATCTTGTCACATTTACTGCTGTTCAAAGACAAATGTCAAATGTCTGGCTATGTCTTCTGACAAATTGCTGCTTATTTGGAAATTGATGTTTATTTTTACTTCTCTGACTGTATAGTGAAAGGGTTTTTGTAAAAGTGACCTATTTAAAAATATATGAGCAATTAGGAAAGAACAAATTAAGCAAATTGTGTGATGGTAACAAAGATGTTAATAGGATCAAAACAAATCAAGACACTTTACTTGATGATGCACAGGTGATAAATATTCACTGAAAGAGGATTTCCACTAATCTATTGTGTTCTATGTAGTTTTACTTGTAAAACTGGATGTCTATGCAAATACAGTAGCCAATGGAAAATGTGCTGTCTGTAAATGACAGTGCACTACCCCACCAGTGGGCCAAAATGGACCACCGCTACCTACTACACCTTTACCACTCTCCTGCTGAATGGACGTGGCACATTTGCTACACTTGTTTTCTGGGTGATGCTTGGATTTTTCATAATCACTTCAGTGAAATAATGTTAATGGTGGCACCCCAACTTTGAAAATTGTTCCAGTACCACTGTGTAAGACAATCTTTTTGCTAAGAAAATGCAATTGGAAAAATAAACAAGCATTAGAAATGCAATAGGTCTCGGATTTTTTTGAGTTAGAGCTAATGGAATTGTAAATGGCAATATCTTTTAGCCATGTGTTATGGAGTCTATGCATGTGGTGTGTAGTGGAAATATGTGTGTTGGATTGGAATATTAGGAATGGTGGCATGCTGCACTTTAGATGAATATGTTTAAAAGTAAAGGGCACCATATTGCAATTGCTACAATAGTTAATTGTGGATGCGTTAACAATTGATGTGTGCACCGATGGGTGGTGGTGTGTGTGCCTGCAGAAATTGTGCACTGTTGGCTGCTGGTATGTGCGCCTAGTAAAAGCATGCACTGACGGCTGGTGTTGTGTGTGACTGGTGAAAGTGTGCAGTGACGGCTGGTGGTGTGTGTGTGTGTGTGTTTGGTGAAAGCATGCACTGACATTTGGTGTTGTGTGCGTGGTGAAAGCCTGCACTGACGCCTGGTGGTGTTTGTGATTGATGAAAGTGTACATTGATGGTTGGTGGTGTTTGCGCCTGGTGAAAGCGTACACTGACGGCTGGTGGTGTGTGGTTGTGTGTGGTTGTGTGTGTAGTGGTGAGTGTGTGGTGGTGAGTCTGTGGGGGTGAGTGTGTGGTGGTGAGTGTGTGGTGGTGAGTGTGCGGTGGTGAGTGTGTGGTGGTGAGTTGTGATGAGCGTGTGCTGGTGACAGGCTGGTGTGCGTGTGGTGTGTGTGAGTCTGGTATGTGTGTGTGGTGTATGTGTGTGTGGTGTGTGTGGTGTGGTGTTTTGTGTGTGGTCTTATGTATGTATGTGTGTGGTGGACTTAGTTTGAGTGTTCGTCTCCTGCACACTCACACAGTGCCCCTACACACTCATACACTGCTCTCCCTGCACACTCACACTGTTCACCCTGCATAGTCACACACTGCTCTCCCTGCACACTCACACTGTTCACCCTGCATAGTCACACACTGCTCACCCTGCACACTCGCACACTGCTCACCCTTAGCAGCACCATTCCAAGGATCTTATATAGTGATGTTGCAGTCAACGGAACCCCAATGACGGCCAAGAAAGTTCTTTCAGCACAAGAACGCACCACACAGACACAACCCTGGACACAATGGAAGGAACGACCATATTCAAACTGTAGCAAGTGCACACTAATGGTTTCTGATGAGATTAACAAAGTTGCAGGGTGTCAACAAACCAATGCCCAACTGTCAGCACAAAGGGAATACTTCAGCAGAATGTTGTGCACTTTTTAGAACCTGTATTTGAATACAGAATACAAACCCCACACAGGTTAAATGAATTCTTAATAAATAGAATCCTGTTCCGGTCACCATGTTGCCGGGGCTGCTGAGGAAATCCGAAGAATAGTGATAGAAAACAACATCTGTAGACCATCAAGATAACCTGACCAAGCATGAGCCACCACCATCAGCCAACCCTGCCTTACATTAACGTTACCCGACGATAACCAACATCGCCAGACCATTGCGCAACACTGACTCTGATCACAGTCAGAACAGATACCGTTGCAAGATGGACCATCAGCTTTGTTAAAACACTGTGATCCATTCCAACCTCAACATTGGCCCGACCAATGAGAACACAATTGGAAGCATGCGTTGATTTTGTAATACTCATTGTGGCATATAAAATAGAATTCTCATTTTGGCGACTTTCTCTTCATTTATAAAGAACACAATTCTATGCATAAGGAGCTTTTCAAAAAATCTGCGCAGATTTCTGTCAACATCGGTTGCGTTGGGGTTTACTCTGGTGGCAGGACTTTTGCAATCTATTCTCATCAATCACTATTGTATGCCAATCTTCTCCATATTTTTGTGTAGAATGTTTAAGGACTGCGCTGCCTTTCTGTAAATAGGTTTACGAATCCTGACCACGTTTTCCAAAAACTATTATAAAATAGAAAGCAAGCCTGGTATATTGCATTTCTAGCAGCGGCTAAAAATTCTGAAACGCTGTGAAAATATGAAGGTGCACTTGCGCAATATCTCAACAATATTACACGGCCCACAAAACTCTGTACAAGAATAAAGTGGACATTATAAAACATATGGTCAACTACAAATTGCTCTGCCTCAGCCTAAAAGCAGCCAGTACCAACATTATTGCGCACTTGAATGTACTGCATCATTACATATTCTTAAGCAGAATTGAATGTGCCGGGCTGATTTGAATCGCTCTCCGCAGCAGGCACATTAACCCATGGTACTATACCCCGAGCTCCAGAAGGGTGGTTGCAAGGAGAAATAAATGAAAACAAACGGCTGGTGCTCCCTGCGGGTCACTGTAATGCAGGCTAATGGCTGATACACTCTCTGCTGCAGCGGCAGCCAAGTGCTGCGAGCACGGCAGCCGCACCCGCTCCCGTGCACTGCCCCCACCCCCTCCCTCCCACATCTCAAGTAAAATACATCAATGTCTAAATTCTTTCTGACACTTCTCATCAGCTTAGTTTAAGGATTTCCTACTGATACAGGACTCGCCTGGTTTACGCTCCCCTCCCTCACCTCATCGCCGGTGCAGTCCACTGCTCTCCCAGGTCCAGCTCACAAGCAACGCCTCAAATCCTTTAAATGGCCTCTTCTGTTTCTTATTATTTGCCACCGTTGTCTTGCTCGTTTAAATTCATGCATGCATTTATTATGTCTGTATGTCAAGGTAACATAACAGTGGGTTAAGGCGTTTGCTCCAGAGAACTGTGCGCAACCTGTGGGAGGTGGGTGCAAGCACCAGAAGGGCCAACCCAGAATTTCATTTGCCTGAGGTCGATAAAATGAAAACCTAACGAGAGACGCATTTCCGAAGCATATTGCGTCGTAACTCAGTGTTCTGCTTACTGGCGTGACTATGACATCATTGCTTCTGGCAGCGCTGGGCCCATAGATGCATTAAAAGTAAGACGGGTTCTGGAGCCATCCTTTCTCTGATCTAGGAATGTATGTGTACAGAAGAGTACACAAATTGCTCTGCCTCAGCCTAAAAGCAGCCAGTACCAACATTATTGCGCACTTGAATGTACTGCATCATTACATATTCTTAAGCAGAATTGAATGTGCCGGGCTGATTTGAATCGCTCTCCGCAGCAGGCACATTAACCCATGGTACTATACCCCGAGCTCCAGAAGGGTGGTTGCAAGGAGAAATAAATGAAAACAAACGGCTGGTGCTCCCTGCGGGTCACTGTAATGCAGGCTAATGGCTGATACACTCTCTGCTGCAGCGGCAGCCAAGTGCTGCGAGCACGGCAGCCGCACCCGCTCCCGTGTACTGCCCCCACCCCCTCCCTCCCACATCTCAAGTAAAATACATCAATGTCTAAATTCTTTCTGACACTTCTCATCAGCTTA
Source organism: Lissotriton helveticus (assembly GCF_964261635.1). Classification (NCBI taxonomy): domain Eukaryota; kingdom Metazoa; phylum Chordata; class Amphibia; order Caudata; family Salamandridae; genus Lissotriton; species Lissotriton helveticus. The sequence goes on from NC_136068.1 coordinate 1,378,214,113, forward strand.
GTTTAAGGATTTCCTACTGATACAGGACTCGCCTGGTTTACGCTCCCCTCCCTCACCTCATCGCCGGTGCAGTCCACTGCTCTCCCAGGTCCAGCTCACAAGCAACGCCTCAAATCCTTTAAATGGCCTCTTCTGTTTCTTATTATTTGCCACCGTTGTCTTGCTCGTTTAAATTCATGCATGCATTTATTATGTCTGTATGTCAAGGTAACATAACAGTGGGTTAAGGTGTTTGCTCCAGAGAACTGTGCGCAACCTGTGGGAGGTGGGTGCAAGCACCAGAAGGGCCAACCCAGAATTTCATTTGCCTGAGGTCGATAAAATGAAAACCTAACGAGAGACCCATTTCCGAAGCATATTGCGTCGTAACTCAGTGTTCTGCTTACTGGCGTGACTATGACATCATTGCTTCTGGCAGCGCTGGGCCCATAGATGCATTAAAAGTAAGACGGGTTCTGGAGCCATCCTTTCTCTGATCTAGGAATGTATGTGTACAGAAGAGTACACACAGCACATCGGTGGTCCTGCAATACTGTAAACATGCAACGGGCCTATTTTATAAGACATGCCAAGCAGTGCCTTTTTAATCAACTACAACCTGGAGATTTACAGTGCACAAATCAAAACTACATATATGTGCAGCGTCTTACACTGAAACCCATTGTATTTGAAAGTTGACACAATGCATTATCTGCACCAAAGGCCCCCCTGTCATAATTCACACAACAGGAAAAAAAAGTAGTCGGAAATAGGATGGATCTCCCGAGGAAAATAAAAATACACTTTCGGTTTAGTTTACTACAAAGAAAACAAGCGGCACTTCAACCAATCGCGAAAGCGATCGAATTGTAAAAAAAGTAGGATGCACTATTAACAGCGTTTAAACAAGACAAAAATAGTGCAGTGCAGCCAGCGTGCGAGGAAAAGAAGGAAATGGCGCCCTTTGGAAATGAGACTCTTCAGGAAACACAAGAACTACAGTGTGGACGAGCATGTATGAGTCATCTTCTGTGAGCCTCGCCTGCTGCCTCTCGTCATTTAACATTGAACGCGCTCACCGCTGTGAACGCGTTCGCATCATCTGGCTTGCATTACACGGGCACTCTGACAGCTCGTAATTAAGATTAATCACTCTGCCTGCTCGTTCGCGCACACAAAATGCCACATCGGGCACGCGTAAATTACTTAAAGCCTATCACTTCCAGGCTACTACATACACAGCACAGGGAAGACGAATCACTGAACAGATGACAGAAAACGGTAAGGAATGTGTGGAATTTCTCTCTCCAAGGCCCTAGGAGATACTTCTTCTTTTTCTCCTTTAACATTAGTTCTCGAAACTCCTCCCAGTTTCACTGGGAAGGAGTCCGAGCCCTAAAAAACGAGCTTAATTAAATTCACATGAAAACACATTTAAACAAAAAAAAGAAATAGGATAGTGAGGTGAAGGCTAAGGTCAAGATTAGGGTTAGCGACAGAGTTAGGATCCCGTTAACATTACGGGCACGGTTAGGGCTAAAGAAAAAGTTAGAGTCAGGGTTAGTAGAACACAATGGTCTGGGTCAAGGTTGAGCCTTAGGTTCAGGAACAGGGTAAGGTTTATTGACTTGGTGCCTAATTACGATGTCGGGTGGATAACCACTGATACACGCGGTTTGACGGGGTTAGGGGACACACTGGTGCTTCGGACAGTATCTACTGATTCCACGGGGCGGCGGTCGGAATCGCAATCCCTAATGATGGTGGTGCAGAGGCATGCACTGCCTTCGGACTTACAATGTCCCTTTCCAACAGAATTTTCATGGTGTGCCACCGCCATGAAAAGGCTGTCGGAAAGTGACTTTGGGGGCCCCATACAGGGCCCCCATCCCTTGTGGGCACATGTAGTACCACCACGCACATACATGCACAGTGTGCCATGCAGCAGATGGTGCCTAGCACACAGTGCATGAATGTGCACAAAGTGTTAATTTACGCTGCAGCTTTTGCTGCAGCCCTTTTCCTGGGCTCCAGCACAAGCCATAATGCAAATTAGGTCGTATCGTAATTGGGCAGTTGGACCGCCGACTGCTTGTTTGGCGGTCTCCTGACCGCTGCAACAGCGTACTGCGGTCCGACCACCCGATAGCATGATTGGGCGCTTGGTTTTGGTACCGACCAAGGTCGGGTTAATGTTAGGATTACTGTTACAGAAGGTTAAAGGTTATGCTGTGGTGTTAACTGAGGGTTCGGGTCAGGGTTAGGATTAGGGATTTGGTTATGGCAAGTGTTATGGTTAACACATGGCTCAAAGTTATGGTTTGAGTCTGGGTTAGTGTTAAGTCATGATCAGGTAACAGTTGGAGTCAAGGTTAGGATTGGGGTCACTGTATGAGTTAGAATTATAGTAGAGTTAGGGTAAAAGTTACCATGAAGATCAGACTGCGGATTAGGAACAATGTAATTCTTTTAATTCAGTTAGCACACTGCATAGTTGCCAATATTTCATGAAAATTTCCAGGGACAATTTGAAGCACAGCTATCAATTAATCACTTGAAAATGTACCACACCCATTGCCCCAAAGCTCAGCCACTTCACCCAACCCACATAATTAGCATAATTTAACTCCGCCTGCTTGAACATTAGGTTATTTGATATGCATGATGCATACTCTTTGTAGCACAATTAACTCTCTGCGCTACTTGTGAGTCAAAACGTGCACTAGACAAAACTCTGGTCTTTCTCTACCAAGAACTTTAAACAACACTTTCTCTTTGACTTACCAAAGGAGTCACTGGCAGTGCTGGGAAAATACCTCCTTTTGCTTGGCCTGGTCGCTTTCGCTCAGCTACAGTCTGTGGAGTCACTATTGCATCACACCTAATCTGCAGCTAAGCTACAGAATGAAGTCAGGGTGAAGAAGGCATGGCGTGGGGCACCCTCTCTTCAGTGCCATACCCAGTGCCTTTAGACACTCAACAGAGAAATGCTTACCAAATACGTCATCAACAAATCACACTTCCATAATGGCTGTGCACAAGTGCTTGTTATTATCACCTTCTGAAGATGGCTATGGCTAAAGTCACTTTGTCTTCGAGGCAGGGTACGCCTGCAGGCAAAGAAGTGTTCGCTGAGGGACAAACTTGGTTGTTGTGTTCGACCTGCACTCCATCGCCGTCCTCCTCAAATTGTCACTAGGTCCTGAACAACCATGACCCGTGACTATTATTTATGCTTTGTGCTTTTTCATGCAATGTCTACTTAAAACGTTCAAAATGCATACCTGCAGTTCACCTTATTGGATTGTTGCCACTTTTAGTGTCATTTATTTATTACATTTGACTCTATTTTTCTGATTTGGTTTGGTATATTCATTGTCTTGCATTTTGACTTTATTACAGGCTTGGTTGCCTTCAGTTTACCCTTTCTGCTCTGTGCCATGGCTACAAGGGAGTTGAGCTCAAGTCAATTTACTGACTTTGATGGTTCACCCTGGCAAGTGTTCTGATTGTTCATTGTGGTGGGTAGTCACCTACTCCAAATAATAATCCAATTTCATATAGGTGTCACCCACATAAATCATTAAAAAATGAACAAAAGAATTATTAAGAATGGGACTCAATGAAGAGCCTAATATCCCCAAAAAGTGGATGAGCTATCCAAAGGAAAGTAAATAAACAAGCGTTTGCAATCCAATAGGTATTGCATTTGTGAAAGTTAGACCTATTGGCTTTGTAAATGACAATGTTTTTTAGTTATGTTTTTTGGTGTGCAAGCATTTTACACTGCTGTTCTGTAATGTGCATGTGGTTATATGTATGAGAATGTATAAAGCACTGTACGACAGGTGTGCAATGAATCACATGATGACCAAGGGCTGACATTTGGGATAGTTACAGCAAGGGTTACAAGTTTGGGTTGCCAAAAAGCTGAGATTCAGGGTTTAGACCATTATTAAAAGAGGGAGGAGTAAAGTGGCCAAAGCTAAATATTTTGGGCTAACCATAAAAAAGTTTCCCTCCTCTGCTCAATGCATGATAATTGTTCAGGATACAATGGGCTGTACCTGGTCCTTCAAGCCTTGCCCACAGTAAGCCATTATGACTGCTGCTGTTGTGCCTGAGACTGAACAGGCCGTAAGACAAGTGAGCCAGAACACACAATGAGCCCGAGGGAAGAAGGAAATGAAGCCACACACTGTGCGCCGCCACAGGCAAAATCAACTAACAAACCTAGTGAGTTTTATGCTTTCCAAAGTGAATACGGTGAGCCGTGCATAAAGAAAGGCGCTCATCTGCCATTGTTTATGTGAAAGCACGGTATGGGACGCTTAAAAAAAGACTTTGTTTGTTAATGTTAATATGAAAGCGCGTCATGGGGCACTTTAAAAAACCGTTATGTTTGATAACATAATTAAGGCAAGACACCCATAAAAAAAGGTGCGCAGCTACTATTGTTAAAATGAAAGCACAGTATGGGTCACTTTAAAAAAAAAAAAAGACTAAATACGCCAAGCCGCGCATGAAGAAAGGCACACAGCAGATATTATTTAAATGAAAGTGTGGCATGAGGCACTTTAAAAAATAAAGACTTTCTGTCTGCTGCCACTATATTTAACAAGGAGGGGAGCAAGTGTTAGCAAATATAAAGAGCAGCTGTTCATAATTGCAAGGAGAGGGAATAAGCATGGATGCGAGTGAGTTCTTGAGCCTAAAAAAGCCTAGACGAAAAAAAGAGTGCTCAGCGAGTAATACATAACATGACGCGTAACACCACATTGAAGAGGGGCGGTGCACATGAAAAGTTACAAAAGAAACAAGCATTGGCATAGCCAATAGGTCTCGCCTTTGGGACCTTATAAGTGTTTAGCCATGCAACGGTTGATGTTGTTTCACTAAGGATATTGTGCTGCATAACTAAATACCTATAAGGTCCCGAAAGTGAGACCTATTGGCTATGTCAATGCTTGTTTTTGTATTGCTCGTTGCAGGTGGTGGGCACTGGCAGTCATTTTTGGAGACATGGACATATTTTTTTATCATCAGACTTTGTCCCAGAACAAGAATGAAAAAAAAGGCACCCAGTTAGAAGAAGGAAAATATTGGAAAGTGTGACACTGGGAGAAAGCAGGAATGGAAAGTAACCTTAAAGTATGAGATAATAGAGACCGGAAATGCAAGGTGGTAAAGAAAGAAGCATGAGGTGAAATCAAGATCCATTTTTACAGCGTTTTACATATCGAGAACTTGACCAAAAAGGTATTGGGTATCAGAGAGCTTTTCATGAACACCAGTTGTGTTAAACGAAGAAACATTCATTTTTGTTAGGCACAGGGGTATTAAGTGATTTGCCCAGAATCAGAGGATGTTACGTGCCCTTACCAAGACAAATTAAGCACTATCAACAAGTCACCAGTGCATAGCTTTTCTGCAGCATTATCATCTCACAACACAAACATCTGCCCTCCAAGTTCAGCAGTTAATTTTGGAAGGAACAGTCAAATACTAACAGCAACTGAATTAGACTTTGCCAAAGGTGATGTAAATTGTTTACATCCCAGGAACACAGTTTAATGAAAAGGCTGAAGGCCAATGTGAGCAAGTAATCAAGTGCTGGTTAAATCCGCACGAAAAAGGGCTTAATTTGTTTTTAAGAGCAAGCGAGTCAGGGTTATAAAATTACACAGGCAACAACGATTCCCAAAAGTAAGTAAATGAGTTAAAAGCAAGCAGTGAAACGAGTCCCAACAAACCAGAAAGAAACCCAAAATATTTCCTTAAGAAGGTTAATCTGTTGCTTATCACAGAGAAAAGGATCACTGAGGTTGAAAGATTGCGCCAATTACCTGGAGGCATTTGTGATTAAAACAAAAAATGCCTTCTGGGCCCTATGTTCAGCAAAGAATGCTCGCAGCAAAATGAGGGTGCACACACGTGCTTGTCACAGTAAAGAACACACTGCTGTGGCACAGAAATCATGTGTTTGCTGGCCCAGGAGTGGTGTGTTCGTGTGTGCGTGCGCGCTCAGTCTGCTCTTTTTCGAAGCACATACTCATGCTTGTGGCGCGCCCCCTGCTCACTCCCGCAAGGTGGATGCTGCCATTAGCACGAGTATGTGCTTTGAAAAAGAGCAGAATGACGGCTAAAGGTCTTGCTATGCAATGCATGAGCGCTGCGTAGGCGAGACCTAAAAAAGCAGGGACTAGTGACCATATTAACTAATGAATAGCAGCCATTTACAAAGGACAATAAAATGAGCCAATTAGAAAGATGGGTGTTGCTTAATGCCTATATCCTTAATAAAGCATGTCCCACAGAGACAGCGCAAGTTCTAAATAATGAATAGCCCTGTGTGATGCACGAGGATTGAAAAGATCTTAGACATAGAAGTATGGATTTTGAACGCATAAGAATGTGCACAAAGGTAGAAAGTAAGCTAGTTTAATGCCTCTTTACTGACCCCAATCCCACAGATCGAAGATGGTGGAGATGTTTAAGAGAATCAGTGTTGCACTATCCTCTTGATCAAGAGTGCAGCAAAGGTAATCCATCACAGTTAGAAATGCAGACTCAGTTTTGAACTTAAAAAGAAAAAAATTTGAACTTAAAAAAAAAATGCAGACTCAGAGCTGTGCAAGGGTCTAAAACCCGATTGAACTATGTCCAACACAGAGGGTTGGGACATTGGCACTACTTAATTTGAGCTGTTGGTTGCTGGTTGGGGTGCACAGCACTTTTTGAGGGGGACCAGCACTTCTTTTTCCAGTATAAGATATTTAATGATTGAGGAAAAAGTGCACAGATCGAAAAGACATAGAAAGAAAAAGGTGGCAAAATCATCACAAACAGAAAGCGGGATCTGCAAAAGCAAGAAATAGGGGCAGGGTATGTCTGGTAGTGGATTAAACACTACAGGGCTTGGGATTTGGTGCACTAACATTTAGTTGCACCTCCGCTAGATTTGAGCAGAGCTTAGGGCACCAGCATTCTTCTTTCACAAATTAAGCACCGGACCTTGATGCTGCTGTTTCTGGAGGGCTTTTAAATGAGGCTGGATTATTGATGTAGAATGTTGAGGTGGGGAAGCGGCAAGCATGTAATTCCATGAAAGAAGGGTTAAAGTTTAGCTTGTCATGCGAGGATATGAAAGCAGTGACCCCTTTACCATTCTGAAAAATCTGTAGGGTTTAGCCTGATGCAATGAGAAATTCCAAGATGTGAGCGGTAGTGGGAGCAAGAAAGGTTAAAGTTTCTGTGATGAACAATGCATACTGTAGACTGCAAAATGATGGTTGATTGACATCAACTCCTGTGATTTGGGTATTAGAGGCTTTGACATGGTGATGCGTGGAATATTAGTGTGGATGCTGAGGGTAGCGGACGTGGGTCTGAGATAATGGTGTATTTTTGAACTGTGAGAAAAAGCACCAGGCAATGTGTTTTTGGGATCAGGCATCCAATTGTGTGTCACCTGTGAAGTAAAATTGAGGTGTGATGGTACTTATCTATTTCCAGGTCCATACAGTATCAGCCAGTTTTCCTTGTTGTCTATAGTTTCAGATGTCCAGACTACAATACCTCAACGTGATTGATAAAGTAATGTGGTGTCACATGACCTTCTTGACCCCTCAGGGGAGTCCTTGCCCGTGGCTACAGAGCACTACCTATGATTACTTTCTTTACTTCTGTCTCCTTGTCTCAGTGACTGGACTGTTTTACCGGGTTAGGGATGACTGCCTAGGGTAGATCGTTGTCAGTGGTGTTTCCTTTCCAATCATTGGTACACTCACAAGCTTTTGTGCTACATCATTGGTGTTCGGTGACCTACCTGGCAAAGTGGCACTTTGCTTGTGATTAGACATCGTTGTGCGTAAATTGACCTGGCTTCCTGGATTTTCATCTCACAATGAAAAACGAACACTAAGAAGGTTGTCAAAGAAATAAACCTCCAATTTCTTTCCATCAAGTATTTCCTTCTGCCTACTGGTTTAACCCCCATTGAGCAAGTCCTAGTGAGCTATTTGTTTAATTTAGTGAATTCTGTGTTTGACGATCTTCCACAAATCTCTCTCTATCCCTGGTAGTGGACTAGCCATACCTGCCAGGAAATGTAGCCATAGTGGAAGGGGTTAAAATTCCTCCATTCGTTTCTGCCTTCCCGATTAAGGTTGCCTGCTTTGGCACGAGAAACGCTTTTTGAAGACAAAGTTTTTGGAGCAGAGAATAACTTTGGAAGTGACAAAGTTCCAAGAATCTTCCAGCCCTTTGTGCTCCCTTATAGGCAGATCTGTTATTATTTGAATATGCATCTTGTAGCTCTTGGCACTTCGCCTAAACCATTAACATTCCTGAAACCCCTCGAAACCTGACTGTGGGGCAGGGGGGTATTTCTTTAATTACCTTTGGTGACTGCCTTCGTTTTCACTTCGCTTAAATCTTTTTTTCTTGCCCTGTCATGGACCGCGTATTTGCGTGCACACACACACACGCACGCGCACACACACACACACACACACACACACATATATATTGTTTTAGTGGCTGTACAGCTCTCTTGCTCTATATGTTCTTTTCAAACACTTTTTAAACCCGTGAAATGAGTCAAAAATGAAAAAATAAGGAAGGTGGCCTGCCGCCTGACTCGGTACCTGGAACGTTTCGTCAGCAACACAGTTGTTTAAATTAACTCATTCGAGGTCTGGGAGTTGAGTGGGCTCTCAATAATTTTACTCTCTGAAGTGAGAGGGAGGACTTCTTGTAAGCACAGAGGGGCTGTCATGTGGTATGAAAATCAGGCTTCCTCAGGTGTAACACCCTCGCCATCACAGTCGCGGCCTCCAAAAATAGCTCTATGGGTATTGGTTGATTACAGCGGAAGTCGCAAAGGTGACGTCTGGAGAAGCCACAGATATATATGCATATGTATTGAACAAATAAAAAAAGATGGTAACCTTTCATATATAATTCCCTCACAGGATCAGGGATATTACCTTTTAGACATGCCTAATTAAAGCATCAACCCTACGAGTGAAGCCATCTTGTGTTCAAAAGTCATTCCAATCACTTGCTTCTGAGTCCATGTGTCTCATCAATGGATCATACATCAAACACACAGAGGATCTGAGGGAGAGGAGGGCGCTAGGGCAGAGTGCATACTACTCCCTATCTAATGTGTAAATTCACTAAAAATAAGCTACATCACTGGGGGAAGGTGAAAGAAAAACACCAAGCACTAGTATAGTGTGGGTATCAGGGTAAGTGTCCCAACAAATGGAGCAAGAAAGAGCCTCTTCTAGGACAAGCACCCTCGCTCACCCGTGGGTGACATGCTTTATCATTGGGACCCCTCCTCACACCAAGGCCACAAAGCCATTGGTGTGGACTACAAGTCTCCAGGGTTTGAAGAGGTGTCAATTGGTACCTGATGAGAGGGGTTTACAGCTGGGTGGCTTGAAACAGGATGTAGCCCCAAAAAACCACTATTGCCTGACCAAGACCTGCTTGAAAACCTTCTACTGCAACAAAATATTTGAAATCACCAAACAAGCGCAGTAGCAAATGGATCAAAAACAAGCAATTATGTGATTCTAGTAAGACTACTAAGCTAGAAAACTGGGTATCCAGCATCAAAGAAGACTTTGCTTGACACCTAGATGAACACCATCACCCCCACTGATTCTTCAGGTCGTATCAATAGCATATGTTATGGTAGAACATAGTACCTCACTGAAAGACTACAATAGTAGAATGCATTCAGGAGCACAGAGTCAATTGTTCCTCTCCCATTTCAAATTGGGGTGATTGAGTCTACTAATTGGCACATTTCAAGAGGCGTGCCACAGGGACCTTCTTTAGCACCCTTTCTCTTCAATGAGTATGTGTGGCTTTTGTCTCAAGTGATCATCACCTCCGTCAATTAACTGAAGCCTCAGGGCTGAATTAATCTAAAACCTTTTCATGAATGGCCTTAAAATTGAATCGTCCCCGTGTCTGTTCAACTAAATTGCAGTGTTTGAAGAATATTGCACAGGGACGCTCCCTCACTCACTGGGCTCGACCTTTCTTTTTTCTGTATTCATCCACGTGCTCGGAAATGACTGACGCTGAATAAAAACTCTAGGTAAGTAGATGTTACATGATCGATTAGAAATAGACTCTGTAGAGCCGTTTACCAATAATCATTGATTCCAAAAGTTCCACCACTCCTCAGAAGGGCGCTGGTGGATCTGATGTGTCACAGGGAATTACGTACTAAGCTACTGTGAACGTGCTATGCGAGGGATTATTTAAAGGAATGAATTAACAAGTTGGTGTAAATGCATTATTACACATGAATGACCTGGCAGGGAAGGGGACACTTTAAAACTGCCCTAAATGTCTCCAACAGCTGCTGTTGAAATGCATTATGAGATTTAGGGGCATATTTACAAGCACCTATACCCACCACCACGTTGTGATCGCGATAGGGGCCTCGCCTTATTTCCTTATTTACAAGGCAGCGTTAAGCCACTTAACGTGGGTTAATGCCGCCTTGTAAATAGGGCACCCCTTCACGCTGTATTTAGCTTGAAAGGGGATGGCAGTGGGTGTTGCAGTGGGCGTTCCACTGCAACACCCATTGATTTTGATGCTGCCACCTATTTACAAGGGCAGCGTAATTAGGAGGTAGCGCCAAAATTAAGACCAGGGAAAACTTAGTCTGAAACAGGCGAAACGAGGATAAATGCTATATTTCTCCTCGTTTTTGCTGTTTCCATGTGCACATAGAAACAGCAAATTGCCTATGGGGACCTTCCAGCACATAAACAATCATTAAAAAAAATCCATTTCGCAACTTCTATGTGTGTTGCATTAAGCAGCACACATAGAAGGTACAATAAAGAATTTAAAGATGGTTTATGTGCAGGAAGGGAGACCTTCCTGCACATAAACAATCTTCCTCTCAACACAGGCACCCTTGCACTATGGTGCAAGGGTGCCTGCGTTGGCTGCACCATATTCTAGTAAATATGGTGCGGCATTGCGTTTCTAAAGTGATGAAGTGTGTCGTTAGCTTTCTTGGCTTAACGACACGCTTCGCCACTTTATTCTAAATATGCCCCATAAAGTTCTGTGCATCACCAACAAAACACCCTGGTACAAGAGGCCTAGAACGCACACATAATCAAGTGCTATAATACCGTCCTAAAGGAACCGTTAGTTAGTCAGCAGCTGCACACTAGGGCAGAACAAGGCCTAATCTAGGGGGATACCTCCCTTCAACAACTTCTCCCATAGTCAAAATATGTAATCACATCTGGCTGGGCAGTCCAAACATTTTCATACCTGAGAGTGCAGACTCACAGGATCCAATGATGGCGCAGCAACTGGATTCCTACTGTGCCGCATGCACAGTGGAGGGCTAGGTTCCCCTCCAGAGCCCCATTATTAACAACTACTATTTATAACTGCAGCGTGATGGGCATCAGGCGTCCAGCAGTTCACTGGATGTCAGCCAAGTACATACCGCTCACCATATGATCTCACACCTAGCACAGCTTGACAACTGTTAGACATGCTACTCTAAGTCACAGAAAGATGGCATGATGAACAACATATATCTACAAACATGGACCGGGAGAAGTCAGCCAGACCAAGTGAGGCAAAGCAATGTACAAATACAGCAATTCACTATGAGGAATGCAGTGCTGTCAGCGAGGCAAAGGGCATTAGAAAACTGTGCATGGAAGCAGCGCCGGCTGGTGTGGGTAAGCACAGTGGAGGGGGGAGGGGGTATGCAGAGGGGGTAGTTGACATATGACGGAATAGGGAAAGTTAAATAAATACATCCTATTTTGTCGTCTGTCGCCTTCCCCCTTACCCCGCCGCATTGCCCCACAGCGCTTACCTGCAGCAGCCGCAACTGCAGGGAGCTACATGTAAACATATATATCAGTGCTTGCTTTTAAAGTTTGTAGCACACAGATAATAACTTAAAGACAATTATTCAAGATCTTCCTGACAAATATAGACAAATATTTCCTTGGCCCGCCTTCCTTCATTCCAGGCCTAGAACCCATCATGACCCTCTCTTGAATCCTTGCTTTCTTCCATCCCATTAACTTGCAGTGCTGATGGATCTATCACTACTGCTGATTGCTGTTACCGGATAACATTCATCAAAGTCGTAAGACAAACATATGCATGTTAATACAGAACACCAAGCCATCAGCATGCTGACTAATTCACAGGTCACTTTAGCACCTAGAGGCAGGAGTTATACTTGAGTGCCTAGAAGCTGATGCCGAGAATCCCATGTCTTCCGTGTCTGTTCTTGCTCCTGTTCTATATCCGCTTAATTTTAACAGCTCTCAGACCCCTTTTTAGGTCTCGCGTTTGGCAGTGCATGCGCTGCATGCGCTGTCTCGGCGAGACTTAAAGTAATCTGTATATTGGCTTCACCTCCACGTAATTTCTCCTGCCCCTCGTGATTGGTTTAAGTTTGGCATTGCTGTTGTTTTCTTGATTTCTATTGGCCCTATGATCACTTCCGTGTAGTCCCGAGGCAGCGGCGCCTAACTACAGTTTCGCTCCTCTCGCACGCACTTAATTGCGTTCAGTGTGCCATCTGGTTGGGGGCATGGCCCCCCTCCTCTCCCTCGTTCTGCGCGGCCACTTGTTTCTTAGCCAGCCTCCCCCGCCCCCCACCGAAATATGGCTCTAGTTACACCTCTGACATGAAATGAAGATTATAGCACCTGAGAACAATTATCTCGATTCCACTAAGAGCAGGGCGTCCACTTTAGACCTAAAAAATTATGACAGATTGGCGTTAAAACAAGATTGACTTCACAACGTATTTTCCACCACCTCGGTTAAGGACTCAGTGCACAATCTGGATGTCAGACGCGGGTTGCACTTTTACCTCGGAAGAACTAAGTATTTCCACATCTACCGATCACATTTTTACCTCGTTTGCCCGAGAGAGCAGGTCCTGCATTTCTGGATGCTGCACTCTACGCGGAGTCCACCTTGCACCCAGTGTCTGGCGTGGTCCTCACCAGCTAATGCAGTGCCTGTAGTAGACAGAAAGGGATGGCTGGAGTGCGTGAATTAAGCAGCCGCTGGGGATTACTCGGACATATCCAAGTCCGCTGTTACTCTGCACACCCTGCCACATCCGTGTGTCTGTGACCACAGAGGCTCTGGCTAGCCTCGTGATCTGCTTCCACTGAACACTCCGACATCAGCCAAAAGTCACACACTACTCGGTTGCATTTTTTCAAGAAAGTAGTGAGTGGGAGGAGGGGAAGGGCACTCGTAAGTGCCCTTCCCCTGAGAGGTGTACATGCAATCATGCTACCAGTGCGCAAAAATCAGAATTAACCGCTTGACTCGCAGTTAGCACGCTCAGCAGCAGGCGGCAGGTTACCCACGTAATTGCCAAAGGGAAAGAGCGTACAGACTAACATAGTAACGATTGAGATAAATGAATCCTCATAGAAATCACTTTAACCCTAAAAGGTCTCTTGGCACCATAGCAATAACATTGTGTACACTATGTAACAGCTAGATACTCATTATTGATAGAGAGGTGACATAAGGCGTTTCAAAACAGGTGATAGGTGTGATATTAGAAAATGACATGAAGTAGCGGCAAAAAGCTTGAATAATCAAACGAGTTTGTGAGTCATCTGTCTGGACACCCTGTGATATATAGTAGGTATGTCCTGCATGACTGTGAGGCCTGCACAGGGGGATAAGGATAATGCACTACTGTCATTAGAGCTGCTAGAGAGAAAGCAGTCTTAATGGGTCTTCTGTATTTTACATCCTTTGTTTTTGTTAAATAGTTTTATTGAGGAGACCTCCATGAGCTGCCTTCTTATCCCTGTCCTGAAGGAAACAGGATATTTAAAGTTATAGCAGGATAGCATAAAGATTGGAAGGGTAGCAGTGGCGGCTCCTCTATAGGGGCGTTTGGGCGCCGCACCCCTGCTTTCTCGCCGTGCGAGAAGGCAGAAACATAAATGGTAATAACTACCATTTGTTCCTGCCTTCTCGCACGGCGAGAAAGCAGTAGTTCCTGGTTGGGGGTGGGCGGTGTTGCTCGAGGGCAGGGGGGAGTGGCGTGCCCACTGTTGTTCATACTGACTGTTTGGGCAGCCTGAGGCCGCCCAAACAGTCAGTATGAACAGCAGTGGACAAGCCACTCCCCCTGCCCTCGAGCAACACCGCCCACTGTCCCTGTTCACTATGTATGCTACAGCATACATAGAGAACAGGGACACGAGGCAGCAGGACAGCATTACACTGATTCCTTCTTTGAAGAGATAGCTGGAAATGTTTGAAAGAATGCTCCAGAGAATAAAACACGATTTTGAACGGAGCAAATCAGGCACGTTTCCCATAATAAATATATATGGCATTAACTGACAGGCTGTTGAGGACCCTTTCATCTCAAGAGACCAGTGGGTTCAGCGGGTGTACACCAACCCCAAGGCCCTGTTCTCAGTCACAGCTCGAGTGGGGGGGGGAGGGGGGTTTCACCTTATCTTTCATGCCCGGCTCGGTCAGCGGCCTCACCAATCACAACGCTGCGGCAGCGTTGTGATTGGCTAGGGTAAGGAGGGAGCCTGCCTGCTGTCTGCTTCGGAGCTTCCTGTGGGAAAACGGGGGAGCGGGATCCGGTTGCAGCTTTATACACCGTCCAGGAGGAGGTGGCGCGGTACCCGGGTGTAAGTTAGGGACATGGCTATATCTGGGATGGATTGTAATGCTTTTGTGGGGCTCATAATCACTGTGCGCGTGAAGGGAAGTTGATTGACCTGCATGAGGGCTGGAGACTTCCCTGCATATATCTATTTATATGAGGAGCGAGGACTGGTGGCTGCCTGCTGCCATGCACGTGTGTCCTCCCCATATTAGGTATTGGACAGCCAATGACTGAGAGGGTCCGGCACATCCCGCGCCCATACGATCTGATGCCTCTCTACTGAGAATGCCATTTTACGATGGTTTTTAGAAGCCCAATGTTTAGGGATGTTAATCTTCATAAACCTACTGTAAGATCACAAAGACATTTCACCTCGAGTTTGAGTAAAGCTTCGTGTTCCGATGTTTGCCATATATATTTATTATGGGAAACGTGCCTGATTTGCTCAGTTCAAAATCGTGTTTTATTCTCTGGAGCATTCTTTCAAACATTTCCAGCTATCTCTTCAAAGAAGGAATCAGTGTAATGCTGTCCTGCTGCCTCGTGTTTCTCAAGCTCCATTTTAGGCTCACTCTCTGCGCTGACTCGCCGCAGGGCAGTCATCCTGAACTTTTAAGCCGTACCACTTTCAAATGTCACCAGCCGCCACTGAAGGGTAGTACACATTGAAGGTTACAATGATAGTAACAAGACTGCTCTCCCGTGGTTTTAAAGCCCAAACTCTGAAATGAAATGTCCCACTGCTACAGAGAAGCTGTTGCATTGGTGCTGTTAGATAAGTGGCCTTCACACTTGTTAATGCCCCCTGTGTAAAATATAAATAAATCATTGGGCCTTCACCCCATCAAATGTATCACAATAGTGTTACATTTTCAATGTTTAATTCTGTCTAAACATGTTTAAACATTGTAGTTAAGTTCTGTTACTCTTTTTAACAAGCATTTGCAATGCAATAGGTCTCGCATTTACGCAAGTTTAAGCTATTGGCATTGTAAATGAAAATGCCTTTTTTAAAAAAAACATAAATAAAAGGCATTGTCATTTACAATGCCAATAGCTTAAACTCGTTTGCCTCTGCCATCAGCACTGCCGACTCATTCGGCTTGTCTACCCCGCCTTCTTTTGCTCACACTCTCACTCACTTGCTTTAGGCCTCGCTTCACTCGTTTGATTTATTTGCTTCTCCTATTCTTTTATATCAGATTCCATTTCTTGAGTATTTTCTTTTCAACTGTACTTGTGTTATGTGTGTCTGAAATGCCTAATGATTGTGATGAAATCTAAAAAGGATGTTTGTACTCTATATTTTAGGTGTGCTCTTTTGAACTCTTTCAACTTGATGAAAAATCAAGTTGGAGAAACAAAGGGGCATATTATCAAGGGGGTTTATCTCCGCTTTTTTGGCTTTAAAAGCCAAGAAAGCGGAGATAAAATTATCTCCCTATTACCTAGCTGTCGCTAACACCAGTTAGCGACAGCTAGTAGGAGATAGCGACCATCTTGGGCCCCACTTTGCATGTCAGTGATATTTATCACTAATGACATGCAAAGTGGGCGTGCCAAGATGTTAGCGACTGGAAACAGTCGCTAACATCGCTATCTCCTATTACCAACTTTTGGAGATAAAAGCTAACACCTGCCCTGAGCAGTTCTTAGCCATGTTATCCAATGGGAGGTGGATAACATGGCTAAGAGCATTAGCTCGGTAATGCATGAATATTGCTGACTTTTCAGCGATATTCATGCATTGCGGCCGTTTTTTATCGCATTTGTGATAAACCTTGGTAATACCAAGGTTTATCTGCGATAAAAATCGCCGCAGCTCAGCGGTAAAATTTTGTCTCTAACCAAGCAATAGCGATAATTGCTTGGTAATATGCCCCAAAATCTGGTGAACCCAGACTGGTGAATCTTCAGCCTGGTACATTCCAGCAGAACTAACTGCAAATTTAAAAAATATCTTAGTTTTTGCTAAAACAGTACCAGACACAACTGAAAAAAACATAAGTATACAAAAAATATCTTTTTGTCAATTCTTCAAATGTCAGGAATAGAAAAGGTAACATTATTTTAATTCTAATAAAGTGTGGTCCATCGTCTAACTCATAGTGGTCTTTTTTGGTTTTTCCTAAGGCAGAGGCTGCACTGTCTGTTAGGAGACATATGTGTTGCTTATATTGGGCTTAGAAACCACCCATTGCTTGACATTGTTTCACTTCACTGTCACTCTCATGTGCTTGCTTCTTATTCATCAGCTTCCGTGGACTTTTCTTCGTCTTCTGGTGTTTGGTCCTTCCCTGGAGCATATACCTATTACTTGTGCCATTCCACTGCTCTCTTTTCAAGTGATACTTTTTTCATTTTTATTATACACTCAACAAGAGTGCTTTGTATTCCTCTTTCTTGCCTGTGTGGTTTTCCTATCACCCACTTCCCTCGGTTGCCGTTCTTGCTTTGTGCTTGCTCGCCTTGGGGATAGCAAGACCACTGAAATGGAAAAAATGGACATATACGTCAAGAACATGTTCCACTCCCTGTTTGGAAAAGCCTTGTCCCCCCTTGTGTTCCTGATTGAGTGTGCCCATCACTCGCTGGGGCCCGGGCCTCCACCCCAAGCCACGGCATGACCAATAGTGACCTGTCTCCTTAGCTATTAGAAAAGAGACACCATCCTAAAAATTAGCCGTGAAGGCTGCGACATTCAATATCAAGGACATTTGATACTGTGAACCTCATGCTGACCATTCAGACGGCTCACAGGGAATTCCTACCAGCTAAGTGACTATGCCAGAAATGTACATAGCCAAGCTATGCATCTCTTTGAATGCAAATATCATCTCTTTACTGACCTTAAAGCAACTCTGAAATTTGCATGGAAACTCGTGGCCTCCTAGGGTGGGGAGGGGGGCACCAGACTTCACCAGAGGTTACACAGAGCGGTATCTCAGTGACAAATATTGACCTTGGTCCTCCCTTGCTTCTATTGGAGACCACCATAAAATTGTGAACTGCAAGTCTGTGAGTCTGATACTGCATGTGTAGAGCTCTTGAGTGGCCTAAGGTGTATCAGGCATGGCCCTAAGCAGCCAGCCATCGACTGTGATGCCTCCCCGTCCCCCAATTGGGAGTCTGGTTCCCTGGACAACTACTGGTCAGGTCCTCTATGATGTTGATAAGCTCTTACCCTGTTAGCCCTTGGCTGTTCGCTAGGCCTACTGATGCCCGAGGAATGTATTCCTCTATCTCTCTTGACTGTTCACACATTGGGATGCGATGGGGGTGGGTATCGACAGTTCAACTAGATAGGGGGGTTGAAGTGGGTGGCAGGAAGGGGGACTTTATTGTTGTTTTCCTTGAGTTATATTATTTCAGGACATACACTCACCTTCACCTTGCAGCACACCCACTGCTCCTCAATGCGATCAGCGTGATCACTATGAGCTCTACTAGCAACCTCCACAACATCTTACACTGATATGTCTGCCCTTAGATGCCTTGCCTGGAATATCCGCAGACTAAATGACCAAGGCAAGGCCCACTTTTATTTGCTTATCGACATAGCATTGACATTTGCTGCCTGCAGGAACTCCATCTAACTATCCCTATACATCTTCAACTGCAGACCAGTTGGCAGGCAGAATAATACACAGTGGTATAATCTAACTATGCACACGGTGTGGCTATTCTTATTTGCAAAGGCCTCTAGTGGCACACCCGCACATCCATATGCGACAAACGGGGCAGATATGTCATTCGCAGGGTTAATTTCTGGACCGACCGCTCACCTTGGCCCAGTATACAGACATTATGTTGGCCCCCTCCCTTTTTATAGAAATATGCAACCAGATCCAGTGCAAGATCCGCAACTCTCAGATGGGGCAGGGGTTTTAATATTTTGCTAGTCCACCACCTTGACCGATCCAGTGATACAAGACAACCGCACCCAGGGGCTGCAGCTCAAATACACCTCACCATGAGCTTGTGGGTATTTGGAGACAAACACCCCCAAGATAGAGAGGGTGCTTGCCCTACACACAGTACCTAGTGCAGGATGGAATACTGGCTGGTTAAGAAAGACCAACAGGCACATGCATCAAACTTGAAAATAGCCATTCTTTAATTGCGAAATTTAAGGAATCACAAATAAAGAATCGCTATATGCAAAGCATGAGCGTTTTAGCGAATAATCAGCAAATCAGTAATAATCACAATTGCAAATTGCGATATAATATAATAAACTCGCAATTAAAGAAAACCTAATTGCGATCATGCAATTAGCGATTTATCTATTAGCGAATCCGCAAATAGCGAAATCGTTATTTGCGAGGTCGCTTTTTGATGCACACTGATGACATCACAACCAGGAAGTCAGCCAGCCCATGCTTCATTCAGTGTTCAGTTGCAGCGAGAGTTGGAAGCCGAGTGCAGGAGCAGTACAGTACATCCAACACCTCTGTTTGCAGACCTGTCCCTTGTCAAAAATGGATCCAACTACATCAGGGGAGAGTACATCAGCCAGGAAACGCAAAGTCAATTTTAGTGAGAAAGAAATTGACACACTCATAGAGGATGTAGTCATAAGCCATGACAATATCTTTGGAAAACTTTCACTGAAGGTCCCAGAGGCAGAGGAAGAGAAAAACCTGGCACAGGATCCAGAATAAAGTATATGCAGTGGGGGTCACACACTGCTCAAGTATTGAACTGAAAAAGCGTTGGTACGACCTGCGCAGCCGTGCAAAAGAAAGGATTGCTGAGAGGCTGAAGGAAGCCAAGAAGACCGGAGGGGGACCACCAACACATCCTGGGAACACACCCGTGGAGGACCTGGTGGAGTCCACACTCCAGCATGAAGCTGTGGTGGGAGTGATGCAGCTGGACACATCTGGAGTGGCCAACACATCTCAAGGTAGGATGCATGCAAGTGAACATTACAAGAGACATATTAACATTTGCACATCACCTCAGTTCAGCACAAGTGTACAGAAAGCAACTCCAGTCCACATTTTCCAGCTACAACAAAGTGCATTATGGGAGACACAGGCAGGTTAGGCAGGTTCGTAGGCAAACACACAATGAGAAGTGAAAACACGTGAACAATGTGTGACAGTCATTAATTTACTATGAGCAAATTATGCTTAATGTGACATGACATCACACTCAAAAATGAATTAAGATTTGCACTGTTTAACATCACAGATGCAGTAGAAGGAGAGGCTGAGGACAGTGACTGCATGGACACCCAGGATACTATGGCTGTGGATGAAATAGACACACTTTTGGTCCCACAAACCACAGCACGTGCTCTCACAACACGCAGGGCAACAGTTCCACCACTGCAGACCATGGAAACTGAGGATGAGTCCCAAAGAACACCAGAGACAAGCCAGGCACCAGGTACACCCACGCCGACACCCCAAGCACAGGTCCAGAATAGCACAGTCCAAAGCCGGAGCCGCAGAGCAAGGTCACTCTTCACACCATAGGAGGACTGATCTACTGATGTCTGGGGTGGTCTGGAGGCTCAGATGCTCCAGGTGCAGCGCCTGAAGGCAAACACCAGGCGGTTAGTGCAGGCACAAATCAGCAAGATGGCAGGTAACATCACTGTACTGACTGATTGTGTGAGGGAACTTACTACAGCTGTGGTCGAGGGCAACAGGCAGACGCAGGAGCTGACCAGGGTGATGAAGGAGGGGCATGTGACACAGACTATGTGACACAGCTATTAACAATCAATCGCCTGAGCACCAACACTGCACTGCTGTCCCGCAGGTCTTTCAACATGCAGATTGAGATGTCCCATTGTAGTGGGGTTGTGGCCAAGGCACTGTGCTAGGTAACAAATGCAGTGGAACAAATGCATGCTGCCACTGTTGGGGCTATCAATGTGAATGGGGAAGAGGGGAGTGAGGAAGCATCAAGCCTTATTAGTTTATCAATGCCTGTCACCACTTCCAGGAGGCGCAACACTCGCAGCACAAAACCTTCCACCTAGCCAACATGAGGGATGAAGATGATGCAGCCAAAAGACGTCTGGGTGTGCGTGGGAGGAAGAGATAGACTGGCATGTCCAGTGACTTTCAACAATGGTGAGGTAACTATTGCCAAAGACATTACTAGTGACTGACTTTCAAGTCAAATGATTATGTCTTTGTATAATTTTTCAAGAATGCTATCCATGTGCTACTGTGCACCTGATATGGGTGCTTCAACACTACAAGATATTTTATTTGCGAAAAATATAGTTAAGTCAAAAATGCTGTGTATTGTCTCAACATTACTCACATCAGAAATAATTTTGTGTAATTTCTGTACGTCTCCTGTGCCCTTCTGCTGCACTTACCTCATGTGCTTTATGTTGTTGTGCCCCTTCCTGGTTGTCGTCGTCGGACTCGCTGTCAGACACCTCAATGGGAATGCCTCTCCTTGTGGCTATGTTGTGTAACATGGCACATGCAGCCACAATCCTGCAGCTTTGGTTGGGTTTGTACTGTAATGCTCCTCCTGTCTTGTGTAGGCATCTGAAGTGGGTCTTTAACAACCCAAAGGTGCGCTCAATGATGTTCTGGGTGGAGATGTGCGCAGCATTGTATCTCTGCTCATTGGGGGTTGTTGGATTGAGGTAAGGCGTCATGATGTACTGACGCACGGCATATGCGCTGTCACCTACAGGGAAGTAAGCAAAGGGTCAGTGACGGTAATGCATTGGCATACGTACAATGTCTGACGAGTGTGTACGCCACTCTGGCAAAATATGTAGGAATCATGGGAGCTTCCTGGGTATTGAGCCACATTGTCAGTAATAATATATTTTGCATTGCAGACTACCTGTATGTTTAGCGAATGAAAGCATTTCCGATTCCTAAATATATATTAATTAACTGCCGGTGGACATATTGCTACATGGGTACAATCAATGCATCCTAATACATGTGGGAAGCGGGCTAGAATTCCTGGTTGGTCTTATTCTGTTCATGTGGGGTTGTGGGAAAGCTAATGTGGTTTTTGATCCTTGACATCATGGCATTAAAGAATGATTCGAAAAAATGTGAAAGGGCGCTTTGTGACACCCCTTCAGCTACAACTACTACTCCCTGAAAACTGCCTGACGCAAGTAGGTGCAGGCAACATAGCACCTGCACATGAGTGGGTATTGCATTGGTCCTACGAGCCTGATGCCGCAATATGGGATCCAATTCTAGGATCATGGCACCACTAAGCCTATACTTCTCGTATATTTCCTCATCTGTTTGTCCAAGCAATGTAATGCGGACTCTGAAGATGCGCTCCTAAAATTCTCCTCCTTCTGTGTGCTGCTGCCTGGAGCCTCATCCTCCTCGCCATCAGGTAAAGAGCTGCCATTGTGGAAGGTTAAGAAGCATTCTGGGTGTGTTTAAGTAGGTTTCTGTTGAATTTCAGCTGTATGGTATGTATTTTCACTTATGATTACCACCTGGTTGTGATCCTTCTTAAATTGCACTTGCAAAATTGCGAATTTCTGTAAAAAAGCTATTTGGGAATTTTCATGCATATGATTGTGATTCCTTATTTGAGAATCACTATTTGAGAATCGCTAATATTATAATTGCTAATAAGGATTCGCAAAGTATGTCTCAGAATTATTTGCGATTCCTTATTTTTGCGAATGATTGTGTTTTCGCATATTTTGGGTTCATTGGCTAATTTGCGATCGCAAACAGGTTTATTTTGCGATTCGCAAATTTAGTGAGCTGATTTTTGTTTGATGCATGTGCCTGCAAGTCCGCTGGACCGCGGCAACTGAGCACTTCCCTAGAAAACTTTTTGATCATGCTCCGGTCCTCATAGAGCTCATTCTCTTGACTGAGAGTGAGTGACTGACCGCACTCCTGGAGCCTTTCTACAAACTCCGTGACCTGATATTCCGCAATAAATTTGATCAAGCATCATGGAATACTTCTGTCATAATACCTGATCCGTGACTTCAGCCTCACCCCACGGAGTCATTTGAGGTTGTTATACGAGGTACGTGCATCACCAAGCAAGCTGAGGTACCGAAAGCGATATGACCCCAAAAGAATAACGTATAACGATCTAAACTGCCAGTGACAAATTAAAAAAATATCTCCCTGCTTGTAATATTCCCATTGTTGTGGGGCTATTATTGCATCTAGGGAGCAGGATGTCTTCTTTGAATTATTGTAACTGAAAGTCACTTCTTGTAAAAAAAACATTAATGACATTTTAATTAATATCACTATGGGGTCGATTCCGATCCGGTAAAAAGCGCTCCGAATTGCCGTTCAGAGTGTTTTTCCCCATACGATTCGTACCCATAAGCGTCTCCGTTCGAACGACGAAGTACGATCCGTACCAGGAGCCGTACGACTCTAATCTCCGTACGACTCTCCCTCGGAACCCGCTGTACGCGACATCTGTACGGTTCGCGGCCGATTTTTCCGACCCGGCAAGTTTGATTCGTGTTGGGTACGCACCGTATCACCCGTTTCCTATGGGAGCTGAAAACAGCCGTAAAAGCAGAGTTCGACCCGAAACAGGTACGGAACGCCCCCCCCCCCCCCGGGTACGGCGCGTACACCCCATGATTGCAGGGGTACGCGCCGTACCCCTGCGATCATGGGGGGTACGTGCCTTACACCCGGCGTACATGGGGTACGCACCGTTCCCCATGTACGCTGGGTGTATGGTGCATACCCCATGTATGCTGGGTGTACGGCACGTACCCCCTTGATCGCAGGGGTACGGCACGTACCCCTGCGATCATGGGGTGTATGCGCCGTATGGTGTGTATGTGATTGTGCGATTTTCCGTACGAATAGCCCTTACCTGACGTGGACCGTACGACTCGCGTCCTGGTACCCCGGTCGGGATCGTACTCGTCGGGTCGTATGGGGTCTGTACGAGTCGTACGGAAACGGCTCCGGATGCGAGTCGTGCGGACGGTGATTTTACCGGATCGGAATCGACCTCATGTGTATAAACTGTACTAGCATCTGCTAGTGAGTGCTTACTGAGTTCACTAATAAA
Organism: Lissotriton helveticus; assembly: GCF_964261635.1. Lineage (NCBI taxonomy): Eukaryota > Metazoa > Chordata > Amphibia > Caudata > Salamandridae > Lissotriton > Lissotriton helveticus. Next base: position 1,378,237,817 of record NC_136068.1, read on the forward strand.
TGACATTGCTCGGCCTGTTGCCCAAAGCTTTGCTAGAGTGTTTGGAGATTTGCAGTCTTCTCTGAAGAGATGTCCCAGACAACATCGGGTCCATGAATGAAAAGATGCGTCTTCAGCCCTCTTGGCGGGCATTGGCTAGGTTTTAACGGGAACTGCTTGCTTCTTGCAGAACTTGTGATGCTATCTATGGAGATATTCAGATATTTAGGGCCTGGCAGCGTTAGCTGATTTTTTACTAATTGCAATATTTGTGTTCATGGATTTCTTCCTGATTGACAAGATAATTAAGAGTAGTTTCAATAGATTAACAGAGGAGTTGCCCAGTGATGCTGTATGTTATTTGGGGTTTTGACTGTGTTAGGGTGAGACTAGAGGAACATTTAGGAACCAGGCTAACTTTTAATGGGCCTAATGAGGAGTTTCGCTGGGGGATGGAGAGCTGGACCGCTCTCTTCTTGCAGGAAAGAAGCAGATGACCTTTTTCGATGCAGCGACTTGACCTGGAAGATTGTTAGGCTTTACCTGCTACAGGGAGTGTGATAGCTGGATTGAAGGGATTTCAGACAACTAGAGTGTTCAGCTGTGGGAAGATAGAGTAGTCTTGTACAGTTTATTTGAAGGTTTGTGAGTACAGGATTGGGCATCTAGGAAGTCTGACAATGTCTTAGTGGTGGGTAAGAGAGGTGCATCCAGAGTGAAGCTGGTTTAGTGGGGGTAGACTAAGTTTGACAGGAAAGTTGAGCTGTACAGGTTCTCGGGCTGTGTCATGTGGTGAGGGCTGCAGAATTGTTGGATTATTGCCTCGTTAAGTGTCAGGGGTGTAGCTGCTGTGTAGGACTAGGGTTCCAGGGGTGCATATTCTCCTATGCACGGGGGGGTTGTGGGAGCTATGAAGCCACAGTAGAACAATTGCTATAGTGGCATGTGAGTTTACGTGGTGTGCTCAAATGTAGCCTTTCTAAGCTTGCCTGAGATTAGATGATCTAGTAGAGGGCACTTGAAAGGCAGGAGCCAGGCCTGTGGTAATTATAGGCAGACCTGCAGACGGCAACTGAAGGCCACTGAGTCAATTGATATGGATTGCACAAACACTTAGGCTTCCAGCCCATTTTGTGAGACAGGTAGGCTTTCTTGTGAGTAGCGGTTTTGGAGGATTCAATCGCTTGGAATGTAATGTTCTGGCTAGTTGGCAGTTGTCCAGAAGGGTTGAGTGGAGTATGGAATTTGTGAGTGCAAAGTGGTGGTTAGGTATGAATGTGGGTGATGGGGGGCACAGGCATTGGCCATGAATTTGGAGGGTCTATGGTGGGGAGCAGTTCAGGGATGGCAACGATTGACCTAGTGGTTAAGGCCGGAAAGCCAAGCGACCTAGTGAAGGCAGGTCAAAGAAGAAAAGTGGTGCTGTGCTGAGACAGACCTTGTGGAGCTAGATGGATGCCAGGCTAGGTATTCATCTAACATCAGGCAAGAAGACACAGAAGTCCGAATTGATGGGATGGGCCCAACTTGGGCAATTAATTGACTATGGTGGACTGGCGTGGGCACCACGGTGCCAATTTCCACTCTGAGGCCTTGAGACCTGGCCCCTCATACAGATGCGAGTTATGGAGGGGGGTGAAATGCTTTTTGTAGTGATGTTGTGGTTGAAAAGTGTATTTTATAAATCCTATTATGGGGGCTGTTTTGGGTAAGTTCAGGTGTTTTTTTATACTGTTCACTGGAAATTATAAGTAGGAAATTTTACTTACACAGTGTCAATATCATATATGAGGGCCCTAATGATCTAGCTAATGGGATCATGAGTTAAGGTGTTAGAGTTTGAGGGGAAGTGGATTTTGAGAATGGTGCAGCCACCCTTGTTTGTATTTGGGGCATGTGGGAAGGTGTCTATATTTGAGGTGTTTAGGGAAAAGCTAATGTGATAAGTAGTAGGGGTAAAAATTCAGGTTGTATCTTCTAGGTGTGGGGCACATGAGGTTTCGGCTTTATTCTAATGATGTAACAGTGAGTGGACATATCTAAGGAAAGTTCATGAACAGATGAGATAGGGTATTTTGTGACCTAAGGTTCCTCAAGAACCTGAAACTGAATTTATAAAGATTTATGTTGGTGGATTTAACTATTATGTGACAATGCCATTGAGGTTGATTTAAAGCTCACATGGCTGTTTAGAGTAGCCAGAGATTTGGGGTTTTGCGTCATACATTATAAATAATTTCTTTGTAGTGGTAAAAGAAACATCACAGAAAGTTGCAGTTGATGCATCCTCTTTGTTAGTGAAAAGTAGAAGGTCTGTCTTTCTTATTACAGGCTTTATGCTATAATACTTATCTGCAATACGATCCTCTGGGTTGTGGTGAGGGTGTTGTGTTTGAGGGGTTTGTCTGAACCTTTGTGAAGAATGAGGGATTTACTATTTCAGAGATGTTTTTCCAAGAGTCAATAGTTTGATGGTGTTAGACCTGTCAGCCTTAGGGTGGTCTTCCCCCAAACTTTTCACCTTTCTCCTCCATTTTTTGCTGATCTCGTTTTTGCTAACCTTAGTACTCTGCACACTAAAGTTCGTGTGTTCACTCTTTAAAACATGGTAACATTGGCTCATACCCAATTGGAATATTTCATTTACTTATAAGTCCCTAGTAAAGTGATACCTCATGTACCCAGGGCCCTGTAATTTAAATGATACTAGTATGCCTGTAGCACTGATGTTGCCATCCACTTAAGTAGCGCTCTAAAACATGTCTCAAGCCTGCCATTGCAGTCGGTGTGTGCAGTTTTAAACTGCCATTTTAACCTGGCATAGTAAACCTTTAACAAGGCCCAAACCTTCCTTTTTAATACATATAAGTCACCTCTAGGGTTGGTCCTGGACAGCCCAGAGGGCAGGGTGCAAGGTATTTAAAAAGTTGGAAATTTACTTTTAAGTTTTACATGTCCTGGGAGTGAGAAACTCTTCAATTCATTTTCACTACTGCAATGCCTACCTCTCCAATAGGATAACACTTGAGTCACCTTGTTACATTTAGAAAACTTTTAGAAAATTAGCATTTTTCTGCCTTAGCCATTTGGTGTCTGCAGCCTGTCTCTGGGTCACGGCTGGGTGTGGTTGAAAGTTGGGCATTCTGTATTCCTCCTAGATAGTCACCCACAATAGGGAGCTTAAGAGTGGCAAGATGGAAGGGAGGAGTTGGGCACAGCACTACTTATATTTGAATAGCTTTGTCCTGCCTCCACACAAAGGACAGCATAGCCCCTTTAGATAGTCTGGAGCCAGGGCAAGGAAGGCAGGACACCTGCACACTTCAAAAGGAGACCTCTAGAAGCTTTTCCTACTTCAAAGGCAGAACTGGTTATATAGATTGGACCTCAGACACCAAGTCTTCAGTATACGTCTGCACCAATAGATACTCTGCCAGGAAGAAGGACTGCTGTGCTGCTGAAAGGGCTGCCATCCACTGGATTGCTGCTCTGTGAGTCAGTTGTACTGCCGTGCTGACCTCCTACCTACTGCCCACCTGCCTGAGTGAGACAGACTGGACCTGCATCTTTGGAACCAAGGACCACCAGATTGACTCCAAAGCCAGTTGGCTGGCATCCTGCTAAAAGGGCTGCCACTCTGCTGGACTGCTACTCTAAAGGACAGCTGCCCTGTTGTGCTGACCAGCAGTCCTCCTGCCTGAGCCAGAAGGACTATACCATCATCTTGTGAACTCAGGACCACCAAACTGACCCCAGGGCTAGTTGGCTGGCATCCTGACTAGAGCGTCAGGGACGGAAGGCTCCAACAACCCTGGACCCAGCACCTGATCTCTGCCATCTATGAGTCTGACCCTCCCAAATGGTGCCACCCAAGTTCGGGAAACTTGGAAGCCAGCCCATCTGTGGATCCAGCAGAACCTACACATCACCTCTGCTGCGTGGCGCAAGCCTGAGTCGAACTGACACATCGCCTCTACTGTGAGAGCTCTTCTAGCGCAAGGACTCCGCATCGACCTCGCAGCCCACATCGGTACCACCGATGTGCAAATTTTCCCCAACACATGTCCTCACATTGTAAATTCCTCATCAACAGCAGCCTTGACATTGATGCAGGTTCTCTCATCGCAACTTCACCCTGACAAAGATTGTGGTTGCAGCTTGAATAGGGTTTCCCACTCCCCTCAACCAGTAACCCAAATCTTACTGATGGGATAGATGACTCTGGTCCAACATGATATTAGATTTGGAGAACTCTTGAATGGTAGGTGATGGCTGTTGTCAATCCTGTATTGTTGCAAGCAATGTGGTGTTTCAGTCTCAAATGAAATAGAGTCAGAGTTTAGTCGTGATCATCAATAGTGGGGTCTTTGACCGCAAATTACCATTGGTACAAATCACTAGCAGTGGGGTATTGACAGATTTCTGACACAAACAAACCAGAAAAAGGCAAGAAGTTTTCCCCATAGTGGAGATGGAGGATGGGGCAGTGGAGACCACAGTCATGCAGGACAGAGACTTCCAGGTTAAAAGGACATGTAAGCTGGACCAGTGACGCTAGGTTCAGGGGAGATCAGAGGTACTTCAAGGGCTAAATAGGTTGAGCCCTATAAAGACCCTGTTAAAACTCAAAGTGGATGTCTGACATCATGGATTATTACAACTCTTTTGTATTAAGTAGATCCAGTTTTAGTTCCCACACATTTACTGTTTATCTTTACTCTGTTCCCTCTGTCATCTTCTGGTAATATTGTCCTCTGTGACTGTGCTCTGGTGTTTTCTCCCTTGATGTCTGTGGTATTCATTATATAAGGGTCTTCGCTCCTGTGTCCTGTCTACAATATCTGGCTGTTAGATCTGGGGGTCTCTAGTTGGCAATGGTTATCACCTTTCTCCACATAGGGACCCTAACTTCTAAGTCAGGATAAGGGGATTACACTCCTTAATAACCCCTGCTCACCCCCTTGGCAGCTTGGCACGAGCAGACAGGCTTATCTCAGATGCAGTGTTTTAAGCATTTGTGAATATACACAGTAATACAGTGATAACACTACAGATGGACACAACACAGGTTTTATAAAAATAAGTATTCTTTATATAGACATAAACACAAGACCACAAATGACAAAAATCCACAATACTACACTTAAGATTACTTAAAAGATGATTAAAGACTCTTAGTTAAAGTTGATGGTAGATGCGACAAAGTTCTCAACAAAGTACCCAGATGCGTAAAGCAAAGTAGACAAAAAGACTCGCAGAAGGGGAGATGCGTCGTTTCCCTCACCCGGGGGAACGGTTGGGTCCTTCCTCAATGCTTGCGCAGAGTAGGGGACTCGTCGTGAGCCTCACCGGTGCGGAGGTGATGCGTAGATTCTCGGCCTGCGGGCCCGTTGCGGTGCGCCAAATGCGCCTTGATGCGATGCGATGACGATGCGATGATCCAGTTGCGATGCGATGATCCAGTTGCGATGCGAGAAGATGGCGCCCTTGATGCGGCGATGTGATGACGCCCTGGAAGCCTTGCGACGACTCTGTACTATGAGCCGTAACAGGCCATGCGACGCACTTCTCCGGCGATGCGATGGCGACTCTCTTGATGGCGTCATGCTTCTCCGGCAATGTGACAGCAGGCAGCTTCGATGAACCCATGCTTCCAGGGAGATGCGGCGAAGGCTCGCTTCTCCGGCGTTGCGATGATTTCAGCTGCGGCGGCGACACGCTTCCTCTCAATGAGTCGCGCTTCCAGCTCCCAGCGGCACGCAAGTGACTGGAGTCAGAATTCCCAGCAAGGAATTTCAGGAGGGAGCTGGAGGTGAAGTCTTTTGGCCCTGGGACTTCAGCAGGAGGCAAGCACAGTTCAAGCCCTTGGAAAATATTCTGTAGATGAAAGTCCTTAAACGTTCCTTCTCCTTTCGCTTGGCAATGAAGCAACCACTGGAGGCCAAACCAGCACACTGCACACTGGCAGAGGGGCAGTCCAACTCCTGCAGCTTCCTTGGTTCTTCTCCTTGGCAGAAAGGTTTCTTGTTCCACAAGTGATCTAAAGTCTGTGGGACTGGGTCCCAATATTTATATCCCAAAATCCGTTGTTCTCTGAAGGCAGAGAGGCCTCTGCCTAGCCCAAACCTGTTCCTGAGCAATTTGTTGACATGACTCTCTTCTTCCTTTCACTCTGCAGGGCAGAGACATCAGCCGCCCCACAGGAGGTGGAGGCAGCATCGGGGAGGGAAGATACAGCTCTGGAGCACTCTGTTGACAGGATTCCTCTTCTCCTTTCACTGTACAGGGTAGAGACATCAGACAAGCCACAGGGGGTGGAGCCAGCATTGTAGAGGGAAGGCCCAGCCCTATTCCGGTCCCAGGTGCACTCTTCTCTCCCATCTGGATGTAAATCTTCCTCTTCACAACTGGGCTGTCCCAGACTGTCTCCTGGAATTTCCCCAGCCCTGTCACACACAAACCCAGACAAGGAATACACAAACCAGCAGAGGCAGGCTCAAATGGTTAGGCAAGAAAATACCTACTTGCAAACACAGAATATTAAAATAAACTTTACTAAAAGATGTATTTTATTATTCTGAGTTCAGGCATACTAAATTCGAATTTCCACCATGTTCCCTGAGTCAGTTAGGATTGTAAGAATGTAACAATCTTAACTGCCCATTCTGGCCTATGGGACCAGGTAGCCTTCAATAGTGAAAAACGAAAATGGCTGTAATTCACTATTAGAACATGCTACACACATCAGAGCATGTCCTCCCTTATACTTACAATGCACCCTGCCCTGGGCCTACCATAGGGGTGTCTAATATGAAGCAAAGGAAAGTTTAGGGACTGGCAAGTGAGTGCACTTGGCAAAGTTGACATCGCAGTGCTAGACTGCACACAGGCCTTGCAATGGCAGGCCTGAGACACCTTACAAGCTGCTTCTGTGGGTGGCACAACCAGTGCTGCAAGCCCACCAGCAGTATGTGATCTACGAGCCCTGGGCACACATGGTGCACTGTACTAGGGGCTGACAGATAAATCAAATAACCCAATCATGGAATAACCAATCAGTACATCAATTTAACATAGGGAGCACTTGCACTGTGGCACTGATTAGCAGTGGAAGGGTGCCCAAAGCATTAATCCAGCAAAAACATATCAAAACAGAGGAGGCAATCCATCAAAAATGGAAGGGAGACTCACGCCAATTATGTCACGTGTCCCCTCCAGCTGAAAAGTGGGGAGAACTACCCTTCCCCTTGTGAGTTCTCTTCACTAAGGCGGAAAAATCTGGACAGACCATCTGCGTTGGCGTGTTCTGAACCTGGGCGGTGTTCCACCGTAAAGTCCATACCCTGTAGGGAAATGGACCACCTCAACAACTTTGGGTTCTCACCCCTCATCTGCATCAGCCATCTGAGGGGCTTGTGGTCGGTCTGAACCCGGAAGAAAGTCCCAAACAAGTATGGTCTCAACTTCTTCAGTGCCCAGACCACAGCAAATGCCTCACATTCAATTGCACTCCACCTCTGTTCCCGTGGAAGTAACCTCCTACTGAGGAAGGCTACAGGTTGGTCAAAGCCCTCTTCAGTAATCTGTGATAGAACAGCCCCACACCATGCTCTGAAGCGTCTGTCTGAACAATTAATTCTTTTGAAAAGTTGGGTGCCTGAAGCACGGGTGCTGTGCACATGGCAGTCTTCAGGGCGTCAAAAGCCTTCTGACAGGTGTCAGTCCAGTTCACTTTCTTGGGCTGCTTCCTGGAAGTCAGCTCAGTCAAGGGCGCAACAATGTTGCCATACCCCTTGACAAACCTCCTGTAGTACCCCGTGAGTCCTAAAAAGGCTCTCACCTGTGTCTGAGTCTTTGGGGGTTCCCATGCCAGGATGGTATCAATCTTGGGTTGTAGGGGCGCCACCTGGCCGCTTCATACCCGGTGACCCAGGTACACAACGGAACCCTGCCCGATCTGGCATTTACTTGCTTTGATCGTGAGGCCTGCCTTGCGCGGGGCCATCAATACTTCCCAGAGGTGCTGCAAGTGTTCTTCCCAACTGGCGCTGAACACTGCAATGTCATCCAGGTAGGCGGCACTGAAATCCTCCAGCCCAGCCAACACCTGGTTGACCAACCTCTGAAAGGTGGCAGGTGTATTCTTCATCCCAAAGGGCATAACCCGGAATTGGTAGTGGCCATCTAGTGTGGAGAATGCTGACCTCTCCTTAGCCCAAAAAGTCAAGGCGATCTGCCAGTACCCAGACGTCAAATCAAACGTGCTGAGGTACAGTGCAGCCTCTAACCGATCCATGAGCTCATCAGCTTTGGGGATGGGGTGTGCATCAGTCCTGGTGACTGATTTGAGCCCTCTGTAGTCCACACAGAACCGGAGTTCAAGTGTGGCACCCGGCGAGGCAGCCTTTGGGACCAAGACCACTGGGCTGGCCCAAGGACTGTTGGAAGACTCAATGACCCCTAAAGCAAACATCTTGGAGATTTCCAACTTAATGTAAGCCCTAACCTTGTCAGTCACTCTGTAAGCCTTGTGCTTCACAGGAGGACTGTCGCCAGTGTCCACATCATGGACGCACCACTCTATGACACCAGGAACCAAGGAAAATAGATCAGAGAATTGCGCCAACAGTTGCCGACAATCTTGCTGCTGATTAGGGGTCAGTGTGTCAGAGAGGCTGACACCATCCACTGACCCATCCTGCTCTGCTGCAGACAGGAGGTCAGGAGCATGCCCACTTCGGACCTTTCTAAGTGGGGCTTCAGGCGGTTAACATGAAGGACCCTCAAAGGGTTCCTTGGAGACTGCAAGTTCACCAGATAGGTGCCATCACTCTTGCGCTCCACCACCTCGTATGGACCGGTCCACCTGTCCTGGAGCGCACAAGGCTCCACAGGGACCATGATCCAGGTTGAAGCTCAATCAGAGTGGCATTCTGATCGTACCACTGCTTCATCTCTTCCTTGCTGGCTTCCAATTTCGCCTGAGCGAGATCCCTAAAACGCCGAGTCTGATTCCTGAAGGCCAGCATGTAGCTATATACATCCTGGGGAGGTTTCCTGGGAGATTGCTTCCAGCCTTCCTTGACCAGACTTAAAGGTCCTCTTACCGGGTGACCATACAAAAGCTCAAATGGGCTGAACCCTAGAGACTTTTGAGGCACCTCTCGGTAGGCAAACAGAAGGCATGGCAAGAGGAAGTCCCACTTATGCCTCATTGGTTCTTCAAGACCCATGATCATGACCTTAAGGGTCCGGTTGAATCTTTCAACCAGCCCATTACCTTGTGGGTGGTAAGGAGTGGTGAACTTGTAGGTAACACCAAGCTCCTTCCACAGAGACTTCATATAATTAGAAATGAAGTTTGTACCTCGGTCAGACACAACCTCTCGGGGGAACCCCACACGGGAAAAGATCCCCATCAGTGCACGTCCCACCACGGGGGGCGTCACTGTCCTGGGCGGAATGGCTTCCGGGTACCGGGTAGCATGGTCCACCAGGACCAGGATAAACCTGTTGCCCATGGATGTCTTGGGGTCCAGTGGCCCCACAATGTCAATGCCCACCCGTTCAAAGGGGGTACTGACTACAGGGAAAGGTTGGAGAGGGGCCTTGTGCCTCCTTCCACTTTTCCCACTTGCTTGGCAAGTTTGACAGGTCCTACAATGTGTATCTGAACTCTTCCTCATCTGGGGCCAATAAAAGTGGGAGACAAGCCTTTCAAAGGTCTTGTTCTGCCCCAGATGACCAGCTAAAGGAACATCATGAGCCAAACCCAGTAGGAAGGCTCTGAAGTGCTGGGATACCACCAGCACATGGGCTGACCCAGGCTCAGCAACCTTAGGCTCGCTATACAGGAGACCATTCTCCCAGTAGATCCAATGTGATCCAGACTGATCACCTGCTGCCTGGTTTGTGGCCTGTTGCCTCAAACCCACAAGAGAAGGGCACTTCTGCTGCTCTTCACAAAATTCCTCCCTGGAGGGACTCCCTTCTTGCTGCCAATGGGTCAGTTCAGGTAGGTTCCCCAGTTCAGGAACTTGCTCACCAGTGGGTTCCAGGGCAACCCCCTCAAGGTCAGCCTCTTCCTGGACCGTGGGAACAATAGAGGCTGGTTTACCACGCCCCTTACCTCTTCTCTTTAAGGCAGGTCCCTGGGCCATATTGTCAGGCTCCAGGGTCTCTTGTACGCACTTAGCTGCCATAGACCGAGTGGTCACACATGCCCACTCAGGCAGACCCAACATCTCTAAATGCGCCTTCCTCTCCACCTTCATCCAAGGGGAGTTTTCTAAATCATTGCCTAACAGACAATCAACAGGCATGGATGGCCTCACAGCTACTTGAAGAGTACCAGAGACCCCCCCCCCGACTCAAAGGGAACTTAAGCCACCTTGCAATGGCTCTCTGTGTTGTCAGCAGCAACAAGTAGGAAGAATGCATGAGGGACTACCTGCTCTTCAGAGACCAAGTGACACTTGACAGCTGTCACACTTGCTCCGGTGTCTCTGAGAGCTGAATGGCCAATCCTGTGCTAACCCCTCTGCCTGAATGATATGGTGAATGTTCAAAGTGTTGATTTTCCTTTGGTTTAGCTATAGTCGATGTCTTGTATTTAATTAGGTATTGTATACGGGGAAGTGGTATTTGAGAAGGTGGATTTTAGGGTGCCTGGTTTAATTTTAACTGATTCAGATAAATATTTGCACATCACTGTCACCTAGATTAAAATGCAGCTGGTATCACCTGATGCCATTAGCCAATACTACTGTAGAGGTATTTGAAAGGCTCTGACAAAAGAGAGCTTCGAGCGGCAAGCCCATTCCAATGCTGGCATGCATGATCATATGTTTCTAATTTGCACTTAATCACCCTGCTATGTGATTACCTCTATGTAACCACAAAAAATGTGTGCCATTTCCTCACTCATGTTCAGTGTCTCTGCTCTTGGCAGAATGTGGTTTGGTCTAGCTAGCTGAAAGGATCACAGGACTTGCTGGGGCCATATTTGTTATGTTAGGTTATTTTGATTTATAGCGCGCACGGATACTCACGAGTGTCCCGGGCTCTCTGCAGGAGGCCACTGCAGCTTGGGCCACCCGTTGCCCCTGCAGCGCTGCCAATGACCATATGTACACAACTATTAACCATCACACTCCTACAAGTGTGACAAATCAGACTATTCCAGACCTCAAAGATATAAGAATGTCTTGGGTGGCAGGTATTAGTTATTTTATTGTATATTGAATTAATAAACAATTGTTGTTGTCTTCACCTCTAAAAAACATCCCTTTAAGTGGCACACTGACATAAGTGCCGGTGTTGGCAATTAAATACTGGTGCAGAGCACCAAAATCCACCGGCTCAAATGAAGCACTGCAGAAAGGGCTGCAGACACTTGTGCAACCCTTTCTATAATACAGATAGCGCTAGCACACTTATATTGCCAGCGCTTTCATCAGAGGGGGTTTTCTCATTTTCACGGGGGCGTGGCCCCATGCATATGAGGGAATCCCTTTGCCTCTGTGCACACACCATGTTATAGGCACAGGCGCAGAGGCAAAGAAGCTGTCAGGAGGCACACTGACAGTGTGTTACTTAAACGGTGGTGTGCTGTCAGTGTGGCCCCTGGTGGCAGCCCTTTGGATGGAGAAAAGGGGGTCCTATGGACACCCCAAGATATCCCCAAGCAGGCAGGTGCAGTGAGTGACTGCACCTGCCTGCTTGGGGATATCTTGGGGTGTCCATAGGCAAGGGGATCTCTCTCCTCTCTTAAAAGTGCCGACAAGTTGCTGCCTGAAATTGAAACGCAGAGCTGCTGCTTCAAAAGTCACCCAGTTTTTCACTTGAATGCGCTGCCCTGGGGGCAGGGCATTCAATGTAATAGGGCACACTTTCCCTGCTTGCGCCTGGCCATGGCACAAACAGGGAAAGTGTACCCTATGTGTAATAGGGCCTTGGTGTCTACCAAAGAAAAGAGGATTGGATAGGGTTTGTCACCATACAGGCGATCTCCATGTTCCTTAACCCCTCAAGGTCCTAACTCACACCTTCTGGAGCTAAAACCCACCCATACAAATCATTTTACCTTATGTATTAATGTATTAGGAGGCATATTATCAACAACAAGCGATATTTATCACTAAATAGGCTTAGCAACATTTTTTTATCGTCGCGTATCGCTGGATTTTATTGCAGAGATAACGTGCTATTAGCAACGTTTATCTCCAAAGCGATAAAATATCCGACGATAGCTGTGAAATGCATGAATATCGTTGGATATCCAGCGCTATTCATGCATTATCGCTAATAGGGCCTTAGCCTGACTATCCAGCTCCCATTGGATATACAGGCTAAGAACTGGTCTGAGCAGGCTTTAGTTTTCAGCGATATTCGCACTTAGCTACGCCTGCGTTGATAATAGGGGATAGCGATGTTAGCGACTGCTTTCAGTCGCTAACAGGTTGGGTACGCCCACTTTGCATGTCATTAGCGATAAATATCGCTGACATGCAAAGCTGGCCCCAAACCGCTCACTAACGCCTTCAAGCTGTCGCTAACTGCTGCTAGCGACAGCTTGCTAATAGCGCGATAGAATTATGGCAAAAGCGGCGATAATCTCATATCGCCCACCTTGATAATATGCCCCTAGGTTTCTCTTCAGGAAAGGTAAAATTAGAAGTTTGGACATATAGTTATGTGTGATTAAATTGTCATCCCCCTTACACAACACTCCCAGTGCTGAAGGCTTTCCAATGAGCCAGAACAGCGACTGATATTCCACCTAGTAATACATTTGTATAGTAGAGAGGTTTATTATGTCTTGGACTGGTAGTGCTAATCAGTAAGGGGATCACTTAGTGTAGCAAAGATGAAAGTGGTTTCCAATGCATCTGCTGCTGCCTGGAGCCTGCCATAGGCTGGTCAACTATGCCTAAGAGGCTCTAGCCTATCAGCTAAGCACCAACATGTCTTGCAAGAGATTCACAGGGTCTTACATTCCAGGAACACAGGGTCTGCAACATTTGTTTTAATAAAATATATAGCAGGCTGGCACAGGAGGTTTCTGGACAATTTTACCAGGGAAGGATTCTGTAAGAGAATCTGGCAGTATGATGCAGAGTAAATTTTGTTCTTGTCTTCCCCAGCTTTACTCCTGACAAATGTGAAATCCACAAGCCTTTAAATACCCTGGTCATGTGACATAATATAGCCTTTCATCACTATTAGCCAATGGCAAACTGTGTCTTGCAAATTTAACAGACAGAAACTAACCAAGCTGTGGAAATTCCATCACGAGGATGCAATAGGGCACACGTTTGCCTCTATGGCAGAGCTGAAAATAAAAGAAAAAAACATTTGTTTTTGAGGACAGTCTCTAGGGCATATTTACAAGTAGTTATTGCCACAGGAACATCACTTCTAATGATGTTCCTGTGGCGATATGGGCTTTGCTTTATTTACAAGGGAGCGTTAAGCCAATACATATAATATTGCAGTACAAAACTTTGGAGTGAACAAAGAAGAAAAGTGAAATAAATCACAAGGCTAATGAAATAAGATTATTGGTCCCTTTGTTTTGAGTAAGTAAAACAAAACATTGTCAGTTTATAAAGTTAAGGGAGGTCCACTCTGGTTTGCGTCAAGGGCCCAACCCCCTCTTTGCTATCCCCTTGTAAATAAGGCATGCTTTCATGCAATACTTAGTGTGAAAGGGGTGGATAATGGGTGTTGCCTAGGGAGTTTTGTTGCAACACCCATTGATTGTGATGTTGCCCCCTATTTACAAGGGTGGCATAAATAGGAGGCTGCGCCAAAATTAAGACCAGGGAAAAACTGGTTTTGAGATCGCGAAAGAGGAGAAATGCCATCTTCCTTCTTGTTTTTGCTGTTTCTATGTGTGCTGCAAAGTGCTCATAAACAATCATTAAAAAAATGAAGATTTCAATCAATCAATCAGGCATTTATTAAGCGCAACTACTCACCCGTAAGGGTCTCAAGGCGCTGGGGAGGGCAGGGGTTAGCAGGCTCCAGTCCATCAAGGGGGGTGTCTGTCGAAGAGCCAGGTTTTGAGGTTCATAGCGAAGATGGAGAGCGATGTTGTCTGTCTGAGGTGGAGCGGCAGGGCGTTCCAGGCTCGGGCAGCGAGGAAGGAGAAGGAGCGGCCTCCCGATCTGGTCTTTCTGGTGTGGGGGACCACAACGTAGGAGAGCTGGGCAGATCGTAGGGCCCTCTGGGGTGCGTGGAATTTGAGTCGGCCATTCTGGAATGCTGGTCTGGGGTCGTGGAGGGCCTTGTGGGCATGGGTGAGCATCTTGAAGGTAACTCTAGCTTCGATTGGGAGCCAGTGGAGTGTGCACAGGTGCTGGGAGATGTGGCAGTGTCTTAGCAGGTTGAGGACCAGTCTTGCGGCGGCATTCTGGATGTTCTATAGCTTGCATGTGCGGTTTTTTGTTTATTCTGGCATAGAGTGCATTGCTGTAGTCAAGTCTCCTGGTAACCAGGGGTTGAGTGACGGTCTTTCTGTGTTCGAGGGGGATCCATTTGAAGGTCTTACATAGGAGGTGGGGGTGTGGAAGCAGGAGGACAAGACAGACTTAATCTGGCGGTCCATTTTGAGCTCAGAGTCCAGAATGATTCCCAGGTTGTGTGTATGGTCCATGGGGGTGGGCGGGCTTCCGAGGATGGGGGGCCACCAGGTGTCGTTCCACGCATCGGGATTTGGGCCCATGATGAGTACTTCTGTTTTGTTGGTATTTAGTTCTAGGCAGCTGTTTTTCATCCATTTGGCGACAGCTTCCATGCCTTTTCGAAAATTGTGTCTGGCAGTATTGGGTTCGTTAGAAAGGGAGAGGATGAGTTGGGTGTCGTCTGCATATGACACAATGTTGAGTCCATAGGTTCTGACGATGGGGGCGAGCGGAGCCATGTAGAATTTGAATAGTGTAGGGCTGAGGGAGGACCCCTTGGGGACTCCGCAGATGGTAGGTGTAGGGTCAGAGACGAAAGGGAGAGTCTGACCCACTGCGTTCTGCCAGAGAGGAAGGATCAGATCCAGTTGAGGACCTTGTCTTAGATCTCTGTGTCATGGAGTCTTCCTATTAGGGTACGGTGAGAGACTGTGTCGAACACCGCTGAGAGGTCGAGGAGGATGAGGGCTGCTGTCTCTCCTTTGTACAGTAGGGTGTGGATGTTGTCTGTTGCAGCGAGGAGGGCAGTTTACGTACTGTGTTTTTTTCTGAAGCCGGATTGGGAGGAGTCGAGGATATTGTGCTCTTCGATGAATGTGGCAAGTTGGCTGTTGATGGCTTTCTCAATGACTTTCACTGGGAATGGGAACAGGGAGATGGTTCTGTAGTTTTTGAGGTTGGTGGGGTCTGCCGAGGCTTTCTTCAGGAAGGGGTTGACCTCGGCGTGTTTCCAGTCATCTGGAAATGTGGCTGTTGCCAGGGAGCAGTTGATGCTGTGGCAGAGCATGGGTACGATGGTGTCGTCGGCTCTGTTGAAAATGTAGTGGTGACAGGGGTCCGTGGGGACCCCGGAGTGGATTGAATTCATCGTCTTCAGTGTGTCTTCGGTGGCGAGGGCTATCCAGTTGTCGATCGCGGGCTTCAGGGTGTCAGGGGTGGTTGGCGAGGGTTCAGTATGTTGGTTGTGATAGAGCACCATGATATTCTGAAATTTATTGGGGTGCGTCATAATCATGGATAGTCAGCATCCGCATATTTAGAGGATTGTACTAATGTGGGATCTTTAGAAATGTAGTAATTAACCAAAATGATGTTAGAATGTTTAGGTGGGTTCATATCATTTGGAAACTAATGTACTGTTAACATGAAAAAGTGCCTTAAGTAATGTAGTAATTATTGTTTCACGTATGAGATGTTGCATTATGTTTAAACGTGCACCATGTTAAAAGTTGCACATGTAGGGTTGCTTATTGTAAGCAAATGGTAAAGCATTAACATGATTTTGAATCTAACATTTATAATATAGTTTAGAAATGTGTTTAAGATGTGTAAAGTCCTAACTGTATTAAAGCATTAATAAGAGGCCTAACTGTGGCTCTTAGCTTGTCGAGAAATTGCAGGCCTGAAAATGTATTTTTCCTTGGGATGGCTCCTTTCTTAGTCGAATTTTGCATTGCAGATCTGTGTGTGTACAAGGCCAATTCGTTCACAGGCTTTCTGTTGCAGGTTCAAGGACACACGTTTAGTTAGACAGAATAACTCTGTTTTAGGAGTTAGGATGGTAGGAGCGAGAGATGTTGGAAGGAACTGGAATGCAGAGAAGATACTTTTTAGCGGAGAAGGTGCCTGGGACCCAAGGCCACACCAACGGTTTTTGGACGAAGATGCAGTTTCGTTGGAAAATCACAGCCTGAAGACCTGCCGAAGGGGCGTGTTTAGGGTGTGTTTAACGTTTTTGGGATTTTGTATTAGGGACAGTGCCCCGAGGGAGGAGAGTTAGTTGTAGTTGTTGTTCTTAGTTAGTGCAGTTTAGCAGGAGAAGGGCAGAAGAATAGAAGGAGCATCATAGAACAAGCTCAGTAGCTTAGGCTGCTTACCCATGGAAAGTGAGTGTACTTCTTAGGAACTCTTCACTGCTGACACCTTATTCTCTTGCCTGGGAGGGATGCTAAGTAGGGATGCCACTTTAGAGTTAGTGTAGGGGCAGACTAATTTTCTTTTCTTTCCTTTGATCAAATGCAGTCGAAGCTTCAAGCAGGGACTGTCATCATTTGCCTGATGCTTTTAGAGATAACTTTAGCCATTATCTTAAGTCGTCCGAGACTTTTGCGCAGGATTATGTTTCTATTAGTGCCCGTTTATTTTCTCAACCTCTTGCTGAGGTGCCTATATTTTCAGTTATTTTTGGCTTTGTCATAAACCCCTAAAAACGTATTCTGTAGTCAGTGCTGCTTGAGTTCGATTAATTTGGTTGTTTCTAAAGTTATTATGAACCTATTGTTCTTCCCTTCACACTTCTTAGCAGACCAGACGGTCCAGTCGACCAAGGATTCTTAAGATTGGTAAGAGAAAACCTGCATAACAATCCGGCCTCCAACAGTTGTCTTCGTCGAAGTTGTCATAGATGCTCTTGATTTTGTGGTGGAAAAAGGTGCTGAGTTTGTCGCAGAGCTCTTGTGAGGGAGTGATGTCGGTGGACTCGCTGGTGGGTTGGCGAACTCCTTGATGTTGTTGAAGAGTTCTTTGCTGTTCTGTGAGTGAGTAGAGATTCTGTCTTCAATCGTTTTTTTCCTAATTTTTCTGATGAGTTGGTGGTGGGCGTTGGTGGTGGCTCTGAAATTGTTGTAGGCTTCTGTGGATTTGGTGTTCCTCCAGGCCTTTTCGAGTTGGCGGCAAGTGCGTCTGGACTCTCAAAGTTTGGTGGTAAACCATCTGGCTTTCTTTGTGTGAGTGTTGTTGTTTCTCTTGAGGGGGGCTATGGTGTTGGCGCTGTCAGAGATCCATCTGTGCAGGGTTCGGGCTGCGGTGTTGGGGTTGTTGGTTTCCGCGATGGTTGAGGTGGAGTTGTTGAGTGATGAGGTTAACTGGTCATTGGTGATTCTAGTCCAGTTTCTTCGTGGGAGCTGGTGCAGGTGTCTGTGGGTGGTGGGTGTTCTGAGGGTGAAGTGGACGCATCAATGGTCAGTCCAAGGGAGTTCCGTGGTGTGGCTGAAGGAGATGGAGTTACCTGTTGTGAAGAGGGGGTCAAGGGTGTGTCCTGCTGAGTGCGTGGGTTCGGTCACGATCTGGCAGAGTCCAATGTTGTGGAGGTTGTCCAGGAGGGATGTGGAGCTGGGGTCCAGCTGGTTGTCGAGGTGGACGTTGAGGTCTCCCAGTAGATTGTAGTTGGTGGACGCCATGGCATGCGGGGTGATGATGTCCGAGATGTAGTTGGCGAAACGTCTGCGGGGTCCAGGGGGTCAGTAGATGAGGGATCCTCAGAGGATAGTGGTAGGGCTGGCCAGTATCTTTAAGTGAAGGTGTTCCATCAGTTCTGTGGGCTCGTCAGGGAGAATGCTCAGGCTGAGGTTGGATTTGTGAACGATGGTGATTTCTCCTTCCGGGCGGGAGTGGCGGAAATGGTGATGGCGATGTCTGGTCCCGAGGTGGTGTTGGTCCATGTTTTGGTGAAGAACGCTACATCCGGGGTGGTGCTGTCGAGGAGGTCCCAGATTTCGGTGGCGTGTTTGTGGACGGATCGGACGTTGAGGAGGATGCATTGAAGGGTCTTCGGTTGGGTTGTGGTCTTGCAGGCGGGTTGTGCCTGTTCCGTGGTCTTGGCGGTGCTGCAGGTGTGCCGGCAGCGGTGACAGCTGAAGGGTCCATGGGTGACGGCCGGTGATGCTAGCTTGCAGTTGCTGTTGCATTCTGGGTTGAGAGCGTGGAATGCCGCTGGGTCGTAGCGTTGGTGTTGAGGAGGTCCACGATTCCTGGTACTGGTCACAGTTGGGTCACGGATGGGCGCAGACGGGCTTTCCTTTAGCGTGCCACCGGCACGCCCGCTGCCCGCAGCTGCAGTGCGTACGGCTGCCATTAAGTAGGAGTCTGTGAGGGCTGGACAGCTGGGAGGGGAGCTGGATTAGTCCGGTCGCGTTGGTCGTGCTGGGGGGGACGCGGGGGCAGCAGCGGCAGGGAAAAATGGGCAGAAAAGGCAAAAAGAGAGGAAAGAGTGGAAATCAGGCAGTGAAAGGTGCAAGAAATGTAAGAGAAAGACACAGAAGGAGAGTGAGAGGGGAAGAATAAATCAGTGAAAAACAAGTGAAAACAGAGGAAAAACACAGAGGGGGAGTGAAAGGGGAAGATTGAAATCAGTAGAAAACGAGTCAAAACGGAGGAGAGACACAGAGGGGGAGTGAAAGGGGGAGACTGAAATCAGTAAAAAAACAAGTGAAAACAGAGGAAAGACACAGAGGGGGAGTGAAAGGGGGTGATTGAACTCAGTGAAAAATTAGTGAAAACAGAGGAAAGACAGAGGGGGAGTGAAAGGGGGAGATTGAAATCAGTAAAAAAAACTAGTGAAAACAGAGGAAAGACAGAGTGGGAGTGAAAGGGTGAGATTGAAATCATTGAAAAACGGAGAGAGAGAGCGGAGTGAGAGAAAGGAGACAGAGGTCAACTGGACCACCAGGGATGAGGCGCATGAAAATCCTGCAGGTGGAGGAGGGCCATCAACACCAGCACTCAAGTGTGCAGGGGCTCAGGGGAAAGCCTCACTTGATGGTGGAGCTGCTAGGGGGGAGAGCAATTTCACTGACAATGAGTCAGTGGTCTTGCAATTTGCAACTTCAATGTGGCCTGCACAGGTTACAAATTGCCATTTGTGATAGTTTATGTGCAGGAAGGAACACCTTCCTGCAACTTGTTTATGTGCAGGAAGAGACACCTTCCAGCACATAAACAAACATTCCCTCAACGCAGGCACCCTTGCACTACGGTGCAAGTGTGCCTGCGTTGGCGCTATAGCTTAGATTAGCATCAGCATTAGAGAAAACGCAGGGATGTGGCGTATCTTTGTAAATACGGCACATCCCTGCGTTTTCCTAATGGTGGAACGTGGGGTTAGCATTTTGTGCTTAACACCACGCTCTGCCATTCCCTTGTAAATGTGCCCACTGGTTCTACTTGTGGCAAATTGATTTGACAAATTACTGGTGGTAATAAATGTTATCAGGATGTATCTATTTGTTTTGACTTTTATAACTATTTGGCAGATGCTAAGCCATTTTAGCCTTTTTTAACCACATTTGTTTTGTAATATCTGTGGAGGAAGTAAGGAAAAAGCTATATTTGTGGATTTCGCAAAATGTGTTCGGGTTTCTATTCTTAGATTTACATTTTCACCTTTTTGCTTTGCTGTCAGAATTGCTAAAAAAACGTATTTTGCATCAATGAATCTTTCATTCATTTCACGACTCTGGTTGCCTTAAAGAAACAAACCGAACATCTTTCACACCTGAATTTGCAGTTACAATGCTAAAAAGTGCCCTGCAAAGGTTTTTCTGCACTTCGGCTTTGAAACTACGACCATGCTTGTCCCTGTTGAATCTTTAGTCAAAATGCTGTTCTTTTCTCTGAATCACACATTTTGCAAATGAAATTACTTATGGAAAAGTTTTGCTAACATAAGTGACACGAAGAGTAATGTGATGCCACAAAATGTGATCCGCTTGCAAATATAACATTAGCTGAGTTCATTTGCACCCGGAATGCCAATTCCCTTCCTTTTTTATATGCAGATTTGTTTGACTGGTATTACTCCTGCTGCCTGCCCCGGTAAAGGTGGCAGAAAATCTGGGTGCTCTATTTCACTCAGTTTTAAGTGATCCACATATACAGGTTACTGAGAAATCCGCCATTTCCCACTTATATTCTGTGACAGAAATCCGAACGTTATTAACAACTGAACACAACAAATTACAAATACAGTCAATAGTGATGTCCAGATTCCATCACTGTATAGCAGCATATTAAAGTATTTCCCCAAAAATATATGCATAAAACACAGTAAGTCAACAACACAAAGCTGAGCCGTCCACATTGAATTGAATTGAATTGAAAATTCCATTTATATAGCGCATAACCACCCGAAGGCCTCGCAGCGCTAGAGACTGAATTCTGTGTGCGACTGCAGGGAAGGATTAATGCGCTTTTGAGAACAGATGGGTTTTCAATTCTCTCCTAAATTACATCAGGTTGCTGTTTTTCCTGAGGGACAGAGGCAAGGAGTTCCATGCCTTCGCCGCTGAATAGGTGAAAGAGCGGCCACCCCATCGGGCTCTCTTGATTTTTACTTTGGTTGCCAGGTGCAGTGAAGCTGAACGTAGGGTTCTAAGCGGCATATACGGCGGTATTAGAGGGTACAGTACTGCCGGGCCAGTTTGATGAAGGGATTTGTGCAGAATGCACATGGCCTTGAATAATGTTCTTGAGGCCACTGGAAGCCAGTGAAGCTCCTTTAGGGCGGTTCTCGCCGACTGCCAGCGAGGGATATTAAACAGTAGGCGGGCGGCACAGTTTTGAGTGACCTGAAGTTTTTTTTGTCACTGTTGCCGGGGCCCCAAGATATAAAACATTTCCGTAGTCCAGGCGGGAGAGAATCAGGGCCTGGACCATGACCCTCCTCGCCTGGAACGGGAGCAGAGGGAGCACTTTCCGGAGCATTTTCATTAGCCCCACGCATACAGAGGCAGTGATAGTAGCTTGGGACGAGAAGTCCAGCGCTCTGTCCAGCCAGACTCCCAGACTCTTTATCTGCTCTTTAGGAGGGGGGGGAGTACCGAGACACAGAGGCCAGTCATCCAGAAAGGAGGTTGGGGGGGAGTTACCGAGCACCATGATCTCGGTCTTCTCCCCATTGAGCTTGAGGTGGGAGAGTTGCATCCACCCAGCTACAGCCTCTAGACATGGACCCAAAGTGTTCGACGAACCCCCCTCGTGGTCCAAAGAGACCACGAGTTGAGTATCGTCTGCGTAGGTGACAATCCGCACACCATAGGGGAGAACGATATTCTCCAGAGGCTGCATATAGACATTGAACAGCGTGGGGCTCAGGGAGGAGCCCTGAGGAACCCCACAGCTGAGAGGATGTTTTGATGATGCCACCTCGCCTTCAAATACCTGGAAGAAGCGTTCCTCTAAGAAGGAGGTCAGCCACAACAGGGCCGCGCCCGACACTCCCAAGCCACTCAAGCGATGTAATAATGTGGCGTGGTTTACAGTGTCGAACGCGGCACTGAGGTCCAGGAGTATGATAGCTGTTTTACCACCTTGGTCCATTATGGCTCTGGCTGCCTCCGTGACCGCTAAAAGGGCGGTTTCAGTGCCATGTTGTGGGCGAAACCCTGTTTGAGAGACCTGGAGCAATTTATTGGACTCCAAATATTCCCCTAATGCTTTGTTGATATGCCTCTCCAGCAACTTACTCATCCAAGGAAGCAGCGAGATAGGGCGAAAATTGGATAGATTGTTAGGATCCAGATTCGGTTTTTTTAACAGGGCCCTTACCATTGCACACTTCCAGGCGGTTGGTACGGAGTTGGAGGTAATGGAGGTGTTAAGAGCCTCCAGCAAACAGGGGCGGATGGTGTCCATTGCTTTTACTAAGGTCTGGGGTGGGGCAGGGTCATTTGGGGATCCTGAGGTAACCTTCTGAGCAAGGGAGTCTAAAGTATTAGGGTCCAGGAGTGGAAAGGTAGCCAAGGAGCAAGATGGAGGCGGGTCTGGGTCTGAGGTGGGCAGTAGAATGGTGCCCCCATCATTTGCTGCTAATTGGGAATAAATAGCCTGAATCTTCTGTGAGAAGAAAGTGGCAAGATCCTCACAGCGTGCCTGAGCACCCTCTGATATAGGTCTCTCAGCAGGAGGAGATATCAGAGATTTGGCGATCTTAAAAATTTCCCTAGGGGAATTAGCTGCCATGTTAATTTTAGTTTCATAAAACTTGGCTTGAGCAAGTTTTATCTCCCTCTTGTAATGCATTATAACTGCCCTGTACTCCAATTTTTTTGATTGAGAGCGGTCTTTCCTCCAGGCTCTCTCCGCTTTCCGGCACGTTTGTTTCAGGGCCCTGAGGGCGAGAGAGTACCAGGGAGCGACTTTGGGCCTTCTGATTGTTTGCAGGGAGCATTTTGGAAGGACTCGATCTAGAGAGTTGGAGATCCAGTTATGAAAATTATGGACTGCTAGGTCAGGATTCTCCGTTTTTTGGGGCAGTTGTTCAGAGAGGGCCTGTTCCCAGGTGTGAATTGGAAGCGCACTCCATTTCCTACCCCAATGCCTATTGTGGGGTGCAGAAGTAGTGGGAGTATTGATGGACCATATAATGGGAATTAGACAGTGATCAGACCATGGCAATGGCACTGGTGTTTCCACCGAGAGCATGTCCAAATTACTGAAAACATGGTCCAGCAAATGACCCCTATTATGTGTCGCCTGAAACCCCTTTTGGGTCAGACCAATGGCTTGGAGGCTAGAGCGAAGGTCATTAGCAGCAGCATTGAGGGGATCGTCTAAGTGCAGATTTAGATCGCCCAGCAAAGTGAAGTTGGCGGAAGTAAGTACAGAGTTGGCGGCTAGATCTGTTATGTTGGCAATGAAATCACCAGAAGCGCCTGGTGGTCGATATGCCAAGATCCCAGAGAAGGTAATAGTCGGAGACAGACATAATGAGAAATATAGGCTTTCACAAGATGGGGAGGTGGAGGGGGTGATGCGACAGCTATAAGTATCTTTATAAATAATCGCTAGTCCTCCACCCCTGCCTGTCTGACGATTATGATACTTGATGGTATAGCCTTGAGGAATGGCCCACACTACTGTGGGATTATTTTGGGACTGGAGCCATGTCTCTGTTAAAAAGAGGGCCTCTGGATTGTACTCCTGAATCAACAGCGCCAACTCAGTATGATGCTTTGAGAGAGAGCGGCAGTTGAGGAGGAGCAGCTTCAAGGTGTGCGGGGGCTGTTGATCAGCTCTAATGGGTGGAGAAAGACCCCAGTTACAGCCTTTGCAGTGCAAATTGGTGGGATAGGGAGGGGCAATAATAGGACAAGGATAAACACTAGTGGGTCGCAGGGCATGCAGCGTTGGAGCACTATATACAATGCGGCGCCCTACCATAATTCCTGACCACGAAGCCCGAAGCGTCTGACGCGGACTGGCGCAGACTGGCTTCTCTTTGGCGCCTCTTCGGCGCGTCAAAGGCGCTCCCGCTGCGCGTCACTGCTGCGCTGGGGGTAGCTGCCTATAAGGGTTAGGAGGTGTGGGGAGACTAGACCGGCGACCTATCAAAAATGGCTGCCTCGCAAGAAATGATCAGGCAACACGAGCGCTTTTCTCCCTCCACGCAAACAGCACAAGATCGCTGCGGTGGAACGGGGAGTGGCGCGACAGTTACAGTGAACACAGTGGTAATGTAAAACAATTAAATTTCCAAGTCTCAAGTTTTTAAAAGAATTTTTAAAAAGTATTCACAAACACATGCACTTTGTCAAAGGTGCATCACTAATGCTCCCATTAGCGCGGTAACGTTTTCAGTCAATCTCTCGACCGCCTTAGAGATCCACCCTTTTGTACTCAGGGAGGTGCGGGGAGACTAGACCGGCGACCTATCAAAAATGGCTGCCTCGCAAGAAATGATCAGGCAACACGAGCGCTTTTCTCCCTCCACGCAAACAGCACAAGATCGCTGCGGTGGAACGGGGAGTGGCGCGACAGTTACAGTGAACACAGTGGTAATGTAAAACAATTAAATGGACCAAGTCTCAAGTTTTTAAAAGAATTTTTAAAAAGTATTCACAAACACATGCACTTTGTCAAAGGTGCATCACTAATGCTCCCATTAGCGCGGTAACGTTTTCAGTCAATCTCTCGACCGCCTTAGAGATCCACCCTTTTGTACTCAGGGAGGTGCGGGGAGACTAGACCGGCGACCTATCAAAAATGGCTGCCTCGCAAGAAATGATCAGGCAACACGAGCGCTTTTCTCCCTCCACGCAAACAGCACAAGATCGCTGCGGTGGAACGGGGAGTGGCGCGACAGTTACAGTGAACACAGTGGTAATGTAAAACAATTAAATTTCCAAGTCTCAAGTTTTTTAAAGAATTTTTAAAAAGTATTCACAAACACATGCACTTTGTCAAAGGTGCATCACTAATGCTCCCATTAGCGCGGTAACGTTTTCAGTCAATCTCTCATCCGTTAAAGACTGGGAAAAGATGATCACATAGCTACAATGAGATCTCTAGGGCCTCATTTATGAGAAGTGACGCATCACTGCGTGAAAAGAGTGATGCGTCACTTCTCAATGCGCCCTCCTTGCGACATGATGGATGCGTCATATTTACTGTATGACGCATCATGTTGCAAGGAGTTACAGATACGTCAGTATTTCTGACGTATCTGTAGACGCAAAGTGACGCATTGCTGCAGTGTGTCACAAAAGTCACGCAACTCCAGCAATGTGTCCTTTCATATGGGGCAGGCCCCATGTGAAAGGGCCTGCATCAGTATCACTCTTGCTGTGAGGCAGGCATAAGATATTGGCGCATTTGCACTCTAGAAGTGGCACAGTGAAATCTCGTAGATTTCACTGTGTCACTTCTACAAGGCATACTTATGTGGGGACGCCCACCCTGCATACATTATACCTGATGCAGGTACAATGTAGCGCAGGGGTTTACAAAGTGACGCATCTGCTTAGATACGTCACTTTGTAAATAGGGTGCAACAGGGGGCATATTTTACGCCGCCGATGCGTCACAATAAGTTAAATAACGAATAGGTATTTACCGATTCGGTATTTACCGAATCATCATTTACCAATTCGGTATTTACCGAATCGGTAAATGACATGTAGGAAGCACTGTGCTTTAAGGATTTGTTATTTACCACCAACTATTAGTCGGTGGTAAATAACGAATACCACTGTAAATGCAAATCTGTGCATTTACACCTGTGCCATGTGACAGACATACATGCCCTTAGGGCATGTATGTGTGCCAATTGTGCACACAAGCACTATTCAGGGGTGCAACAGGGTGTCAAAGTGACACCCTGCCACCCTTGACTCTTTCCCTATTTTACCGAATCAGTAATTACCGATTCGGTAATTGACATTCATTCCTATGGGCCTCCAGGCCCATAGGAATGAATGCCAATTACCGAATCAGTAAATACCGATTCGGTCATTTTTACCGAATTATTAGCTACATAGCATTTACAGATTCTAAAATACCGAATCGGTAAAATTCAGTATTTTAAAATCTGTAAATCCTATTTACCTACATCTAGCCCCTAGTGTCTTGGCTGATCATGGATCATTCTAAGCTTTGTCTTGAAAGGAATCCATGAGAATACTTCAATTACCTGTCAGATTCTTCCATGTCCACCATCCTGCCACACCCTTGCTCTCAGCACTGACCAAAAATCAGTCAGGAAATTCGGTAGCAGCTGATTACAAGTGGCAGAAGTAAATCTCTGGTGCAATCTTCCCAATGACCTAACACTAGGCATCACCTTCACCAGCTCAAAGTGCACATTAAAAGAGGCCTTAATAGCAAGATTGGTCCATGTGGACACTTAAAGGGCCTGCCATGATTTCCCATTGCATTCCCTACCCTTCGTGTCTAAGTGTTCCATACCAATCAATCAATCAATCGAGGATTTATAGAGCACGGCAGATCACCTGTGATTGTTGCAAGGTACTGGAGTAGGTAACCACTTGGGGTGATTGTTTATTCGAACAGCTAGGTCTTGAGTTCTTTCCTAAGTTCCCGGAGCAATGAGGCAGTCCTGAGGTGCAAGGGAAGGTTGTTCCAAACTCTGGCCGCCAGGGTGTTTTGCATATTCCCTTTCTTTTGTCTAATTCTCAGCCTTGCTCTTTTTTCCATTATTGAATGCTGCTCTTAGTTCCCTGCATGTGTTAGTGCCAGTGGTTGATTTGTAAAGTAGTGAGTGCTGGGGCCCAAAGCAATTATGAGTAGCTAGTGCTATAAATGGGCTACTAAATGTTGGCACGCCAATGCGTAGTCTTGAATCCACTTCATAGACACTTCCTGCCCCTTTATCTCACTCTTGCAGGTTTCTGGTTTCTCCTTTTCTGATGGGTTGTTCCTCTGTCTCTTCCTCCTTCTTTCTCCTTGTGTGTTTTTTCTGTCTCTTGCTCTCCGAAAATGTTTGTGAGAAAAAATATGTGATGGTCCCCAAAAATGAATACGGATGGGCCCCATCGGTAACCTCCAGCTCAAATTAAGTACTGGCTATTGCTGTAATCTGTATCTGTTTTAAGTTTGGTTTTACTGTTACACATGGAAGCTGGACAGCTGGCATTTGTTTGCGAATTCGAAATAAAGAACAATGCAGTTCATGTGAATTTCTGTTTACATTGCAGTCAGAGAAGCAGTTCTTTTCAAGAGGCCCTCCTAATGTAATAGATTCCTAAACATTTTGCTCCCCTCTGAGGCCTAATACTTTTACTGCTAAAGTACCCACTGGAGAGAGAATCTGGACGTATGTAATGTATATAGTGTTATGGAAGGCTGTATTTTATTGAAAGAATTGATTCCTGAACCCCCGTATGTGTGATCACAGTCAGGCTCCAGGAATAATGGTTTCAAATATAACTGTGCGTGCATTTTTGTGTTCTACTGTGTGCAATATGGCACGTGTTTTACAAGGACTATTTTCTGTGGGACATGAAAAATATTCTCAAAATGGTGTTCTCTTGGTTCCATGCCAAGGATAACCCTTAATTGTTGGTGATTAACTTTAGAAATGCATCTGCTTAATATAGTTGAATTATAAAAAGTAAAAAAAAGTAAAGCAATGGAATGTAATGTATACCAATATCTCTGTGTGTGAAGCTGCAATAACAAAAGATTATTAATGCCACCGAACACGATACAAAGTTTGAGTTTAATTACATGATGTGCAGCATAATCTGCCTTTTCCTTGACTCATAACTGGGCAATCATTTGCTGCTGCATTCCTGCCTGACTCCACTGGGCTTGGTTCGAATGAGAAAGCCCATCCGATGTGCAACGCCCGGAGTTCAGTATAGCTTCTGTATGATCATTTACAAATGCGGTAAAACTCCTTTTGAGTTCCATTGCCTGGATGGCTACTTCAGAGCTAGGGATACTAAATTAACGTTAAACATTCACTGGCTCCTCATGAATATGTAGGCAAAACAAACAGCTGTGCTAACGGGATCAGATGCAGACTAATCATCCACAGGGAGATATTATTACATAATTTTAGCACTAGAGCAAACATCACCAGGGCAAAAAACACGAGCAGTTTTTGTACCTACGCAATAATCAGTCGGGTAACAATGGAATGAGTAAAAACAGGGGGCCTCATTTATGAGGCTGTGCGTCACTTTTACGCCGCCGGTGCGTCACTTTTTGTGACGCACCAGTGGCGTAAAAAATGCACCTTGTTCCTCCATATTTACAAAGTGACTCATCTAGGTAGATGCGTCACTTTGTAAACCCCTGCACCACATTATACCTGCGCCAGGTATAATGTATGCAAGGGGGGCGTATTGACGCAAGCAAGGGTCATAGAAGTGATGCAGTGAAATCTATGAGATTTCATTGCGTCACTTTTAGGACGCCGTTACGTTAAATTCTTGTGCCTGCCTCACAGCAGGCGTAAGACTGACGCAGGCCCTTTCACATGGACGCATTGCTGGAGTTGCGTCACTTTTGTGACACACTCCAGCAATGCGTCACTTTAGCGCTTACAGATACGTCAGAAATACTGACGTATCTGTAACTCCTTGCGACATGATGCGTCATACATTAAATATGACGCATCAGGAATGTCGCAAGGAGTGCGCACTGAGAAGTGACGCATCGCTGCTTTTACTCAGCGATGCGTCACTTTTCATAAATGAGGCCCACGGTTACGGCAAAAATCTCCAATGATTAACAATATAAGTACATTGAACCTAAATACAGGTGGAATGAGTAACCAGACAATAGGTGATTTTAAGAGTAAACACCTTCACCCAAAAGCAGAAGGTTAATATCAGCAAAACACAATATCTGCACAATAACAAAATATTAAGTAAAAAACATGAACATATTCCAGAGATAAAACAAACAAAACAAGAAATGAAGGTTCATCATCATGTATTAAATTTACCAACACATACATTAATGTTGGCAAATATTTATTGGGAAGAACGTGATGAATACAAATAATGTTCACTGAGCAAGATTAACAAGACACACAGGCATGGGTCCACAACATGGAATGCCAACACAAACACAGGGCGGGCTCACTGAAGGCACCACAAACATCCATGCAGGCTATAATTACAGGACAGTTTGTTCGACTACAAATAATCACCTTCCTGATGCAGAACGCATTACCATTGTAATAAGTTGCAATATAACAGCATCAGAAAAGCACAGGAAATTACCAGGGTAAACGCAAACATCATGACAGAGATTCAAGTGCTTGCTAATAGGGGTGGGCGGTAAACTCCGCTCTTCCTGCGGAATTTGCGGGCTTTTGCCCACTTTGCATGAAGTTTTGGAAAAACTCTGCCAACTTTTAAGTAGCGGAGTTATTTCTCACATGCGGCTCTCCAACATTAAGTTGCAAGGTACGAGTGACAAAATTAAGCTCTATACCACCTCCCAGCAAGATTTATCAACACGGTCGGTCATGGCAGCTTGCTAATGCTTTTGTAGAGAAAGCTGATGCTCGCGTTGAGAAAGCTGCTGCTTGAGCAGAAAATCTGCTCGAGCTGCAGAAAGAAGCAGCGCCCTCTGGTGCACAGCATAGTACCGTTACAGTGTGGGACAAGCACCTGATGCTAAATATCAGCATGAGCAGTGCTACATACTGAACTCTACAGCTCATAGAACACAGCAGAATTCAGCCACAGCCGGTAGTGGGAGTACCAGCTGGGTGGTGACGTGGGGAGGGGGAGGGGCAGGGTGGGGGGTAGTAATGTATGAATTACGGACTTTAAAAAGTAAGTAAACATAAAAATAAATAAAACAAATTTCGTTGCACACACTGCATCGCATTTGGTGATGCAGTGTGTGCAACGAAATTCGTTTTATTTAGTTTTATGTTTACTCACCTTTTAAAGTCCGTAATCCATACATTACTACCCACCCCCCCTGACCCTCCCCCTCCTCACGTCACCGCCCGGCCGGTACTCCCACTACCGGCTACGGCTGGCAGAATTTTGCTGAGTTTATAGGTAACTCTGTGGAATTCAGTGGAGTGAAACTTCGCAAGTTTTGTCCACCCCTATTGCAGCCAAAGTCTTGGTATGCAGATGGTGATATTTCTGTTGATAATGGATGCACTGTTAACTGGGAGCTATTGATTGCACCCACATTCCCCTCGTGCCATCAAAAGTACGGGTGGGTAATAACATCTGCTCTGCCAGGGGAGTTGGTGGAGTTTTATCACTCCGGGTTGGAGCTCTGGCCAAATTAAGCCAACCACTGCGTGGCAGAGTTTTTTCTCAAATGCCGCTCACCAACAGTAAGTAAATGAGCTTGAACGAGATCTGTCGCCTCTAGCCCAATTTTTGATTGCAAGGAGGGCCCACAGCAAGATTTCCCAGGCATGTGTTCCACCAGGCCATAAAATAGTGCGAATGTCCCCTTCCCAACCCTGGATTTCTAAGGAGCTAAAGTAACAAAAATCGTCATGTAAGAAACTTGAGCAGCAATGGAGACAAGATTATTGTCCTCTTGCCAAAATAGCTCTTAGGAAAGCTCAGAATATCTATTATTCCATGGTGAAGGTGGCCAGGGGCCACTTTTTCGCAGAACGTATTGCTGTATCGAAAAATAATTAGAAATAAATATTTTCCATTGTCCAAAGTTTTCTGGAACCCTGTGCTGAACAAAGGACTCTGCCGGGCTCTAAGGTGTGGTGCGAACAGCTTTCAGATTTTTTTATTGATAAAATCAAAGACATTCAGAATAGCTATGGGCCTATCAATCAGCCTCAGGAGACTTATTTCCATTATATAGCTGGCGCGCCGGATTTAGTGCACCCCTCTTTGGTGATGTACCTCCCTGCCCGCTGTTTGATACCTGGACTATTCCTAAATCATTAAAATCAGGTTCTCCAACTGACCCCTGCCGCGCAAGGCTACTGGCAGCAGTTGTGGATGTAGTCAACTTGGAAGTTAATAAAATTGTTAATATTTCCCTCTTGACTGCTACAATACCACTGGAGTGGAATCAGGCTAAACTCCAACCCCTGTTGAAAAAGCCTTTACTCAATCCTACCACCCGGACTAGCTATCGCCCAATCTCACTCCTCCCCGCTGTGGCGAAGG
Organism: Lissotriton helveticus; assembly: GCF_964261635.1. Classification (NCBI taxonomy): domain Eukaryota; kingdom Metazoa; phylum Chordata; class Amphibia; order Caudata; family Salamandridae; genus Lissotriton; species Lissotriton helveticus. Next base: position 1,378,268,625 of record NC_136068.1, read on the forward strand.
CGTGTGAGAAGGTTGCCTTTAAGCAACTCTTGGAGTTTGTTGAGTCATCTGGCGCCCTCCACCCCACCCAGTCGGGCTTTAAGGTCTCCCATAGCAACGAGACAGCATTGGTTGAGATGGCGGAGGCTATTAGAGAGTGTCTGGATGCCGGCGGCAGAGCAGTGCTAGTGCTTTTAGATCTCTCTGCCCGTTCGACACCGTGCCTCATCAACAACTTATGGCACGGTTGTCTCATATCGGCATCTCGGGGCAGGTATGGAAGTGGATTGATTCCTTTTTAGCTAATAGATCTCAGCAAGTATGGCTGCCTCCTTTCTCTTCTAGGCTTAGAAGTCTAAATACAAGAGTCCCCCAGGGCTCTACACTGGGCCCTCTTCTGTTTAACATTTATATGACACCCCTAGTCTACCCGGCAGAGGAGCTGGGTGCTAAAATCATAACATATGCCGATGATACCCAGCTTCTCTTCACGTGGAACAAAACTGACTCCTCTCCATCAATTGCTAAAAACTGACTTGCTGAAGTTTTTAAGTGGTTTGCAAAGGCCCAATTGAAATGCAATGAGGAGAAGTCAGAGGTACTCACTTATGACTCCTTCCCCCCGCATTTTAGGGAGGACATCTGGCCTGTGGGCTATCCTATGCCCAGCTCCTCAGGGTGTCCGGCGATAAACCTGGGTGTTTGGTTTGGTGAGGATTTGAAATTTTCCCCCCAGATTAACAAGTTAGCAGGTGTGTGCTTTGGCACTCTGAAACGTTTAAAGAACGTCCTGCCTCTTCTGCCTCAAATGGCCAAGGAGATGGTGACTCGTGCCCTTATTTTGTCAAGGCTGGATTACGGCAATACCTTGTGCATTGGTCTCCCGGCATACCAGCTAAGAAAGCTGCAGATTGTGCAGAACATGATGGCGAGAGTGTTGCTGGGCTTGTCTGGCAGATCTAGCGCTAGTCAGAACCTTCATGATGTACATTGGCTCCTGGATGAGCAGCCGGTTTTGTTTAAGGCTCTCACACTTGTTCATGGCGCCCTCTATAAGACAGGGCCTCGTTATCTTAGGAGACGTTTTTCATTCTACGTACCACCTCGACAGCTGCGATCTACAGGCCAATGCCTTTCTGTTGTTCCTAGGTACCGCCTAATTAGGTTAGGTGGCAGCTCCATGTCGGTTTACCCCTTCGATGCTCATGACGAGCTCAGCTCGTCATGAGGTATACCTCTGGGGTGCTCATGACGAGCTGAGCTCGTCATGACCACACCCATTTTTATTGCTGTCCAGCACAGCAGAGGGATCTCTCAAGCAGCCATGAGGTTAAAGCGGCCATGGCTTGGAATGACTTGCCTTTTTGACTTCGGAATATTGAGAGCCTTAGGCTGTTTAAAAAGCAGCTAAAAACTCTGCTATTTAAGTAATCATTCATTAGGCCATCCTTCCTCTCCTTTTTCACCATGTGGCATCCGCGCCAGGACACTTCCGATTAGCTGTGCCCGTTATAAATGGAGCCTAACCTAACATAACATGTGGTCACGGGCAGTCACGACCATTGAGTGGCAACAAAATCAACTTGAGAAGCAGCACCCTCTGGTTGAGCGAAACTTTGTGAGTTCCACCCACCCCTAATCAAAAGCATGTGAGCAAATTACTGGAACTGTGGGAAACAGCACAGTGTTGATGTTCAAACAGCATGTGGCAGCACCTGATGCAGACCAATGCACCACCCATTTCTGGATTCACAGTTTCCAGAACCAACATATGATGCAAATGTTGACCCACCACTCCTATCATGCTTGGCCCTTTAGGTAAGTACGCTGCATAAACATTTCTTTATGCCTATTTGTACATTTGATATAATTCAATTGAAAACTTGCATCCTATCATGTCATTCGTTTGAGGACCAGTGGTACATTTTTAACTTACAGGATTGTACACATGCATGGTGTAGGGTAGCGGTGCAAGTAGAACCCAGTATGCATGATTTCCAAGAACAGTAGACAAAAAACTATTGTGTAAAACAAAAGTCCAGAACCTGGTTGTTAATACTCGCAACGCTCGTTGGGGTTGGAGTTGGAACAACTGTGATATGTACAATAGAAAGAAAAATATTTCTTTCTTGACTCCCCTCACTCACCAGGGTTTCCCCACGGTGACATGCTTCATCATTGGGGCCATTCCAGTCCTCTACGGGCTGAGGCGTGCTGCGACTTGCGAACTACGTAGGAGCACTTTATTGTGATGGACTATGTGTGGTGCATGTGGTGTTGTGAAAGTGGAGTGGTAAGTGTCAATGTGGTTTAAAAATACCTGCCTAGTGAGCTGTAAATAATTTATTCTGGCTCCTGGGTGGTATGTTAAAAGTGGGGTAGCGAACTAGGGATCCTACTGTCAATGGGTAAGGTATGCCTATTCACTTATGCCAACATGTTTCAAGATGCCCCTATCTCTTCCTCAGGGCTACACAGGGACTAGCCCTATGTACATGTGCATATGCGGTCCGGAGGAACACTCATAGGTGACAATACCACGTTATCCTGTACCCCAAATTTGGGCAGGACACGAACGATCCTCCGCTGACCATGGGGCTCAGTTAGGTCCCTTATTAATGTACAACGTGACCATTAGGACGTATGTACTAATGCATGCTTTATTCCTGCAGCATTCATTTCATTATTTCACTTTTTTCCTTAATTATAGCACGGTTTAGGAGTGGCATACACAGGGCTGGTCCCTGTGTTGCCCTGAGGAAGAGATAGGGGTATCTCGAAACATGCTGGCATAAGTGAATAGGCATACATTACCCATTGACAGTAGGATCCCTAGTTCGCTACCCCACGTTTAACATACCACCCAGGAGCCAGAATAAATTATTTACAGCTCACTAGGCAGGTATTTTTAAACCACATTGACACTTACCACTCCGCTTTCACAACACCACATGCACCACACATAGTCCATCACAATAAAGTGCTCCTGCGTAGTTCGCAAGTCACAGCACGCCTCAGCCCGTAGAGGACTGGAATGGCCCCAATGATGAAGCATGTCACCGTTGGGAAACCCTGGTGAGTGTGGGGACTCAAGAAAGAAATATCATTTTTCTTTCTATTGTACATATAACAGTTATTCCAACTCCAACCCCAACGAGCGTTGCAAGTATTAACAACCAGGTTCTTGACTTTTTTTTTTACACAATAGTTTTTTGTCTACTGTTAATATTAGGAGGGTGAACCTGGTCCTTCCCTCTAACTCCCTACTTGATATAATGATTTCCAAGAACTACATGAAATTGCAGCATGTCACATCGTGATACATCCTGTCCTAACAATGGACGTGTTTTCCCAAACAATGAACATTTTCGCATAGTCACAACCAACTGAAAAGCCAATACACCTTTCATGTCTTAAATCCCTGGCCACTGTTCATGCCAACTTGCTAGCTTCATCAGTTCCTCCTGACCCAAAACACATTCTTGCCAAATCCATATGTGACATTCATCCTGCTGTACTGTCACAGAGGCGCACAAGTCACTTATCCTGTCCCCAGAGAAGGATATGGAAGTTGTGCCCATGTAAAAACTGTATTGTAAATACATAGACTGATCAAAAAGATACACCTAAATCCAGACATGACCAGATTCGGAACAATGCAAGCCTGTTCAGACATGCCATTCTGCCGTATATGTGAAATTAAGTTGCTACGGAATGGGACGTGCCTGGATAGCCATTCGTCCCATCAGTTTTTAACCCGTTTGTAAGCACAATGGAATCCACAGAGAAGTAGACACAATGCACCGCAACACCAGACAACCAACAGCTTGCAAAATATTTTCCTTACTTAAGTGCTGCTTCCCTTTCTACAATTCATGGTAGCCCACTCTTCCTCATTCATACAGTTACAAAGTCTGTACCACCAATACTCCGACCTTGCAATTCCACGCAGGGTACCCAAAGCACGTGAGAGAGCGCAAACTGACCTAAATGTATGAGTGCATCACACTTACCTGTAGTAAGCATAAATCATGAGGAGAAATGCCATGAGTGCTAATAGTATCTGAAATTATATTCTGAATGTATAGCTAATGTAGAGATTTAAGTAGAAGTGGAACTAATACAGAAATGTGTGACTATATGATTTTATTAGATGTGATTATTCCTGAATTCATGTCGTGTAGCTGCTAAAATGTAAGATGGCATGTGGTAAAACGCAGAATGTGGTAGGCCTCAGGGCCAAAGCTAGAAAGTGTTTCTTTTCACGACATGGATTGAAATAATGTTTTGGCCATTGCATTAATGGGCCATGATTTATAGATGTGTTTATTGAATAATAGAATAAGAGTATTAACATGCTTTAATTAATGAAGAAGTTGAATGCTATAATCATTATGAGGAATGTTGTAGGCCTGAAATGTTTTAACATTGCTTTACACGTACATGTCTGGGCTGAGAAATGTTGCAAGCCTTTTTGGAAGTCTATGAGAGTTGGGTTCTTGGCTGCAGATATCTGTCTGCAAAGGAAAAGGGGGGATCCAATTATAAATGAATGAATAGAGGTCTGTTCAGTAGACGGCCCAGACATGGAGGAGGGTTCCGGAATGCTTAAGGGGTATCAGCGGGCCGGAGAAGAGTCTGAGAAGCAAGGTCAACTCCAACGTACGAGGCCCAATACAAAGCAGCATGGAAAAAGCCAGAAGCTACACCACGTGAGAGGCGTCTCACGAGGGGCGTCTCAAATGTTGTTGACTGTTTTGTATTAGGGACAGCACCCCTGGGTGGAGTTAGAGCAGATACCTGAGGACCCTTTAGAGAGCGGATGGGTAGGCAGAGAGGGGTCATGACTGGAGAACTATAGGTTTTCACCAAGAGACTTAGAGTGAGTGACTTCCCTTGGGGGTCATTCACTGCTGACACCTTCGTTAGGTTGGGATTTGGTTAAGTAGGGATACCATCTAGAGCAGGGTAGGGACAGCCTAACCTGTGCGTTTTCCTCCAACTTAAATGAAGGAGAGATATGCGTCAATGCTGATAGCTTTATTATTCTTAGAACTTGTGTTAGTGATTTCCGTTGCTCGTCTGAGGGCTTTTAGAGAGCACATGTATGTAGTTGGACCTGTGTATCTCGTGAATCTCATTCTGAGATGCCTGTATTTGCAGCTTATCATATCTTTACAATAAACTTTTGAAAGCTAGAAGTTGTTTGTGATCTTTGGGAGCAGAGTCCTTTATTGGGTGAACTAACTTGCAGAGAGGTGCACTTTTTCTTTCCTCAAAGACAGGCAACAAAGGTTCAGTCGACCAGATCGAGGTTTAGATCAATAGTGATAAAGTATCGATCAAAATCTCGCCCTTCCAGTTGGTAGCTATAGAGGATGGTTGCCTTCTTGAGGACGGTGACCTAGGCCAGGTTAGCTTACCCCAAGGCCCCTAGAAATCGATGATCGGAAGAACCGCCCGCCGAAGAAGATCCGGATGACGTGAGACAGAAAAAGCAGCAGTATCGGTCGAGAGTGAGTATAAAGGGTCATGCGTGTTAGATTGCGGTGTTTTTGTATTGTATCTATGTTGTAATGTCTGGCGGAGTTGAATGTCTGTAGAGTGACTGTGGAACAGGTTGTGAGCGCGCGCAACCGGTGGAAATCTTAAGTTCAAGGAGAGCTTAAGTGGTTCGGGTGTATCGGACACCCAGAGTAATTGTCAAATAGTGTGAAGGGGGTCATGAGGTACCATTGATCACCCGAAAGACCGAGATAGGGGGAACGTAAGAGTGAGTGCGTGAGTAACGGACGCTGGTCGGAGGTTACTGTGTGTGTAAGCAACCTATCAGAGAGACGATAGACATTTCGTCAGTTGTGTTGACAATTACATATAGACTGTGGACGTACAGTCGAGGGAAGTGACCGCTTGGTCGGAAGTAGTCATTTTTCGGTGTATGAATGGGACGCATGCATGACCGGGAGACGAGTTGAGAAAGGAGGGGTGCTGCTGCGAAGCGGAGAAAAGTGACGTCAGGTAGTGTCGCGCAGTGATTGGCTGGCCGAAGAAAGACCGCACCGTGATAGGCCAGCTAGAAAAGACGTCAGAAAGTGTCGCGACGTGATTGGCCGACCGGAGAAAGACCGCGCTGCGATAGGCCAAGCTAGTAAAGCCGCGACAGGATTGGTGGATTGTCATCAGGAAGTAAACAGAGTAGCGAGGCTGGATATTGTGCGCATAATTATGAAGTGTTTTAAATGGCTGAGAGCGGTGTTTAAAAAAGAGAAGCGGGGATCGTATGAGGGGGAAGAAGCCCCGCCGGAGGGTACGCCAGCTCGTTACATGGCAGTGAATGTTGGGCTGCATACGATCCTTTGGATATCAGAGTGGAGTAAGATTACTGAAGGAAATGAGGAACTGACGTTCCCGAAGTACGGGACGTTCAGATTAGAGGTGTTACATCGATTAAAATCAGTCATGACCTCAATGAGACCCTTGCCTAGACCGACCCAGTTTGAAGCTCTTGATGCATGGATTAGGGCAGCGCATGAAAAGAATATGAACAGACGACAAGAAAGGGTGAAACGATCGGTAAGGGCAGTGCAGGATGCCAGGTGGGATGCGGATGCTAAAAGATGGAGAGTGCATAACATGGAAGTAAATAAACTGTACCCAGTGTTAGAGGTGCCCGTAAATAAAAGCCCCCTAGAAGAAGATGATGAGAGCGAAACAGAGGACAGCCTGATAAACAGATTATTGACAGACAGGCCACCCCCGTATAATAGAGCAGGGGGAGAGGTCGAGCATACTGAAGGAGAAAAGGGGAGCAATGCAGGAGAGCATAGACCGCTTCCCAGTTCAGAGTGGGATCCTGAGGCAAAGAAAGAGCTGTCCCAGCCTAGTCAGGTGCAACAGGTAGTCGGGAGGTTTGTGGTACAAAGAGCGCCGGAAACGGAGTGCGCCACATCCTACGGATTACCAGATGCACTACAGGTACCTGTTACCATAGGTCCTATAATATCGATATATGACCAAGAAAGAGCAAGAGGGGAAGAACGGGTACGGAAGGACAGAGAAAGAGCAGAGAAGGCAAGGAGGAACGATACGATCAATTCCCCAAGTCAGATGCCGATACCGAGAGAGTGGAGCACCCCGATGCACACAGCAGGGGACCCAGGAGGGGATCCTGGGGGCCCTAGATGGCCAGTGGATCTGAGGGGATCTGGACGAAAATCCTTTCAAGAGCTAAACGAGTACATGAAGAAGTGGGATGAGGCAGTGGAGGCTCACAAGAGCATCATAGCTGCAGAAGCTGAAAGGGAAAGTCAGGACAGCAGAGCTCGGACTCACTGCGGGGCTGGGGAGAGCAGCCCGGAGTGGGACTGTAGAGAGAGGGATAGTAGGGGAGTCACCCATTGGGCCCGGAGTGGGAATAGAACAGATCTGGAAAACGGGGGCCCCGGGAGTGGAGGGGTGGCGTGCCCAATACTCAGTGAAGGGGAGAGGAGAGCGCAAGAGTACAGAAACAGCTTTAAGTGTCCACACTGTGTGCCCGGCAATAGGGAACAGAATGAGAGTTGTGAGAGGTCGCACCATAGTCCCTGTGATGACGGAAATGAGCGCAGCCCAGGGAATATGGGGAACCAGGAAGGATCGTATCGGATACTGAGCGATACTAGGCAAAGGGAGAGTAGCGACCAGAGGGAAAATAACAGAGAGGCGTACGGTGAAAGGAGAGAAGCAGAAGAGAGTGGGCAGAGTAAGAGTGGGGGTAACAGGCCCGTGTTCCATCACCTTCCAAGATCGGATGGCCGAGCATGGGACCTGGAGAGATGGGAGCAAGGGAGAGCACTCCTTAACTCTCCCGAGCCCAAACGTAGAGCTCGAAGTTGGGATGGTAGGGAGACCAGTGAGCCCCCTTCGAAAGACATATTGCGAGCTGAGATAAAAGCTAAGAGACTCGATGTCGCCAGCTTAAGGTCAGACCTGGATGACATGATAGATGGTACCCTGCCTTTAGAAAGAATGGAAATGTATGAGCAGGATGAAATACTGTATATGGCAAAGGATATCACTCGAAAGGCGAGAGCAATCCATGAGAAGTTAGTCGAACTAGCAGGCAAATATATGGTGGATCTGTCAAGAACCAAAGCATTACAGGGTAACCACAGGCTACATTACACAGATCGAGACCTAGATGAGAGGAGAACGATTGGGCTGAAAACGCATATAAGGGAACTGATCACTGGAATAAGGACATGGAGGGCACTAGATAAGTGGGAAGAAAGGTGGTCCAAGAAAGGGACCGGTAGGAGAAGCACGCTTGGGACGACACCAGGAAGGCTGCAGGGAATAGAAGCATACCCTTTGCGTGAAGTCGCCAATGGGAACTATGTGCATGTCCCTTGGAGTAGGGGAGATTTAGCTGCTTTTACCACCTCCTTCCCCAAATTGCGGGAAAACCCGGTGGAGTGGTACAAGCAAGTTGAGAGATTTGTAAAAATCTCAAAGGTCCTATGGATAGATCTGAACACGCTGTTCGACATTGTAGTACCAGGAGATCTGTGGACAGCATGCAAGGTTAGCGCTGAGTGGCCCACAACGGAGCCAGAGAGAGATGCTAAGACTAATGGGCCGTCCGAGATTGTGATGGCAAAATTCGAGAGAGTGATGAATTGGCTGAAAGAGAAAGTGCCAATGCAAGACATAGATTGGGTCAGAATAGACCGAACCAGACAGGAACCCAAAGAGACCGTCCACGAATATTACGAGAGATTACTGAAGGCGTTTAAACAGTATAGCGGCCTGGATGTAATGGATCCAAAAGACATAGGGCAATTCGTGTCCAAGTTCGTCCTGGGACTGAGACCGGATATTAGTTTAATGATTCAGCAACACTCGATTTGTTGGCAAAGTAAACCCCTAGACGAAATACTGAGGTATGCCAGGTACTGCTGTGATGAGATAGACTCCAAGGCTAAGAAACTAAAAGAAAAGTTGATGGTGGTACAGATGCAGGCAGCAGGAAAGGGGGGACAGCAGCAACAGCAGCAAGGAACAGGTACAGGAGGAAAGAAGCAGTACAGTCAGAACAAGGGCAATGAGGAGAGTTCCACCTTTAGACCCAGATTAGACATAGCTGCCTTGAAGAAAACGACAAGGTGCCACCAGTGTAACGAGGTGGGGCATTGGAAACGCGAGTGTCCCTACAATGTAGAGATAGGAGAACAAGAGGAAGAGGAGGAAGAGGTCCAGAGAGCGCCTACGAAAGGGGTGACGCCATACCAAGGAAAGGTGCTCAAAGGGGGGGGGGCTCCTCCCCGAGCCCAGTTCCCGCAACCTCCTCGAGTAGGGACCATGGGTAAGACCTATAGACAGATGCCCCTGTTTGTAGAAGGAGAAGAGTGCTATTATGTGGACCCATTAACCGGACAGAGAGTGGAAAGAGAAGACTGCACCCTCGGGGCAGCCTTGGAAGTGGATCAAAGGGGACCCTATGTTGAGGCAGAAGTAGCAGGGTGCCCCACGACATTTCTGGTGGACACAGGAGCCACTAGGTCCACGATCAGATCAGCTGCAGTTCCAGACCTGCCCATGTCTGGAGAGACCGTACAAGTGGTAGGGGTCGCAAACAGGAGAATAACCAGCCAATTGACAGAACCGGTACTGGTGAAAATAGGGAAGTACAGCGATGAGCACCAGTTTGTGGTTTGCGATTCAAGTCCTGTGTGTCTGCTAGGAAGAGACCTGTTGTGTAAATTGAATTGTACTATATACTGTACACCTCAGGGAGTGGAGGTATTGACCAATGATGACGATGCAGACTTCAAAGTTGCAAACTCAAGAATATGCGTGGAGCTGTACCCTACTTTAACAGTAGATGAGCTCCCCTGGGACTTGAGAGAGACAGTGGCACCAGAAGTATGGGATTTCACTGGGGAAGAGATAGGATTGGTCAAAGGGGTGGACCCAGTGAAAATTGCAGTGAAACCGCATGCTGAGTTCCCAAGAACACCCCAATATAAATTGACTCCAGAAACGATTGCAGGCATAAAGCCCGTGATCGAGTCCATGATTAAACAGGGAATACTGAAAGAAATCGTGGGTAGTCCATGCAACTCCCCGATTATGGGTCTGCAGAAACCAAATGGGAAATTTCGGATAGTACAGGACCTTCGAAAGATTAATAACATAGTCGTTTCATGTTGTCCAGTGGTGCCGAATCCATCAGTGATACTGTTTCAGATTCCATTCCAAGCTGAGTGGTTCACTGTGATTGATCTTTGTCAGGCTTTCTTTTCGATCCCTCTGGACGAAGAAAGCCATTTTCTTTTCGCATTTAAGCTGGAAAATCGCGTCCTAACATGGTGTCGTATCCCTCAGGGGTATACAGAGAGCCCATCGATCTTTAACCAGCTTTTGAAGAAAAATCTTGAAAGTCTAGTGCTGCCCCAGAAGTCAGTTCTGGTCCAGTACATAGACGACCTCCTTGTGGCGTCAGAAACAGAAGAAGCTTGCAGGGAAGACTCCATTGCTTTGTTAAATCACCTAGCTGCCAATGGGCACAAGGTGTCCCCGGGAAAGTTGCAGTACTGTCTGACAGAGGTGCAGTACTTGGGACACAGAATAGAGAAAGGCAAACGAAAAGTGTCACCAGACAGGATAGAGGCGATCATGAAAATGAATGCGCCTAAGACACAGAGAGAGGTCAGGATGTTCCTAGGGATGGTGGGTTATTGCCGACAGTGGATCGCGAACTTTTCACTGAAAGCAAAGCCCTTGCAAAAACTGACGCACAAGGAGGTGAGCGATCCGGTACCATGGGACAAAGACTGTTTGATGGCATTCCTACAGCTGAGAGAGGACCTGTGTCGTGCTCCGGCATTGGGAATGCCTGATTACAATAAACCATTTTTTCTTTACTGTTGTGAGAGAGAAGGTTGCGCGTTGTCTGTGTTAGTCCAAATCCATGGGAATGCCCGTAGACCAGTTGCTTATTTCTCGGCTACTTTAGACCCAGTAGCCGCAGCGTTGCCCGGATGTCTCAAATCCGTTGCTGCAACGGGTGTCAGCATTGAGAGATGTGAAAATATCGTCATGGGGCACCCGTTAGAGGTGTGCGTGCCCCATTCTGTTGAACTGTTGATGACCAGGACCAAAACACAGCATCTGACCAACAGCAGGCTCACGCGCTATGAGCAAGTTATTCTTGCTGCAGAGAATGTGACCCTCAAGAGATGCTCTGTTTTGAACCCTGCCACCTTGATGCCACTCCCAAATGATATCGAGGATGATGATGAATGTACAGACCATGACTGCCTCGATGTGACTGAACTATGCACCAAACCCAGACCCGACATCGTAGATGAGCCACTGACTGACCCAGATGAAATTTTCTTTGTCGATGGCTCATGTGTAAGAGACGAAGTTGGGCAGTTGAGAGCAGCTTATGCTGTTTGTACAATTACTGGAGTTGTGGAAGCTGGGTGCCTGGAAGGAGTACACTCCGCTCAGGTAGCCGAGATTATTGCCCTGACACGTGCTTGCTTGGCAAGCAATCAAATTCGAGTCACCATATACACCGACAGCCAATATGGTTATGGGGTGGTTCATGATTACGGGCAGTTATGGTCTCAAAGAGGGTTCATGACCTCTTCAGGCTCTCCCATTCGCAATGGAGAGTTTGTGCGCCTGTTGTTAGAGGCGTTGCAATGCCCAGCAGGTATCGCAGTTGTAAAGTGCACCGCACATACCAGAAATGAGGACTTCGTTTCGAAAGGCAATAGATATGCTGATGAAGTTGCGCGGTATTGCGCAGAACAAGGGTACTCTTTCACAGAGGTGGAAGTGGGTGGAATAAATGTAAGAACTGAATTAGCCATGATATTGGAAACTGTTGATACTTGGGATGAACTGTCAAACATGCAAGAAAATGCTCCTGATTTTGAAAAAGAAACATGGGAAAAGGCAGGATGTGTAATGGGTGAGTCCCATTTTTGGGTCTCAGCAGACGGCAGAGCAGTGTTGCCCAATGAGATGGTGAGTCCAATGGCCAGACTCATACATGGTCCCGTACACTTAGGGAGAGATGCTATGCTGAGAGTGTTTAGACAGACTTGGTACAATCCTAAGTTTCGAATAGCAGCAGAAGCAGTGTGTCAGCGTTGTGTGACCTGTCAGCAGCTGAATGTAGGGAAAAGAACACCAGTTGCACTGAGTCACATAGGAAGGTCTGGAGGTCCATTCAATCGAATGCAGATAGATTTCATTGAAATGCCGAGATGCAACCGCCTCCGCTATGTCCTGGTGGTTGTTTGTGTGTTCTCCAGATGGGTTGAGGCATACCCTACACGTAGGTGCGACACCCTCACAGTGGCCAAGTTACTGCTTAGGGAACTCATTCCGCGCTTCGGGGTGCCGGCCTCTTTGGAATCAGATAGGGGAACGCATTTCAATAGCGAGCTTGTGAAGATGATTTGTGCAGCTCTAAATATCGATCAGAAGTTGCATTGTAGTTACCGACCAGAAGCCTCAGGAATTGTGGAGCAGATCAATGGCACGATCAAAGCCCGAATTGCCAAAGTGTGCTCCTCAACGACCCTGAGTTGGCCTGACGCCCTGCCATTGGTTCTCATGAGCCTTCGTAGTACCCCAGACAGAAGAACGGGGTTGTCACCACATGAGGTGTTAATGGGGAGAGCAATGAGGTTGCCATCTGTCCCGACTACTGCACTGTTAAATATCACAGATGATATGATCCTGGACTATTGTAAGGGGCTGTCTGACGCCATTCGTTCTGTGTCCCTTCAGGTGCAGGCTGCCGAGGTTCCATCGTGCCAGGGCCCGTGCCATGACCTGTATCCTGGGGACTGGGTCCTGGTGAAAAAACATGTGAGAAGAAGCTGCTTGGATGTTCGTTGGCGTGGGCCCTTCCAGATCATCTTGATTGCGAATACGGCTGTGAAGGTGGGAGGCCTGCCCAATTGGATCCACGCGTCACATACGCGAAGGGTTCCAGCACCTCGGGAAGAAACAGCTCCTCTCTCGGATAGACGTCCAGCAGAGGACCGAGAAGCCATAGAGGGGGCTAGCCAAGCTGAAGAGGTGCCAACGGAAGCAGGGAACGAGTCTGACCAAGCTGAGGACGGTCAGTACAACAGCGAAACAGACGACGCTACAGAAGGAGAAAGTAGCTGGGAGTACGAGTCAGACACTGACAAGTCTGACAGAGAGCGAGAACAGACAAGAAGGAGAAGGAGTAGAAGGGCACGTGGAGAAGCTAATTGGCCCCAAAGAAGGAGTTCTAGCCTGAGGTCAACTCCAGAGGTAACCCTTCCTCCGATATCAGAAGACTCAGACCCGGAAGAAGGTGCTCAGGGCGCTGAAGCACCGGACCGAAGAAGGTCGAGAAGAGTGCGTGTGCCTAACAGAAGATACTCCACACCTGAGTGGACATATCTGGCGACAAATGTCTGTGAAACCGGAGACAGGGAGGATTCGAGCGGTGGTGGTGTCCAGTTCTGAGCCCATCGTCACCGTGGAAATACGACTGTTGGTACCCGGAGTCGAACAAGAAGGGTCACTAACATTCATGCTCCCCAGACCTCCCCGCCTCAGCAAGTTAAAACACATGTTTCTTTCAGAATTGCAATTCCCCGACTTTGGTACAACGATAACAGCACATGAAGAGCACAATCTTCGTTTGGAAATACTGAACTTTGCTATCGAAGCTGCAGGCACAGGCTTGATAGTAGACTGTTAAAGGACTTTGTAAATAAAGTGAACAGAAAAAGAAGATTACCTAGCGCCCAGGAAGCAGAGAATTTTAGGGAACTTCCCTTGAGTTGATGGAGAAGGGCTAGGGTTGTCTTTATTGAACTGTTAAAGGACTTTTGCGAAAAAGGTTGTCAGCTTCCAGTTGTGTGGATTCTAAAGACAAAAAGGAAAAAAAAGAGACTGTAAAGGAACGAGAGGAAAAGAACTTTTTGCTAAGATAAGAGAGAGCCATATTGTCTGACGAAATGGAAGCCGGCACCCAGAACCGCAGAGCTAAATGTATAATAGGTACACTAATAGTAGGAGTGATAATATTAATAGCTTTAGTGGTAACAATTTCTTATGTAAAGGGACATGAGGAAGAGGCGAAGGTAACTGATGTGAAATCTGTAGAAACGCTTACACCCACTGTTGCTGGTGTGAAAAGGGAAAACATTCAAGAGAAAGCGTTATTAGCTGCAGAAGCCCGCAGGTTACACGTAGATGAGTCCCAAGGAGACTTTAGGTCAAATGCTTATGCTAAACTCTTATATGAATACGTGGATGCCATGGAGGTTAAGGATTGTTACGTCTGCATGCAGTTGCCGGCGTCTGTAGATGAAGGCATTAGATACCATCACCTCCCGCTGACATATGGCATTACATGTAGCTTATTGCTTAGTATATTTTATGAGAGAGATAGTTTTGAATACTATTTCTCCAACTATGATTCAGTGTTGCCAGAAGTCCCAAATTATAAGCAGATGAACAAATGGGACTACTGGAAGAGTGAAGACAGATTGGCCAAATTCTTCATTCCTTGGATTACCTTAGATACTTCACATGCCCGTAGAAATAACCTGACATGCAAGGTGTCAGAAGTCGAGAAGAAGTTCATAGGGCAGGTGGATGATCGTTACAGGAGACAAAAGATTTTGAAAAAATCAGGACAATGGAAAACAGATTGGACCGAGGAAGAGAAGGCACACAAGAGAAAGGGTAGTAGTGGTCCAATAGCTTTAGATAAGACGCAGAGAGGAAAGCTATGTCTTCACCGAGCCAAAACGTATTATGAAAATGTATACGTGGGAGAAGTCGACTGTGAACATGCTTTCAATATAGAGTACTATACTAAGGATTTCCTGAAGGGAATGCAAGTGATTCCAAATGTGTATTTTGTATGTGGAAGAAATGCTTACGTGCGACTACCTGACAACTGGTATGGATCATGTTACCTAGCAATTGTCTTCCCCAAAATATATCATGCACAAGACTTAGTGATCATCGAGGGCAAGACAACATCAAGGGGAAAGAGAGATGTAGGAGATGCAGAAATGGTTGGAGATGTCTTTGGAGCTATGTTCCCTCTTTTGGGAGTAATCCTTAATGATGTTAAAATTAGACGACTGGCAACAGTTGTCGACAGGTTGTCTGCCAGCACTGCTCAGTCCTTAATGCTGGTAGAAGGAGAGATGCAATCGATAAGGGCTATGGTTCTTCAGAACCGTCTTGCGTTAGATGTCCTACTAGCAAAAGAGGGCGGAGTCTGTAAGGCTTTGAAGGTCCAGGAATGTTGTACTTACATTCCAGACAATTCGAAGCCCCTTGAGAAAGTTATTAGGAACATAACTAATATTCACAAGGAGATCGAAGACTTGAGTAGAGAAAATGTCTGGGAAAAGGTGGGCCACGGAATGAGTGAAGTTGGAGGGTGGATTTCCACCATAGGCAAAAGCTTTGTGTGGTATATACTAAAACCTATCATCATAATATTGATCTGTGGGATTATATTGTGGGGATTGGTGAGGGTATTCAAATGGTACAGAGCAAGAAGGTCAGAAAGGGCCCAAAGAGAACAGCTGCAGAGATTGGCTGCCATACAAGATAATCAGTACAGGAGTCTGAGGGCTCTGGAAGCGCAGAGACAAATTATGCCAGCAATAACTGCAGTTTAAATGTTAGTGATGACCCCGAGAGGTCATCAAAGGGGGGAACTGAGAGAGCGCAAACTGACCTAAATGTATGAGTGCATCACACTTACCTGTAGTAAGCATAAATCATGAGGAGAAATGCCATGAGTGCTAATAGTATCTGAAATTATATTCTGAATGTATAGCTAATGTAGAGATTTAAGTAGAAGTGGAACTAATACAGAAATGTGTGACTATATGATTTTATTAGATGTGATTATTCCTGAATTCATGTCGTGTAGCTGCTAAAATGTAAGATGGCATGTGGTAAAACGCAGAATGTGGTAGGCCTCAGGGCCAAAGCTAGAAAGTGTTTCTTTTCACGACATGGATTGAAATAATGTTTTGGCCATTGCATTAATGGGCCATGATTTATAGATGTGTTTATTGAATAATAGAATAAGAGTATTAACATGCTTTAATTAATGAAGAAGTTGAATGCTATAATCATTATGAGGAATGTTGTAGGCCTGAAATGTTTTAACATTGCTTTACACGTACATGTCTGGGCTGAGAAATGTTGCAAGCCTTTTTGGAAGTCTATGAGAGTTGGGTTCTTGGCTGCAGATATCTGTCTGCAAAGGAAAAGGGGGGATCCAATTATAAATGAATGAATAGAGGTCTGTTCAGTAGACGGCCCAGACATGGAGGAGGGTTCCGGAATGCTTAAGGGGTATCAGCGGGCCGGAGAAGAGTCTGAGAAGCAAGGTCAACTCCAACGTACGAGGCCCAATACAAAGCAGCATGGAAAAAGCCAGAAGCTACACCACGTGAGAGGCGTCTCACGAGGGGCGTCTCAAATGTTGTTGACTGTTTTGTATTAGGGACAGCACCCCTGGGTGGAGTTAGAGCAGATACCTGAGGACCCTTTAGAGAGCGGATGGGTAGGCAGAGAGGGGTCATGACTGGAGAACTATAGGTTTTCACCAAGAGACTTAGAGTGAGTGACTTCCCTTGGGGGTCATTCACTGCTGACACCTTCGTTAGGTTGGGATTTGGTTAAGTAGGGATACCATCTAGAGCAGGGTAGGGACAGCCTAACCTGTGCGTTTTCCTCCAACTTAAATGAAGGAGAGATATGCGTCAATGCTGATAGCTTTATTATTCTTAGAACTTGTGTTAGTGATTTCCGTTGCTCGTCTGAGGGCTTTTAGAGAGCACATGTATGTAGTTGGACCTGTGTATCTCGTGAATCTCATTCTGAGATGCCTGTATTTGCAGCTTATCATATCTTTACAATAAACTTTTGAAAGCTAGAAGTTGTTTGTGATCTTTGGGAGCAGAGTCCTTTATTGGGTGAACTAACTTGCAGAGAGGTGCACTTTTTCTTTCCTCAAAGACAGGCAACAAAGGTTCAGTCGACCAGATCGAGGTTTAGATCAATAGTGATAAAGTATCGATCAAAATCTCGCCCTTCCACACGCCATGACGTCATAGATGCTCCCTGAGGAGGAAAGAGAAAGTGGAGCTGCTCCTAACTTGAATGTTGTTAACGGTGCTGTGACTTCAAATGCCATCACCAGAAGTTCTGTTTGTAATGGTGGCGATCGAAAAACAACAAAGGAGTGCCAACATATTTGTTCTGATAACCATGAAAATTATTTATCAGTGATCTACCTCTCATCCTGAGAATGATGACTCATTGCAGTATCCTATCTCCTTCCTAACCCCAACAACACCAGTGTCCAACCCCTCCTTCACAGGTGCAATGTCCAGTCTCCTGCTGGATTATACGGTCCTCTCCCTAAACAGCACCTGTAGCACTGTGGGTATCTTTTTATGACTTGGCTGTGGTTCGCTACACCTGCCATAGCCGATGCAGTGTGTTGCTCATCTATGTGGGCTGAATGCATTTTTGAAGAGTGTGGGGACATGAGGACGAAGTGGAATGAGCAAAAAGTAATCAGGGCTGATGGTTCATTATCTTCTATTTTGCATTGCACTGCACAAATTTAAATTTAAATTTAATTCTGGAGACAGATTATACTAATAAGCAGTGCTGAAACATATAGTCGAATAATGACAAAGGGGGTCCTTTAGGCTTTCACTGGCTCGCTGCATAGGAGCCAGTCCCACAGTGGTTCTCCTACCCTGTTGGTGGAAGATTTTGCTTAAAGTGCTCCCAACAATTTGACTGTACATCAGTCAGGCTGTGCTATTATGCTGGCCATGTTAGCAAGTTTTTTAACGTTTTTTGGGAATCAAACACCCAAAGTGGGATTTTGTTTCCGGAAAACTAAAAATAACATTTACCCTGAAGTGCTGGGAGTTTTCTTGTGCTGGGAACATTTTTCTTTTTTCCGTCCTGCGACTGCATTGACTTCCACTAGAAGTAAAAAATAACTTGGAAGCCATTCCCCATAGTAGGCTGTGGTTCTGATACAGTGGAGATGGCTTTCTCCAGTGGTTGGCTTACCATCCATTCCTCCAACTCTAAACCGGTCAGGAGATCTGGGAGCAAGGTGTTTAGATACCCCACTAATCTTTGATGGGTTTTCTGTGACTATACCCCTCTAAATAAGGTAATTTGGACCAGATGTACGTACTTTCTGGTCACAAATACTGTTTGCATTATGAAACCAGTTATTTTGCGACCTAAAAAGTTTGTTGTTAACTGACCTATATCCGAATAGGTTGAGTTACAAAAAAGTATTCAGAGTGGGATACAATCTGAGCTACCTCATTAATGTTTATGCTGTAAGTAGAAAATTGCAACTCATGAAGAATGTAGGACATCATAGTGATATTGGCCTGCTAGGGGCAGCAGATTACCATGTCTATGATCTGCACCACTGCCTTGTCCCAAACAAACTTTTTATTTAGGTTTCACAACAAGGAGGAGGTCCCAAGGGGATCTCTCCCCTCTAGAGAAAATATTTCTACCCAAACTTAAGAGTCAGTAATTTTTCAATGTTTTATGATCGGATGCCAGTTACAAAATATTGTTGCATCAGATGCCGATTAGCAGTTTCGATGGGACACCTACAACATGACCCTCCAATTTGCGAATTCGTGCCTATTTGCAAAGTCCTCTTAGGAATCTGTAATTGTTTATGAACTCCTAAAATGGTGTTAACGCGGGGTTTCTGGTTTCTAGTTACCTTACCAGATCCCTAATCCTGTCGACTGAATCGTTGGTACCTGTCATTGAGTAAAAGACAATCTACTACTAGGTTAGTCAATTAGGAACTTAAACCACTCTAAAGAACCACTTACCACTGGGAAAGGTTAAAAAGTTTTAATTCAAAGTCAAAAGTATCTGAAGATACAAACATCTCAGAATAAGATTCAAAAGGTATACAGGTATTAGTACAAAAAGATACTCTCGGAATATTCTTAAACGACAAAAGGAAATTATCAAAACTATTTCAAAGAGCATGAGTGTTGCAAGAATCGCTGTGAGTTGCAACTTGAGAGTCATTTACAGAAAAGAAAAAATACAAGTTAATCTGTCCCTGCACTAGACTAAGTGACATCCCTACTTAACAAGATCTTTACCTAAAAAGGTGTCAGCAGTGGTGACTTCCAAAGAAGATCACACACTTCCCTTAGTCTCTGAACCAAGTTGAAGTCTTTCAGCTCTCTATCTGCCTACCCATCCGCTCTCTTAGGCTCCTCAGATCATCTGCTCTAACTCCACCCCGGGGTGCTATCCCTAATACAAAATCACATTTCCAATAGGAACGCCCATGTCGACGCCTCTCACGTGGTACAGTTTTGAGCGGCAAACTCCGTACTGGTGCTCCTCTGGACTCTTCATTAAAGTTGACCTTGCTTCCCAGGCTTCTTCTTCAGCGAGACAGTACCCCCTAAAATTCCTGAAGACTCCTCCAGGTCTGCGCCTGGCTCTCTTGAACAAAGGAGCCGTTCATCATGGTACTGATTAGGGCTCCTCGCACCTGCGACAGACACATGTACTGTGGGCCTCAAATTCCAACCTCCACCATATCTCGGACCATAAAACATGTGTAAGGAATCTCAGTTAGTGCCTAGCACAACTTTCCCCTAACGAGCACATTTTAGATCAAAGAGAATGACTTGGTCTTTTCAGGCCTAGTTGATTTACACAAAGCGGTTTCTGTCCTTTAAAACATTTCCTTTCTTTTGGTTTAAACAGTATTTTAACTAACTCACATTACTATAGTATAATGCAACACATCTATATAAAACATTTTTCAATTCTATGATTAAATACTTCTAGAAAACAATGTTAACCACGTCTCACATCAGTTCAGCAGCACTTTATCTTTACTGTGAATTGCCCTGCGGCCTACACATTCTCATTGGTTTGCTAGGTTTCATTTCCTTTACACACAATCACTTAACATGAGAAACGTAAGGTTTCACATCATTCTAACATTTCTACATTAGTTTTCATACTGCTATAGGTACCTCTATGCTAGCTAAACACTCTTATATAAGTTCACTCTATGAATATAACACTCGTGTGCAATACAATTTAAACTAACACTACGTGCTTGTAAATATGGTGTACTTATACATTTTTCAGATTTGTGCTCTCTCAGTCCCCCCTTTGATGACTTTCAGGAGTCATCACCATCAAAACACCATCTCTAAAAGGTAGGATCTTTCAGACTGAAGTTGTTGCAATACCCCCTCGTTTCATTGTCTCTAGAGCCTTCAGACTCTTGTATTGAGTATCCTGCATCGCAGTCAGTCTTTTCTCCTGTTCCCTCATGGATCTCTGCAACCTGTTTGCTCTATACCATTGGTACAGTCGCACCAATCCCCACAAAGTGATTACACAAATCACAATTATGATGATGGGTTTCAATATGTACCAAATGATACCCTTTCCTAGGTTGGCAAACCAACCTCCAACTTTACCCATTCCTTGACCTACTTTTTCCCATACATTTATCTTTGTCAGATCCTCAATTTCATGATGAATCGCAGTAATATTTCGTATGTACTTCTCTAGAGGTTTTGAATTGTCTGGAATGTAAGTGCAACATTCCTGGACCTTCAAAGTCTTACAGACTCCGCCCTCATTGGCTAACAGAACATCTAAAGCAAGTCGGTTCTGAAGAACCATTGCCCTTATCGATTGCATCTCTCCCTCCACCAGCATTAAGGATCTAGCAGTACTGGCAGATAACCTATCTACGACTGTAGCCAATCTTCTAATTTTGATGTCATTCAGTATCAATCCCAAGAGAGGGAATGCAGCACCAAATACATCCCCAACTACCTCTTCGGCACCTAGATCTCTTCTCCCTCTTGTTGGAGTCCCTCTCTTTGTCGTTTCTAAATTCTCAACATGGTATATTTTGGGGAAGACAATTGCTAAATAGCATGATCCGTACCAATTATCTGGTAGCTTCACATATGCATTTCTTCCACATACAAAATATACATTTGGAATTGCTTGCATCTCCTTCAAAAAGTCTTTGGAGTAGTACTCCAATTGGAAAGCATGTTCACAACTGACTTGACCTACATACAGATTCTCATAATAGGAGTAACTTCTGTGAATGCACAGTTTCCCCCGTTTCTCCTTGTCTAAAGCAATTGGACCAAAGCTACCCTTTCTTTGCTGTATCCTTTCTTCCTTGGTCCAATCCGTTTCCCATTGTCCTGAAGCTTTTAAAATCTTTTGCCTCCTGTATCTAGTATCCACCTGCCCTATAAACTTTTTCTCAATTTCTGACACTTGACAAGTCAGATTATTTCTTCGGGCATGTGAAGTATCTAACGTTTTCCATGAAATGAAAAATTTCTGTAACCTGTCTTCGCACTTGTAATAGTCCCACTTGTTCAGATGCTTATAATTTGGGACCTCTGACAATGTCGAGTCAAAATTCGAGAAATAATACTCGAACCCATCTCGTCCATAGAATATGCTCAACAACAAACTACATGTGATTCCATACGTCAATGGAAGATGATGGTATCTGATACCCTCATCCACAGAAGCTGGTAATTGCATACAAATGAGGCAATTCTTCGCCTCCATGACATCAATGTATTCGTAGAGCAACTTAGCATAAGCATTTGACCTAAAGTTCCCCTGTGATTCGTCAACATGTAATCTTTTGATCTCAGCATCTAGCAAAGCCTTTTCTTTCTCAGTGTTTTCTCCTTTTACCTCAGCAACAGTGGTAGGCTTTTGTGTTGATGCTTTCTTTGTTTCTGCTCTTGCCTTTGTTTCGTTCTCATGTCCCACTATATATGATACAGTAACTACTAAAACTATAAGAGAAATCACTACCACTAAAAGTGTGCCTACTATGCATTTTGCCCTGCGGTTCGGGTTGCCAGTCTCCATGATCTCAAACAGTGTAGCTCTGTTTGTCGTTCTCAGCAAAGTCTCTTACTTCTCCTCAATGTCCTTTTTGCTTTGCACAAAGACTCTCTTCGTTTGAACCACAATGTCTTTCTTTGAACCACACTTGGAAGCTGACAATTCTCTCCCGCAAGAACAGTCATTAAGTTCTGTAGCAATAGTCAACCCTAGCCCTTCTCCATCCACTAAAAGGGAAGTCCCTAATTCTTTCTTCTTCCACTCGGCGCTAGGTTATCTTCCAATCAATATTTACAAAGTTCTTTACAAAGTCTTTTTAGCAATCTGAAACTATGCGTGTTCCCAGAAGTTCCACCACTAGCTCAAATATTTCCATACGAAGAAGGACTCCCTCCAGTATTGGACATCTGGAACAGCAACACGGAAACTCAACAGTCTCAAATATCAATTTTCTTATTCCGCTCAAGAGAGGAGGATAGACGATGTTGAGTGTCAGCAGTCTTTCGACCTCCAATCCTGGCAACAGGAATCTTACTTCCACTGTGATGATTGGGTCAGTTCTGGTCAGGGTCACTTCCCTCACCCTCCCAACTCTGCGTCCCTCGGACATCTGCAGCGAGGTAGGTCCACTCAGGTGTAGAGTATCTTCTGCTAGGCACTCGTACTCTCCTTAATCTCCTTGGACCCTCCTGCTCTTGGTCCGATACACCTTCTTCCAGATCCGAATCTTCGGATATAGGAGCAAGAGTTTCTTCTCGAGCTAGCTTCAGGCTCGGCCTCCTTCTTCTTTCAGGCCAAGTAGCTGCCCCACTTCTTGTTCTCCTATTGCTTTCCCTCCTGCTCGGTTCCTGATCACTCTGTTCCTGATCAGTTTCCAAGTCACATTCACAACAGCTCTCTCCTTCTGTTGAAGCTTCAGTGTCACTACCGCCTTGCCCTTCTTCTTCTGGATCTGCAACGCTCCCAACTTCTTCAGACACCCCCACAGCTTGACTGATCCCCTCTAATGGTTCACCATCTTCAGCTGGATTCTCATCCGTTAGAGGAGCTGTTTCTTCCAAGGGTGCTGGAACTCTTCGGGTGTGGGAAGCGTGTATCCAATTCGGCAGGCCTCCACACTTGACAGCCGTATTCATGGTCAGTATGACCTGAAAAGGTCCTCTCCAGCGCACGTCTAGGCAGTTTTTTCGGACGTGTTTCTTCACCAGCACCCACTCTCCTGGGCACAGGTCATGACACAACTCTCTTGAAGATGGGACCTCAGCAGCCTGCACCTGGAAGGACACAGAATGAATGGCGTCAGACAGTCCTTTGCAGTAATCCAGGATCAGGTCATCTGTAATGTTTAATAGTGTCGCAGTTGGTACAGAAGGAAGCCTCATTGCCCTCCCCATCAGCACCTCGTGTGGAGAGAGACCTGTCCTCCGGTCGGGTGTGCTGCGCATGCTCATCAACACTAAAGGCAAAGCATCTGGCCAACTCAAGGAAGTTGAAGAACACACTTTGGCAATTCGACACTTTAGTGTCCCATTTATCTGCTCCACAATTCCTGAAGCCTTTGGTCGATAGCTACAGTGCAACTTTTGATCAATGTTCAATGCGGCACAGAGCATCTTCACAATTTCACTGTTAAAATGTGTTCCTCGATCAGATTCCAGAGAGCCTGGCACCCCGTAGCGCGGGATCAATTCTCTAAGTAACAGTTTTGCTACGGTGAGTGTATCGCACCTACGTGTAGGGTATGCCTCGACCCATCTGGAAAATAAGCATACGACCACCAACACGTAGCTAAGGCGGTTGACTCTAGGCATTTCAATGAAATCTAATTGCATTCTATTGAAAGGCCCCCCAGACCTCCCAATGTGACTCATGGTAACTGGTGTTCTTTTCCCTACATTCAGTTGCTGACATGTGACACATCTTCTACAGACTGCTTCTGCTGCAATCCTGAACTTTGGGCAATACCAAGTTTGCCTAAATACTCTCAGCATGGCATCCCTTCCTAAGTGTGTTGGACCATGTATTTGTCGTGCCATTGGACTCACTAATTCCTCTGGTAACACTGCTCTTCCATCTGCTGAAACCCAAAAATCCATTTCACTTCTCACACAACCTGCTACTTCCCAGGACTTTTTCTCCGACTCAGGTGCATTTTCTTGCATTTGTTTCAGATCTTCCCATGTATCTACGGTCTCTAACATCAAATTGACTTCTGTTTTTTCTTTTGCCCCGCCTACTTCCACCTCCGTGAAAGTATATCCTTGCTCCGCACAATAGCGGGCAACTTCATCTGCATATCTGTTTCCTTGTGACACAAAATCTGTATTTTTAGTGTGAGCTATACACTTGACAACTGCAATTTCAGCTGGACTTTGCAATGCTTCTAACAGCAGTCGTACAAATTCCCCATTTCTGATTGGCGAACCAGAGGAGGTCATGTAACCCCTCTGAGACCACAATTGCCCGAAATCATGAACTACACCGAAACCATATTGGCTATCGGTATAGATGGTGACTCTCTTTTTGCTACCTGCTATACAGGCACGTGTCAATGCAATGATTTCTGCTACCTGAGCGGAGTGTACTCCTTCCAGGCAAGCGGCTTCCACAACTCCAGTAATGGTGCAAACAGCATAGGCTGCTCTCAACCGACCAGTATCGTCTCTTAAGCATGAGCCATCAACAAAGTAAATTTCATCAGGGTCGATCAATGGCTCTTCCACAATATCTGGTCTGGGCTTCGTGCATAGTTCAGTCACATCTAGGCAATCGTGATCTTCACATTCTTCGCCTTCTATATCATTAGGAAGTGGCATCAATGTAGCAGGATTCAAGACCGAGCACCTCTTAAGGGTCACGTTCTCTGCAGCAAGAATAACTTGCTCATAGCGCGTGAGCCTACTATTGGTCAAGTGCTGCGTCTTGGTCCTTGTCATTAACAATTCTACTGAATGAGGTACATACACCACTAATTGATGTCCCATTACTATGTTCTCACACCTCTCAATGCTGACACCTGTTGCAGCAACGGATTTGAGACATCCGGGCAACGCTGCGGCTACCGGATCTAATGTAGCCGAAAAATATGCAACTGGTCTACGGGCATTTCCGTGTACTTGCACCAACACTGATAACGCACATCCTTCTCTTTCACAGCAGTATAATGAGAAAGTCTTCTCATAATCTGGCATTCCCAAAGCCGGAGCACGACACAAATCCTCTCTCAGTTGTAGGAACGCCATTAGGCACTCGTTGTCCCATGGTACCGGATCACTCACCTCCTTGTGCGTCAGTTTCTGTAAAGGTTTTGCTTTCAGTGAAAAGTTAGCTATCCACTGTCGGCAGTAACCAACCATTCCTAAGAACATCCTAACCTCTCTCTGTGTCGTTGGCGCATTCATTTTCATGATGGCCTCTATCCTGTCTGGAGACACCTTGCGCTTCCCCTTCTCTATTCGGTGACCCAGATACTGTACTTCTGTCAGACAGTACTGTAATTTGTTCGGAGATACCTTATGTCCATTCCCAGCTAAATGATTCAGTAAAGCAATGGTGTCTTCCTTACAAGCTTCCTCTGTTTCTGACGCAACAAGTAGGTCGTCTATGTACTGGACCAGAACCGAGTTCTGTGGCAATACCAGACTTTCAAGGTTCTTCTTCAACAGCTGACTGAAGATCGAAGGGCTATCTGTGAACCCTTGTGGGATTCGACACCATGTTAAGGCGCGATCTTCCATTTTAAATGCGAAAAGATACTGACTGTCCTCATCTAATGGGATGGAAAAGAAGGCTTGACAAAGGTCTATCACTGTAAACCACTCAGCTTGGAATGGTATTTGAAACAGTATCACTGATGGATTCGGTACCACTGGACAACATGAAACCACAATGTTGTTAATCTTTCGAAGGTCCTGAACTATTCTGAACTTCCCACTAGGTTTCTGCAAACCCATAATCGGGGAGTTACATGGACTACCCATGATTTCTTTCAGTATTCCCTGTTGAATCATTGAATCAATCACAGGTTTTATTCCTGCAATCGTTTCCTGGGACAGTTTATACTGAGGCGTTCTTGGATATTCAGCGTTTGGTTTTATCATGATCTTCACTGGTTCCACCCCTTTGATCAGTCCTATCTCTTCCCCAGTAAAATCCCATACTTCAGCTGAGACAGCGTCTCTTAGGTCACAAGGAAGGTCTTCCACAGTCAGAGTAGGATACAGTTCTATACATGTTCTCTCATTGGCAATCTTAAAGGTAGCATCATCATCTGCGGTCTGTACCTCCACACCCTGAGGTGTGCAGTATATGGTGCAATTCAATTTACACAACAAGTCCCTCCCTAACAGACATACAGGACTAGAATCACATACCACAAACTGATGTTCATTGGTGTAATTCCCTATTTTTACTGACACTGGTTCTGTCAAAGGACTAGTCATTCTTCTATTTGCAACTCCAACCACCTGAATTGTTTCCCCCGACATTGGTAGGTCAGGAACCACTGCTGATCTCAGAGTTGACCGAGTAGCTCCAGTATCCACCAAGAATGTCATCGGGCACCCTGCTACCTCTGCCTCAACAAATGGCCCTCTCTGATCTACTTCTAGAACTGCCCCGAGGGTACAGTCCTCTTCTCTGTTCACACGTTGACCGGTCATTGGGTCAATGTAATAACATTTTTCTTCTTCAATAAAAAAGAGGCATTTGTTTATAGACTTTTCCCCCTGTCGCGATCTTTGGTGGCTGTGGAAACTGAGCTCGTTGAGCCGAAGTCCCCCCTTTGACCACCTTGCTTCCTGGGACTGTCGCCCTTTGAACTGGAACCTCCTGAACTTCCTGTTCAAATTCTAGTTCTCCACTTTCAGGGTTAAAGGGACACTCGCGTCTCCAATGTCCCACCTGGTGACACTGGTGGCACTTTGTCGTTTTCTTTAAAGTGGCAAAATCTATTCTAGGTCTCTGACTTTCTTCACTATCCTTGTTCTGACCATTCGACTTCCGTCCCATTGTCCCCGTTCCCTGTTTCTGCTGTCCGCCCTTTCCGGCTGACTGCATCTGCACCACCATCAGCTTTTCCTTCATTTTCTTTGCCTTGGAATCTATCTCATCGCTACAGTATCTGGCATACCTTAAAATTTCATCTAGTGGTTTGTTTTGCCAACAAATTAAATGTTGCTGAATCATCAAACAAATATCAGGTCTCAACCCCAAAACAAACTTTGACACAAACTGTCCTATATCTTTGGGATCCATTACATCGAGTCCACTGTATTGTTTGAATGTTTTCAACAACCTTTCATAGAACTCATGAACTGTCTCCTTTGGTTCTTGTCTTGTTCGGTCTATTTTTACCCAATCTATGTCCTGAGGTGGTACCTTATCTTTCAGCCAAGCTATTACCCTTTCATACTTTTGCAGGACAATTTCAGACGGTCCATTTGTCTGAGCATCCCTCACTGGTTCAGTAGTTGGCCATTCAACACTAGTCTTGCACGATGTCCACAAGTCAGATGGGACCAAAATGTCAAACAAAGTGTTCAAATCAATCCACAATACTTTCGAGATCTTTACAAACCTTTCTACCTGCTTATACCACTCTACTGGATTGTCCCTTAACTTCGGAAATGAGTTGGTAAATGCAGCTAAATCTCCTCTACTCCAGGGTACATGTACATAATTCCCATTCGATATTTCTCGCAAAGGAAATGCCTCCATCTGCATTACCCTTCCTTCCGGAGACATCACACTTGTGCTCCTTCTGACAGTACCCCTTTTGGACCATCTCTCTTCCCATTTGTCCAGATCTCTCCACACTCTTATCCCTGCTATCAACTCCCTAATGTGTGTTTTTAATCCTGTAGTTCTCTTCTCATCTAAGTCTTGATCTGAATACTGCAACTTATGGTTACTCTGTAATGTCCTCGTTTTGGACAAGTCTACCATGTACTTGTCAGCCAGTCCAGACAGTTTCTCATGAATTGCCCTTGCCTTTCGGGTAACATCCTTTGCTATGAACAGTAACTCATCCTGTTCATACAAGTCAATCCTTTCTAAGGGCAACGTCCCATCTATTATCTCATCCAGATCAGATTTTAAGCTAGTGACATCGAGTCTTTTGGCCTTTATTGCAGCTCTCAGTATACTAGTTCTAGGGGGTCCATTCACATCTCTCCCATGCCAGCTCCGAGTCCTACGTCTAGGCTCAGGCGAGTTATGGGGAGTCCTCCCTTGTTCCCATCTCTCCAGGTCCCATGCAGTTCCATCCTCTCTGGGTGTATGGTGAAACACTTTCCCATTTCTCGTAGTCCCACCAGTCCCATCCTGCATGATTTCCCTAGATGCATGGTAAGACATTCCATTTATCCCCCTGTCCTCGTCATTTGCCGGTGGTCCCTGATCTCTCGATCCATGGCAAGATCCTTCACTGTTCCCCGTGCTCCCGCGACTCCAGTGCTGTATACTCTCATTAGGTGCATGGTGCGTACATCTAAACCTCTCTCTGTATTCTTGAGTCCGCTGATCTCCCTCGCTTTGGATAAGACGAGGTGTCTCTCCACATCTTGTACTCCTCTCCCTGCTCTCTTGCTCATTCCCACCGTCAGTATGACGTATAGCCCCTCTACTCTCCGGCCTGTTACCTTCACACTCTTGACTACTTGCACTAGCCCCGCAGTGAGACAATGTTCCGTTGCCTCGGCTTCCCCATTCTGCTTCTGTTCTAGGTCTGCTGGTTGGTGCTTCTGTGGACCCCTCCCATTCTCTCAAATCGACCCTCAGCTCCTTAAAGGATTTCGGACGTGGTCCCCTTAGGTCCATCGGTCCTCTTTGACCCCCCTGCTCTGTTGCGGGACTCACTGTCGGTTCGAATGGGGTGTTCCACGTTACCGGTCCTGGCAATTGCTTCCAGGCATTTGTCGTGTTATTCCTCCTTTCCATCTCAACCCTTTCTCTGTCTAACCGTATCTGTTCTTCCTCTCTCACATTCTCTGGGTTGTAAATCGATACTATGGGTCCTATGGTAACGGGTACTTGGAGAGCATCTGGCAATCCAAAAGTTTCAGCCCTCTCTGCGGTTGGCGTTCTCTGTACCACAAACCTTCTGACTACACTCTGTGCTGTACTATGTTGAGGTGTCTCCCCACCTTTGATAGGTGTCCATTCCGATATAGGAAGTGGTACATACCCCTCTATGGCAGCCCCATCTTCCCTTGCGAGTCCTCTACTTTCAATCTCCCCAACTCTCGGAGGCGGTCTATCTATCAGCAATCTATTTATCAAGTTGTCATCCGAGTCGCTCTCCTCATCCTCTTCCATGAGGTTCTTTTCACCAGCCACCTCTCTCACTGGGTACAACTTATCCACCTCAATAGCCTGTACCCTCCACCTCTTGGAGTCCTCATCCCATTTGGAATCTCGCACTGCTCTTACCGATCGCGTCAGCCTTTCTTGACGCCTATTCAGATTCCTATTGTGCGCCGCCCTAATCCATGCGTTAAGGGCCTCAAACTGGGTCGGTCTAGGCGGGGGTTTCAATGCAAACATGGTTGCTTTTAGCCGATGTAACACCTCTAATTTAAACGTCCCGTACTTTGGGAACGACATTTCCTCATTCCCTTCCGTAAGCTTGTTCCAAACTCCAATCCATAATATCGTATGCAGCCCAACATTCGATGCCATATAATGAGCCGGTGTACCCTCTGGCGGTGCCTCTTGCCCGTAAAAAGACTCTCTCCTTTTTCTTTTAAAAATATCCTTCAAACATTTAAAACACTTCATTTTCAGTCTACTAGTTTGTGTTTTCTCCGGTTTGTTTACTTCCTGATGACAATCCACCAATCTCAGCTCGGTTCTCGCCAACTGGCCTATCAGAACGCGACTTCTCACTGACGTCGCACCAGCCGCCCAATCGCGTCGCGGCTCTTGCCGACGTCACACCAACCGTCCTATCGCGTCGCGGCTCCTCTCTAACCACCCTATCTCAGCGCGGCTCTTGCCAACGTCACTCGTCCCCCTTCGCAGCAGTTCCCCTCCTTTTTCAGCTCGTCTCCGTGTTTATGCATGCGTCCCATTCATACTTCGAAAAATGATTACTTCCGTCCAAGCGATCACTTTTCTTTGACTGTACGCCCACAGTCGAATCTGTAATTGTCACCTTAACTGGCAAAATGTCTTTCCGTTTACGTCCAGACAATCGCCTTCTCTGATAGGTTACTAACACACGGCAACTTTCAACCTGCGTCCGTTGCCCACACACACACTCACACGTTCCCCCTATCTCGGTTCCACGGATGATCAATGGTACCTCATGACCCCCGTACTATGGAGTGTTCGATACACCCGGCCCACTTAAGCTCTACCTTGAACTTAAGATTTTTACCAGGTTGCGCGCGCTCACAACCTTCTCACAATCACACTACAGGCATTCAACTCCGCCAGACATTACAATACAAATACAACACAAAACACCGCAATCTGTTCACGCATGACCCTTGTTATACTCACTCTCCTCCGATACTGCTGCTTTTCTCGCACCGTCAGCACCTTCTTCGGCACGCGATTCTTCCGCTGCTCATCTCTCGATGTCTAGCTCTAGGGGCCTTGGGGTAAACTAACCTAGTCTAGATTACCTTCCTCAAGAAGATAACCATCCTCTGCTACCAACTGTTAACGCGGGGTTTCTGGTTTCTAGTTACCTTACCAGATCCCTAATCCTGTCGACTGAATCGTTGGTACCTGTCATTGAGTAAAAGACAATCTACTACTAGGTTAGTCAATTAGGAACTTAAACCACTCTAAAGAACCACTTACCACTGGGAAAGGTTAAAAAGTTTTAATTCAAAGTCAAAAGTATCTGAAGATACAAACATCTCAGAATAAGATTCAAAAGGTATACAGGTATTAGTACAAAAAGATACTCTCGGAATATTCTTAAACGACAAAAGGAAATTATCAAAACTATTTCAAAGAGCATGAGTGTTGCAAGAATCGCTGTGAGTTAGTCATTTACAGAAAAGAAAAAATACAAGTTAATCTGTCCCTGCACTAGACTAAGTGACATCCCTACTTAACAAGATCTTTACCTAAAAAGGTGTCAGCAGTGGTGACTTCCAAAGAAGATCACACACTTCCCTTAGTCTCTGAACCAAGTTGAAGTCTTTCAGCTCTCTATCTGCCTACCCATCCGCTCTCTTAGGCTCCTCAGATCATCTGCTCTAACTCCACCCCGGGGTGCTATCCCTAATACAAAATCACATTTCCAATAGGAACGCCCATGTCGACGCCTCTCACGTGGTACAGTTTTGAGCGGCAAACTCCGTACTGGTGCTCCTCTGGACTCTTCATTAAAGATGACCTTGCTTCCCAGGCTTCTTCTTCAGCGAGACAGTACCCCCTAAAATTCCTGAAGACTCCTCCAGGCCTGCGCCTGGCTCTCTTGAACAAAGGAACCGTTCATCATGGTACTGATTAGGGCTCCTCGCACCTGCGACAGACACATGTACTGTGGGCCTCAAATTCCAACCTCCACCATATCTCGGACCATAAAACATGTGTAAGGAATCTCAGTTAGTGCCTAGCACAACTTTCCCCTAACGAGCACATTTTAGATCAAAGAGAATGACTTGGTCTTTTCAGGCCTAGTTTATTTACACAAAGCGGTTTCTGTCCTTTAAGACATTTCCTTTCTTTTGGTTTAAACAGTATTTTAACTAACTCACATTACTATAGTATAATGCAGCACATCTATATAAAACATTTTTCAATTCTATGATTAAATACTTCTAGAAAACAATGTTAACCACGTCTCACATCAGTTCAGCAGCACTTTATCTTTACTGTGAATTGCCCTGCGGCCTACACATTCTCATTGGTTTGCTAGGTTTCATTTCCTTTACACACAATCACTTAACATGAGAAACGTAAGGTTTCACATCATTCTAACATTTCTACATTAGTTTTCATACTGCTATAGGTACCTCTATGCTAGCTAAACACTCTTATATAAGTTCACTCTATGAATATAACACTCGTGTGCAATACAATTTAAACTAACACTACGTGCTTGTAAATATGGTGTACTTATACATTTTTCAGATTTGTGCTCTCTCAATGGCATTATTACAGTCCAAAAAAGCATTTCAATGGTTACAAATACTGAGTGACTGTGACAGTTAAAATCCCTAGTATACTGGAAAAATGTTTAAACTCAAGAAAAGGAGCCACAGAAACGTTGTGTCTCTCTGGGTGTGATGTGGCTTCACAGCTTTCAGGTGGCATATTTAGGCTCATGGTGCTACCCAGTATTTAGCAAACATGTAGTTAGATGAGGCAAACAGGAATGCTAGGAGACCAGGACTGTTTTGCTATTTTATGTTATATGGTATATCACATTATGCTACGTTGTGCTCTGTTTTGTTATGCTTACATTTTTATGTAGGACAATGTCCTTCATAAATGTTAGTAGACTGGTGAAGAGTTGGCCTGGTGAAGAGTTGGCATGTAAGAAAAGTGCTATATATAGGTATAAGGTTGTACAACTCTTGCTCTCAATGCATGTCTTTGCGACATTAATTTGTGATCTTCCAGGAATTTAAGTCCCTGTTGGATTTGCAAGTGTGGAAATTGAATACGAAGGTCACCTTAAAACTTACTTAGAGAACCTGGGATTTTCCCACCTTCCTAAGTTGATGAATCTTTGTTACCATATTAGAATGGAGCATCACACAAAACAGAAATTTTTTACAAAGGACGTTCAGCCAATAGTCAAAAGTGTATTTTCTCTTTAAGAGATTAGTCTGTATTTTTGTTCTTTTTATTCAGATTAGTCCAATAGATCCAGCTATAGAAATTATCAAAAATATGTTTGATTAGAACAAGCATGGAAAATAACAGCGTGCCCCATTCAGAATTAGTCCCTATTCTAATCTGAAGGACCTATCCTATCCTAATGAGAACCCATAAAGAGTTCCTTTTGGAAAAATGAAAGTACATTCTGAAGTAAAGTCAGATAACTAAGAAAGGTAGCACTCCCAAGGGGAAACATCCTTTACAACGCAACTTTTACCACGCAGTGCCTATACGACGCAACTATTACAGCGCATGTCATTACAACGCATAACGCTGGGGGGCGCTCTAGGATAGGGAATAGATTAAATTTACTATCCAACACCTTCCCTACTATCCACGGGGTCTGGAGTTGGAATAGTAAATTAAACTATTCACTATCCAGCACCCCTAAGCGCTATGCGTTGTAAAGGCATGCGTTGTAAAACTGCGTTGTAAAGGCATGCGTGGTAAAAGCATGCGTTGTAATGTCATACATCCCTCCCAAGGGCAGTTCTGCATACTCATCTGAGTTCTTCAAACAGCAGCAGAAGCGACCGTTAAGATAGGTAGAAGGAAAGAACCACTGCAGTAGCTATGATTGACATAGGGATAGAAAGTCTCCTAACCTAAAGCAAGGATAATCAAAGAAAATCATTGTTAGCAATAGCTTACAGTAATCCGAGCTAGCACCATAAAGTGCTAAAGGGCATGGTAGGGTAGAAGTGCCTAGAATGCCTTGACTCTCTACCTAGGAACACATACCATATGGAAAAGTCACTCAACATGTTGCAAAAACAAGCACATTTGCCATCAACATCCAATGGAGGAAGATCTTCCAGTGGTCCGTCATCTTCGTCCACGATTCCCACAGTAAATGTCCATGTCGACAAGCAGTCGCTCAGATGTGGCTAAAGCTTATTACAAAAGATTCATCTACATAGGTTCTCATTAGAACATTTCTGCAAGCCTACTCTATTACCTCCTTGTGTATCATTGTGTAACAATAAGCTATTGTATGAAATCAAACATTTAAATCTGGTATGTCCTGGTTAGATTAAAAACTGTAAACTGTGGCAAGAATTTTCTTTCTATAATACGCTTGTTCAATCTGAATATGTGGCAGAGGAAACAATCTAAATTCAATGTGGAAAAGACAAATACAATTTTCAGGATACAGCACATTTCCCAAAGAGGTCAGGTTCTACAGTTCAGTTATAACGTTAAATAATTTTTTGCGAAAAGCATTTTATATTGCTAAAGGTAGAGAGAAAAACAAAAGAATAGTGAAGCCTAGCAGTGCGAGAATTATAGAAATTAGAGTTTTTGGTAGAAATAAGGAACATTTTCACTTTTACACGTTTAATAAATGCACATTTTCCTAACGTCTATTTTATCATGCATTTTTCTGTTAACGTTAAGGCACATTACTATATTAATAGGTGGTAAATGTTTCAGCTTCATCAGTCTCATATGTACTTTTTGAGCCTTTTGCTGGGTTTCAACAGAGATCACTTCTTATTTCTTTGTTGTCTTTCTCCTCCTGACTGCTAATTTCTGGATGTAGATTGTTAGTTTTCTCAAATTGCGCAATGGTGCTCCCACATAAATTGCATTTAAGAAACAAGGCATATTGTGTGTTGTGTTTGTTTTATAATTGAGTTATGTTGGTGTCATTTTTGTAGAATGTCATTTTTGTAGAATGTTAAATGTAGGGTGTCTTTCTCAGACATATGTTCATTTTTAAGCATTCAAAATTTCTAAAAGCAAAAGGTATAAATAAAATATACCAAACAAATCTTGAATCTAGTCTGATTTGTTTGCTCAGACTGATGAGCATCTGAATAGTGGTGGGGTCGGCATTTTGTTGTTTCTTAAATATAATATAAGGTCCTGCTGACCCTGCGTCCTGGGACCTACCTCCTCAACTACCCACATAAATTGCGCCATCTTGAATCCGGTACCAATTTGCAAGGAAACTTGGGCTTGGACAATGTCAGCCATATTTCATTAAGGCTGGGACAACAGCCACATATGAGAGCAGGACTCTGCCCGATCTCTCCATGCCACTGCCAGTATCTTACCCCTACCTACCTTCTTAAGTCATTGGTCTATCGAGAAATCACACTCTCAATATAAGGCATTCGCCTTACAGATCAAGAGGGCCCTGAGTGAAAGGACGTAAAGTGACAGAAAAGTCAGTGAGGATTTAATTCATGAGAGAGAGAGACTGCGCGATCTGACAGCTTTCGGAGGTCTGTTGTACAGAGTACAGACTGCAATAACGTGCCCTAAAAATGAGAGCATGTCTCAGCCATGGGATGGTCAAACGGCTGCACAAAGGAAAGCGAGCCAGAGAGCGCCATCTTGCCCTCCTGAACACAAAGGAGCTAGTAAATAGCAGGGAATGTTAACTCCAGAGAGACAGCTGCTGTCTCTTTTGCCATTATGGACCTTGCACTGTAATGGGCTTAAATAAACAGGAACGGAAGAGAAAGGATAACAGGCGCTCAAATCCCACGGGGGAAAACCGGTCATTTTTTGGAAAGCTAAGCCGGCTTCTGGCTAAGAGGCCTGGTTATGTTTCGTCAGGTGTACCAAGGGGGTTTGGGGGTTCTTCTTAGGCACTTATAATGACACATAATTATACGCAGTATAGTCTTTCAGCGTCTGCAATTATATACTAGCAAAAGCTAAATTATTTGTTATTTGAGGCTCGGCATTCCCACAGGGAGGTGATTAATGTTTAAAGTCTGAGTGGCCCTGACAGTTCCTCAAGGAAAAATCCATCTTATATCGTGAAAAAAATGTGCCTTTGAAAGACCCTCGTTTCTTTTTGTGCTGTGCAAGGTTGGGATGCTCCCAACAACTGGCGACAAAGAAGCGGGATTTAGACAAGCTCGAACCTGGGGGCATATTATCAACACAGGCGATAAAATTATCGCCCGCTTTATCGGCAGAAAACTGCCGCAAAAGCAGCTTTAGCGGCAGTTTTCTGCCGATAAAGCGGGCGATAATTTTATCGCCTGTGTTGATAATATGCCCTGCTTCCTTTCTCTTAGTCCCTAGGTTAAATCGGCGCGTCGTATCACCCACTAAAGCAGATTCCTCCGATCTGTAGGACCATAAAAGTATCACTCTGCAAAATGTACTCTTTAGTTATTGTTGAATTACATGGGGCAAACATTTTAATCTCTAATAACTTTGGGCCCGTTTCCCTTCATACACAGAGTTTTATTGCTTTTGTGATTTGCAGTAAAGCTGCCCAGAAGTTTTTTTTTGGTTTTTTTAAATAATCTTTATAAAATCTTTCTTTTCTACAAACCTTTTGGGTTGCACCCACTTACCGTTCGTGAATTGCAAAGCTTGGCTGATAAAATTCCTCATGAAAATCTGCACGGTAAATAGTTAGGGTAAGAGAAAAAACTCCATTCTGAGGAAAGTGCAGCACACACTTCATAAGAGTGGAAAATGTCTTACTACAACAAAAAAATCAAATGAAAACGCTGATTTGTGAACCTGTTAGCCAGGATCATAATCCAGGGCAGTGCCCAAAGTGCTACACTTTTTTTTAGTGTATTTTATTTTAGATTTAGGGTGCAAGACAGTGTATTTTATTTTAGATTTAGGGTGCAAGACTGCAAAAAGACAAACAATTAAAAGGGTAGGGACAACAGAGAACAAACATCATGGTGAGGAAGAGTACTCAGGTCATGGTGATACTGTGCACCCACAGCCTGTTGGCATACGGAAGGCCATTCTGTGAAGTCCCTGGGATCAGTGAGAGCAGACACACGATATATTGAAAGGTGCCCAGAGTTTATAGTATTGGGCACAGCCAATCGGCTTGCACTTGGGACGAGAGAGAGAGAAAGAGAGCAGAGGGGTCACCGAGGGTTAACCATCAGTTCACTAACCTTCCAGGCTGTGGAACCAAGAGGAATGTGAAAGTGTTGTCAAATGATATACCCTGTGCCAATAATCTGCTTGCCGTGGCCAAAAATGTATCCAGGCTATAAGGTCTGGGGATTGGGCACAGGGCATAGCCGAAGATTGTCTTCTGTGCCTGCTGGTCACAGCAGGATATTGGCAGTGCTTAATTTGTGCTGGTGACCTCGGCCTTGTCTCCACTTGGATGCATTCTAATTCTCTAAAGTTGAATGGTGACAAGACCGAGATTATGGTACTAGGCAGAAATTCCCAACTCTGGGGGTCCCAACATTGACCTTCCATGCTTGGGACTCTCCCATACCCACAAACAAGGTGACGAACCTCAGCTTTTAGTTAGACTCCACTCTGTCAGTAAATCCCCAAGCAATCAAGGTAGTTTCCTTGTGTTTTGCCATGCAGGCAAGGAAAGTATGCAAAGCCCTGGAACTGACCTGGATACGACAATATGATCCTGCACTGAAAATACAATATTGGGCAGCCATCAAAAATTACCATAAATCCATTCAAAAAGAAAGAGCTGACTATTTTGCTGATAAAATTCAAAATAGCAGCAACCCTGCAAAATGTATCTTCTCCATTCAGTTTTTCGCGCCTAGGCTTCTCCGCAGCCACCGAGTTACGACTGTTATATTTAAGTGATGGCCTATGACTGACTCATGAATTGCACCTTGCCGGCCCTAAGGATGTGTATTAATATTTGCAAAGCAGAATTCGGGTTATTTAAAAAAAAAGAAATCGGGAGATATTTTCCCTATTTACTTGCATTGGACCCTTATGTGAGAGGAATTGTACCTGGACGCCGCCATTAGCTGACGAAGTGTACTGGGAAACCGCCATTCAGCCTTGCAGCCTCCCCGTGTCCCAGGAGGGATTGACCGCCATATCGCCGCTCAACAACTTGCAGCACCCGCTTCGCGGCGTTTGGTGTGGGGTTGAGGCAGCAGGAGCGCCGGAGAGCATCCGGGAGGAAGAGAGAACTGCGTGAGGTAACTGTGGGCGCGCGCCGCAGGGACTCCATAGACCAGGAGTCCCCGCGCTGCACAGGTGTGCACGGCCGCGCCCCCAGCAAGACACGCCCCCGGCTGCAACGCCTCCTTTAAGAACAGCGCACTACCGCTCAGCGGGACGCGAGCGGGACGCCGAGCGAAGCCCGGGCAAAGGCGGGCCCTCTGTGGCCCTCAGAGGCCAGAAGAGGCCGGGCTGGGTCGCCCCCCTAACATTCGCCAATCGCATCTTGCATAACAGGCATTATATCTGGACTTACTTACATCAGTCAAACCCATTCACTGTTTTTGCACTTTGCATGGTAGACTATGAGGAAGACGGCCAAGAAGTCAAAGATGCCCATCTTAAGATCAAGCACAAAATCTAAAATGGATCTGCCTCCGCCTTTACCAACTTTAACCGCTATCGACAAGATGCTCAAACAAACCATAGGGGCGGTTTCAAACGCCATCGCAAACACTGAAAGAAGGATGTCACTACCACCCGTGATCGTTGTCCAAGAAACCCAGGAATCCCTTATTAATCTATCTGAAGCTTCCCGAGATTTGGAAGAGGAAATTGATACTAGCCTGCCCCTCACCCCCTCTTCTTTCGTCGACCTCCCTTGTACCCAGGTACCCGACGAAATTTGTAGTGAGAGATCTGGTGAACAAACAAAGAACCATAATAAGAATTTAAATATTACAGATAAAACCTCGTATATGGAAGGCTCGAAATGTGGGGGCAAAAAAGGATCACTAAAACCTAGAAATCATAATTTGGTTACGCCTGTAAATCCATCTACACCAGGAATACCCTGTTGGATCACCAACATGGTGGCTGACCTCAAAACGGACCTGGAGCACTCCATTACTGTGCTGATAAAACCCCTCATAGCCAAAGTCGATAGATTAACATCACTCGTAAATAATAAGGGGTTCAGCTCGAAAGTCCAATTAGCACAAGAAGGTGGCCCAGCAAAACAGAATGAGGCCATAACTAAAAGACTAACCAAAGATAAGGCCGATGCAACACCTGACACGGCACCAAAGATCTCCAACAGAGGCACACAAATAAGTACCAAAGATACACAAAAGGCTGCTACCACACCGAATACAGGCAAAAATAAAAAACAAACAATTACTGAAAATAATAAACCACCCCCTGGACCCTCTCAAACATTGGAAGGAAACACCGCTCAAACCCCCAAAGCGAACCCGAAGACCAATGCGACTCCTCCTACAACAGCTATTAAAGAGCACAAAACAGCAACTCGCTTCAGGACAATTAACCTCCCGCCTGAAGCATTACCCTTTGTAGTGGTTTTAACAGGAGTCCCACCTTTAAGGGAGGGCCAACGGGAATCACAAGTAGAGCTAAAAAACAAATGTGCACAGTGGTTAGAAATACATAGACCACTGCCCCCCAATATCCATGGGGAAATCCTTTCAGTAAGAAGGGGGGAGTGGATCGGCAAAGGAACCAAGACTATAGCAGGGGACATAATCACGGTGAACTTCAGGGACATGGCAGCAGTCAACTTTATCTGTAATGCCCCGCCGAGCTATACCCGCTCACAAATTCACCCGGTACATCTATCTTACTTTTACCCTTTCGCATTTCAAAGACCCAGGCAGAGCAATAGACCACCACCGACTAGAACACCCAATATGGGCCCCCAATATGGACCACCCCAGTGGCAAAGGCCAAACTTTGTTGTTCCAAATTATGACTCCTTTTTAATGCAGCATGCACACTGGAACAGGTTCAGCACACTTGAAGAGGTCGACTGACAGGGATGGGATAAACAACCCCCTATGATCGCAAGGCGGAAGGAGGTAAGCACACTCTCAACAGGAATAAGAACGGGGGCAGGAAAGGGATCAGAACCCGTGCCCAGTAATGGAGGCAGTACCAAACCGACGAACCCGAGCGGGGGAAAAGGAGAGCGGATAAATCCCCCAAAATATAGGACCACTGCTAAACAGAGTAGATTAGCTGCTTTTGACAGTTTACAGCCCAGCCCTGTTACTTCATCGGAAGCGGGAAAACATGCAATGCTCCCATTAGGAGACCCAAAAGGAACTCCAAAGGAAATGACCCAAGAAAACTTACAAATTGTATCCTGGAACATTGCAGGATTAGCGGCCAAATTTGAATCTCAGGAATGGCTCAGCTATATAACCAAATTCCAAATCATATGCCTGCAAGAAACCTGGGATACCGAACTTAATGTTTACAGCTTGGAAGGCTATAAAAGTTTTCTTGTCCCAGCTAAAAAATCAAACTCGGGGAGAGCCAGCGGAGGACTTGTTATATATGTCAATCTAGACATTAAGGGCACCTGGTCCAATATTAAATGGGCCTCATATAACCTCCAAGTACTAAGGTTCGGCTCACCAAGATTAACCTTTTTTCTAGTCAACTGGTACAATGCTCCTGGAACGACGGATAAGGGAACAGCCGTAAATGAGCTGGAAGCCTGCCTAAGAAATTTGAACTTTTTAAATAAGACACCGAACCTCCCAAGCTTAATACTAATGGGAGATTTTAACTGCCACCTTTGTGACAAACTAAAACCCTTCAACAAAGACTGGTCAAGATGCACCATAATGAAAGGCCCACACTTTATCCACTCAAAAGAGGGATGGGACTTAG
This sequence comes from Lissotriton helveticus, assembly GCF_964261635.1. Classification (NCBI taxonomy): domain Eukaryota; kingdom Metazoa; phylum Chordata; class Amphibia; order Caudata; family Salamandridae; genus Lissotriton; species Lissotriton helveticus. Next base: position 1,378,308,993 of record NC_136068.1, read on the forward strand.
AGAGGCTAACGAAAAGGCATAACCTGACTCAAACTCTATACCTTGTTGTGCTGGGCGAAAAAGGGGAACTAACCCCAACATACAAAGGAAGAGGTTGCCACTCCTACATTGACTTTGTTTTAGTCTCTCCCATATTAAAAAGAAACATCAGAAATACTTTTATAGAGGCCAGCAGTTTTAGTGACCACAACCCGGTCATTATCACAATTGGAGGTTTCGATTTTAACTCGTGTCCAAAGAGACCTGACATCATGGAAAAAGCAGTGGATCAGGGAAGAAGAATCAAATGGGCCAAAATTGATGGGGACAGATTTTACAAAAAATTACTAACAGAGGCCTCAGAAGCAATAGACAAATGCCTTGATCCAAGTGTGGTTGGCGTTCTGGTGGTCAGGGCATTCGAAGAAATTGCGCAACATGTAAATAACTCCCTAAAGTCTACTGGGTCTAATAAAACGTCCCCAAATCCCCGCTGGTTTGATTCGAATTGCACCAAGGCGCTTAGAAAACTGAAGGATAGCCTCCACTCCAAACCAAGGGATAAGATAATGGTGGCACAGAACAGAGCTGAATATAATAAAGCTCTGAAGAAACGTAAGCAAAGCCTACAAAATCAAGCCTGGGAAGATCTAAGGGACGCCGCGGAAAGGAAAGACTCCGCAAGTTTCTGGAAAGTGATTAATTCCCCATGTTTCCAGGACCAAGGGGCACCAAAAATTATGAACATCATTCTGCCGGAACAATGGCAGAACCACTTTCAGAGCCTATACAATCACTCAAGTCACCTAACTCTGGAGGATGCACCTAGGGGTTTTCAGCCGACCAAGTTAGACTTTTCCCTGAAAGAAGTCGAAATGGGAATAGCAGGGCTCAGTAAAAACAAGGCACCGGGTCCGGACGGAATTCCACCAGACCTATTCCTAAGCAGACCCGATCTATGGGCACCGTTGCTTACCATGGTATTAAACGAGGCAGTGGTCGCAGGTCTGCCTCAGTCCTGGTCAACGGCGACCATAGTTCCCATTTACAAAAAAGGGAACCGTGATGACCCCCAATGTTACCGACCCATTTCTCTAATTGATGTGACAGCAAAGGTATTGGGGCGAGTAATTCTACAGCGGCTGCAAGATTGGGCCGAGGAGCACCAAGCCCTCTCGGAAATCCAATATGGCTTCAGGAAAGGTAGATCTACCACCGATCAATGCCTAAACTTATATCTCCTGATAGCTAAATATACCATCGCCGGGAAGGGGTCCATTCACATGGGGTTTATGGACCTTTCAGCGGCTTTCGACCGTGTAAATAGAAGAAAGCTTTGGTCCATGCTGTTAGAACTAGGAGTGGATCAACCACTAGTCGACACCCTGCAAAATCTCCACCGGAACACCACCGCAAGTGTGAGATACAACCAAGAGGGAAAAAAGACCGATCCCTTCACCTGCACCAGTGGAGTAAGGCAGGGATGTATCCTCGCGCCCTTTCTTTTTTCTATCTATATTAACTCGCTGGAAAAAGACCTCCTCAAACTTAAGGTGGACTCACCCCAAATCGGTCATCGTGCGGTGCCTGTACTACTCTACGCCGATGACGCGGTTTTGCTTGCCAGAACCCCTTTAGGATTGCAAAAACTGATTGACGGGTTCGTCACGTTCATGGACAAATTGGACCTGGCGACAAACCTGGAAAAATCCTATATTATGTCATCAGGGCAACTGACAAAAGGGAACTTCACCTATCACATCGGGTCACACAAAATAGACCAGGTCAAGACCTTTTCATACCTGGGGTACTATTCGATCACCACCTTACCTTTAAACCTCTGGGAGAAAAGCATTCTATGAAACTGGCAGCTTCAGTAGGAGCCATCATGGGGTACGGGCAAAGACTAGGAAAATGGTCTCCAGAACAAATACTGAACTTGTACAGGTCAATTTGCTGTGCGAAAGTATCCTATGGGGCAGAAGTGTGGGGCTTTCTGGATAATAAAGCACAGCAGATCCAGACAGAAGAAAACAAATTCTTGAGAAGAATTTTGAAAGTGCCGCAGAGTGTATCGGCCCACATCATCCACGAAGAAGTGGGAGAAACCTTCATAGAAGAAAGGATCAAAATTAAACCTCTCCTGGCATGGGTCAAAGTATGGACTAACCCAGATGCGGCCCTAACAAGACAAATTATATTGGACTGCCTCAAAAGAGACAAAGGTCAAACCATCCCCTGGCTGAAATATGTCAAGAAATCATTAGTAGAGATTGATTGTATCAACTTCTTCACATCCCCAGACTCTCTAACACCTGAGAGCAAGGCCCTTGTGAAAAAACTCTTTTCAGCACAGCTTAAGTTATCAAGGGCAAAAAAAGAAAACCATAAACCCACTAATCTTTCTTATAATGAACTCACAGCGAAGCACGGCATGGAACCTTATCTAAGGGTCATGTATAACGCCCAGGATCGCTACGTCATGACCCGTTTCAGATTTAACATGCTCCATCACCTCTTTGCGGTCCCGGCTGGGTTCACTCACACAGTGGAGGAGAAGGGTACCTGCGGCTGCGACCACAGGTCTCCGCAGGATACCCATCACTTTGTCTTACTGTGCCCATTTTATACCGTCCCAAGACGCAAGTGCTTAGTGGGGATTCTGAAAGACTTAAAGTTTAAACATGCAAGACTGGCCCTGAGGTTCTTACAGGAAGCGGAGGATGCTTATACCCTTTTTTGCACTATAAATTTTATTCGGATGGCAATACGACTAAGGAATACTAGAGAAACTGGCCCCTAATATTTCTCGTCCCCATGAACATTCAAACTCATGATCCCCTGGTCTCTTCATAGTGTCAAATAATCTTAACTTTTATAACTTTTTAATGGAAAATCATTCCCGTTTTTAAATATTTTGTGTGTACTTTGTATTTTTGCTTTTATGGTGTCTTTTTAAGAACCGAATAAAGATTACAAATTGTAAATTGTATTGTATCTTCTCCATACTTAAATCTTCAGGGCAACTGTTAGACGGGGACCCTGAGGGTCGGCCGGATACTGAGGGAGAGATCCCCGAGGGGGACCGTCTCCGGTGATCGTACAGACAAGTTACCTCCCTCCCCACAAACAGGCACCACACCAAGTCGAGTTCAATGCTTTATATAAGGTTCTTAAGGCAAGGATATCAGCGATACAGGATATCTCGGACCCGGGGGTCCTCTCACTTCTAGTCTCTGTAGGGAAAGGGGGTAGCGGGACAGTCTTGGTACCGGATCGGTACAGGTAGTGGTAAGGGGCGAGCTCACAATCCTCGAGCTGGAGGGTCTGTGGATCGGGCCGCGGCAGCGCCAGCAGGCCAAGATGGTAGTCTCACAAGGCAGAGGGCCGCGGCAGCGCCAGCAGGCCAAGTCGATGGTTTCACGAGGCAGAGGGCCGCGGCAGCGCCAGCAGGCCAAGATGGTAGTCTCACAAGGCAGAGGGCCGCGGCAGCGCCAGCAGGCCAAGTCGATGGTTTCACGAGGCAGAGGGCCGCGGCAGCGCCAGCAGGCCAAGATGGTTTCACTAGGCAGAGGGCCGCGGCAGCGCCAGCAGGCCAAGACGATGGTTTCACGAGGCAGAGGGCCGCGGCAGCGCCAGCAGGCCAAGATGGGTTTACGAGGCAGAGGGCCGCGGCAGCGCCAGCAGGCCAGTCACGGATGAGTTCTTCTCGGGTCTCTCGACTCCAGGATACAACTGCCTTCCTGGTCTGGCACTGCCCCAGTTATAGGTCTGGTCCCCTTTGATGTCCGGACCCTCGCGCCTGGTGGCCGGGAGGTCCGGGATGAGGGAGTCCAGACACCCAGCAGGGGGGTGGAGCCAGCGCCCAGGGCGGCCGGGGGTGATCGACACCTGGCGGAGGGGAGCCGTTGACGATTCCTTCTCCCATTGATTTGCCAAGTGGTCACTCTGCCTCCTGGGGGGAGGTTGGTGCCCCGATGTCGGGGCCGGCCGGGCCCAGGGTTAGGGTCGGGTTGAGGCCACGCGGCCTCGTGCTGCAGTGCCCCAAGATGGCGGCCGGTTCGATGTCGTGGTGTGGATGGTGACCCGGGCCAGCTGGGTCCGGGGCTGGTGTCTTGTAGTGGAGGGATTGCAGGGTACTTCGGGTGGTCGTTTAGGGACTCTGGCTGGGGATGCAGGGAGAGCCAGGGTCCAGGTCCTACTGCGGGGAGGGGGGGCAGCCCGACCATGCGGCCTGTCCAACATGCGTCCCCCCCAGCTGAAGGCGGGGAGAGTCAGCCATCTTCCTGGGGACTCTCCTCGCTGAGGCGGAAAAAGCGTGACAGGCCGTCGGCGTTGGCGTGGTCCTGGCCTGGACGATGTTCCACCGTGAAGTCCATCCCCTGCAGGGAGATGGACCAGCGCAACAGCTTCGGGTTTTCCCCCCGCATTTGCATCAGCCATTGCAGGGGTCGGTGGTCTGTTTGCACCCGGAAGTGGGTGCCGAAGAGGTATGGCCGGAGCTTCTTGAGTGCCCAGACTACGGCGAAGGCCTCTCTCTCAATGGTGCTCCAGCGCTGTTCTCGGGGCAAGAGGCGTCTGCTGATGAAGACCACCGGATGGTCGACCCCTTCGGCGTTGAGTTGGGAGAGGACGGCCCCCACACCATGATCGGAGGCGTCCGTCTGCACAATGAATTCCCGGCTGTAGTCGGGAGCCTGGAGCACGGGGGCCGTGCACATGGCGGTCTTTAGTTTCTCGAAGGCCGATTGGCAGTCCAGGGTCCAGTTGACGGTTTTGGGGCCCTTTTTGGAGGTGAGCTCTGTGAGGGGCCCCACGATGCTGCCATAGTCCTTCACGAACCGCCGGTAGTATCCGGTGAGCCCCAGGAAGGCCCGGACCTCCGTTTGGGTCGTAGGGGGTTGCCAGGCCTGGATGGCAGCAATCTTGAGTTGGAGAGGAGCCACTAGCCCGCTTCCCACTTGGTGTCCCAGGTAGGTCACGGACCCTTGGCAAACCTGGCACTTGCTGGCCTTGATGGTGAGCCCGGCTTGCTGGAGGGCGTGTAGAACCTCCCGCAGGTGGCGGAGGTGGTCGGTCCACTGGTGGCTGTACACAGCAATGTCGTCCAGGTAGGCGGCGCTGAAGTCTTCCAGGCCCGCCAGTACCTGGTTTACCAGCCGTTGGAACGTGGCCGGGGCGTTTTTCATGCCGAAGGGCATGACTTTAAAGTGGTAGTGCCCGTCTGGGGTAGAGAAGGCGGATCGTTCTTGGGCCCGAGGGGTGAGGCCGATCTGCCAGTAGCCCGCTGTTAGGTCGAAGATGCTCAGGTAGCGGGCGGCCCCCATCCGGTCAATTAGCTCGTCGGCCCGGGGGATGGGATGAGCGTCGGTCCTGGTAACTGCATTCAGCCCCCGATAGTCCACGCAGAACCGGAGCTCAGGGGCAACGCCCGGGGCGGCCGCCTTGGGAACCAGGACGACTGGGCTTGCCCAGGGGCTGTCTGAGGGTTCGATCACTCCCAGGGTCAGCATTTTGGACACCTCGGTCTGGATGCAGGCTCGTACCCGGTCTGGTACGCGGTATGCCCGGTGTCGGATAGGAGGGCTGTCCCCGGTGTCCACATCGTGGAGGCACCAGGGGGTGACTCCGGGGGTGAGGGAGAACAGGGAGGCGAACCGCCTCAGGAGCGTTTGGCAGTCTTGGCGTTGCTCCGGGGACAGGGCCTCGGAGAGCTGGACCCCTTCCACTGAGCCATCCTGCTCGAAGGCCCTCAGTAAGTCCGGAAGGGGTTCGGAGTCTTCTTCTGTCCCATTATCGGTAGCCATCAGGAGGCTGAGCTCGGATCGCACAAAATGGGGTTTTAGCCTGTTGGCATGGAGGACCCGTAGGGGGTTCCGGGCAGTCTCCATGTCGATTAAATAGGTGACGGGCCCTTTGCGTTCGATTACCTTGAAGGGCCCGGACCATCGGTCTTGGAGTGCACAGGGTTCAACCGGGGACATCACCCAGACCTGTTGTCCCGGTTCGAACTCAATGGAGGACGCGTGCTGATCATACCACCTCTTCATGTCCTCCTGACTGGCCTCGAGATTGGCTTTGGCGGTGTCTCGGAACTGCCGGGTCTGGTTGCGGAGAGCCAGGAGGTACCTGTAGATGTCCGGGGGAGTTTTCTGGGGAGGCTGCTCCCAACCTTCCTTGACTAGGCTGAGGGGGCCCCGGACGGGGTGCCCGTACAGGAGTTCAAATGGGCTGAAGCCGAGGGACTTCTGCGGGACCTCCCGATAGGCAAACAGGAGGCAGGGAAGTAGCACGTCCCACTGGCGTCGAAGGGGTTCTTCTAGGCCCATAATCATCCCCTTGAGGGTGCGGTTGAACCTCTCGACCAGTCCGTTTCCCTGCGGGTGATAGGGGGTCGTGAATTTGTAGGTGACCCCGCATTGTTGCCAAAGAGACTTCATATATCTGGAGATAAAGTTCGTGCCCCTGTCACTGACGACCTCCCGGGGGAACCCCACCCGGGAGAAGATCCCCATCAGGGCCCGGCCCACCACGGGGGCCGTCACCGTCCGAAGAGGGATGGCCTCGGGATAGCGAGTGGCGTGGTCTACGAGGACCAGGATGAACCGGTGTCCTTGGGCTGTTCGAGGGTCGAGGGGCCCCACAATGTCTATTCCCACTCGTTCAAACGGGGTGGTGACGACAGGAAAGGGTTGCAATGGTGCTTTGATTTTTCGGCCACTTTTTCCGCTGGCCTGGCAGGTGGGGCAGGCCTTGCAGTGGTTGGTGACATCCTTTCGCATGTGGGGCCAGAAAAAATGGGTCACCAGGCGGTCGTAGGTTTTATCCTGCCCCAGGTGTCCGACAAGGGGGACATCGTGGGCTAAGTTCAGGAGGAAGTCTCGGAAGCGAAGGGGCACCACCAGCACCCGACTGGCCCCTAGTTCCACCACTTTCTGCTCGCTGTAGAGCAGGTCTTGGTCCCAGTAGATCCAGTGGGCCCCCGAGGTATCCCCGGTGCTCTGGGCCAGGGCTTGCTGCCGGAGTCCTTCGAGAGAGGGACAGGTTTTCTGTTCGGCCCGGAATTGTTCCTGCGTGGGGCCTCCCTCCTGCCGCCATTGTGCCAGGTCAGGGACGTCCCGAAGCTGGTCGGATCCTTCTTCGGTTTGGGTCAATGGACTGGCTCCTGGGGCGGCCTCCTCTGGGATGAGCGCGGGAGGAGGTTCTGGCCACTCGGGCTCTTCTGGGCTGGGGACCGCGCGGGCGGTCATGGACCGGGTCGTGACGCAGACCCATTCGGGGAGGCCAAGCATCCCCAGGTGCTCCCTCCGTTCGACAGCTGCCCATGGAGAGCTTTCAAGGTCGTTTCCTAGGAGGCAGTCCACGGGGGCATCATCGCGGACAGTTACTTTTAACATCCCTGTTACTCCTCCCCACTCGAAGGGGACGCAGGCCATGTGGCATAGGCTTTCGGAGTTGTCGGCTGATCGGACAGGGCAAAGAATGTTCGGCAAGATTTGGTCGGGAGTGACGAGGTGGCGTCGGACCGCCGTTACACTGGCCCCGGTGTCGCGGAGGGCTTCCGCCCGGCGGCCATTAATGTTGACCCATTGACCGTACTTCTGGGTGTTGGCGGGAAGGGGGGCCCGCGGAATCATGTCTCTCTCCCCTAAGCAGACCAGTGCCATGGCGGCGGGCGCCCATTCAGAGGGATCGGTCTCGTACTCTTCTTGGTCTTCCGGGATTAGTTCTTCCCCTAGGGCCGCCGCTGCAACTTGGCGGGGGGTAGTGTTCGGATTCTTTGGGCAGTTGGGATCACTGGCGTAGTGGCCAGGTCGCTGGCACCTGTGGCACGTAATGTTGGCCCGGAAACCGGCCCGGACGGCAGGGCTTCCTCGGCCAACCGGTGTCGAGGGGTTTCTGGGGGGTGACGAGGGGCCGGGGTCTCTCCCCCGACCCTGACTCCCTCCTCCCCCTCGGGGGCGATACGGTCTGGATAATTCGCTGGGTGCGTTCCGGCCAACTCGGGTGCTTTCCCACCGGTCGGCTTCGACGGCGAGTTGTCGAGGGTCGGTTAGCTTACTGTCCAGGAGGTGTTGCCGGAGCTCCACGAAGCAGTTGTTCGACAGGTGTTCCCATACGATAAGGTCAAAGAGTTGTTCGTAGGTGGTTACTTTGTTGCCCTTGATCCACCCCTCGAAGGCTCGGCTAAAAAAGTTCACGTACTCCACCCAAGTTGTACCCGGAATCCGTTTGCAGTCGCGGAACCGTTGGCGGTACATCTCAGGTGTGAGCCCGTATCGAGTGAGGAGGGCGGCCTTCATGTGGTCGTAGGAGGTCATCAGCTGGTCCGGGAGTTGCAGCAGGGCGTCCCGCCCTTCGTTGACAAACCTCCCCCTTAATCCGGCTCCCCAATCGCTTCGGGGAATCCGGTGGGAGGTCATTGCCACCTCATAGGCTTTAAACCACTGCTGTATATCATCGTTCTTGTGGTATTCCCGGATGACATCTTTGGGGATGTGAACCTTGGGTTCGGTCGAGGCAGACGGGGTCGGTCGTTCGGGGAGCCCGAGGTCTTTATTCTGTTTCTGGATCTCCAGTGCTTTGAGATCGCGCTCATGTTCGTACTCTAGTTTCTTTTCCTCTAGCTCTCTCTGTCTTTGCTTGTCTTCTCGCTCTTCCTTGAGCCGTAAGTGTTCCAGGGTTATTTTTTGTTCGGCCAGCTTGAGTTCTCCATCCAAGCGAAGTCGGGCTAGTTCTAATTCGTGGAGTCTGGTTTTTTCTCTTTCTCGGATCTCTTCCAGGGAGAGACCCGCTCTTTCTTTAGTTGGTGCGGGGCTCGTTTCGGTCGTTTGTGTTCGGGGTACGGCCGTACCCGTTTCCGCCCAGGCTTCTAGGGCTCGTTTGAAGTCTTCCTTCGTACTCAGACCCGTGGTTGGGAGACCAAGTTCCATGCAATATTGCTTCAGTTCTCGGTGGTTGTAGTCTTCCAATTTTTCCATCTGGAATTTCTCCGTTGTTCCGCTCTCTGTTGTCATGGTGGTCGTGTGTCGTGGGTCGGGTGACTTTCTGTACGATTATGCGTAGGTTCGGATCCCGTCGCTGGCCACCAATGTTAGACGGGGACCCTGAGGGTCGGCCGGATACTGAGGGAGAGATCCCCGAGGGGGACCGTCTCCGGTGATCGTACAGACAAGTTACCTCCCTCCCCACAAACAGGCACCACACCCAGTCGAGTTCAATGCTTTATATAAGGTTCTTAAGGCAAGGATATCAGCGATACAGGATATCTCGGACCCGGGGGTCCTCTCACTTCTAGTCTCTGTAGGGAAAGGGGGTAGCGGGACAGTCTTGGTACCGGATCGGTACAGGTAGTGGTAAGGGGCGAGCTCACAATCCTCGAGCTGGAGGGTCTGTGGATCGGGCCGCGGCAGCGCCAGCAGGCCAAGATGGTAGTCTCACAAGGCAGAGGGCCGCGGCAGCGCCAGCAGGCCAAGTCGATGGTTTCACGAGGCAGAGGGCCGCGGCAGCGCCAGCAGGCCAAGATGGTAGTCTCACAAGGCAGAGGGCCGCGGCAGCGCCAGCAGGCCAAGTCGATGGTTTCACGAGGCAGAGGGCCGCGGCAGCGCCAGCAGGCCAAGATGGTTTCACTAGGCAGAGGGCCGCGGCAGCGCCAGCAGGCCAAGACGATGGTTTCACGAGGCAGAGGGCCGCGGCAGCGCCAGCAGGCCAAGATGGGTTTACGAGGCAGAGGGCCGCGGCAGCGCCAGCAGGCCAGTCACGGATGAGTTCTTCTCGGGTCTCTCGACTCCAGGATACAACTGCCTTCCTGGTCTGGCACTGCCCCAGTTATAGGTCTGGTCCCCTTTGATGTCCGGACCCTCGCGCCTGGTGGCCGGGAGGTCCGGGATGAGGGAGTCCAGACACCCAGCAGGGGGGTGGAGCCAGCGCCCAGGGCGGCCGGGGGTGATCGACACCTGGCGGAGGGGAGCCGTTGACGATTCCTTCTCCCATTGATTTGCCAAGTGGTCACTCTGCCTCCTGGGGGGAGGTTGGTGCCCCGATGTCGGGGCCGGCCGGGCCCAGGGTTAGGGTCGGGTTGAGGCCACGCGGCCTCGTGCTGCAGTGCCCCAAGATGGCGGCCGGTTCGATGTCGTGGTGTGGATGGTGACCCGGGCCAGCTGGGTCCGGGGCTGGTGTCTTGTAGTGGAGGGATTGCAGGGTACTTCGGGTGGTCGTTTAGGGACTCTGGCTGGGGATGCAGGGAGAGCCAGGGTCCAGGTCCTACTGCGGGGAGGGGGGGCAGCCCGACCATGCGGCCTGTCCAACAGCAACCTATTACAACCCCTCTCTCTTCTAATAAGAGATGTGTGACACTGGCTGCTTTTTTATTAAAAAAGGTTGAGGACATATAATACCTTCTCCCACATTGCGATCAAAGCAGGCTCTCCATCTCAGCCTATCACTGCCCTGTTACTCTCAACCTTTCCTGCGCTCTCTCAGGAAGCTATGTACACGATTTGCAATAAACTTAAATCTGGATCTCCAGTGGATCCCCTCAAACCTGATCAGTTTCAGAAATTCCTACCTCAGCTCCTCCCCCCGTTTTGTGATCTTATAAATCTGTCTTTGTCCTCTGCTTCAGTCCCTGGCACTTAGAAACACGCTAAAGTGATTCCATTTCTCAAAAAACCTAATCTGGACGACTCCAAGGTGGAGAATTTCCATCCTATCTCCCTCCTTCCTCTGATATTCAAGGTCACCGAAGCTTACATTTACTCAATCCTCCCCAACTTCATTGAAGCCAACAATCTGCTAGACCCTTCTCTAAATAGCTTCCGTCCATGACATAGCACTGAAGCTGCCCTTCTGGCCGTCACGGAACATCTGCGGAACTCATTAGATGCGGAACGAACCTCTATCTTGATCCTGCTGGACCTGAGCGCTGCATTTGATATGGTGTCCCATCAGATACTCTTGCAGCGCCTAGAGGATATTGGCATCTGTGGCATGGCCATTGGTTGGCTCTCCTCCTTTCTTTCGGAGAGATCCTTCCAAGTGATTGCCCCTCCCTTCTGCTGTCAGACGCACGCTGTGCGCCAAGGGGTTCCTCAAGGTTCTGCTCTGAGCCCGACTTTATTTAACATTTACATCCCACCACTGGCAGCAGTTGCTCAGGACAGGGGCCTGATTGTGGTCTCTAATGCGGACGATACACAGCTGGTGATCGCGCTATCCGACAACTCCGCACAGGGCGCACTCCATTTTAAAGAGGACCTAACATCTATTGCAGACTGGATGACATCTAACTGTCTTCAAATGAATGCCAGTTAATCTGCAATCTTGTTGGTGGGAAAAAACACTCACTTGTGGAGTGAGCTGTGGTGGCCGTCCACCCTAGGTACCCCGCCTACCCCCAAACACACGGTTAAAAACCTGGGCGTAGGGGTGAATTCGGCACTGATCTTCCAGCCTCAAACTAAGGCGGTAGCTGGAATCTGTTTTGGGCTCCTACGCGGTCTCAAACCCCTGCTAGGCTTTTTTATGCTAACACCCGCCAGGTTATTATCCAGGCCACTGTACTATCCAGGCTGGATTATGCAAACTCTCTGTATCTAGGGTCCAATAGAGCAGAGATACAGTGCCTACAAAGGACACAGAACGTGGCCATCCAGCTACTCTTCAGTTTACCCAGAACCTGTTTGACTTCTGATTTGATTGGCAGCCTTAATTGGCCATTTTAAAACTCTGTGTATCTCCCATAGAATCATGAATACCCAATCCCATTATTATCCTGGCAAATCTTCTCATACCCTACACTCCCACCCACAATCTGCGCTCGCTTGATCAGCACCAGGAGTGTGTCTCTCGGGTTAAGAGAGCTAGGGCAGGAGGGTGATCCTTCCCAGCCCTTGCCCTTAAACTCTGGAACTCCCTCCCGATGAGCATCAGAAGTATCCAAAACCATGTGGCATTCCGTAAGGTTACAAAACCCATCTTTTCCCTAAGTAATCTTCTTCTCAGCTTGCTTCTGCCCTGCTCTTTTGTCTCACTGAGATCAGCGCTGGGACGCCCCTTTGCTGGGGCAGCCATGCACAATACAAAAAATTTAACATAACATAGCATGAAGTGGCTTAAAAAGATCCAATGGATACTTCCCTTCCCTGCTCAATGAACCATCATCCAGGCCATGATTTTGCCAGGTTAGATTACAGTAACATCTTATATTTGGGAGGAGACAAGCCTGTGATCAGACGCCATTAGGTAGTTCAGAACGTTGCCGCCAGATTCTTATTCCAGTTCCCCAAATATTCTTTCTTGTCTGCCCTCTTTCATGACCTTCAGTGGCTCACAGTGGACAACCGCATCAATTTTAAGGCACTGGGCTATATGTAAAAAATCTACTCATGCGCAGGACCTCAGTATCTGCAAAACCTTGCCATTCCTTATTACCTCCCCTGCACACTGCCTTCAAGCAATTAATCTCTCTTCATAGTTCCCAGAATTAGACATACCCGGATGAAAGCTTGCCCCTTTTGTTCACTCAACCCCAGACTATAGATCGCCCTTCCGGAGTCTCTGCGATGCTACACCTCTCTACTCACCATCCACAGCAAGTTGAAAACCTGGAAATATTAGAATACTCCTCAAGCTGTCTAGTTTGCCATCGAAGCGCTGGGAAACCCTATGAGTAGTTACGTGCTATATAAGAATTCAATAATGATAATAATATTAAATGTTTGTCAGTACTCAGCACCGGCTCCTTTTTCTAAACACTGGCACATATTTATTCATCATATGTGGCACTATGTGACTTATTTAGCACAATTTCTCATTGGCAATTTAATATATATTTTTTGTAAACTAACAGATAGTTACTTCTGCCACTCCCTTTAGGAAAGTGCCCCTTTTAATATGGTGCACTGGGTTCTTTCTATCCAGATGCCCAGTGGCAGATCTCTTTCCCTAAAACTGTACAAGTGTTCCCCCAATTGGCAACACCTTTAGCATCCTTTGTTTGTCCTTAGTAAATGGTGTCTCTGTAGCATATATTTTGTCACGCTAAATGGACCCCTCAGCACCAACATGCAAACTGCTAGTGTACAGAGAAAAGTGAAGACTCAGCACTGCATGCAGTATAGGTAAGTCACCCGTACACCAGGCTTTACAGCCCTCAGGTACGGGTGTGATATACTACATGTGTGGACATATCAGCATGATCAGATACACCCCTGTGATGTATAAGTTGATTCTTAGATATTACAATTAAACAGGGAAGCCATTTTGAGTACATGTGCTGGACACTGGTATTTACACGTTCCCCAGCTACATGATGGCTTCACTGAAACTAGGGATGTTTGGTATCAAACATCTCATATTAATAAACCCACACTGATTACAGTGATGATTTATTAATAAATGTACCCAGAGGGCACCTTAGCAGTGCCCCCTGAAAACCTACCAACTAGTAGTGTGCTGGCTGACTGGTGTAGACCAGCCTAAAAGTACAGACAGGTTTCTAACCCCCTGCAAGGGAGAGCATACACTCTCTGTTGTCACCTCCTCCAAGTAGGATGGCTAAGTGATCAGCATATCAAGGCATGAGGCTTCAAAGTCCTCTACCACCTTAGATATGCAAACCAAGGCTTCCCCAGACAGAGGAAATGCCACGCCCTTTAGCATCTGGATTGGTGGGAAATTAGCTAGTCAGGAGGCGTGTTCCCCTCTCAGGCTAGTTCCATCCCTAAGGTGGGCTACCTGGTGTGAACACGACTTTTAGAATTCCACTATCATGGTGGAATTAGGCTTTCTGGGCCAGGGCCATGCCCACTTCCCACAGGCTGTGTTCATATAGAGGGTGTAGACCCCCTAAATATAGGTAGCTTAGTGGCTACTACCTATTGCGCCCCTTAATGACTCCAAATTGAGTATTTAGGTGGCATCCCTGACACCAAAAACTCAAACTTGATGGATCAAGAAGAAGAGGACCAAGAAGAGCCACAAGAAAAGCAAGAACTGAAGACTGTTGTGGACTTTTGGCACCAAACACTGCCTGCACCACTCTCGACAATCGTGACCAGTGACTTGTCCTTCAGCAGACCAACTTCCAAGAACCCCGGTAGACTGCCAGCCCTTTGCAAATTGCCAACAGTCTTTCTTGGAGTAAAGGAGCTACTCTCCTGCAGTTCACAGGCACTGGAATTGTGAAGTCCGGTCTACCAAGTTGCCGCTCCGCAGCCAGCCCAATGTTGCAGCCTCACAGGAAGAGCATCCTGTACTCCAGATTGTCAGATCTGTCCCTTCACCAAGTAAGAGGACATCAGGCCAACCAGAGCCGGATAGGACCAATACTCAAGGAACCAGACCCCATGAAGCAAACAGAGCCTGTGAGAGCCCAATCTGGATTCCCACTGCACCGAGACCAATCAACCATCAACAGATGTCAGCACCACAGAAATCCACTTCTAGAGTGGCCCAGCTGCCCTTATTTTGCACCCTCAACCCATGCAGACAAACAATTGCAAGGCCCTAGGACTCACAGAGCCCAGCTGACCTTTCCACTTTGCACCCAAGCGCCCCAGCCTGGGTACCAACAAATCAGCTGTGTGCCCTAGTCCCCAGGACTAAGCATGGGTGGAGTTTGCAGAGTTTTACTCCGCGGAACTCCGCAAAGTGGCAGAAAAACTCCGCAGGGTTCTGTGGAGTCTATTAAGTCATGCTGCTCGCACTGATTTTTAGTGTCAAGAGTTTGTCTTGCACTGTAAAATCCGTGCAAATGGCACTACGCATCGCACTAGAGGGTGCTGCTGCTTTTTTCCACTCGAGAAGACATTCTACTTGAGCGGCAGCTTCCTCAACGTGAATGGCAGACTTCAACGTGAGCGGTTGCAATCTGCCACGACCACCCACGATGAGAAATCTAGTGTGTTATTGTTTCTCTCAAGCACTTGCCAATTTATGAGCCGCTCAAAAAAAAATCTCCTCTCATCGTCACTTCGCAGAGTTTTTCAGAACTCCACACTCCGCACAGAGAGCGGGGTGGGTAACACTCTGCGAACTCCGCCGGAGACGCAGAATTCTTCACCTACTCCTACCCAGGACCATTGTGACCCGTTGGAAGCTCCCAGACTTGTCCGCAAGTCCCCCTCTGCAGCCTGTTTCTAGGTTGCCCCCCTTCTTTCCACTGATGTAGCACGTACAACTACCAAACCGATCGCACCTCTGTAACCAGATGGCCCAGGGCAGGTAACAAATAACAGCTGGTGGTATTTGGACCTTGACCCTCTACAACACTAAGGCCCAAAGGAGGCCCCCAAAAGCTGATCACAAACAACTGTATGCATCTTATGCCTTTTCTCCCAGAGGGAAGCATTGCTGCGTAAAGACGCATTTAAGTGAAGTAGTTACTTACCTTTAAAAATTCATATTTATAAAAGTACTCACTTGATAATGAAGTTCTTGTAATCAAAAATGATATAAAAAGGTGAGTTATTTTTCTAAATTGGTGCACAAGGATATGAGGGTCAGTGGTGGAAAAGGGGAAAGGGGAATGGGGAAACAGAGATATCAGAGACACTGAATTCCATCACTCTGACTCGTCACTTCTGCTGGTCAATGATGTCTGCAACATGTAGTGGATATGTAAAGACAAAGAGATATCCTTAGTAACTTCCCTTAACTGTAACAGTGAGTAGATACACATTGCAGTATGTCTGTATTACTAACTCTCACTACTTTGATGTGGAATTTGTCATTCCTTAAAGTAAACATGCACTGAATGAGTACCTTAAATATGTGTTTGCTATCACTTCTACTTATTACTTAAAAAAAGCTACCTGCAGTTTTGACACTTTTCCATCTGTTTGGAAGTTGAGATAACATTTCTGCTTTAATCTTGCCGCATAGCAAGTTAAACAACAAGCATTAATATTCTGCTATTCCTTACCTTAGCAATTTGTGTTAACATACTGGAACTCTAAATATGCCTTGGAATACATACATATCGTAAGCAACATAGGGGCATATTACCAACAACTAGCGATAATTATCGCTATGTTGGTTTAGCGGCGATATTTTTATCGCCGAGCTGTGGCGATTTCTATCGCTTAGGAACCTTGCTATTATCAAGGTATATCTCCTAAGCAATAAAAATCGGCCGAAATGCATGAATATCACTGAAAAGTCAGCGATATTCATGCATTACCGAGCTAATGCTCTTAGCCATGTTATCCACCTAGCATTGGATAACATGGCTAAGAACTGCTCAGGGGCAGGTGTTTGCATGTCATTAGTGATAAATATCACTGACATGCAAAGCGGGGCCCAAGATGGTCGCTATCTCCTACTAGCTGTCGCTAACTGGTGTTAGCGACAGCTAGGTAATAGGGAGATGATTTTATCTCTGTTTTCTTGGCTTTTAAAGCCAAAAAAGCGGAGATAAACCCCCTTGATAATATGTCCCATAGTCCCGGATTCAGAATCCCTCCTGTTCTGTCACAGGATGACCATTAAGTGAATTTCAAGAAACCTACAGTCAAAGGAGGGTTCATGTAGTTCACACATAGCTCCATTTGTCCCCCCCCAAGCAACAAGAGTTTCAAAAATATTTCTCTGGATTCCCAATGCACTTCGAAACAAAAAAATTAAGCAAGGTTGTGTTTTCAAGAAGAAAATAAACAGATCCATGTAGAAAGGTCCTTCCCGCAGCAATACTGTATCACGATTGCCTAGCAAAGATGCCATGGGTAAGATATCCACTTTCCCTAACAGAGTTTTTCCTCTTTGATTCCTATAACCCTTTCCATTTGAGACAGGCAAAGTTGCAAGTCTTACTTTTGACAGTGCTCCACATAAACCATTATCCCTACCATGTCCATGCATGTAAAACATTATTTTATTTAAACTTTAACAGGCAACTAAAAAATTCAGGTCACAGACAGTGCTGGATCTAACTTTATTTTCATCTCCTACGTTTCCTACTCTTACTTTGTACCACGATCGGGGTACATAAAACATTACTGAATATCAGATGAGAGTCTATAAACTCATTTTAGTTTTAATTAATCACAAAACTGTACTAAGAAATAAACTTCATTCACCAAATTAAGGTGACCCCAGCTGTTTTACTTTGGACAAAAGATTGCTCGAAGACTGTGGTGAATTATAGATGCATGTACACACATGTGTCTCCTTCAACCCCTGATCTGAATTTCTTTACATTCATCCTGCACAATTCTCTGTCACATCTGTAAATTAAACAATACTACTCCAGGGAAACAGAGGAATGGCTCTTTTACCTCAGTGCCACTTAATAGTTTGAATCCGGAAGGTTTATTTGGAATCCTACTTAATTCAGGGTCCACCAGAGAAATTTTAAAGAGGAAAGGTGTTGTTTCATTGGTCCAAAACTAAGGTTTCAGAAACCTGGGACTTTGCAGAATATGCCTGTCAGAGACACCAGTTATGTCTCAAAATGTAAGCTTTGCCAGGGGTTAGATGTATGAAGGCTTCTATCGGGTTATCTGCAAATACATGTAGCTCCTGGCTTCCACCCCTTCGATGCTTCTACTCCTGACTCTTATGTCTTCAGCCACCTATCTCAACAGCCTTATATTCTCCTCATAGTGCCAACATTCTATTGATTTCATTAGTCATGTTGTGCATTGAAATGTACAACGTGCATTTTTTGCATTTCGACTGCCGGTGCTTCAAGCACCGTCCTCCGCAATGTAAAAAATGCGGGATGCACCCGCCACTGTGGCGGATGCATCCTAATTGGGGGCACGGTTCCTCCGCCCTTGTGGCGGGCGGTACCGGCCCCCGACAGGATGGCGGACGGACTTTGTCCGTCCGCCATCCTAATGGACCTCTAAGATGGCATCCAAAGTCTTCTTCACAACAACATACACCAGCTGTTTGTGACAAGTCCAAACAAAACCTCTGTCTCCCACACAAAACTATTGAATTTGTTCACACCCCATGAATAGATAACACCTTTCTCTCTCTGTTACAGAGTCACGTCTTCTCCACTCTTTCGAAACTCCAGGTACCAAATGCTGTTGTCACAATCCTCATTACCCAGCAATAGAATGACTCCTAACCCTTTTGCATTGCTATTGGTCACAATACAACACCTTTAACTAGAGTCAAAACTCAGGAACTCAGCTGCACCAACCAAGCCATTCTTAATATCTTCAAACTCCCATTTCCATCCCTTTGAACAGGAGAATTCAAAATCTTTCTTAAGTGAGTTTCTGATTTCCACTGTCTTACTCTCAAGGTTGTTAATAACCTTGGCATAGAACTCCACCATGTCTAAAAGTGATGAAACGTCCTCTTTCTTCATATGAGATTACAACCTCGCAATTGTAGACGGGAGGTCAGGTTTGGTCTTATGGTCAGTGCTTGCAATATTGTGCCACGAATTCTGTGATCTATGTAGAGGAAGGAAAGTAGTTTAGTGCATAACATGCATCAAATTTCATAATGCATGTAGAGAAAGGAAAGAGGCACAGTGCACAGGCAGCTACTTGTGCCCCCACCCATTTCCTAGGCCCTTGTATGGATGAAAAATACCAAACTACAGATGGGAGCGCTAGAAGGGTGCAAGGTCCATGGACATGGTGTAGGCATAGAGAACCAGTGTAGAAGGACTACTTCAACCAAATAAACAAACTGATGGACAGAAACACCCAGTGTAGGCTACAGCATGATCACAGGGGCAAAACAGGGCAGGCTAATAGCAATAAATTGTGCAGCAGGTGCAGTGGCACTGTGAAGGAAGTGACCCCTGGTCATTCGAGACTACCTCTCAGCCTTCCATACAAATGAAGAGTTGGTCAGACAGTAGAGAATACAAACCAAGAATATTTATTTAGGTACAGTCGAGCGGAGACCAGTCTGTCTATTCTCTAAGGATTGCTGCAGAGGGACTGACATCAGGAAACATGGTGATACATTATGTACGATTTAGAACCAATGAAAAGATGCCCGACTGGAAATTTCCAGATGGAGGCAGCTTCAAAAAAGAGGTACAGAAGGATAAGCTTCAATCCTGAGACCGGGCACACACTATCGCTATGCCAAGGTCGTTCTGCCTGTGCCCATCGCTGGACAAGTGGGAACAGGCCTCTATCTAGTGGGAAAGGTATGCACTAATAAGAACAGTGTATTCATTACTGCAACAAGGCACAACCTTGAAGAAAACGAAAATTAACGAAGCTGCTTCTAGCAGAGACAGAGATTAGTTTCGATCATGGCTCAAAATGGCGGCCAAACATAAAATGGTGTTGCGAATGCTAACTTATGTAAAACAATATATATACACAGCTAACACATTTATCTTCTAACAACTGGGGCCTTTGGATATGAGAGGCCCAACACCCACTCAATATAACTGCATTTTACTATCAGGCTAGAAAATGGGGTTCCTTAATTGTATTAGTGCCCATTGTCACTGGTATAGGGAATGAACCGGTTGAGAGTATAAAAAAGAAAAGAAAGAAACTCTTCCCGAAAGGAAAGGTAGGCACCCAGTGTTGTGAAACACAAATATTGGCAAATGAATCTCAGACCAGTGGCGGCGCCTAAGTCAGACCCTGGTATAAGTATTTGATTTTAAGTTTATTTTAGCTCTAGGATACGTAATTCTTGTCTGTGTAAAGAGGCAAGCTTTATGATATAAGGACTGGGATGAGAAAGATGGGTGAGAATATACCAACGTACGGGCTGAAGAAAAGACAATTTCAAAGGTTGCTTATAGATGTAATTAACACCATCACACTTTGAGAGAAAAAAAACTATATTTAAACTCTCAAATTGATAATTATTTTTGTACATTTTGTGGGAGCAGAGGTATTCTTTTGAATACTGCTGTAAAGAAAGCCCCAGCAGTGGCTTTCCTAAGCGATCTAATGTTTTTATTACTAGCAACCGAAGTGCGTAATAAGAGCTTTCAACTCTCTGCTTTACTTGTTGTCATGCTGATAAGGAGTATTTTCTCTACAATAAGGAAAGTGAAAGAAGGACCGTACCTTTGACTTTCTGAAGAATTTGCAAATGTATTTGGATAGTTAGAAAACACTCTTACAGAGCTGACCAATTGCTAATTGATCATTTGTAGTTAACGCGTTTTGGGGTTGTAAATTGGTAATTATTCTGTTTCTTTATGCGAGCACACTGTGCTCCCTTGAAGATAGGCTCTGGCCAAACAAAAGGTTATTTAAGCACCTGTAGGGGCTTTCCCATTCTTTGAAGTTACCACTGAGGAGGATGCGAGGCTGACTGGGCCACTGGAACGTGGCTGCAGTTTCCAAAATGGCGGGAAGGCAGGAAAAAAGTAAGCATGATTCCAGTGTGTAACAATTTCAGAAACCTTCGATCTGAATTTGCGTTTGGCTCTTATTTTTGGTATGGAACTATGGTATTATCGCTATCACACAAAGGAGGTGCGGTAAGAGTTCCCCGCATAACAATTGCTACAAAATGCTGTAATAGAGGCAATACAGTGAGTGGGTAATGCAAAAAGAATAATTGATGGACAGAATGCAGAACCATGTCATACATTCACCCAAAGATCTGGGCCTAAATCCATTGTTTATTTGCTCACCATGCCATTCCAATTTGGACCAAGCCATATGGAAATCAGTCTTGACCCTGCGCCCATGAGGCACAGGGTCAAGACTGATTTGCATATGGCTGGGTCTAAACTGGGGTGGCATGGTGAGCAAAAGAACAATGGATTTAACCCAGATCTCTTGACTGGGGGTGAATGTATGATTTGTTCAGCATTCTGTCCATCATTTGTTTGCATAGCACTTTTCACCCTAAGTGGGATGGGTATGCCCAGACGTGGGTCCCTTGCTCATTGTGCCACTGGGTTCAAGCTAGCCTGGCTGATGAAGGGTAATACCCAGAAATTGGTACCAGGATGCTTGTTTCCGGTCCAGGGAGGACCAGTCTTGGCAGTTCGGTCTGGACTGTTCCCATGAGGCACAGGGTCAAGACTGATTTGCATATGACTTGGTCTAACCTGGGGTGGCAAGGTGAGCAAAAGAACAATGGATTTAACCCAGATCTCTTGACTGGCGGTGAATGTATGATTCATTCAGCATTCCGTCCATCATTTGTTTGCGTAGCACTATACAGTGAGTGGGTGGCACAGCTGCTCCTCCAGTACTTCATATTATTCTGTATTTTCTAACAGTACTGATGGTGACAAAAATTGGGCATATATTCTAAATTGTCATACCAGACTTTATGTACAGTGACAGTTGTATTGAAATTTGGGGCCAAAATCCTGAGAGCACAGCACACGTTTGCTCTCAAACAAGTGGCCTTGTTGTAGAACCGGCCATCTGTGCCTTTACTAAACAAGGACTGACAAAGCCAATCGGTCTCGCCTATGGGAGATTTATTGGCTTTGTTAATGTTTTTTTAGCTATGTGGTATGGTATAGCCTATCACTTGGTATGGTATGGTTTGGTATGGTATGATATGTTTTGGCATGGTTTGTCACTATTTAGTATTATCTGGTATGGTATGGTTAGGCTGGTGATGGTATGGTACAGTATGTTATGGTATGGTATGGTATGGTATGGTACAGTATGGTATGGTATGGTACGGTTGGTAAGGTATGGTATGGTGTGGTATGGTATGGTATGGTAAGGTACAGTATGGTGTGATACAGCTCATGTGCAATTCATCATTCCACAGTTAATTTAATGACTAAAGCTCCAAAAGTCTCGAGAAGGTGTTATTAAAATTAACTTATTTTTTATTTGTTAGATTTTCTTAAGAAGATACAGCCAAGCAGCCAACATGTTTCATTCATTCACAACGAGCTGGAGATTTGGAACATACATGCCGAACATGTTGTTAACATATGCTAAATGATGGACATTCCATTGCAATAGCACTGAAGCAACATTGACATTACCAATTGATATTGTGGATGACCACAAATATTTGTTTTAGATATCAATTACAGAGAGCAAGCCTTGATGATGTGCTTTGTTTATGAGCGAAGTGCTTTGGCTGTATTTTATGAAGAAAATCTGAAGAATAATAAAGAAATACATTTTAATAACATCTTCTCAAGCCGTTTGCAGCATTCATTTTAGACTCATTGAATTATCTGTGGAATGTTGAAATAATCGTGAGACATTGCCTTTGTGATATTTTAAGAATTTGTATTTTGGACATCGGAACCCAGGGAGGTGGGCAAACTGCCTTGCGAAAATAGTAAAGAAATTTACTGTGAGTGTTTGTGGAATAGTCCTTAGCTGTCTAATTGGTGTTTATTATATTACATGGTATGGCCTGTTATGGTATGGTACAGTAAGGTATGGTAGGGTTATGGTATGGTAGGTATGGTATGGTACGGTACAGTACGGTATGGTATGGTACAGTACGGTATGGTATGGTCTAGGCCGGTCAGTCCATCTGTCCTTTCACCAAACAAGGATTGGCAAAGCCCATAAGTCTCGTCTATGTGAAATTGGATTATTATTTTATTTGTTATGTTGTATAGTATGGTATAGGATGGTCTTTATTGGTATGGTCCTTTATGGTATGGTATGGTATGGTATTGTATGTATGGTATGGTATGCTATGTTATGGTATCATATGGCCTGTTGTTGCATAGTATAGTATGACTTTTTATAGTATGCTAAGGTATTGGTATGGTATACTATGTTATGGTATTGTATATGGTATTGTATATGGTATAGTATGGATGGTATTGTATGGTTTTGCATGGCCCATCATTTTATGATATTGTATACCCTGTCATTATATGGTATGGTATTATATGGTGTGGTATGGTATACATGGTATGGCATGGCATGGTAGTGCCTGTTATTGTGTGGTATGGTATGGCCTGTCACTGTAGACTATAGTATGGTATGACACAGCCTGTCTCTGTATCCTATAGTACGCTATTGTATGGGCTGTCATTTTGTAGTTTAGTATTGTATATATGATATGGTATGGTATGGCCTGCAATTGTCTAATATGGTATGATATTGTCTGGCCTGTCATTTTATAGTATGGTATGGCCTGTCATTGTATAATATGGTATTGTATTACTTTTAATTATATTGTATGGTATGGTATGGTACAGTATGTTATGTTATAGTATGGTATGGTATGGTATGGCATGGCCTATCATTCTTTGGTATGTTATGACACGAATTTCAGAGAAGAGGTACAGGTGAAAAGACCATACAGTCGCACAAACATCTTTAATAAAAAGGTAGAATTACAAGTTGAAAAGGAACAAAATGCTTCTAAATATTACATAAGTCTGGGGCTAGTGTCGCCCTGGAGGATATAAAAGGACGTTATAGTATAGATTAAATTTGGAAAATGCACAAAGCGCATTTGTAGATTAAGAAAACAGGAAATAAATCTGAGAGAACAGTGTAACCCTGAAAGTTCTAAAAGCAACACTATAGCAAAAATTGCCTTGGGAAAAGGAACACAGTGTTGTTAAACATTAAATAAGTCTGTCACTGCCTGGAGCTTTTAAACATTAAATAAGCCCAGGGCAACAGTGTTAGAGGTGCAGCAGACAAAAACATGAAGCTGCATAAATTGCTTTAATAAAAACATAAAATTGCACTTTGCAAAGCATGAAAATGCTTTTAAACATGAAATAATTCAGTGGCTACAGTGTGGCCCTGGAGGACATAAAACAACTTTGTAGTAAAGATTGCATTTGGAAATAATTAACAAAGTGCTTTTTAAACATAAAATAAGCAAATTATGGCATTATCAACCTGGAGCTTGTAAACATGAAATAAGTCTGTGGGTACCGTGTAGAAATGTTTACCAAAGAGAGGACTGGGCTGTTCCTGGGGTGCAAGTGTAGGTCAGGGGATGTGGATATGTAAGGGTGGTTAAATGGTAACCATCCAGTGGGTATCCATTTTGTTGGATATATTGGCCTCACACACCCTTGCAGGT
This sequence comes from Lissotriton helveticus, assembly GCF_964261635.1. Classification (NCBI taxonomy): domain Eukaryota; kingdom Metazoa; phylum Chordata; class Amphibia; order Caudata; family Salamandridae; genus Lissotriton; species Lissotriton helveticus. The sequence goes on from NC_136068.1 coordinate 1,378,332,918, forward strand.
GTCATGCTTCATCATGGGCAATGCTCCTCGTTGGGTGGGCGGTGCAATACCCAACGGGCTATACCTCAAAGAGGGGCTCTTTGGCGGAGATCTTTTTATCCAACTGCCTGTGGGTGAAGTGTGGGTGAGGGGCCAGAACGGGAGTAGACGGGAAGTGAATATAAAATAACGCAGGAGTACCAGAAGGAACTTTATTCGGGTGGTCCCGTGCGCTAACTAAAAACAATAGTTAGTCTGGGAGTTCTGGAAAGTGATGTATTCCGTACTCAAGACTATACTAGACGGTGAAAGTAGTAGTCGACATGTTTCTCGCTGCGGGTCTGTTCACCCGCGATTCATCAGGACCTATAAGCTCGCTGTCTACAGTATTACTGATCTGTCTAAGTATCAGTTTTTACAACAACAGTTTGGAAAGGAAGTACCTGCTTATACATTGTTCCATGCCTAAAGGTCATAAATTAAATGTAACAGCAGTGCCTGGCGGGATGGACATCGGTGAGTCAAGCCTCTGTAGCTAAGGTTATTGCTCCTGTGTCTGTGCTGAGTCGCCTACCCCTCGCCGCCAGGACCGGATACCGTGTAGTAGTGCCTCAATTCTAGCATGAGGAGTGGAAGGACATTAAGAAAGACAGTAATCAGTACTTGGTCCATGCTCTATTGTCGAGACAAATAAACAAAGAAATAAAGTGAAACCAGCACATGCTGCCCAATGAGAAGCCCGGCCAAGCAAGTGACAATGAAACCAATCAATGGTAAGTAATGGGCGGCCCTTTAACTTCAAGTTCACAAAAAACCTAGCAAGTGAGCTGCACATGCACTTTCAGGCAGGACCTAAAACATGCTACCCCGAGTACATCGGCTAATGCGAGCAGTTAGTGTATGCACTGGCAAGAGAAGAGCAGGAAACACAGAGCTGATGTTCCATCTCCATTCTATGTGTTTATGCAGACGGGCCTGGATACAAGAGGGGTGCCCTGAAAGCCCACCTTTGCGGTGCCTTCAGGGGTGGTGAGGGATTGGAGGAACAGTATGGGATGCTGTTTGTTGATTACTGAAAAGACAGACTTTCCCGGGTAACTGTCATCTACCTTTAGAAAGGGGCAGTAAGTCCACCATGTTGTGGTGCCCTCTGTGAATGTACCCACCTTCTAAGTAGGAGATATTAGGGAGTTCTATAAAACCTTTGCCCCCTTCCAAAGTGAGCCTACGGGACATGCTAAATGCATGTTACCTGTTAAGGTAGCACACGTTTACCGAGTCCTCTCTTGTTCTTTTTTAAATCTGTGCATGTTTCAGCATTGTGAAGCACAGGGGCGCAGCTTTGCCAGTGAGATTCGGGGTGTGGGACAGAGATTTCCCAACCATCACTACCATTGAAACGGCATAATGGATGAAAATAGTATTACATTTTAAAGGGCCTTTGTTTATTGTTGGCCTGTTTGTGTGAGAGAAAAGGGGGGGTGTATACAAACTCTGCAAAGTTTTCATACAGAGGTGTGTCTGTGCAATGAGGGCTATCAATCGGAAAGGAAACCCGACCACAGGCACTGCTAGCCTAATTGGAGGCCCATGGACCCAACTATACACATCAAAATCCATTTATAAGGAGGGTGTCACAACCAGTAGCGGCCCATGGAGGGAGTGCCGTGGGGAAATGGGGCATGGCAGGGGAGGGGCAGGGTGGTGGGTAGTAAACTCCGGCCCACGGGCGACCGGAGTAATGTAAATAAATAAATAAATAAAACGAATTTCATTGCACGCGCTGAAAAGACAAATGCGTTTCAGTGTGCCCAATGAAATTAGTTTTATTTATTTATTTCCCTACATTACTGCGGTCGGCCGTGAGCTGGAGTTTTCATTCCACTGGCACCATTATTATCTTATGTTTGCACTTTTTATTTAGATCTTGTAGAGTTCGTGGCTACCTAGGGGTTTCCCAGCCCTGAGCAGTGGGCGAGACAGCTTTAGGAGAGAGCTCAGAATAACCAGGTTTTCTGCTCCGGCCAAAAGGTGAGCAGAGAGGAGCAGCTTCACAGAGATCCCGGGAGCGAGTTCCATAGCTTTGGTCCTAAAAGAGCATAGGTATAAGTGGGTTTCCTGGTGCCCTTGGTGTAGCCTGTGGTGCACCTGTTCAGATGGGTTCACTGGGTCTAAAGTGTCATCACAGAGCAGTCCGACCGAAGGTCATAAAGAAGCTGACAACCGCATTGAAGACAATGTCAGCTTTTGGCATGGGCGATCTGGGCCCAGGGCACCAATCTTCAGAGGGTCGAAAATCCATACTAATATAATAAAGAGAGAGCTCAAACCTTTGAGGCGGGTAATCTCAGTAACCACCGCACCAATCACAACACCCAATACAGCGTTGGAAAGGGCAGTTGCAGCAGAAGGACATAGGCTATGCAGACTGCCACCATATTTTTTTTGTTATTTTTTTTTGCGCAGAGTTTTATACAGCGCGAACTTGACCCGAACTGAATCAGGTATCAGAGCGCTATACATAGCACCAGTTACGTTACATGAAGACACACATTCAATTTTGTTAGGCACAGGGATTTGCCCAGAATCACAGGATGTTTGGCGTCGTTACCAAGACTCGAACCCAGATCCCCAGGTCCGAGGTCGAGCGCCTTAGCCAATTTGCCAACTCCTCTATACATTTAAAAGGTAAAAGAACCGTGCCAGCAAAGTAGTCCCTTGTGGGCGTGTCTGCATTGTGCTGTGGGCGTGGGCTGGACTAACGCTGGGGACGTGTGGTACGGCCATCACATCGTGGGCTGTGGGCGTGTGCTTGGGGCGTGACAAACGCTGGTCGAGAGACAAACGCTGGGGGCGTGTGTCCGCCCTTCATGTTAATGTTAATGTTAATGGGTGTCTTATATAGCGCTCGGCTACTCCAAGGAGTGTCCCGGCGCTTTAAAAAAAAAACAGCAGACTCAGAGGGCAGGCAGAAAAGTAGAGAAGAACAAGCGGATCACTGTCCATAGAGCCACGTCTTCAGACCCTTTCTAAAGGCCAACAAGTTAGGAGTACAGCGGAGCGACAGAGGGAGGGTGTTCCAGAGCTGGGGAGCCAGACGTGTAAAAGAGCGTCCCCCGACCCTTGCTTTCCTAACAGCAGGGACAACGGCCAGACCAAGAGATTCCGATCTAAGGGATCTAGTTGGTTTGTAGAAAGCAAGACGTTTCTGAATATATTTAGCTCCCACTGCATGGAGAGCCTTATGCGCCAGCGTTAGTGTTTTAAAAACAATCCGCTTCCGAATAGAGAGCCAATGGAGGGAGTGTAACAGATCCGAGGCTCTCGCTCGACGGGGTAGACCAAAAATCGCCCGAGCCGCCGAGTTTTGGACCACCTGAAGTTTTTGTAGTAGGTAGTCCGGAAGACCTAGGTATAAGACATTAGAATAATCCAGCCTAGAACAAATAAGGACCTGGACCGTAGTCTTCCTATGCGCCAGCGGGAGCAGGGGAAGGAACTTGCGTAACATCTTGAGGAGACCATAGCAAGTGCCAGTCAGACCAAGGATCTGAGACTTAAGCGATAGGCTGTTGTCAATTTTGACCCCCAGGTTCTTAGCAGCCAAAGAGGAGGGCGCAGGAGGGAACATGTTCACAGGCCACCAATCCCGCCAACTAGGGTCGGCCTGACATCCGAAGAAAAGCACCTCTGATTTATCAGGGTTGCATTTGAGGCTGTTTCGCTGAAACCATTCGAAAACAGCCCCAAGACACCCGCGGATGCTCTCTCCATCAAACTCGGCCCCCTTACCACAAGTGAAAAGGAGTTGGGTGTCATCGGCGTATGATATGATCTGAGCCCCAAAAGACTCCACCAGCACCGCCAAAGGGGTCATAAAGATGTTAAAGAGAGTCGGGCTCAGCACCGACCCCTGAAGGCGGTACTTCGGCAGAGTAAGGGGGGGCCCAGACCACCTGCCGGCGACCAGCTAAGTAAGATCTAAACCAGCTCAACACCGTCCCTCTCAGACCGATCTCATGGAGTCTGCTAAGGAGACCCTCATGAGGGACTGTGTCGAAAGCCGCCGACAGATCTAACATTACCAACATGGCCCTTCCTCCTGCGTCGAGTACTTCCTTGATGGCCTCATTGACCTCCAAAAGTGCCGTCTCGGTGCTTAGGTTGCATCGAAAAGCCGACTGGGTGGAGTGCAGCAAGCTATGGGTTTCAAGAAAAGTGTGGAGCACAGTATGAACATGCTTTTCCACTATCTTTGCGAGAGCAGGCAGGAGGGAAATCGGCCTATAATTGGCATGGATCTCGGGGTCAAGGCCAGACTTCTTAAGGAGTGGGACGACCATCGCCTGTTTCCAAATCAGAGGGACCACACCACTAGTCAATGACAAATTCAGAATGGGATTAATCAGCGGGTTCAGAGCCTCCGCTGCCCTAGCCAGAAAACTAGCAGGGCAGGGATCCGAGGGAGAGCCTGACTTAAGTTTGAAAAGGAAGTCCTGAGAGATAGAATCAGAGAGAAATGGAAACTCCGAAAGAAAGGGTCCATGGCTCGCTGTCACATTCAGCTGGTCCCTCGGGATGGTAACAGCACTAGGGCCCAAAGAGGAGAAAGAGTCTTGAATCCGCTTAATTTTGGTGGTGAAAAAGCTAGCTAACGAGATCACCCATGGCTCCGAGAACTCATGATGCGACGCATTAGCCTTAGGGGTTAAGAACTCTTTCACAATAGTAAAGATTTCCCTGCAAGAGCTTGAAGCCGTCTCGATTCTTGTAGAGAAATAGTTCTTCTTTTCGGCCACAATGTCTGCATGTTAGCCCTTGATAGTAGCCCTATAAGCAGCCTTGGCCCCAGGATCATACTGTTGGCGCCAGAGGCTCTCGGCTACCTTGCAATTACGCCGGGACAGTGCAAGAGCCTCTGTAAACCACGGAGCAGAGGTCCGCCTAGCGGTTGCTCGGGGCACGATCAGCGGAGCTAGTTCATCTAGCCGCTCCACTAGCCATTTCTGTAGCTGATCAAGATCCCTCTCAAGGTCACCTGATAGCGGGCAGGGATGCTCCAAGCAGGCCTGAGCTAAACTCTCCGGAGTCACCCGATGGTATGCCCGACTAGTGTGCCAAGGACGATTGGAAGTAGCGCAGGGGGATTTACTGGTGCCCCGGATCTGAAAACTAATCAGAAAGTGGTCCGACCAGAGGACAGGAACGGGACTGGCCATAACAAGAGGAATGGTGGAAAAAACTTGATCGAGAGTGTGCCCCTTGTTATGAGTCGGAACAGACAGATAGGGAAAAAGGCCTAGGGGGGCGGTGACATCATTGATTTTAATCGTTTCAGCGTCCATCCCATCCTCCATATGTATGTTAAAGTCCCCAAGCACAATACAGTGTTCTGTCTTTAGACAAAGTGCCGCAATTTGCACCTGTAGCTCCTCATAAAAAGACCCTCGCTGACCAGGTGGTCTATAAACCAGGAGCCCGGAAAAGGATTGATGGGAAGATAGGGCAATAGAAAAAGCCAAGGACTCACAGCCTGAAATGGGCTCCATAGGGGTGGTCACACATGTGGCAGATCTCTGAACCACAATCGCCACCCCACCACCCCTCCCGATAGGTCTATCGTGTATGAAAATCACATAATCCGGTGGGATCGCAGTCGTGATATCAGGATTGGAAGACTCTCCTAGCCAAGTTTCGGTGAGCATAAGACAAACCGTTTTTTCAACAGTTAACAGCTCGAAAATATCAAGTGCATGTCTGATCATGGAAGGGGTATTAAGTAAAAGGCACTTATAGTTAGTAATGGTCTCAGGGCTGGAGGCCCCAGGCACAGGAGAGTTACCTGGAAGCCATCCACACTCAGGACATTGACGTTTGCCTCTGCGCCGCCCAGGGAAAACCACATGACACGCGGCCCTAATTTTCCTAAGTGAGAGGAGGTCAGAGGCCGAGTAAAAGAGCCTAGTCCTAGTAACTCCCGCCGCACCGTCCGCATCCGAGACGCGGACGGGCGCAGACGGGCAGGACTCTGGCACAACCCCGGCGCAGGTCCGGCGCGTCCGCTTTACGCGTCCGCTGCGCGGAGTCATAGCTGTTCTTTTAAAGCACTGCTAGAGCGCGTCACCCGCCTGGCCCACACCCAATATGGTCGCCAAAAACCGGGAACCAGCCCTCGGCATCGATACTCGGCCGAGAGCGGTCCGGAGGCAAAGGGAGGGGGGAAGGAACACAAAGCGCTAAGGAGCCCAATGGAAGTCTCTAATGCTAATGCTTATTAAATCAAGCGATTAAAACACACGAAGATAAAAATGCACACAGAATGCTAAATAGCACAAAGTAAAGGAGAGAGACCTCCCGGCTTCCGCCTCAGGAGGGGAAATTTGCTGCTGTTGGTATGTTGCCATGTAAGTCGTACATACAAGCGCCAATTACGTTGCTGCGCAGCATCAAGGGGCACGCTGGGGGCGTGAGAAACGCTGGGGGCGTGTGTCAGGCCTTCATGCCATGTGAACGCAATTGCGCCGCATCAAGGGGCACGCTCGGGGCATGAGAAACGCTGGGGGCGTGTGCTACGTTCCGCCCTTCATGCCATGTGGGTTGTACATTAATCAGAAGATCATCTGCTGCGGCCGTGTGCTGGGGGCGTGACAAACGCGTTCACCTGAAGCCTAGAAAGTAACGTTACTGCAGCCTCTCCTGCGCGCTGTTACTGAACTCTCTCATTCAACGAAATTACACGCGCCTGCTACCATCAACCAGGGTTCTAGCCGGGCTCAGGCGGCGGATCAGTACACTAATTACACGCGCCTGATAAAATCAACCAGGGCTGCTGCTGGGCCTCAAGCGGGGGAACACGCGCCTGCTAACATCAAACAGGCCTGCATCTGGGCCTCAAGCAAGGGAACACGCAAATGAGCGTGTCTGCGGGGACAATTACTGCAGCCTCTCCTACTCACTGTCACTCAACTCTCTCATTAAACGGATTTACCCGCGGCTGATAACTCTCTCATTCAACGACATTACACGCGCCTGCTAACATCAACCAGGGCTGTAGCTGGGCTCAGGCGGCGGATCACTACACCAATTATACGCGCCTGCTAACATCAACCAGGGCTGCAGCTGGGCCTTCTCCGTCCCTATTCTAATGAAACAAAAAATGTTGTATACCGCGAGATTTTAAAATAAATTGCCCTTGCCAAATACACACATTACACACATTCTATTTCATACCCGGATAACGTCGGGACGGGCTGCTAGTAACTAAATAAAGGGTTTGCAAACCGTAACATCTCTTCCTTTGCTCCAGTGATTAGTTTAAAGTGCTTATAGTTTTTAAGGAGCTGTCGTTTAAATTTTTAGTACACTACCAGCCCTTTTTCTTGCCCTCCCATCTATCTCTAACTTCCTTCCACCACAGAACAACATCCCCTCCCCAACCCAAGAAACAAGTTGGAACCAGACTGATGGAGGGAGCGACACTGTGGATGATTCAGGGGAAGAAGGTGCGGAGATGTGTGTTCAGAGGCAAGTTGCTGCTTTGATGTAGTCAGACAGTAACTGGCCTGTGAGAAGGAGCTACTGCCTCATTTTATTCACCAGCGGTAACAAGAGTCTGCAAATTTCTTTAAACCCAGGACACTTTTGAAGCAAGGGGCGACTCTGCGTTCGGTGTACAGAAGCCCATTCCCTCATGGCTGCAGGTTCAGCTTCTGGTGCCCATCTGTGAAGAAGCACCACCCAAGTCTGTGTGCAGACACAGTCTTTAGTGCATATGTGTAAAACGGCCCCACACAGGCCTTTGTTTACAGCCACCGCCAGGGTGCAGTCTCTGACCATGGTGCATGTATTTAGAATCCAAACACAAACCCCTTCCTGCAGAAACTTCCGGCATGTGGAGTAATCCTTTGTCAGCCTTTGGTGGATATTTGTGCAGAGCTCCTTAGAGGCCTATGCATGCATCCACATCCCGGGAGAAGACGCAGCCCTTGGGGCCAGTAGTGGCTCATCCATTAAGGCAGAGGAGCGCTTCCCCCCCCTTCCAACACCAGCGCATAAAACAATAATAAAGCAGGTTTAATCCAGTTTTATTATCGTTTTCTTTTTATTCCCCTGGACCCGCATCATGACTCTGACGAGGTATGGGGGCGGGTCCAGGGGATGACACTGTGATGTTGGGCCTTAGGCCCACATGGTGTAGGAAAGCATGACACAGGACACCAGTTAGGGGATTGCAGATCTGGCCACGAGCATGTGCGCTCTGGCTCTTTTATTACCAGCGTCACCTGACCCAGTGACGTCTGTGGTGGGTGGGTGTTTAGTGTAGGGTTACACACAGAACAACTACACTGTGTCCTAGCAGGACACTACATTCCTCCCCAACTTTAATGAAAGGAAAAGCGAATGTCCAACCTGCAAGAAAACAGAACAATAACAGTTGATAGCCCCAACAGATCTTCTTCAGGCGATCAGCTGGGAGAATGTTGAAAGTTCCAGGACTACAAAGTCAGTCAGATGAGCTTCACCTCGGCGGTTTACTTCAGATCATCCTTGTCTTGCTGTATTGACGCTTATATACAGTGTTCTCACTTTGGGAGCAGAAAGGGTGTGACCCTTGAGGGGTCTCGCAGGTGTTCCTAGTCCAGTGGATGACCACGCTTGTTGGTTGTAGGAGACGACTATGGCACGAGAGGTCTTTCTTTGGATTTGCTGATCTTGATGCCTTCACATCTCCGTCCGGCCAAGTAACTTCCGACTTGCCTTTCTTGCCGGACTCCTCTCTCACGGGAGCCTTGAAGACTGGCCTCTCCTGCTGGACTCTTCTCTCACTAGAGACGCTGGGAGGACCCTCTTGCCGGACACGATGGGACCGGGTGGACCGTGCGGGCTTCGCATGAGCCGCGCAAAGGCGTCGCTGCCGAACTGCCAACGGACTCACCGCCAAATCTCTCATGATGTCCTCGGGGTGTTGATGTCATCCGCCAGGATGGTCTTGCCGTTAGGACATGGGTTCAGTGTCTTCACGAGACCGTTTCTCGGTGCCAGGTGTTTACCTGGGGCCTTCATGCTTCCTGTTGCCTGTTGTGGAGCTGCCGCTGCTGCACCTCTCCCATCCGGATTCCTCTCTCACAGGACATGCGGCCGAGGCCCTTGTCCCCTTGGACTGCCACTTGATCGCGTGGACTGTGCGGGTCGCAGCCGAACTTCGGACATGGCCACAGTCGAGTCTTGTGTAGTCCACAAGGGTGGATTGTCTAGTGCTCGGGTATGCTCTGCTGCGGTAAGCTTCAGGTTCACGGGGCACCCATGCAGTTATTCAGGGGTTGGTCTCCTCGAATGCAGGTTGTAGGGATTACTGGGATCCACACGGATGTTGCGATGCTCCTTGGACAGCACCGATGTTCCTGTGTGCTGTGGTTCTCCTCCTCTGTGGAGTGATGTTGTGTTACTCCGTTCTTCCTCTTCGTTCTCTTCCTCGACGCGGTCCGGTCTTCTTTCTTGCTTTCTCATGCTAACCAGGATTCTCCATATAGCGGGCCCTCTACATGTTGTCTCCGTGGTCTTGTCCATGTGGTAGGACACTGTCTTCACTTGGCTTGGTGACTAGACCTGTCGTCGTATCTTCTCTGTTGTTGCTTTTCTTTCCTTGGTGACCAGACTGGGTGGTCGGTTTTCATCTTGGGCATGAGTTGTCATGCTGTGCTATTTTCTTTGTGGTCGCTATTCACCGTCACGGTGCTTTGGCGTTGGCGCGCTTTGACTGCGCGGAGGAGGGTTGCGTCACCGCTCCTGGTGCAACTCTGGCGCATGCTGCCATGCGTGCTGACGATGGCGCTCCGGTTGCTGCGAGACATCGCTGTCTCTGTTGGGGACCTTTGTGTGCTGTCCCGTGGCGTTGGCGTGTCGCTGTGTAGCGTCACTCTGGCGCTCCTGATTCCTGGTGTGGAATTCTTGGACGCTTGTTGCGAGTCGTTGGGTACTTGCTGCTTTGGCTGTTGTCAGGGACTTGCTGCTTTGGACCGTTGGCGGGAGTGGTTGATGCTGCGGTGAACACCTGTGGCCACAAGGCGTCGCTGCTCTCTCCATCGTTTGACCGCGACAGTCTTTTCCCTGGACGTTCTTCCAGTGCATGGCAGTCGTTTCCCTCTAGACGTTTCTGTCAGTGCTTGAGTTCTTAGTGAGGCGTTCGTGCCTCTTTCCCACGTCGCGCCGGAAGTGGCATCTGCAGACTCCTTGCTGGTGTGTGTGGGTGTCTTCTGCGTGGTTGCGCACTTACTTGCCACGTGGTAGTAGATTCTAGTTGTGGTTGCGTTGTGTTGTGTTGCGCATGTCCTGTGAGGTTGCGAACTTACTTGCTGCTTGGTAGTAGATTCTCCTTGTGCTATTTCTATTGCTCAGCCGTATGGCCGGTTCGCCGCTGGGTGCCTTCTACAGGGAGTCTGTTGTCCTGAGGTACACTTGGAGCTGCTAGTGCAAAGCTGCAGTGGTCACTCGCCTTGTTGATGGCTTGACTGGAAACTGTGTTTTCCCTTTTTGCACTGTAGTGGCGCCAAAAGGCCACTAGATGGCAGTGCCGACTTTGGAGCAGGCTCCGGTAGTCTATCTGATTGCAGGCTTTCCTGTTTGTTGCCGGCGTGGGGCCCCGGCGCTGCTGAATACCGAGATGCAGAGCCTCTCCTCTCGGTGAGTGTCCCTTTCTCCTCTTTTAAACTTGGGGTAGTAGACACGACATGGGAGTTGTGCCGATTGAGGGTGGAGCCCTTTAGTGTCTGTGTCGTGGAGGGGACAGAGGGAGACGCGGGTCTCTTGCAGAAAATGCACCCAGTTTTGTATGCCTGCTGGGCGCGTTCGGGCAGCTGGCCTCAGTCTTCATGGGCTGCGCAGGGGGTCCTGGCGCCATCACGCTGCATGGGAGGGGAGGCTTTTTACTGAATTGGCGCTTTGCAGCTTGGCGGTCATTTATGCATAGCCGCCAGTCGTCCGCCCTCTCCTCTTCACTCCCCTCGGCAGCCTCTCGCTTCAATTGCTGCGCGGGTGGCTGCAAACAGAGACACTGGGCCCCTTAAGGGGCTGCACACACATCGCGGTGGCCGGCGGTGTAGTCCGGCCCCGCTTTCTCCCTGCTGAGGGCTAGCCTGCACGGCCCTGCTGTGTTTGCAAATTAATGGTGCAAGGCGCGCTGGTTAACGCGGGTAGGCCCCGCTCATTTCGCAGTCATTGGGGGAAGTGTCGCTGCAGGCAGGCTGCGGGTGGGCTCCGCTGGCACTGCTTTATTTAACATCCAATGTGGCCGCAATTATGCCTGGCAAGGCGCGCTGATTATGCGGGTGGGCTCCGCTTTCTTGTTCTCCCGCCGCCGCAGCTTTACACTACACACGCTGCGCGGCGGGGGCTGGGGATGCTCCTAGCAGGTCGCGGGTGGGCTCCGCCGGCTCTGCTGTAATGTTAGTGTCTATAGCGGGTGGGCTCCGCTTTGGTGCACAGTCTTCCGGGGGAGCCGGCTCACCTTTGGCCGACGGGCCGGGTCCTGGGCTGCGGTCGTGGCGGGTGGGCTCCGCCCGGCTGGTGCATCACTCCGGTGGGGGTCTCTGCCACGCGGCCGTCTCAGGTGGGCACTGGGCGGTCCGCTCTTCCCTGGAGGTGCTTGTTGGTGGCGGCCGACGCGGGTGGGCTCCGGTCGGCTCGTCTTTGAAGGCTGGTGCGGTGGGCCTTACGGTCGCTGCAGGCTGTGGGGCTCCGACGTGCCCACCGGCTTCTCGGCGCTGCTGCGCCCTGCTACAGGGGTGCCCTGCAGGCGGGCAGCCCTCTCCCCCTTTTTCCGGGATGCATGGCAGTGGCACGCGTGGCTTCACTACCGGCCTCGTCGCCAATGTGGTGTTGGGCCTTAGGCCCACATGGTGTAGGAAAGCATGACACAGGACACCAGTTAGGGGATTGCAGATCTGGCCACGAGCACGTGCGCTCTGGCTCTTTTATTACCAGCGTTACCTGACCCAGTGACGTCTGTGGTGGGTGGGTGTTTAGTGTAGGGTTACACACAGAACAACTAGACTGTGTCCTAGCAGGACACTACAGACACTATGGTGGGGGAGTGACAGTGCACTCACTTCTCCCTTCACTGTGCATGAGGTGTTTGGCTGGCCGTTTCAGGCCAACCAAACCCTCATTCTCAGTCAAGCTTTCTCCAGCCTCTGCTGCGTTGCTGTGACTGGAGAAAGCAGGTACAGGCTCCCAGTCTACCTGGGAGGACAAAGTCTCAGAGCTCAGGTCAATCCTGACGCTGCTTTCATGCAGTGTCTTGATTGGCCTCAGTGCAGTCTTGGAGCCTGTCCCAGAAGCAGGAAGATCCCACTGGAGTGGACGGCGGATCAGGTAAGTTTAAAAAAAAAAAATCTTCTTATGTTGTTCCCCGACCCCTTCCCACCCCTAAATGCCCGCCACTTTGGCACCAGATGGGCCGCTGCTGCTTGGGGCACATGTGAAGTTGGCGCTGCCCATGTTTAACAACGTGAAACCCACCTATGATCAGCTTGACCTTTTGTTAGAAACTATTACGTTTCTCTATCTACTTACATGTCATCTCTCTCCAGCTTGCTAATACTTTGTCAGTTGGGTGGCAATTCCCTTTGACATACTATGGACAGTGGTAGGCATCAGTCTCCCAAACTAATGAACGGTGCTTCTGCCAGATGCTTCTACATGTTAGTACTTCTGTTTGGAAGTTATAAAGGTAACATTAAAGTGTACACACGCAAAGATGCTTTTATTGCAATCTTAGGACAAGATCCAACATCCCTGCGATTTTCACTGGTAAGTGAAAGTATTTTAATTCGAGTCCACAACTGGAATTTAATGGCACTGAATAACTAAAGCGATGCTACAGTATAAGAACACAGTATTCTGATTCTGAAATTTCTGCAAATTCCCAAGCAGGTGGTATGGTGTGCTGATGTCGCTGCATCTGAAAGACCACGATCAAGAAGATAAAACTAAGCAAAATAAATTAGAAAAAGACCAATGGGATTTTGGCGCCAATTCATCAACCTCATGCCAATACTGCCGCAGATTTACACTTCTCTTTAATCAATAATTATTCATAAAAAAATGAATGAGCATCCTTGTGGGCATATATGTTGTGTCAAGTTTGGACTTTCATTACAGAGAGCTGGAAGAATGTCTCCAGTGACTTCATAAACCCTCCGAGCCTTCATTGTAATGCAGCTGACTCATTCTAAACACAAGAGCCTTGAGTAGCTGAAGAAGCATGTCCGGGTCAGGCAGAGGGCAACAGTAAGAGGTAGCCCAACTTCAAGGTTAATGTGAAACTCAGAACTTTATAGGGCCACAAGACTTTGGCTCATTGAAATTCCAGCTGGTCAGTTACTAATGACGTCCACTAGATCATGATGCTATTATATGTAGTTTGGATATAGTATGGACTGCTACAGTGAAAAATATCAAAGTGCAAAATTGGGGGAATTTGTCTACTCAAATATCATGAAACAATGAGGAAATCTCAGCAAATTTCGTGAGACCTGAAACGGTTTGAATAAGGATTGCAGGAGGAAAGTCTGGATTAGCAGGCTTTGCTGAAGAAAAATTACCTAGAAATTAACTTTTCATGACCCTCTTCTGGTCAAAATAGGCGAAACATCTGTAGGATTTTTTTTCTCACATTTCGCTAATAAATAAATAAACGTGCCAGTAGACTTGTCCGCAAAAAACCTATGCACAAAAGGGAAGAATTTAGCCAAACACCTCATTAAATTTGTTATTTAAAGTAATTAAACTGTTTAAATTGAAGTCTTCAAAAAATGCTAAATCATTAGCTATTTCCACTTACATATGTGGAATTCTAATTTCACACACCCCTAGTGAATATTTCAGTTGTCTCCTGCTGCATTTCGAAGGGGCTTTTGATGTCGAATAATGTGGGTATTTGTTTTAATGTCACTTTGGGCCATATGTATGAAACTTTGGTTTTGCAATTCTCAAATAGCGATTTTTAGAGAATCGCTATTTGAGAATCGCAAAACGCTATGTACGTAGGATTTGCAAATAATTTTGCGAAGCCTACATATTCCTTAATTGTGAATCGCAAATTGCAATTCGCAATTAAGGAACACCTCCCCATTCATTCCTATGGGCCTGAATGGGAAGACATTCTTAATTTGCGATTCTCCATTAGAGAATCGCAAATTGAGAATGCAATTTCAAATGTGCCAGGGTGTCAAAAGGACACCCTGTTGCACCCCTGAAACGTACATGTGTGCACATGTGGCACGCATACATGCCCTAAGGGCATGGTGTGCGCCACATGGCACTTTGAAAATGCAAAAAAGTGAATTTTTCAAAGAAATCGCAAATTACCACTAACTTGAAGTTGGTGGTAATTTTCAATTCCTTAAGGCCAAATTGCACTTTTTTTGTGCTTCTTACATTGCATTTAAGGAATAGCAATTTGCGATTCCTTAAATGCAATTGCAAAAAAAGGAATCGCAAATTTTGTGATTCCTTATTTTGCGAGGCAGTTTTGCTTTCATACATACCACTGAGCAAAATTGCGATCGCAAACGCAGAAATTCTGTGAATTTCCACGTTTGCGATCGCAATTTGAAATGATACTTATGGCCCTTTATATCTAATCATTAGAATTTACAGTTTGTGGAACTTACATAGCCTATGACCCATAAGCCAACCGGCCATAAATAGATCTAGTAAAAGCTGTCTGCCATTGAACAACTGAAGTTTCCAGATGTCCAAGAAGTAATCCCGTTTTTGAATGGGAAGTGCAGGGCCTTGGTCTGCCCCGCCTACCCCTCCCCAACCAGCTATTTCAGAGTTTCTTTGTTGCAGTGTCATACGTGGAATAGACACGAGCTGATAACTAGCTCAATACCTGAAACGTGACTTGAATGCGTCCTCCTAGGAGCTGTGCTGTCATCACAGACTGCCAGATAATGCATCCCAGTGGTGTCGTTCTCTGCAGACACGCGTGTGTCTTGATGGAAGGTTATCTTGTCAAGACTGCAGATTGATCTGACAGGAACGCCATCTTAATGTACACAGAGAATGGAGAATGAAACCCAATTCCCTGGGCAGGTCTGGCTCAAGGAAATAAGCACAATAAACTACACAACATTAATGTAATTATCAGCACTGTTGATTTACTTTTCAAACAAGAACTTTGAATTTTTCCCTACATAAAAGTCATACAGAATTTCAGATATAACTTGGTACAGTTAGGGGGAAGATTGCATTATATTTTGCTTTCAAATAGTTTTGCGCATTTTCTGAGAAAATATCAATATTATTAATATTATATTATGTCCAAGTCCAAGTCCAAAAGTTCTTTATTTCGGCCATCTAGGCCATAAAAGATACAGTAAAAACAAATAAAATCACATAGCAGGTTCGAATGTAAAAACAGCAAGGGAAGAAAGACACGGTAGTACAGTATATATGATAATCCCTAAAATTCCAGATACCTAACATTACAGTTCATTTCAAGTTAGTGAATTACATTTTCAGTATGTTGCTCCGTTTCCACCACATAGCCATTAAAAACTTAGCAAGTGCAAATACAATGTAGTGGAGGGTGCTTGTCTTCAGAATTCTATATGATTGTAAACAGTGTCTAAAGCCAAGATTCCTGCACATGGGTGCTAACTAGTACTTTCGTGATCTGCTGTAAGCAGGGCAAAAAAACAATACGTGTAGTTCGTCCTCCACACACGTGCTGCACCCTGGACAGATATTATCATCCAGTATAGACCATTTACTCGTAAATCCTTTAAGTGGTAATGTGCCAAGCCTCCATTGGATGTAAAGTTTCCTTGCTGTAGTAGGAAAAATAATATCCATAAAATCCTCAAATTTAAATGAACTCTTGAAAACCAGAAATTGTTCAGTGCGGGTGCCAATTTTCGGGGCGCACAGGAGCGTGTCTAAGCTTTTGTCCTTAAAAATTTTACTGAGCATTTTACGAGGTACGCCAGAACAGCCACTTTCAGGGTCATCCCACAAATCATCCAAACCCAATCGATAGAGCTCTCGTCTCACATAAGCCAACCATGGTATTCTGTCTGCACAATTGTAGCTCAAGATGTGCTTCAGGTCTTGCTTGTAATGGAACAGTTCAGGGGTCGACCAAAGCCTATGCCAAAACCTCAGTGGCATTAGGGCCAGATCGTCTCCTATTGAGGGGAGGCCTAAATCCAATCTCAATGGAATGAGGGGCGTACCTTGAGGTAACAACAGCAGTCGTCTGAGGAAGCTGGTTTCTACCTTGACTAGTTCTGTCCCCGCCTTGTTACCCCATAGTTCCCCCCCATAAAGTGAGGATGCCCTGGCTTGGGTTTTGTACATCTCCAGGGCTGGACTAACTGGCTTGAAGGTTGAAGAATTCGAGACCTTCAAAATAGCCCCCACCATTTGTGATAGCTTTAAACGGGATCTTGCTATCTGTGGGCCCCAAGATAGATTTTCATGAAGGGTTACCCCCAATACTGGAACGTTCTAACCCTTTCCAGCCTTTCCGATCCCAGAGTTGGATTTAGCCTAGTGGTTGCCGAGGGATTAAAAACCATGAACTTGGTCTTCTCTGCATTGATCTCCAGTCCGTGCGCCCTGCAGAAGTCCCCGAACCCGTCCAGTATCCGCTGAATCCCCATCGGGGATTTTGAAAGCAGTAGAGTATCGTCGGCAAACATTATTGCCGGGACCCTTCTACCTGCCAACCTAGGGGCGTCGTTGTTGGGGACATTATCAAGGCAAGATATTACATTGTTGACATAGAGGCAGAACAGGGTTGGTGCTAAGACGCAACCCTGTCTTACCCCCCTGCCCACTGGAAACCTAGATGACAATGCCCCATCCCTCCCACACCTGACCTGGGCAAAATTTCCATTATGGAGGCGGAATATTGCTTGGAGGAGCTGTGATGGAAGACCAAGCTCCCTAAGTACCGCCCATAATTTTGCACGTGGTACTAGGTTGAATGCGGACCTCAGATCCACAAGCACCATGTACAGACTTCCCCCCTCGATCCCCGCCGTTTTCCAATAGAGGAGAACAAGGCGGAAAATCTGATCCATGGTGGACGTGTTCTTCCTAAATCCTGCTTGTAGAGGACTAAGGATCGTGTTGTCCTCCATCCAGTCCATGAGCTGATCCAGTAGAAGGCGAGCAAACAGTTTTTGGGGTACATCTATAAGGCTAATAGGCCTGTAGTTGGCTGGGAGGAGAGGAGAACCCTTTTTGAAAATTGGTACTATCTCTGCTCCCAGCCAAGTACAGGGGATCTCCATCCCTCTCAAAATTGAATTAAAGATGATATGCAGATAGGGACCCCAAATTTCTGGTTGGTGTCTAAATAGGTATCCAGGGACTTTATCAAGACCTGGAGCCTTCCCTCGTGCTAGTCTCCCTATAGCATTCAACACCTCCTCCAAGGTGAACTCAAGATTCTCATTTTCGTTCTTATTGAGCTCGGTGGGGGTGTCAAATGCTACCTCTGACGATATTATGGAATTGTCTTTATACAGTTTGCTAAAATGGGATTCCCATACTGAGGCTGCAATATTTGGCTCTACGGCAGCTTTCAGTTCCCATGTGCCTGTGTGTACCAATGACCAGAACTTTCTAGAATCCCTGGTTTCTAGTGCCATTGTAAGATTATGCCATCTGTCCCATTCCCATTCGGATTTAGCGAGGGCGATGGCTTCCCTATATTTCCTTCTCACCTCGTGTATTTTACTTTTGGCCGTACCAGACTTGACCAGGGAGATCAACTCAGCCTTGATCTTCTTACACGTAGAATTATACCAGGCTGAGGTTGGTGTCCTTTTCTTCCTACTCGTACTGACAGGATAGAAGACCTCTCCTAGCCTGTCTACCAAGTCTCCATGGATTTTCCCTATTTCCTCATGGAGGACAGTAGATTTGGGTTTATTTATCAAGTCGTCCATCTCTACTAATTTGGGAAGCGCCAAATCATACATTTTCCTGATACATTCTGTGGAATTGACTAGTTTTCACCATTTTACCCTACGTCTATTGTTGGATAAAACTAGAGCCCCTGTATCTAGTTCCGAATTGTTTAGTGGTAGAGTTTCTTTGGGGCCTGGGTGCACCAAGTCCAGTGAGAGAGCATTGTGGTCGCTATCCGTTCTCATCACCACCCTGAAATCCAAGACGCTGGAACACATACTAGTATCTACAAAAATATAGTCTAGATGTGATTCATGTCCTTTCCTGTTAAAGGTACACACTGAGGGACTGTCAGATGGAGTGCGCCCGTTACAGGCCCTCAGTGCATAGTTCAAGATGAGTGACATGATCTGTAGCGCCAGGGGCGACCATATTTTCGGACTTGGCGATTGACAAGGTGGAATCCCCCAATAATCGTCCTCAGCCGTCAAGGCGCCCTCCTTTAGGCCATGTAACGGTTCGAAATGGCTATTAACATCTCCTCCCATCAGAATCTTGCAATCAGCTGGTAGTAGTCCAAGAAATACGGATAAATCATCTAAAGTAGGTGATTCCATGGACACACTGACTGGGCGGGAATAGACATTAACAATCGCCAGATTATAGGCACATGGCCATTTTAAAAGAACGCATTGGATGTCTTCCGATTGGGTTGCCATAATTTCTGCTGTACAACCCAAGTAGGACGCCACCCAGATTGCAAGTCCACCAAAAGGCCACCCTTTTCCCCCCCACCTGGCTGGGATGTAAAAAGTTGCGAAGCCCACCCTGGGGTAAACTTCCCTAGCCCATGTTTCTTGAAATAGACAGATATCATTACTGTCCACTAGGGACCCCAGTCGCTACAATCTATTTTATTAGCCATGCCCGCGAGGTTCCATGATAGAACCTTCATGCTTTTTGGCCCGGAGGTGGATTTCCCTGCACACTCGCTAGACCCAGATCTTGATGAATGACTAATGCCCCTTCCAAAGTGGCTGGCCCTGCCAGGACCTCGGCGTCTATTGCATATGCGGGTGGCGTAACCAGGAAAGGAATTCCTGGTACATCGGCACTAGCCGGCGTAGTGACGAGATGTGTAGGACATTGGGAAGTACCGGTGGCACTTAGCTTATCAGGATAGAAGTGGGCAAGGCCGGAATTGCCATTATGTAGGGTATCCGGCATTGTCCTCAACTGACCTGTGTGGGCAACCACCCCCTCCACAGTAGACTCAACCCGTAAGAGTCAGTCAACCTGATTCAGGCAGCTATACCTATTAGCATGGATAAAATTGCTCTGCGTTATTGTGTCCTGTCGTAGGGGCCTATATCTTGTACCGTCAATGGCAAAGCCCACCCTAGTCCAGCCATCATTCCCTCCCAAATGCAGATTACAGTTTCTTGGATAAAAAAGGGCAGTACCAATTGTATAGATGAATTTCCTGGGCACCCCAGCCAATTGCAGATGTGAGAAACAATGTGGGAGTCCCTAAAACTTACCAAAATACAATCGCCCCCTATTTTCTTTACAGTATGTCCTACCCAGGGAACCCTCCTGACCATCAGTATTTCCCCTCTCATATTGGGTGGCAATGGCCTGTGAATATTCAACCAGCTGATGACTTTGTTTCTGAGTGAATCAAAGGGTTCGAGTACAGAGTCGGACAGCTCAGGGACCCCAATCAAAATCACGGTGTGAGCTGCCGCCTCTGGGGGTAAGTTAACTATATTTGGCCGATTTAGGCTATTAGCAACCCGTTGAGGGAGATCGGCCACCCTAGTGGGCGTCTTTTCTTTCCTGTGGGTGGGCACTGTAATAGGCAACTTTGACTTCCGCACTAAGGGCACGGGAGGGAGTTGCCTTTGTAGGGGTATCGGATTGGGTTTGGGTATAGTGACTATAGGTACACTCTCAGTGCAGGGGCATTGGTCTTCTTCAATATTGGGGTACTAGAAGCACTAAGGGGAGAGAGAGGCCCCATACTCATCGTAGTTGCACCTTGAGTGCTCGTCAGAGTCCTTAGCTGATCCTCCATCCCCCCGGTCGCTACTTCTAAAGCTTGTAATCTGATGTCAATATAATCAAGCCTGGCCAACAGGGGATCTAGAAGTTTCTTGACAGCATCTACAAAAGTGTCGATGGACTGGACCCTTGCACCACAAAACCCTTCACCAAAAATAAATGGGCCAGCCGATACATGCAACTGTGTGTCAGCAGGATGCGTTGGGCTTGCCGTTTCAGTAGCCATCACTGTAGGAGGGTGTTCCATCGTTTCAGGCCCAATGTCAATTGAGTTTGGGATTTGATCTAATTTGGCCCTTTTTTTACCCTTCGGCTGTCTAGCTCTTTTTCTCTTTGGGACTACACCCTCCCGAAGACCCCGTGAATGTACTAAATTTAAGTCACTACCCTCGTCCAGAATAATAACTGGGTTAGGTGTTAAAGAAATGGAGACCTCAGATGTTGTATGACAGGAATCTCGGCGTGGATTAGAAGGGGTCCGCAGCTGTTGCAAAACAGAATCTATAGTTTGGTCTATGCTATCCAAGAGAGAAAAATGGGGGACGTCCTCAGTGTCTGGGGTTTTGGCAATCATGGTTGGGCACGAGGATAAATCAGATCCTTCCACAGACTGGTCTTCTGGGGCTGTCGTCCTATTTTTACAGCGGTATTAACTTTGGTAAGAAAACTATCCAAAGTACCTGTGGCCTTGGTGGGTAATGCTGTTGATTTGTTTCTGGTCTCCCTCGTTGCCATGTTCTTACGGTATCGGTATGCCTTGTTCGCTACCAGACAGTAACAATCAGTCACGGGGGACCCGAACGGCTACACAAGGCCAAGAGGGGTGGCTCGGTCCGGTCTCCTCCGGCCTCAAACGGCCCGCCCTTTGCCCGGGCTTAGCCCCGCGCAAGCCCGCCCGCGTCCCGCGAGCGTGTAATATGGCGTGGTCTTAAGGGAAGGCAGGGGGCGGGAAGAGACACCAGGTGCGCTGTGTTGATGAGGCGCAATACACCCTGGGTCTCGCAGTCCAGCCCCTGCAGCAGGCGTTCAAATTCCCCCGCTCAGCAATATCTCCCGGTTCTGGCAGCAGTCCGACTAAGGCAAGGTTGAAAGTTATCCCCGAAGTTCTCTGCCCACAAATAACGGCTGCGAGCGGCTCCCGCGGAGCGGGGGCCGCGAGCCGTAAATAGCTGGAAGGAGGCAGGGGCGGGAAGAGACACCAGGTGCGCTGTGTTGATGAGGCGCAATACACCCTGGGTCTCGCAGTCCCAGCCCCTGCAGCAGGCGTTCAAATTCCCCCGCTCAGCAATATCTCCCGGTTCTGGCAGCAGTCCGACTAAGGCAAGGTTGAAAGTTATCCCCGAAGTTCTCTGCCCACAAACAACGGCTGCGAGCGGCTCCCGCGGAGCGGGGGCCGCGAGCCGTAAATAGCTGGAAGGAGGCAGGGGCGGGAAGAGACACCAGGTGCGCTGTGTTGATGAGGCGCAATACACCCTGGGTCTAGCAGTCCCAGCCCCTGCAGCAGGCGTTCAAATTCCCCCTCTCAGCAATATCTCCCGGTTCTGGCAGCAGTCCGACTAAGGCAAGGTTGAAAGTTATCCCCGAAGTTCTCTGCCCACAAACAACGGCTGCGATGATTATTTTGGGGATTCTGCTTATATTTTGTAATAGTCCATTGCTTTAGGATTTTTATGAAGAAGATAATACAACAACAACTTTAGTGCAATTGTAAGTGAAAGAAATAGGAAAAACATCCAGTGGAAGCCGGCAGGACATCATTAGAATGTGCTTGTAGCACGTTCGGCATTCCAGGGATGAGTTTCGAAATTATTCCGAAGTTTCCATGGCAAGCTGGGGTCCGATTTGTAGCTGAGAGTGTCAAGATAGTTTATTAAGCACTGTAAACTGTAACCATGTAATCCACCTTTTCTTCGGTGTAGGCCTGCGTCGGATCTTTGTCTTATAATATAGAGAAAGGGGAGTGCTGCGCAGGGGCTCGCTATGTTATTCTGTTTAATGACGTTGTCAATGGGGGTAAATGGTCCACATTTCGGCAGCATTTTTTCGTATGTACGATAGAGCTTGGAAGCTTTGCTGTTTGCGACTCGGGGCAATAGCTCGTTTAATCTTCCCAACGGCCCCCAGCGCCGAGATACCCCTTCGGGGTGATTTGTGCGCTATACAAGTACTGGATTTATGTATTATTTATTTAATTGACTGGATTTGAAGGTATTCCATTGTCATAACAGCCTGCTGTTCTCTAAGGATAGCAGATGGCTGTTTGGACGTAGAGGCAAAACGTCCATGTTGGTTGGATTGACTGTCAGGGCCGGACTGGGAACGCAAAGCAGCCTCGGCAATTTTGACAGACCAGCCCCCCCTGGGAAAGGGGTAGGGGGGGCAGAAACTGTGAAGCGCTTTTGTTACTGGGGGACAAATCTGCCCCCACTCTTCCAGCCTCCCAGGGAAATGCTTGATGCCCGGTATAGGCAGTCCGGCCCTGGATGTTACAGGTGTTATGCATAGTGTAGTTTGCCTTTGCCTGCGTCAAATGGTTTTGTGAATCAGTTCATTGTAAGTGGTCACAATGCGTAGCTGCCCTATGCTTACCTATCTAGACATTTACAAAATTTTAAAGTACTGGATCCATGATATGCAAGACCCAATTGGCTGATGCTTATCTTTTACCTTGCTTTCATCTTTCTTCCCTCCTCCGATTATCTGTCGCTCACAGTGAGTCACCGTGCAGGTATGCGTACTGCTACGGGCACTGTTATTCATCGACCCCATTTGATGCATCATAGAACGAGTTCGTAGTTACAAAAGCCTATGCACTCTGCAGTAAACCAACTTCATTCCATGGTAACATTTAGTCCACTTAGCTCAAGAGCTTCGAAACTTGAGATCCATCTGTTGACATTTTGTATGCTGCTTCTTTTTACTGTAACTTTCTGAGGTACTGGAGAGTGAATCTCTGTGAGCCTGTGGACTGCCGCAAAGACTCACAAGAGAGGCAATCATTGGTACACCGCGAATGCCAACTAAAGGAACGCACAGTACTCAATTCCTGAAATATAATGGGATTGTGAACATGCTAATCACTGTTAGGTGGACCGTTTCCAGCAGACGTGTGGAAGTCATTGAGTCATGAGCATAATACTAGCGGCTGTTGCAACACGATTCTGCTTTATCCCAAAAATGTGTAAGGAATCTGGGCAAGAACTAAGTGGGATCAAATATGCTGGCACTAAATATCTTCCAATTATAGGTCTACTGTGCACTCCCTTCTGGGTGTTTTCATTCCCACCATGGTGTGGAGGTGGCCGTGATGTAATGTAAAAGATTGATGCCAGTGTAGAAATGAACACAGTTGCTTGGAATTTGTGATTTTTATCCATAGGCAAGCAGTCCTGGAGCAAATCTTGCAGGGGCACTGTGGGGAAACCTCGGTTATTTAGGCTCAAAGTGTTAGTGGATGTCAATATGGCCAAAAGAAAGGCAATGTTGCTCCTGTCTCCTGTGCATGTAGATGTTATCTGGGAACCAAATGTATCGATTTAGCAAAATAGCTGAGGGGATGCTTTTGGTCACCTGTTCAGATCAGAGCTGGACTGGCTCATTTTTAGGTGTGGTCTACAAATAGCTTTGCTTTTGTCGTCCCACCAGCCTCATTTAGTCAAGGACATTCATAAGTAGCAAAAATACATATATACATTCATAGATGGTCTTTGGGTCCATCCTCTTCATCCATTGGTCTGTTCAACTGTGATTCACTTTTTGCTTCCACCCACCACAGCACATACCATGGCAGAAGTGTTTTAACCCCACTTTATTAAGTATCTCTCTTGTATTGTGAGTGACAAAATGTCCTTATCAAATACTCATCAGCCTAAAAAGTGGTGCTCCTCGTTTAAAAGCAGCTGGCCAATACTCTATTTTGACAATGCTTACTTCTTTCCATTCTTTATCCGTTATTTATTAATTTTTGTTGCCATTGTGTGCCTTTAAACTATATTAGGTGTCAGTACCTCAAAGCCATAGTACCCTTTGTCTGCATCAATACGAATCAGATTTTGCTGTGATGCGCATTACAACTAAAAGGGCTTCTTCTCTTGTTCTGTGTGCACCTTCCTGCTAGAAAGCACCCATAATGTCATTTCAAATTATATGTGATGGTCCACGTTTTTAACATTGGTATTGCAGGCACCTTCATGTTTAGGCAACATGTTTTTTCTACTTTTTGTTTTTTGACATGTGCTTGCAATTAAAATGACCATCAAACCAGCCTGCCAAAGTTAGACCTATTGGCTTTGCCAATTCTTATGTTTATATATATTTGCATTTATATATTTCCCATGTCAATAAAAATGAATACTGTAGAGTTGGTTAATGGGAATACCTATTGTTATGTAAGCCGTGTAGCCACAAGGCTGTAGCAACAAGCACAAGACATTATGCGCTCACTAGCGGGGGAAATAAAATGTTCTCTTTGGCTCTTCATCCAGGGAGACCCTCACTCTCAAACGAGAGCCTCAAAAGGCAGATAGGCCCAATTTATACCGAGCACATTATATACAGTTTTTATGTCAAGTAAATGTTTGTTTTTTATGCTTACATTTATGTACAGCAGTAAGGTATCTCATCGCTACTCATCTCATCTCATCTCATCTCTTCTCATCCCATCTCATTTCATCTCATTTTACTTCATTGTTGGACCCTTTCTTCTAGTCATGGTAAGAAGGAAACACTCTTTATGTAAGCCCTGCTCACCCCCTTGGTAGCTTGGCACAAGTCAGGCTTATCAAAGTCAATGTGCAAAGTATTTGTACCAACACTCACAGTAACACAGTGAAAACACCGCAAACTGACTCCACAACAGTTTAGAAAAATAAAGGTATTTAATCTAAACTACACAAGACCAAAACAACAAAAATCCAACATACACAATTCAAAAATATGATCTTAAGGTTGCGTTAAAATAATCCACAGTTGCGTCACATTTTAGCTAACAGTACCTTTAGATGCAACAAAAGTTCCAAGTGAAAGCTGTAGTGTTGAAAAGCAAGCGATGCTTCTCTACTGAGACCCTGGGGAGGCAATGCGACAACCCCGCTGGACGTAGCGGGCGTGTTTTGGTGACTCCGGTCTGTATGGGGAGGGATGCGATACCTTGCCTGGATTCCGGTGCACAGGTTTCGGTGGAAGCGGCTTGCAAAAGGTACGATGCGACGATCTATGGGGCGGCGACGATCTCCGGTGCGGCGACAATGCGCGGCTCAGTGTCGATCTTCTACTCTTGCGGCCCCTCAATTCGATGGCTCTGTGACGACTCTCGCAGCGTCGTGATGTGGTCCGCAAGCAAGGGGTACGACGATCTCACCCAGTGACGGCAGGCTCTGCGACGATACTCGCAGCGATGGTAACCTTCCCGCACCGGACTGGTGCATTCCGCAAATGAAGGATGCGACGACTCTGGCAGCGGCAACAGGCGCTGCGACGATCTCGGCCTTTGTAGCGGTGGGAATTTCCTCGCACTGATGGGGCTGCGCTCCGCAAGTGAGCAATGCGTTAAAACTTGCAGAAAGTTTAAATCTTGGTTTCCAGCTTCCCAACACAGGTACAACTTCCAGAGGCACCACAACTGACCCAAGCACTCTAGGAAGGACAGAACTCTCTCAGCAGAGTTCAGGGAAGCTGGGGATGAAGTCCTTTTGTTCCTGGGACTTCTTAACAGGGAGCCAGCTCTTCTTCAGGCCTTTGGAGATTCCTTCAAGCAAGGGGACACAGCACAAAGCAAAGTCCGTCCCCTTTCCTTGGCAGCAAAGCAACTGCAGGTCAGTCCAGCAAAGCAACAACAGGACAGTCTTCCTTCTTCAGTATTCCAGCCTTCTCCTTCTTGATTCCAGGATGATCTAATTTTCTGTAGTCTGGGGTCCTCTACTTATACCAATAAAAGTATTTGTTCCATTTGTGCAGCAGGGCTCTGAGCACGTTCTGAACCAGTTCTGGGTGTTCCTTGAGCACTTTGTTTTCCTGGCCTCTCCTTTCCTTTTAGAGAGAGGGGCAGGGTCGTCAGCCGCCCAGCAGGAGGTGGAGCGAGCATTGTGGAAGGCAGGCACAGCCCTAATCAGGCCCAGGTGCTGTCCCCTCCCACCACTCAAGATGCAGATGCAATCATCCAGCCTCTTGGGGGCTCCCCAGCCCCTGGCACTCTCAAACCAGACAGTCAATTCACAAACAGGCCAAGGCACACAGAAAGGTCAGACAAGAGAACAGCCACTTTCTAAAAGTGCTGTTCTCAAACACAGGATTTAAAAACCACCTTTCCTAAAAGATGTGGTATTAAAATCTGAGTTCAGAGATACCAGACGTTTATGTCCTACCTTGCTCCTATGGGAAGATATGCTGGTAGCCACTGTAGCCAGCATTCCCCATTATAGCCTATGGGCAAGGTAGCCTTACAATAGTGAAAAACAAAATGGCTATCATTCACTACCAGCGATGTATATCGTTAGAATGCACGCTTTTACAACGCATGCCTCTACCACGCAACTGTTACAACGCAAGTCGTTACAACGACTTGCGTTGGGGGGGGCTGGATAGTGAATAGTTTAATTTACTATTTCAACTCCAGTCCCCGTGGATAGTAGGGAAGGTGTTGGATAGTAAATTAAACTATTCCCTATCCTAAAGCGCCCCCCAGCGTAAGTCGTTGTAACAACTTGCGTTGTAAAAGTTGCATGGTAAAGGTAGTTTGTTGTAAAAGTTGCGTTGTAAACGCTGTTCACCTACTTCCAGAGCATGTTACCTGCACTAGTACATGCTCTACCTTTCACATACACTGCACCCTGCCCAAGGGAGTACCTTGGGCCTTCCATAGAGGTTACCAACGTGCGCAAAAAGGGAAGGGTTAGGCCTTTCCAGTGGGGACACTAACCAGGTGGACATGGCAGTTCACAGACTGTACACAGGCCCTGCGATGGCAGGCCTGAGACACCATTTTAGGGCTACTCATGTGGGTGGCACAATCAGTGCTGCAGGCCCACTAGCAGCATTTGTATCACCAGCCCTGGCACACTCCGTGCACTTTACTAGGGACTTCTTGGTGATACAAATATGTCAATCATGTAGAACCAATTACAATCTCAATTTACACAGGTAGTACTTGCACTTTGACACTGATCAGCAGTGGCAAAGTGCCCAGAGTATCTAAACCAGCAAAAACAAAATCCAGCACAGCGTCAAAAATACAGGAGGCAGAGGCAAAAAGACTGGGGAAACCACGCCAAAGATGCCAGGTCTAACACGGCATCAAGCACATTGGCACACTTAGGCTCACAAGGTGAAGGTTTCATCTCTGTGAGATGGGTTAGATCCAAGAAGGGGGTGCCTGGATCAAGAAGGGGGGACTGGATGTCATGTGGGGATGTGGTGTGTCTGATCTTTATTTAGAGTCTTGTGTACCAATCACAGTCTATCAGTACATGGTTATTGAGGATCTGGAGTTGCAAACTGAGCAGAAACCTATGATCTGAATAGCACTTCCAGGGACTAGCGGCCCAAGCGGGGCAGCAGAGGCAGCACTTGCTGCTCCTGTTCAAGGATGGGACTTCACAGTGGTCTTGCAGGTGCTCCACCTAAATCAAGCCAACATCTATGCCAAGGATGGGCAAAGGAAGAGGGGCAATGATTCACTTTCACCCAAAAAAAATTCTCCATTTGTCCATATTTTATTACCATATTTTATCCAAGTTGATTGTCACGCCAGGGCCAAGAAATTCAAATGAACTTATGCGTTTAAATACTCCATGATTGCCCATCCAGGCCTAAACATGCGCAATGCTCTGAATCTCGAGTCCTCCACTTTATACTAGAATTACATCACACCCAATGCATTTCGGAAAAACCTTCGTCAGGGGTATCTGCAATGTTAAAATGTACACATATGAGTCACTATTTCTTTTAAAAAACCCAAACAAACATCCTGATTCAAAAATGCAATTGATTAATACACTCGATCTAATTATGTGCCATTCTATGAACCCATTGTGTCCTAACTCATCATAACCATCATGACATAACAAAGCATCATTACTAAAATCACCCTCTAGTACAAACTCTTCAAAAGAGTCCTCAGTGTTTTTCAAAACCATAAAACTTTCCCCATGCTACTTTCCCCTCACTTGTCACTCGACCTAACTCTGTCCCGATATAACCCACCATCTTACTGTATCTTTTGATACCCTTAAGCCTACCGGCTCTCCTAGTTCGCTACCCTCCATACCTGATGTGCAACTGCCGCGTAACGTCCTCCATATTAAACCTCCATCTCCCGTCTACCTGCCCTCTGCTTAATTTAAACGTGCGTAACCCGCCCTCCTGTGCCTAATTGGTGTATTTGATCACGTGCCCGTTGTTCTCCTCCCATTGCTCCTTAACGAAAACATCACTTAATAACAACCATATAAACAGAAATAACATCGTGCATTTTAAACATTATGGGCCAGATGTAGGTAAATCTATTTTACCGACACTTAAATACCGAATTTTACCGATTCGGTATTTAAGAGTCGGTAAAATAGATGTACCGAGATGTAGGTAAATCCAGATGTGGATTTACCGATTCTTTAAAAGTCGGTATTTACCGATTCGGTAAATACCGACCTGTAATGCTCCATTCATTCCTATGGGCTTTGAAGCCCATAGGAATGAATGGGGCATTACAGGTCGGTATTTACCGATCGGTAAATACAGATTTTTGGCAAGGGTGCAGGGGGTGTCACTTTGACACCCTCTAGCACCCCCAAAAAAGGTTCGGGGGCCATATGGCAGGCAGACCTGCCCTAAGGGCAGGTCTGCCTGCCATATGGCACAGGTGTGCATGCACACATTTGCATGCTCACCTGAATCGGTATTTCACCATCAAATTGAATTTGATGGTAAAATACCGATTTCTTAGGCCTTGTGGGACTCATCAGAGTCCCACCTACATATCGATTTTACAGAATCTGTAATTTTACCGTTCTGTAAATTTACCGACCGGTATATTTACAGATTCTGTAAAATTACAGATCGGTAAATTTACAGAACGGTAAAATTACCGATTCTGCCCCCTACATCTCAAATTCCTTTTACCGGTCGGTAACGGCCGAATTCGGCCGTTACCGACCGGTAAAACCCTACCTACATCTGGCCCTTAGTGTCTTAAACATTTCCCCCACATAAATATCCGTGCTCATAGTCCATTCATAATCTGATATTCCATTTCTTGCGTGAAAAAGTGGCTCATGCATGATCCCACAATCCTCAGTATCGATGGTTTAGTGAAATGATCCTCGGCGTGACCTACGTTTTCTCCTTTTGAGTTTAGTCGATTTTACTGGGGTGCTGACAGGTAGGAACGGTGGGTAAATGTTCAGCAGACAGAATGCTGTAGCACTCCCATATTTTGTTTTACTAATCAGTTCATAAAGTTTTAATCCAGTTTAGCGTGCATCACCCGTTGCGTGTTCCGTTCCATGGCCACGCTTTATACATAATCCTAAAGATCAATGTCCCGCACCTTTGCAGTTCATTTCGGGTTGCACAGCCGTGTATACATAGTGTTGCAATGATTCACTTTCACCCAAAAAAAATTCTCCATTAATATGGAGGACGTTACGCGGCAGTTACACATCAGGTATGGAGGGTAGCGAACTAGGAGAGCCGGTAGGCTTAAGGGTATCAAAAGATACAGTAAGATGGTGGGTTATATCGGGACAGAGTTAGGTCGAGTGACAAGTGAGGGGAAAGTAGCATGGGGAAAGTTTTATGGTTTTGAAAAACACTGAGGACTCTTTTGAAGAGTTTGTACTAGAGGGTGATTTTAGTAATGATGCTTTGTTATGTCATGATGGTTATGATGAGTTAGGACACAATGGGTTCATAGAATGGCACATAATTAGATCGAGTGTATTAATCAATTGCATTTTTGAATCAGGATGTTTGTTTGGGTTTTTTAAAAGAAATAGTGACTCATATGTGTACATTTTAACATTGCAGATACCCCTGACGAAGGTTTTTCCGAAATGCATTGGGTGTGATGTAATTCTAGTATAAAGTGGAGGACTCGAGATTCAGAGCATTGCGCATGTTTAGGCCTGGATGGGCAATCATGGAGTATTTAAACGCATAAGTTCATTTGAATTTCTTGGCCCTGGCGTGACAATCAACTTGGATAAAATATGGTAATAATATATGGACAAATGGAGAAAATTTTTGGGGTGAAAGTGAATCATTGCAACACTATGTATACACGGCTGTGCAACCCGAAATGAACTGCAAAGGTGCGGGACATTGATCTTTAGGATTATGTATAAAGCGTGGCCATGGAACGGAACACGCAACGGGTGATGCACGCTAAACTGGATTAAAACTTTATGAACTGATTAGTAAAACAAAATATGGGAGTGCTACAGCATTCTGTCTGCTGAACAAAGGAAGAGGGGCACCATCGTGTCATTTTTTCCTTTCTAAGTTTCTCTTCAGACAGTGTTCAGCCCTCGTTGCTCACATTGTGTTGTTAATTTTTCAAAGAAGTAGAAGTGTTAGGAAAGACAGAAAGTCATGAACTAAATTTTATTTTGCATTTCACAAATCTGCTAAGTAGTACTATGACATATGATCTCTTCAGCCGTGCCTAGCTTTTCAGCCAACAGAATTTTGTCTTTTGGGGCTGGTAGTTTTGTTTTTAGCCAGTACTCGACTCCAAATGTCATTGGTGCTAAATGCCAAGGCTGCGTGGTCTTGATTCATCCTCATAACTCTTTCTTCCACCAATAGTCACACCCTGTCACTTTAACGCACTTTTGCATGTTCTTTTCACCCCTGCTTTTTACCCTTTTCACTGTTTTTTCCATTGTTCTCTTGTTCATTATTTCCCCAATTTGTGTTTTTCTCACTCTTGCTCTAGGTCAAAGTCTGATGAGACAAAATAAGCACTAGTCCCCAAAAATTTCCTTTGGGCCCAACCTGCAACCAGTGGTTTAAATTAACTTTGTCATTATGGGCTCAAAACCCCAGCATGCAACGTGATGTTGGCTGAAATGCAGGAATTGTCCGAAGGTGTTATACATTATATGGAGTCACTTGTTAGCTGTGTTCTAAAATGTTATAAAGGTGTCCTATCTATTTCACAAGTTGCAAATTTATCACATAAAACCAAAGTAAACTCTGCGCACTTATTGCTTTATGAGGGTTCACTCTTTTAGTCACATTATGCATGAAAACAAGCATTGCCAATGCCAATCATTTTGTGTTTTGTGTTGTAGAAAATGTTATACCACGCTTTCCAATGGTACACCAGAGACAGAAGCAGGGGTGTGACATTCCCTCATGCAATAATAAAGTAAAGAGCTTGTGGCTATTACAAGTGGAACATCACACAATTCTCCCCTACATGCAGGACAAGTACAACACAGGCAGCTAACACACTAAAGAGGTAGTGTCAGGAATGAAAAGACTGTTGTATACTCTTCGTAAACAGATATAACCATAGAAGATGTACAGATGGATGGAAATACATGCATTTATGTACTCGCTAAGGATGATAAACCCTCATCTGTCACATATGTTTCATCACCGTGCTTCACATATAGCTCTGGTCAGTATCATAGAGTACTAAGATTCAATAGTGTACAGTCCCCCAGGTTTGGGCTCCTTAGTTTGGGTGAGGTTATGTGCCTTACACGAACATATAAGTTTTCCCTTTGTTAAACGGTCAGACCTATATTAACATTGATTGTGTATGGTGAGCTAAACTATTTTACTGGTGTCTACCTATCACAAGATTAAAATTAAATTAAAAAACAGGAGCATTGAGTAACAGACCCTGCTTCTCTATTCTATTGACATGTTTTGGCGCTCATATAGTGCTCCAATTGGAGTTAGACAATTTCCTGAGAACCATAGGGCTTGATATCTTACTTATATATTGTGAAACAGTCCCTGGTAATAGGGGTATAATGGATCAATTACACTATAAGTGAAAGTGCATTCCATACATCATTTCCTGCTTCTTAAGATGTGGCAAGAGCAGTGGAAACATCCCTACTTCATAGAACAGGGACACGTTGAGCAGAAACAATGTGAGCTTGCCTCCTTTTCAGGAGTGGTATAAACCAGGCAGCAGCAAGTGCAGTCTTTCATTCCCCAAGACAAGATTCAGCAGGGCGTATGTACTGAGGGGCACCACGTTACAGCCCCTCATGATTAGGAAGGGTGCAGTATGATATGGCAGCCAACAGCAGTTTTTGCCGTTACCATTGAGCACAAATATTTTACAATTTAATGAGAGCTAGAGGGTGGCCAGTAAAGCCCACAAATAAACTGCCCCTTACCTGATTGGCTGCAGGGTCGGCCAGGAGCAGTAGCAGGGACCAGCGCACCCTGTACTTAAGCTGGGAGGGCTGGGTCAGGCTCATTCCCTGGCCCACTGGTGATCTGCTGCCTCCTTGACAGCTGCCTTCCTGCTGGGGACTTTGGTTGAGCTACACCACTTAGCTGTATAGTTCAGCCGAATGAGTAGTGGTGTGCAGGAGGTTGGGCGGTACAGTCACTTTCCCCTAGCTCTTCACATGTGCTCCTTTAACACTTCTGGGGATGATTCAGTAGATGATACTTGCGCTAGAAGACCATTAACTGCCCCGGTTGCCCAGATCCATCTTACAAAGGGTGCCTCTGGGAGGATGGGGTGGAGGGGTCTATTTTGGGTTGCTCTGGTTCGGTTTAGGTTCCAACTTACTGTTTGGCCCAAGAGAGATCCGCTGGTATGGAGTAACAGCTGAGTGCAACTTACAAAACAAGGGGCCTCTAGGGGAGTCTGGGGGCCCATTTCAAATTTTCATGGGGATGGTGCTTGTTGGGCCAGCCTGGTAAATAACCATGATTTTGAGGAAATCTCATTTAGGAAAAGTTATCTCTAGCCTTGTATTCATACGGAGGATGTTTAGTGTACATGACCAAGACATTTTGCTAATGTGTCTTTTGTAAAAATAAATAAGGAATCTGATTTTTTAATTCTGTAAAACAAATTTGGTGGTCGAAGGGTACTTTATTGCTCCGTTGCTTGTGTGTTTTGGAGCATGGGATAGTTTAGGGTACACGTTTTCATCACTCTTAGAATATATACAATTAAGGCTTGAGTGGCGTAAGTTATAGAGAGGTCTCAGGGATGGGTGCTTAACTCACTGAAGGGGCTGCAGTGCTTAACATGTAACCAAAATGAGTGCTGGTGCTAAAGCTCTACTCAGAAGCCCACGGGTGGTGCTATTAAATGTCAGTGCGCCCAATACTAAGGCTGCGTAGTCCTGAATACCTCTTTAATTTAGTCTCTGGCACTATGTGCCTGTTTATCTCAATGTGGCAGATTCTTGCTTTCCTCCATTGCTACAGTTTTTCTCTTCCCCCTTCCTTCCCCTTTGCGTATGTTTTTCCCTCTCTTGCCCTCGATAAATATATGATAAGGAAAAATAAGTGCAAGTGCCTAAAAAAAGTGCAGGTGGACCCCAACAACTGGTATATTAAGGACTGGAGGGGAATGTGTTGGAGGATAAGTGAATGAATATGTGAAATCTGACACCATTCTCCCATGCGTGATATATTCAACTTCAGCAACTTGGATGTCCCCCTGCAGTCACCCACACACATGAAGTTTGTGTTGATTCTTTGGTTTTCCACATATTGAGAAGCTGTCATAACCTAGTAGGTCATTGCTATTTGGAGCAACCCAGCCACAGCACAAGTACTTATCTTTTAGACAAGCACACCAGTGCCAACCTCTTTGAAAAGGTTTTGGATGCACTCGCTGCAGGCACTGCACCCCAGTCTCGTTGCTGCACTTGTTCAAAATATTGAGGGCGGCGGCTGCTTTCAGGTCATTGGGGAGGTGAGAACGTTGGTTTCAAGAGCATTTAGCAATGAGATGTGTCAGCTCTGGAACTTACAAGTCAAGTGCGAGTGGTTGCAGGTGGTGTGGCAATTGCAGTCTTTTTAGGTCTCGTGCCTGCGTTGCACTGCGCAGCAGTGATCGTGCAGCACAAGACCTTTAGTGAGTGAAAAACGGGGTTTTAGCACTGACCTAAGAATCACACACGCTCATGTGTGTGCGATTCCTTTTCTGCTACCCCGTTGGCCTTTGCTTGCGTCTTTTTATAAGGCCCATGGCCTATTGGTGTCTATTACGCGCTAAGTGCACGTAATAGACACCAATAGGCCATGTGGTTTCAATTATCGTGCCCAGACACAGGCACGATAAGTGAAACCACATGGCTCGCTGTGGAGCGTGCGCACCACTCGCGAGCTCCTGTTTTTCTTTGGATCCATTTCACTGTGAAGCAACCCACAGGAGCCGGCTCCCGAGGCAGCCTTCCGCAAGGTGCAGAAATGGATCGAGGTGAGTGTCGGGCTGAGCGGGCCTGCCCTGGTTTCACATTGCACCCAAAGGTTGTTCCCAACTGTTAATGGATTCTTCTGGTTGCTTAGCTCCTTAGGCTGGCTGCTAGAGTGCAACTTGTGGCAGATCATGTAAGGAAATTGTGGAGCGTTTTGTTACAAATGGCTATCTGGCGACATTTTTAGTCTTGGTTTCATCTGCTGTACTGCTTGAGAGAGGGCACGAGATTAAAGATGGACATGTTTACAGTGCACGCTTTCATGGCATGCTAACGTGTTAACGTGTATAATCATTAGCTACTCTCAACCCTCCTTTCACCTCTCAGAAGCTCGGAATTACAACCTCCCGAGAGGCAAATGTGCAGAAAGTGACCTGCACCCCCTCGCCCAGGGTGCTGCTAGTGGTGCTGATGTACAACAGAAACCCTCTGCCCAGCACATGGTTTCCTATCAGCCGCCCAGCTGGTTCCTGCGCTGACACACAGTGCAGGCCACAACAGCGCAACCCCAAAGCGGAGGTACAATGCAGCTCTGAAAACACAAAGGAGCTGCACAGCCAGACCACACCTATCTACTCTAGTGCAGCTGGTGGGGACAAAGGACGAGGCTTTGGTATCTGTCCTCTCTGCACATTAGAGGGACGCGCTCGTCTTCCAGGCTGAAGAGCGCTGCTATAGGCTACCTCGAGAGATAACGGGAGAAAACTGTCTGTCAACGCACACTTGCCGCTTGTTACACTTTTTTTTTCTTCCTGTGCAAAATATGTTGTATTACACAATATGTGAGAGCAGTAGATCACCAATGAATGCAATCTAGTGACCTCTCAAGGTTAAAACACCGACGACCGGTGGGTGTGGCAGCTGTAAATAATTCTGCTTGTGGCCTCTCCCAGCATCCTTCTGTGGGCCCTGTAATTCATATCCAGCCAAACTTTGCTTGTACCCCTTCCCTCGCTTCAGTGACAAATAGACTTGTAAGAGAGTACACCAGAACATGCAAAGCCACTTGCATAACTCGTGGGGATCTGCAAGCAGTTTGCAGGGGAGTTTGACATTGCACCTCAATTGTGGTGCAGCTTAAACAGTAGTTTGTTTCCCATGTGCCTGTCATCATGTGGGTATGCACATGCAAGCAACCGAAGGAGCAGGGGTAGGAAGCAGATCTCCATTTTGCCAGAGTTTGCAGTTGATGAGCACTAGCAGTGCTGGAAATGAGAGGTATAATCTGGAACCTGGGCCCGGAAATTAATATTGAGGCAGATCTGGAGGTCTTAGTAACATGGGCGGGTTTTGTCCTGGTGCAATTTGCCAACACTGGGGAAAAGGCAGCAGGGCATGCACTTTGCATGCTTTGTGTTTAGAGAAGTAACCTGCAGCAGGACTCTTGCTTTCATTTTCATCTGGTGCCCAAGACAAATGCCTCACTTAAAGAGCCATCAGCGCTTCCTTTGCGTGAGTCTCATACTGGGATCATTGGAGCTTCAACACCTTGATGCCGGTGCAATCAAGGAAAGAAATGCTTGCAGCTAGTCACTTCACCGGTGCTTGCTATAAACCGTGATTTGGGGCAGTATCTGAGTTCTCCGTGCTCTGTACATAAGAGATATGCATGCACTGTAGGAAGGCTAAACATGTCTGTGTCTATGAGTAATTATGCCCATAACCATATGTACTGCACTTACTAGTAAATCGTGCTTTTTATGAAGCCTAAACTAATACAAGATTGAGGAAAAAACTATATGTTTTTTGCAGCTTGCACACATTTCCTTGATGCTGGTTCATAATCAATGATCTATAACAGGGATGATAACATGCGACCTGCAGGTAACACAAGAATCCCGGGAGCAAAACCATTAACCACTGAGCTGTCTCTATAGGATACAAATCCTCGACCTGCATGCTACTTGTTTTGTCTTGCAGCAGGTGCATTAACCCACAATCCTATTTTATAATGAGACAAACCTATGACTAATCTCCCTATAGATGTGCCTAGCAAGTTAATTAACCACCTGAGTGTTCTCACTGTTATAATATCCTAGACACTGCTGAGTACACAAAGATCTCTGTAACAGGGTCCTTAACGTATAGCATATTTTAAAATGCAGTCTGTCTGTGACCCATTAAGTAAGCCAGAACTGATTTATTATCACATGGTTGCAAATTTCATTGGGGCTGAGTTTTCAAAAATAAATCTGTAAGTTGACTGTCAAACTCCACTCCTCATGACTATGCCTCTCACGACTCCACTCATTTGCCCCTCATTTTTGGTATCCCAGATTATATTTGTTTCTATTGCCATCCCTGGCATCAGCACTAATGTTTTGTGACAGCAACAGGTTTTTCATCATCGGGCTTTTACTAAGAGCAAGCGAGGCCAGAGCAATAACACGGGATAGACAAGAAGGACACTGAAAGCGAAAGAGCAACAAAGGGAGAATGAGGGGTGAAAATAATGTGCAGAAGAGGATGGTGGAAGAAAGGGATATGAGATTGAATCAAAACTAGACAGGGTGCTTAATTTGAGCCGGTGCTTTCCGTGGCTGAGCACCAGCACTTAATTGTCAACACCAGCACTTAGACAAACAGCGCCACCATGTGACACACTACCCTAAATTAGAGAACAGCACAACATTATTTGTTTGATGATTCAATATACATTAAAATTACTAATATCTGTGGCACAAGCCATTCTTATAGCTATGGGGGCCTGGAATAGTCTTAATGGTCACACTGCTAAGTGTGTGGTGGATGGTAGCTGTGCTAGTACTGTTATCTGCAAAAACCTTGGGAGTCATAATTAACAACGAACTGACCATGAAAAATCAAATTGGAGCTGTGACCTCCACCAGCTGCTTTTAACTAAGGAAAATAAGGAAAATCATCAGGTTCCTCTCTCAGGAGGCAAAAACACAGGCATTACTCGCCTTGGTAATATCCCACAGCGCCAACTCCCTTAACCTGGGCATCCCAACCTACCTCATCCACCGCCTTCAAATGATCCAAAACCAGGCAGCCAGGCTGATCCTCCAAGAAAACAGGCGCCAACATATCACCCCCCTTTTGAAGAAATTATATTGGCTTCCAATAAACCAAAGATGCGCCTTTAAGGTAGAATGTATCATCTTTAAAGCCCTGAATAACAAAAGCCCTAAATTCATCAATAATCTGATCAATAGATATACTCCTACCTGCAACCTGCGATCTGCTCATATGCATCTCCTAACCATACCATCTTTCAGGCTAAAACGCGCTGGAGGGACAAGGTTCACCACCCTGGGCCCCAAACTCTGGAACTCTCTGCCTCTTGAGATCAGATCCTGCACAAACATCATGAGCTTCCGCAAACTCCTAAAAACTTGGCTATTTAAACAGGCATACTAGTAACACCATAGTCTAACATCTTCAGAACAGCGCAAGAAACCAACCTGGTGTACGTGCGCTATGCAAATAAAGTTTAACATAACATAACATAACATTGGCAGCACGATTAGGAAAAATGAGTGGTGCAAGCTGCAGTGGCCTCCTGACTAGAGCCCCTGCACTTATTATTTTACTGATTAAGCACTTGTCTTTCGTAATCCCAGCAAGTGACAGTGATGGTTTTTGCACTTAGGGCTAAATGTACCAAAGGGTTTTGCCCATTGTGTGTCTGTGGGAAACTGCTTTAGTAGATATGACCCTTAGATTTTTGTGTGTTTCAGTCTCTAGGCTGAAGCCCCAGAGAGTAGTCTGGCTTTTCCTTTTTTATTTTTTATTGTGAAGTGATGATTCAGACGTCCATGTATATACCAATAACCTTTTTTTAAATACAAAGTCACACTAGTGCCACCTCTTTTCTACATGTTAGGTTATAGTTACTTTACTTGGGGCTCTTTATCCCTTATTTCTTACCAATATTCACTGAAACAGTTTGCATCAATATATTTTGTATTATAAACAGAATAAATAACTCAGTTCAGCTGAACTGAGTTCTATGACAGCAATAACCTGGCTATATAAGTCATTCTTTAATTCATTTATGGCATATGTGTTCTGTTTTATTATTAATTTTTTTATTTTTTTATTAAATCCACACAGAATTATTCTGTGCCAATAAGAAATTGTTTTCAGAAATGAGTTCAATGTGAACACTTGTTATAAGTTTACACTTAATACCCAGTTCACATAGACATATGGATTGCTCTTGTTCCTCTGAAATTCGAAAATCAGGCCATTGCTTTGCACCTAAGATAAGAGGCTCTGGACTGTGTTACACTTGAGCACCCACGTGTGTGCATGGTTGCGGATTGCACATGTGAGTTTACCATCTTGGGCAACCCAGTATCTGTGCACAGGTAGCCGGTTGCAGAAGGGACTCTTAATGGATTGGTACTAACCTGGGGTAGACTTTATAATACAAATGGGCATTCATCGTGTAGGTCCTAGGTGCTTACTGAAGGTCTGTGGTGCTTACACTGTATTGAACATTATAGTTGAAACCTGCCATAATGTACAGTTTTGCACTACTTAGACCTACAGGATCCAGTGAGGTGCTAAATCTAGGAATAAACATGCACTCCAAGTATAGATTTGGAGTCCCTAACATCATATCTATGATCTTTGTAATGTAGCACTTTTAGAATTGTGATAATTCCCTGGCTCAGGGCATAATCAGATTCCAGGCCTTTTGTCCCCCATACTGTGATAAGTTAAATACTGTGCTCCCCAATAGAAGGATCAAAGGCCTTTCCATATGAAATAGATGCATTACCAGTGGTTGGCCAAGTCTCTAAGAAAGGAAGCGGAAGAGTTTGCATCTGTTAATTAGCTTGTCACAGTGCACCTGGCCAGGATCGCTCAAACCCACAAAAACAAACAAGCATTGGCATAGCCAATAGGTCTCGCCTTTGGGACCTTATAAGTGTTTAGCCATGCAACAGTTTATGTTGTTGCACCAAGGATATTGTGCTACATAACTAAATACTTATAAGGTCCCAAAAGCGAGACCTATTGGCTATGCCAATGCTTGTTTTTTTACTGTGGGTTTTCCTAATATTACCATATTTTA
Organism: Lissotriton helveticus; assembly: GCF_964261635.1. NCBI lineage: Eukaryota > Metazoa > Chordata > Amphibia > Caudata > Salamandridae > Lissotriton > Lissotriton helveticus. The sequence goes on from NC_136068.1 coordinate 1,378,372,344, forward strand.
GCTAGATGCTACACCAATGGGGGATATTTTATTTTGGTACCCTGGCCTATTTTTTGCCCCAGTCCGACCCTGGTGTTTCTAACCCTAAAAATAGCTAATGGAGCATTTCACATAGGGCAGGCAGCACTATTATCAAAAAACAACCAGTACAATAAAACGAACCCAAGCTGGGATTTTGATTAGACAAAATGCAGGCCTAAATCTAGATCATAATTGTAGGACAGTATCGACGCGCTGCAGGACAGAAAGTATAGACCTGGTCTCACGATTGTTCTGGCACAATAGAAAGCTGCTCGGAAAGGGGGAATTAAATCCCTGAAAAAAGTTGCACAGAGCACGAATCAAGTAAATGTTATAAGGATCAGCAAACAAGTGTGAATTGAGCGGAACCTTAATGAAAACGAAAAATCGAATACAGAAAAGGTAATAAAGAAAAGCCGCGCTCTCTTTCTGTGGCGGGCGGGCACGCGCTCGCTCAGTGCGTAGGAGGGACGCACTGATCCTTATTCTCTTACGCATCTGTATAGGAGGCCGAAAGGGGGCACGCGCCGGCAGTCAGACAGACGGACGGACCGAGCGCCATGGAGCCGCCGCTGCTGCTCACCGCCTGCCTCCTGCTGCTCGACAGGGCCCGCGCCGACCTCTCAGGTGAGTGCGAGGAAAGAGGGGGGGGACATCTCACCCTTGGGGGGGTGGAGGCGGGGGGGGGGTGTCTGTATGTGTGCATGTGTGTGTGTATGTGCGCTCGTGTGCCCGTGTGTGTGTCTCTGTGTGTGTGCTTGTGCGAAAAGCAGGGGCTGTGGCTGTGTGTGTGTATGTATGAGGCTTCCAAGGAGAGAAAGAAGAGACAGGAGAGGGTGAGCGCGCGACCTGATCCCATTGCGGCCGGCTGCGTGCGCGTAACAGCCTCTTGTCCGCTCTGCCTACTCCTTGAAAGTCAAAAGCCTGAAATGATTACAAAAGACTCGCTCTGCGACAGCAGGCCTTTGGCCTGCAATCGCAGGGCGAGTCCTAAAAAAGGGCTAGGCCTCTTGAGCCAACAAAGGCCTCTTCTTTTTGCTGTGAAGGATTCAGGCAGCTGTGCCAGCTAGAGGTGGAGCTGAGGCTCTAAGGGGAGCTCTTTTCCTAGACAATTTAAAGAACCATATTGGATTGTCCCAGAATGTTGTGCAGGAGATTTGGGGCAGGGTTGGCAACAGGATGTGGCATCCTAGGTTTGGGCTGGGGTGGCTGGCATCTAGACCATTCCACCCACACTTAAAAAATCACAGCACACGAAAGAGACAGACGAACAGACACTGGATCTGGGAGGAGAGCAATGACGATGTAAAGATGCCCCAGTTGGAATCAGAACCCACCGGAAGCCATTGCTAGGATGGACTTTGGAACTTTGACTCCAGCTACCAGCAGGACTACAATGGATCTCTCCATGACCAGTGGATCTAGCCACTTTACGCCCCCTGTGGAACACTTGTGGGAATAGACCGGCTAGGGTAACCTTGACTGTTCCCCTGGATCTTCAGTCCTCTGGCCCTTGAATCAGCTGCTGGGACACAGGTACCATGGAAGATGGTCTGGAGGCCATCAAGCCTGGGGGAGTGCAGCAGGGTAGATGTTATGTTTGCTGGCTGTGGAATGGATAACTGCTGTGAAGTTAATAAATGTATATTATTTTCAAATGAAAATCTGTTTACGATCTCGCGGATTTTCGCGGGAACGTGAATAGTAAAAAGGAGTAGATGAGTTCTCAATACACTATTAGTAGGAATGCATATTATGGTCCTTGTTTTGTAGAGGGTGTGTGTAAGAGATGAGTGCTGTGTTGATTAGAATGTTAAATCTTAAAAATAAAAGTTATAATCTTGTGAGACTCTTGCTGCATCGTGAAAAGTAGGAAGGATTGGGTGATGATTGAATACACTCTGCTATGCACACTTATTACAGTATGAAAGAGTCTTATTTAAGATGGTGTTTATCAGGCTCTACTATTGAGAAGAGATTTGAGTAGAGTTAAGGTTCAACTAAACACCCCACAATGCACACCCATCATTTGAGATAGAGGTCTGAAAGGTGAGTCCAGTCCGTCCCCACACCCTGCTACGCATTCTTATCATTACAGAGAGAGGTGTCAGCAGAGAGGCCTGTCCCTCCACACACCCTACTATGCACACCCATTATCTGAGAGAGCGGTCTGAAAGGAGAGGCCAGTCCCTCTCCACACCCTACTAGCAGGGAGAGGTCTCAGCAGAGAGCTCAGTCCCTCTACACATCCTACTGCGCACACCCGTCATTGCGAGAGTAATCACACCTCAAACAAGCATTTGCAATGCAATAGGTCTCACATTATTAAAGTTTGAGCTATTGGCATTGCTAAATAATGCAACACCAATAGCTCAAACTTTAATAATGTGACACCCATTGCATTGAAAAGGCTTGCTTTTGCAGGAACGGAGGTGGGACTTATTTGTCATCACCATACTTTGACCAGGATCAAGAGATAAAAGCTGAACATGGAAAAAGTAGGATAAAGAAAAACACAGGGAAAAGTGACAAAGGGAGAACGGAATAGTGAAGCAGAACCAGAATGAGATAAAGAGGCAGGACATGCCTTGAAGTGGAAGAAAGTGGCTTGAGGTGGAATCAAGACTAAGCAGTCCTGTTATTCGACATCCTTGGCATTCAGCAGGGAAGGCAGTAGGCTCTAAGAAGAACATTGGGCCCCTGCACTCACTCATTTATTTGTCTATTTTTAATGTACCTATTAATTATGAATCTAGCTTTCAAAACTTAGTACTGCCAAAAAAAAATGTTTAACTAAAAAAACAAAAACAAAAAACAATTATAGTGTATTTGGCTCCTTTCATGATAATTACCCTTTACCTGATAGAGAGACTGTGTTATAAGGCGATAGACTTGCTGCTACGAAAATCGGAGATATCGGAGTGGCTTCCGTAAATGTTGGAGCTCAGAATAAAAAGTTACACTAAAGAATTGTGAGTTAAGAATGCATCACTGTCTTGATAGTCAGTTTCATGATTTTTCCCTTTCCTGAGGTCGCAGATGAAAGCTGTGTGGGAAGTAAAAATCGAGGCTGAAAAACCTTTATAGAGGCATTAAAAGAGGTGGACTTGTTATGTGTCGATGGTTGTTTGTCCTCATTTAAGGAAGTTTGCTTTTTAAAGTCGCGACATAAGATTTCCGGATACAGGAAATGGCGTAAGCCTTCATTCTGCAAACTGAATTGAAGGATTATATGTACGCACATTGAGTTTTTTCAGTTCTTCAGCCCACTGGCCTCTTTCATAAAGGTTTGAAAAAGGAACTCATCTAGGGGTTTCAAGTAACGTTAGTCTCTGGCACCACACTACCTTTTCTTTTTTGTTTGCCATTTAAACAGAGAAGGTTAAGGCGGTATAACCTTTCCCCTGAGAGGCAGGTGAATTGCTAGGATCACCTTATGCACACCCTGGCTGCTGCGACTCTACACACAACAGCAGGCAGGCCAGCTCACAAATAAATCCATTCCAACCTCAGGGGCCACTTGGGGTCCAGGGCGCTAGAGTGCGCTGGGCTGCGGGCGCGGGGGACAGACATTCGGCAGCAGGGACAGGCAGAGCAGCAGGGGTTAGAAATAATTAAATTATGGGCTGAGTTCTGGAATGCGGGTCACGCACATTTTTTATTGCGCAAGACCCAATGGGCATGTCACCACCATCCGCCCCACCCTAAGGTGAATGAACTGAAGACATCACGCAGACGCGGCGTTGGAGACATCCGCGCACTGCTTGCACGCGCAACCGCGACCCACTCCCTATTCAATCATGGTGCTGCTCCAATGCATGATTTATACATAACAGATGGTTGTGAGAAATTTAGAGAATTGATGATAGATAGTTGTGCTTTTTTTTGCCCCCGCACGGAGCGAGTGAGACGCAGACAAAGAATAGTTAGTCACTGACTACTGCATTGAGTCTGAGTGTACAAAAAATCGGCACCAGCAACAAAACCGGCCCCCAGCCAAAAAAACGGCCCCCACCCCTGGCAGCCTACCGGGGGATTGCCCGGTGCACGGCATTGCCAGTCCGGCCCCGTTGACTGTTGCAGATCACGTGACTTTTAGGTAGATAGTTGGTGACAGATGGAACCTTCTAGAATGTTTCATGCAGCTTGCCACTGATTGGATGGTCAGCACTTGTGAGCTGCTAGCAAGTGTGGCTGCAGAGTGCGCTGCTGGAGCCTGCATGGGCCGGAGAGAGCTGCTGGAAAATTTCGATCTGCCTTTAAATAAGAAAGACGAAGATGCAGACTTCATGTGACACGTCACATGCCCCATCACCATATCACTCTGAAGTATAATCCTGGGGGTTCTGCATGCCAGCACCTCAGACCACTATTACTATCTCGCATAACTGATTGAAAACGTTGAAGGACAGCCAGAAGCACCAGTGCACTTTACAAGGAGGGGCTTAAATCATTGTATGTAAAAATATCAAAATGGAAACCACTATTCAAACAGCTCTAAAAACATTTTCTGCCTTTCTCCCCCTTTGAATAATGCTCTATTGGAGAATCGAAGGGTTTCCAGCCTTCCCCTCATTACATGTTGGCACGGGATGACATTCAGCCAGTGCCTAATTTGAGTCGGTTGTTAGTGGTGGGGGCCACCGGCATTGGTGACCTAACTTTACTACTCCTAAACTGTGAAAATCCTAACTTTATGGCTTTCGGTATTCACAGAAGGCATTTAGGAGTCCTAAAGTTAGGAGTCCTAACTTTAATACTCCTAAACTGAGAAAAATCTTAACTTTAAGACTTTCGGTATTCACAGAAGGTATTTAGGAGTCCTAAAGTTAGGACTCCTAACTTCTGTGAATACCGAAATGAGTAAGTGCCTTCTGTGAATACTAAATTGAGTAAGTGCCTCTGTGAATACCAAAATGGTAGTAAGTTAAGGATTTTGTCTTAAGTTAGTTCTGTGAATCGGGCCCTACACTGTATTTCTGCACTTTCACCAGACTTCAGTTTCTGTAATGGAGCAACAGTTCATCTAATCTCTTATGTTTTTACTGATGTTTCTAGTAAGTGCACTCTCTTTGTTGATTTTGAAACAGTGCTCTAAATGGGAAAGTTCAGATTTTCTTTCCACGCTATCTAACAGAAAGGAACCACAGCATTTAAAAAATCTGTTCACGCCAAGGTCACTCAATCTTTAATATCCTCTCCTTCTATAGCTCTTACGTGGTGTCCCGCGTTTTGTTGTTTCTCTCCTTCCCCAGAGAGCTTCACACTGGGCGTAGAAAGGATTTCACATATTGCTTCTCTCGCCTGTCACTACCCTCCTCTCTCTCTGCCTCATGTTACCGTCCTCTCTCCTTTCACTTCCGTGTCCCCCTCTCCAATCACTGCTCATCTCTCCGTTACACAAACTGTCTCTGCCACTGCCCATCTTGCAGGTGTCATTGCCCTAAATTCTGTAGTCTTACACGTTCCACCCTCCTGTCACTGCCCCACTGCAGTATATAGTCGCCTGTTTATCGTCACTTCCATTCCCTCCTGCCACTGCTTATCTTTCTCTCCTTTAACCAGGGCCACTAGAATTGTGCAATTATGTGGCTGCAGCGATTTTTGCATAATTATAGATTTCCCGCATTCACCACCTAATCCATCATCTGCTGCAGCTGCACATTTTGACAAGATATGTTTTTGCTTCTAGCTCAAACATTTCAAAAGTTACTAAAACGCACAGTGGAAAGCCCTTTGCAAAGCTGGATATATCCCTTTCTGTTCCTCTATTACTTTATTTGGATGTTAAACTTGTACTAATGAGTTACAACTATGCCCACAGAGTATTACTAAGTTTAAAAATTATGAAATAATGAAGTAATACTACTACAAAATATGCTGCATTATGCCGTATAATTAGTTTTTTCTTGCCACATAATTTGTTCAATCCTGCCACGTAATTTGCCCCTCTCCTGCATCTATAATTTCCATTGGCTCTGCATATAACTGCATACTGTGCTTTTTGTTGGTGGCTTGACATGGAGAGTAAAATGTAAGAGTCTGTGCGCCGTGAAGTTGAAGTACAGTGAGCAGCCAGAAGGCAATGAGTGTGTGCGGAACTGAACCTCACCGGCAGTGACTCACTCCCCTCCTTTGCAGGGGGCTGGACCGAGCACATTCCACCATTTGACTAATGCTTCAGGAAGGGGAAAAAAAACAATAACATTTACAATGCCAATAGCTCAAAACAATGTCATTGCGAGACCTATTGAATTGTAAATGCTTGTTGCTAAAAGTAAACACATTTGTCTTTAGTTATCATGCGCAGTGCTCCTCCTCAGACGGAAGCAACTACAGCCCCCAGACTTCCCAACGCCTGCCTCCGACTTAGTCCGCCCATTTCACAGATCGACTTTAATGCTATCGAATCAGAAATTCCAATGAAAGAACAAGCCTAAAATAAAAATAAAAGTTACTCTTCAGAATGAGTGGGTGCACTTTTGGCACTACCGGTTCCCTCGCTTCTTTGGGGGGCGGAGTGTGTTATGTTAAAATTACCCCTTGCAGCTGCACTGCAGCCCTGTACTCATGAGCATTTTGTACAGCGCTTACAGAAACCGCAGAGACTCCCGGGAGGACCCCCATAAGGACGCAGGCATGAAAGGGTTAAGTAAACAAGGGAGTTATGTGCCAGAGGTTGCGGGCTGCATGGACAGCCCTGCCGTTGCGGGGGTTCAAGCACTGTGCTCCCCTGATAGTCACAAGGGCTCATTGCAGAGCATTGCAGTGTCAGTGTGCAGCGGGTGCAGTTGAGATACCAGGTGCGTTTGTGGCAGAGGGAGGCTAAAGAGACCCCCTCGTTCCCACAAGGATCTTGAAGAAGTTTAGGGGAGAGAAAAGAAAAGGGAAAAAATGAAAATATTCAGTGACTTTTTTTTGTGGAAATAAAACATGGATCATGGACGGCTGCTTGCCTGATAAACGTTGGCGAATTTACATCAAATTAAGCTTTGATATATTCCTAAAATGAGCTGCCGACAATAATAATGCATAGCTGTCAAGGTTTCAGATTGCCATGTGTGACATTTCCATTATTTCAGTGAAATTATGAGACACATTTCAGCGACTATGAGTGACACTTTCTTGCGAGCAAAAATCATGCAATGAAGACGAGGGAAACTTCTAATTATCAGAAATTACAGCCATTTGAGCAACAAGAAACTCAAAGAAGTTCTTGAAACTGCTGTAGCGCACCAGAAATGGAAGGGGACTGACCCTGGAGCTCCCCCCTGTAACCAGTCTGTACTGTAAACGACTGCGTAAACATGGCATTAAACAACACAATACTTAGGCCGTAACAACACACTACAGTCTCAGTGGCAGCAGGCTGCCTCACACAGTGACCAGAGAATTATGGTAGTAGTACTTACTGTTTCTGTGTGATTTCAACCACACTGTACTACTATCAGTCGAGTTCAGTGACTGTAGCTGCTACTGGCACTCCACTGGCTGTGGCAGGCACTGTCCTGTCTGTGAGCCGAGCGCCGGGGGTGACTGGTACGCGACGGTGAGCCCTAAGCTGCGGCACTGGTAGTCCGTCGGCGGCAGCACAGCACTGCATGCAGCAGTGTGAGTCTCCCCTCACTCAGCGCTGCCATGAAGAATGCGAGACTGTCAGCCTCGCGTTGAATCGATGCTGCCAGTGCCAGCCGTCCCGACCGCGCCGGTGGTCCAACGCCAGCTGGGTAATTTACCGCGCACTCAGCAGGCAGGGCCTTAGCTCTCACACTGTCACAGTCTGACTGGGACGGCGTCGGCGACGGAACATCGACACCAGCAGTCCTAACTCCAGTCCGTGGAGTCCCCGCCGCTACTGAGAGACTGACCTCACTTCCTGCTGAGCTTCCTTGGGTCATAACGGGCGCCACAGCCAGTAACGCACAACTCTCAGGGTAGGCCTCGCCTGGGGTCTCGGTAATTGGGCAGCAGGTGAGTAAGTGACTCACTGTGGCACCACGGGCGGGAATTAATGCAGGCAAAGCAGCACAGCCTGGCCTGCCCTTGCAGACATTGTAACATTGTAGCAAGCATTGTTGCGCAGTGAGCATTTTCAGTCTCACCTAGAGCAGCACGATCATGTAAATTACTTTCTCCCGAGTCCTGCTGGCAAGTCTCCAGGGAGCGAGCAGCAGCCTGCCCACATTGTGTCAGAGGCGCCGGCGCACGCGCTAGCACCCTGGCGTTCCTGTGGCGAGTTTCGGCGCTGTCAGCAGAGTGCAGTCTCAGTGGGAAAAATGCGTGACAATGCATTTCAGTGCGGTGATGCGGAACACCATACTGAAATGCGTTAAAGTCACGCCTGATGCGTGATACTTGGCAGGACTGATAATGTGCTGCGTGTGTCTTCAAGGGGATGGAGCAATCATGAGTTCAGTAATTTCATTTGATCTCCACTTCATGAATAACTGAATTCCTTTAAAAGGGCCATTCAGTGTATGCAAAAAACGGTAGGGGTGGGTGAGTGCACCAACTCTGCCCACTCACGGAACTCCGTGTAATCCCGCTGAGCTTTTATGCAACTAGTAAAACTCCGCGAGCTCTGCCCACCCCTGAAAAATATTTGAAAAATGTTTTATTTTCCGTTTAGAAAGGGTGCTGTAGACCATTCTCTTGGTTGAACAGAGTTCATATTTAACAGAGCACAGAATGCAACTGCTGATTTTGAATTAAGGTAACCTTAAACTCCTTACCCTCCAATGAAGCCTTGTTGTTGTAAATTCCTGACGTCATATGTACCATTGAGGGACAAATCCTAGTGCACTCTGAAAACTGCCATGTCTTTGTGAGCTAGAAGTCTGAAATGACTGTGGCACATTTTCTCTGTAATCAGCCAGAAAGTTCAAATAAGCAAAATTTCCTTCTGCTGTATCATAACGCATTAGAATATAATTCTTATTAGGAATAATCAGAAATTCACAAAAGTATAATGCTCATGTAAAATGTGACTATCGCCACATCCGAGGAGTACTCCTGCAATTATGCGAGATTAAAAAACAACCAGTAATACATTCAAAATATAGTTGTCACTCATGGCCCCAGAACTGGGGTGCATTAACAGTCGGCTGACCATGGAACGCATCTTTAAACAGTAGTACCTGCAGCTTAATGTCCTGGCTGTGTGTAGACACTAAAACTACCTGTGAGACAGCAAACATCCACCACCACTCAGCTCCAACCCTCTGTAAAAGGATCCCTAGCTTTAGCAAAAGGGACGATCTCTACAGAAGAAATCCACAATCTGAATCTTATACCACCCTCTTTACAAATGTAGGAGTCTTGCACATTTTCAGAAAACATCAAGCCTGGTTGAAAAAGGCAACTGTAGATCAGGGGCCGTACTAAATAAAGTGCCCCAGGGGCGCAGCGGGTGCTTGCACTTTGCACGCCCCCCAGGGCACTTTGGTATTACAGAAGGGGCCGCAGACGCTTGTGCAGCCCCTTCTGTCATACCAATAGCACTGGCGCACATAAAGCGCCAGCGCTATCTTCAAGGGGGCGTTCCATCATTTGCATGGACGTGCGTCCCATCCAAATGAGGGAATCCCTTTGCCTCTGCTCCTACGCCGTATTACCGATGCGGGTGCAGAGGCAAAGAAGCCCTCAGGAGGCGCACTGACAGGTGGCACACTGTCAGTTCGCCTCCTGGGAACAGCCCTCTGCAGGTGGTAAAGGGGGTCTTATGGACCCCCCCCCAGACATCCCCTTGCAGGTGGGTGCAGTCAGGCGCGAAACACCCATTAGACTCACCGGGCTTCAGCCCCCCCGTCGTGTGTGGCAGCCCGGGATGAGACAGATCTCGGGCACTCGCACAGCCACACCCGAACATTTCACAGGTCTTTAAAAGACCATTTGAATGTTAATGAGGCCTTGCTGTTGTTTCACCCCTTGTTGGAGGCCCTGCAGCTCCACTCTGCCTACTGATTAAAGGTTCAGCCCCCCCCCCGAAACTTTTTCTTAGCCCCCCTCCTCCCCCTGAAATTTGGCTCTAGTTGCGCCTCTGGGTGCAGTCACTCACTGCACCCGCCTGCAAGGGGGTCTCGATTCCTTTTAGCGGTGCAGGCGGGTTGCCTCCTGCCCAGTAAAAGGGGGAGCTCCTTTAAAGCAGCCGCTCCGTATTTCATGTGATTGCGCTGCCCCCAGAGCAGCACGAGTTCACGGCTGCCCTGGGGCAGTGCATTCTCCCTAATGCGGCGCATTTTCCTGCATTGCACCGGGCGCACCTTTTTAAAGGTGTGCCCGGAGCAATGGAGGAAAATGCGCTGCATGTGTAATGCGGTGCTTTCTCAATAGAAATACTATTTCTCATAGGTGTAGATTTATGATTTTCCCTTATTCCCAAAACCCAGTAGTGGTGCCACTGAAAAACTGGGATTCTTGTAAAATGCTATTATTTCCCCTATGTGTAATTATGAATAGACTACAATGATGCATCGTGTTAAGGCAGCCGATGGGCAAAGGCCCATTCTTTTAGTTTCTCTACAGGAAAACACTGTTCCCTGTGGAGAAGCCCCTTCTCCAACACCTCACACGTTTTGGGTGATCATTCCCCTTCTTCCTCTAGAGTATCTTTACTTCATCCATTTGATGGAGTGAAACTTTGACCATTTCCAGGGGGTAGGGTTAGGTAGGAGTTTAAGAAGGCCACAGACCCATGGGTTTGTGGGCTGCGACATGGACATTCACAAATTAAAAAATCAAACCACACCTTGGGGCTTATTTACAAGCCCCTCTTGCCTCCAGTATGTCACTTCTAATATGTGTAAATGTGACGTACTGGTGGCGCAAGGGACTTTTAAATAAGTCCCCTTGTTTCTTACGCTCCCCATCTCTTACTCAACATTTACTGGTGATGGAGAACTACGCAGGAGTAAAACCGATTTACGCCTAACAGGTTACCTTTTATGGAAAGATATCGGGCGTAAATAGAGCCATTTATATCCATAAATGCAGCTTTACAGCCATGAATAATATAGCTTCACCATTACCGGCGCTTGTAAAGACCCAGAGAGAAAACAAACTAGTCTCCTAAGAAGCTATAGAGCAGCTCCCTTGCCCCATCTTAGTTGTTTAACTCGCATCCTTTCTTAGGATTTTTCGAATAACTTGTTCGACATTTTTAGTGCTTTTCCATAACCAGGAAGCTCTCCCATAACACTTCAGCATTCACAGTGTGCCATCAATAAACACCAAGTGCTGTACAGGGAAAAGACTGCAAAGCACAGGTATTTGTGGTAAAATATGCTTTGAAGTCGTATGGGATGGGTGAGCAGGGCAGATTACATCCCAGTTCGAGTCCCTAAATCTCCATCAAATAGTCAGCTCTGAGCTGCAGAGGAAGAAAAATGGCAGGTCTCTGATTTACCGCCCGGTTTACATTTCCTTGCATTGAATAGCAGGCCTGGGAGCAGAGCGAATGAGCAGCGCGCATGCGGCCTCTGCTCTGCAAATGGTGCACGCTTCCCCGACTCCAGACAAAAAGAATGGCTGCTGTGTCGCCACTGTGAGTGATGTGATTATGTGCAGTGTATGGGGTATGTGACTGTGAAAGCTATGCCATCTAGCGGTGCAGAGACCATTTGAACCCCAACCTCAAATAAAACTAATATTGTGCCAGAACCAGTGCTTAATTAAGTGCGGGACACAAACATTTTCGTAGGAGACTGCTACAAGGCCAGGCTGCCAAATACCCAAGATACCTCATTTTGATTCCACCTAAGGCCTCTTTCTTCCACAACGCTATCCTTTTTTTCCTCCTTACATCATTCTATCATTGTCATCCCTGCTTTCATCCTTTGTCATTGATGTCCTATATTTCTCTTTCTTTCTTTAATACCTTTTACTCTCTTGCTCTACCTGATGAAAAATAAGTACCAGTGCTGATCACCCGCAATCACTGCCACAAATTAAGAATTGGCCAGCAGTGTAGTCAGTTGCACATGTTATGGATATCGCTACGTGATATTAACTGATGTAGATAAGAGAGGAAGGGGTTAATATTTATCTAAATTAAAGTATGTGTTACCACCGAAGGGAGCAGAGCATGGAATTGCCATAGCATGCAGTTCATGGATCAGGCATTTCAACTGAGTGGGACAAAGCATCCTATCTTATGAAAGCAGAATACAATGAACGAGTTGACCCTCAGTCCCTCATTATGACTGGTTGAACTTAACCCAAAGTGATGACTCTTGGGGGAATTCCACTTCCCACAATTTCCAATGTTTGCGGGTCTGAAATTATCGGGTGTGCATACTCCAGACCCGATAATTCCAGACTTGGAGAAACCCGGACTCTGTTACAAGTTGTAGGGGCAGGGGCTGGGGCAGAAGCACAGCCCAACCTGGTCTGACACCAGAAGCAGCACTGGAGGAGCAGCCTGATCAGTGCGCCCACAGTGATCAGGTTGATACCTGTCCTAAGTCCCATCCGCCCTCCTGCATACAGTTCCCCCTCCCATGACCTGGTGGAAAATATCAAAGATTTTCTCTCCCAAATCAAGATAATTACACAGAACAAGCATTTGCAAAGGAGAAGCGGCTGCACGGGACGGGGAAAACATGGCGGCCGCTTGCTAGCGCGGACCACACGTCCCGATGAAGGCTCCTGCATGGATGTCCCGTAGGCATCCTTAGAACCCCCAAAGCGGTCGATCAAGACGCTTTTCATTGTACAGGAGGACGGATCCGATGAAGCGGGTTGAGAGGGTCTGAATTCTCGTTATTCGAGGCACGCGCGGAATACCCGGCGCTTGGTTTCCACACTGCGGCTGCTGTTTGGGACCTGACCCGACCCGACCCTGAGCATACCTACGAGTGCTCAGCACCGCCTCTTCTATCTGCAGCTGCCCTGTGGCGCGGCTTAGAGCCTCGGGGGAGCTCCTTGTTTTAATTTTGTATTCGTGTTCGTGTGCTGGCGCTGCTGCTGGCTGCAGAAGAAGAAAACCAGCTATAGGTTTTAGGCTTGTTCTGAGAGGGCGAGTCAGCTGTATCACCCGAGGAGTTGCTGACAGGAGTGGTCAAACGGCCGATGTGCTGGGGGCGTTTTCCTTCTCCTGCTCCCTCTCGCTGGAGCGAGGCAGCCGTGGAGCTGCGAAGGAGCAGGAGAGCTGCTCTCTACAACCATAACAAGAAAGGAGCAGCCCTCATTTCAGCTACAGCTACAGTGACAAGGTCTGGTAAGCGGTACTTCTTGGTAGAGGGTGACGTGGTAGAGTTACAGACAAGAGTTAATAATCCACCCCTTTGCTCTGTTAATGCCCTAAAAATTAAATCTAAACTTGCAGGGGGCAAATCAACTAATAACTGGGCTGCAAATACGGAAGTACAAAATCAAACAGAAAGCCAGGGGGGGCCCCCCGATAAGAGGCTTTTTTCCTGTTCCCGACATAAATATTGTTAAGAACAGATTACAAGCCCTCTCCAACGCAGTCTCATGCCAGAATACCAGGAAAACACCACCTAAACAGAAGAAGGTAGCGGTTAAGAAGAAAGGCTCGGCCAGCGGCAACCTGGGGAAGCGGAAAGCAAAGGGAAAGGGGAAAGGCAGGCATAAGGACATTGATCTAGGAAAGAGTGATAACAGCTCTCAGTTGACTTTAAACTCAGAAAAAGTGTCTGAAGGAAGCTTTGAAAAATAAGTTGGATCTGAGACAGAGTCAGAAACAGAAATAGGGTCAGAAGTAGATTCACTACAAATATCAGGCAACAAGACCCCGGGGGCAAGGAGAGAATCTTGTCTAAACATACTAATAAAATAACAGCAGGGCGATCAAAGAGCCTGAAGGAGATAGCCCAGGGAGAAGCCAGTTCTAGAAAACTCAGGGTTACAAAAGTCACACCTTCTCTGAAATCTTATTTCAAGGTTCTACCCCAGATCTTGAACCTTAATCAGGAACAACTGCCCCGGTCTGCAACACCAGAAATGTCTACTATAGCAAAAATCCCTGCCTCGCCAGTTATACCTAGTACGGGGTGCTTGATAGAGACCACTGAGCAGACAGAAACCTCACATCAGGATGACAATGACGGAAAGATATATAGTATCAAGACGCCGGAGACAGAGCCCTTGGTTGCAAACTCAGCAGGTATGGAGAGGACGGACATTCCAAGCACCCCAGCCCAAAATTTGGGCGGACAGAAGGAGGATAGTGTTGATAGTGATGACACTATACAGCGCATACTTCTCAACATGAGCAAGCAAATTAAATCTGGTTTTGAGGAGTCAAAAGCTTGTTTTGCAGAATCTAGGCAAAACCAATCGGAGATCCGGGCCATGTGTGAGAATTTGGAATCTAAAGTAGATGGACTCTCTGAAAGAACAGGATGCTTCGAGACAACGGTGGAAGAGCTCAAAGCAAAGCTAGATCATGCCGAAATGAAAATGGGGACTATGAGAAGAGAGGGAGAAGCAGTAAAGGATAGAGTTGAGTCCTTAGAGAATTATTCAAGAAGGAACAACCTCAGGATTTTAAAAATCCCGGAAGGAAAAGAGGGCAGTGATCTCAAAAAATACGTGGTGACCTTGCTTAAGGATTCGCTGAAACTGGAGATGTCAGAAGCAAACTTGGAAAC